>NC_135421.1:2860056-3537556 GCF_051991245.1 Festucalex cinctus | reverse complement strand
GCTAAGCTAACATTAGCATTAGCATGTTAACTTAGCATTAGCATTAGCATGCTAACGTAGCATTAGCATGCTAACGTAGCATTAGCATTAGCATGCTAACTTAGCATTAGCATGCTAACTTAGCATTAGCATGCTAACTTAGCATTAGCATGCTAACTTAGCATTAGCATGCTAACTTAGCATTAGCATGCTAACTTAACATTAGCATGCTAACTTAACATTAGCATGCTAACTTAGCATTAGCATTAGCATGCTAACTTAGCATTAGCATGCTAACTTAGCATTAGCATTAGCATGCTAACTTAGCATTAGCATTAGCATGCTAACTTAGCATTAGCATTAGCATGCTAACTTAGCATTAGCATGCTAACTTAGCATTAGCATGCTAACGTAGCATTAGCATACTAACCTAGCATTAGCGTTAGCATGCTAACTTAGCATTAGCATGACAAACTAGCATTAGCATGCTAACTTAGCATTAGCATACTAAGCTAACATTAGCATTAGCATGTTAAGCTAACATTAGCATGCTCAGCTAACATTAGCATGCTAACTTAGCACTGGCATTCTCACTTCCTGTTGAAATCAGGTCACTTCCTGCTGAAGTCGGGTCACTTCCTGTTGATATTAGGTCACTTCCTGTTGAAATCGGGTCACTTCCTGTTGATTTTAAGTCAGTTCTGGGTCACTTCCTGTTGAAATTAGGTCACTTCCTGTTCAAATTAAGTCACTTCCTGTTGATATCAGGTCATTTTTAGGTCATTTCCTACTGAAATTAAGTCACTTCCTGTTGAATTTAGGTCTGTCTGGGTCACTTCCTGTTGAAATTAGGTCTATCCCTGTCATACCTATTCAATTGGCCAAGATGGCCGCCACTAAGGGGCCAAGAATCCTGGGTGCACCTCAACAATTGGACAAGATGGCCGCCACTCTGTGTGTGCGCAGTGGTGCTGAAGTCCCTGGCCTAGCGAATCAATTGGCCAAGATGGCCGTCGCTCTGTGTGGGCAGTAGTGTGAGAATCCCTGGCCGAGCCAATCAATTGGCCAAGATGGCCGCCGCTCTGTATGGACAGTAGTGTGAGAATCCCTGGCCAAGCTAATCAATTGACCAAAATGGCCGCCGCTCCATGCGGGCAGAGGCCGAGAATAGTGGGTGCACCTCAACAATTGGCCAAGATGGCCGCCACTCTGTGTGGGCAGTAGTGTGAGAATCCCTGGCCTCGCCAATCAATTGGCCAAGATGGCGGCCACTCTGTATGGGCAGTAGTGTGAGAATCCCTGGCCTAGCCAATCAATTGGCCAAGATGGCCGCCGCTCTGTATGGACAGTCGTGTGAGAATCCCTGGCCAAGCTAATCAATTGACCAAAATGGCCGCCGCTCCATGCGGGCAGAAGCCGAGAATCCTGGGTGCACCTCAACAATTGGCCAAGATGGCCGCCACTCTGTGTGGGCAGTAGTGTGAGAATCCCTGGCCAAGCCAATCAATTGGCCAAGATGGCCGCCGCTCTGTATGGACAGTAGTGTGAGAATCCCTGGCCAAGCTAATCAATTGGCCAAGATGGCCGCCGCTCTGTATGGGAAGTAGTGTGAGAATCCCTGGCCAAGATGGCCGCCGCTCTGTATGGACAGTTGTGTGAGAATCCCTGGCCAAGATGGCCGCCACTGTGTGTGGGCGGTGGTGGGGAAATTCCAGGCGTAGATGACAACAAGCAGCTCTGATTGGCTGAGGCAGTTGCTGTGCAGAAGTGAGAGAGTGGGCAGAATAGCTCAAAAAGCACCATTTAAATAGCAGTTCATTACATTACATTTCATAAACAAAAATATAATATTGTGCTTAGATTTTTTTTAATTAAACGAAAAATGGGAATGATCTGAAGAGTTTAAAATTTGAATGGTTTTAATTGATCAAGAAATGTGGAAGTTAAGCCATAATCAATAAACTGAAAATAGGTTACTGTCACTTTAACAAATATGCGCATTCACGCACACACATTTCGTAATTACCAGGTGGGCGAACATTTTGCTTCAATTGAGTTCTATGAGAAAGCGCACACCTCGAACAAAAGGCTCTCACGACTCAACGGTTTAAGATACAGATTTCAGAAATGCCCCGTTAGAACGGCAAGGCTTTGGGGAACGCAAGCATGTTCTCATTTTTTAAATCGGATAAAAAATGACCAAATTAGAGCAGGTTGAAAACGTGTGACTTTAAAAAAAATTACAAAAAAAGGCGGCGAAAATAACATGGGGCTCAATGGGCGAAAAAGTGCGACTTCCACTCGCTTCAAGTCAAATAAAAGGTACTAAATGACACCTTTGCCGCACAAAAGTGGGTTTGTCAGAAAGAAGACCCTTGTGACTACAAAATATCCAAATTTGATGTTTACTGAGCAAATATTGTGGCCACGGTGACGAGTTGAAGTGAAATTTTTCGAAAGAATTTTTTTTGTCTCTCCACTCTAGCGCTGATTGCTCCACTCTAGCAAACGCAATACACACTAATGTAAAAAGCCTTTTTTTCTTCATTTCACACCCTGTCTTTGAACCCGCACAGGAGGGAGCGCTTACATTTCTTAAAAAAAATTTCGACACAGAGCTAAAGATGGGAAAAATTGCAACAAAATGAGCTAAAAATCGTCTCGGTCGGCTTTGCGGGCAGCAGTCACATAATAATATGTGACTGCTCCGCAGCAGTAGCTTCGCTACTGCTTTGCGGGCAGCAGTCACATAATAATGTAACATATTAGTATCCAGAAAAAAGCGTTTATTATGTGACTGCTGTCACATATTAGTTATGTGACTGCTGCCCGCAAAGCAGTAGCGAAGCTACTGCTGCGGAGCAGTCACATATTAGTATCCAGAAAAACGGCGTTTCTTATTATTTTTCTTTATTATCCGGAATTTTTCAGAAAAAATGCGGGCCGTACCGTTGAACGTACCGGCACAAATGAGGTATCAAAAGATGCGTCTCGATCTGACTCGGCGGGGAACCATTTTTTTTTCGGAATTTCGAGTTACCATGGCGACGCAATTTCCCCAAAACCCCGCCAAAAAATCCCATAGGAATGAATGGAGAAGGGGGAAAAACATCGACAAATTTAACACCTTTTTCGAAGCTACGCTACGCGCACATACATTGACCGACCGAGACGATTTTTAGCTCATTTTGTTGCAATTTTTCCCATCTTTAGCTCTGTGTCGAAATTTTTTTTAAGAAATGTAAGCGCTCCCTCCTGTGCGGGTTCAAAGACAGGGTGTGAAATGAAGAAAAAAAGGCTTTTTACATTAGTGTGTATTGCGTTTGCTAGAGTGGAGCAATCAGCGCTAGAGTGGAGAGACAAAAAAAAATATTTCTAAAAATTTCACTTCAACTCGTCACCGTGGCCACAATATTTGCTCAGTAAACATCAAATTTGGATATTTTGTAGTCACAAGGGTCTTCTTTCTGACAAACCCACTTTTGTGCGGCAAAGGTGTCATTTAGTACCTTTTATTTGACTTGAAGCGAGGGGAAGTCGCACTTTTTCGCCCATTGAGCCCCATGTTATTTTCGCCGCCTTTTTTTGTAATTTTTTTAAAAGTCACACGTTTTCAACCTGCTCTAATTTGGTCATTTTTTTATCCGATTTAAAAAATGAGAACATGCTTGTTCCCCAAAGCCTTGCCGTTCTAACGGGGCATTTCTGAAATCTGTATCTTAAACCGTTGAGTCGCGAGAGCCTTTTGTTCGAGGTGTGCGCTTTCTCATAGAACTCAATTGAAGCAAAATGTTCGCCCACCTGGTAATTACGAAATGTGTGTGCGTGAATGCGCATATTTGTTAAAGTGACAGTAACCCATTTTCAGTTTATTGATTATGGCTTAACTTCCACATTTCTTGATCAATTAAAACCATTGAATTTTAAACTCTTCAGATCATTCCCTATTTTCGCTTAATAAAAAAAAAAAATCAAAGCACAATATTATATATTTGTTTATGAAATGTAATGTAATGAACTGCTATTTAAATGGTGCTTTTTGAGCTATTCTGCCCACTCTCTCACTTCTGCACAGCAACTGCCTCAGCCAATCAGAGCTGCTTGTTGTCATCTACGCCTGGAATTTCCCCACCACCGCCCACACACAGTGGCGGCCATCTTGTCCAATTGTTGAGGTGCACCCAGGATTCTCGGCCCCTGAGTGGCGGCCATCTTGGCCAATTGATTAGGTATGACAGGGATAGACCTAATTTCAACAGGACGTGACCCAGACAGACCTAAATTCAACAGGAAGTGACATAATTTCAGCAGAAAATGACCTAAAAATGACCTGATATCAACAGGAAGTGACTTAATTTGAACCGGAAGTGACCTAATTTCAATAGGAAGTGACCCAGAGCTGACCTAAAATCAACAGGAAGTGACCCATTTTCAACAGGAAGTGACCTGATTTCAACAGGAAGTGACCTGAAATCAACAGGAAGTAAGCATGCTAGTGCTAAGTTACCATATTAATGTTAGCTTAGGATGCTAATGCTAGGTTAGCATGTTAATGCTAATGCTAAGTTAGCATGCTAATGTTAGCTGAGCATGCTAATGCTAAGTTAGCATGCTAATGTTAAGATAGCATGCTAATGTTAGCTTAGCATGCTAATACTAATGTTAGCTTAGCATGCTAATGTTAAGTTAGCATGCTAATGATATTGCTAAGTTAGCATGCTATTGCTAATGCTAAGTTAGCATGCTAATGCTAAGTGAGCATGCTAATGCTAAGTTAGCATGCTAATGCTAAGTTAGCATGCTAATGCTAATGCTAAGTTAGCATTTTAATGCTAATGCTAAGTTAGCAGACTAATGTTAATGCTAATTTAGCATGCTAATGCTAATGCTAAGTTAGTATGCTAATGCTAATGCTAAGTTAGCATGCTAATGCTAATGCTAAGTTAGCATGCTAATGTTAAGGCTAAGTTAGCATGCTAATGCTAAGTTAGCATGCTAATGCTAATGCTAAGTTAGCATGCTAATGCTAAGGCTTGGTTAGCATGCTAATGCTAAGTTAGCATGCTAATGTTAAGTTAGCATGCTAATGCTAATGTTAGCTGAGCATGCTAATGACAATGCTAAGTTAGCACGCTAATACGAAGTTAGCACGCTAATGCTAATGTTAGCTTAGCATGCTAACCCAGAACGGACCAGTGCATTCGGCTTTCCACCTTGCAAGAGTCAGCAGTCACTTCCAAAATTTCCGCGGGAATTTTTCTCGTTAAAATATGTTATCTAAAAATGAAAAACAATTGGTTGTTCATTATTCAGTGAATTTTTAAGTGTTTTGTTCCTCTTCTTGATTCAGTCAAACCAAGTAAAAATGTATACCTTTTTCTATTTTATCCGAATACTCAATTATTCGATAGCATTTTCAGTAGGATCTCCAACTACCAAAATATTCGATAACTGCAGATAATTGTGTATGTTAGGTGAACATTTTTCCGTAAGTGGTTGATTGTCTTACCTCAATCAGCTCATTCTTGGCCTGCTTGCAATCTTTCTTAACGTCGGTATGCTTTGCTTGTAGCTAAGAAGAGAAAGATGAGAGCTGTTAGTCCACATAATCAGGCACATCACATCACATCACAAATAACAAACTCAAGTGCCAAAAAGTTGGGACGTTGTAACAAATTTTAAACAGAAAATATCCATTCATCCATTTTCAACCACTTATTCGCGGTCGGTTCGCGGGGGCAGCAGCTTTAGCTGGGAAGCCCAGACCTCCCCAGCCACTTCATGCAGCTCCTCCGGCGGGATCCCAAGGTATTCCCAGGCCAGCTGAGAGACAATTTGGCCTTTTCCATCGTGCCCGCACCACACCACACCACACCACACCTCACGCAACCACACCAGACAGCAAACGTCGGTTTTCCATTACAACTGGCGCATGGCGAGAAGGGGGCAGCAACATTTGAACTGTCCACGCCAAGCTTGCACTCCGCATTGCGTGCGGATCTGAGATAACATTTCCCGAGTGGCAAGTCGCGCCAACATTGAACCATATTTACAATTTAATATAGACCACCATGGATGAAATATTGCGATTCACAACCGGCTCACGAAGACAGCTATTTCTGCCGCTGGAGCTCTCATTCAAGTGAATAGGAACACACGGCAGCCTCACGATGTTTTTTTTTAAACCACAAACATTATGAATCCATCCACAAGTACCTTTTAAATCATAAATATAGTTAAGCGTTGCTGTAAAACATTATTATATTTATTGAATATACTGTATTTTTATGACTTTGGCGAAGACCGACGGGCGCTTCTGCATCTCTCGCTTAAAACAAGGAAATGCGGCAGCGGCGTTGCTGTCGGACAATCAGACGACAGGTGACGTCACCTCCCCCGCTAGTCCCCCGACGACCGGCGCTGCAGAACCGCTGTCGAAAGAGTTCTAAACAGCGGTTACAACGGAACGGCTTGGCCAGGAAAAAGTCCCGTGTGGACACTAACATCCGGGGACAAAAATTGCCGCTTCGGTGTGGAACCGGTACGGTGGAAAAGCGCCTTTAGAGGAGATCGAGCCTTTGCTGTTGCAGGTTCCTCCCTTTGGAACAACCTTCCACTAAATATTAGGCAATCCCCCTCTTTAACCTCTATTAAAACACGTCTTAAAACACATATTTATTCTTTGGCTTTTGGCCAAAGTGCCTATAGTCTCCTGGGTCGTCCCGGGCCTCCTCTGAACATACCCGGCAAGAGCTTCACCTTTCTGCTTCGCTCCTTCTGCACCACAACGGACCAAACAGAGTCTGCATCACTGCAGACGCTGCACCGATCTGCCCCCAAGATACTTGAACTCCTTCACTTGGGGTAGGATCTCATCCTCGACCCAGAGAATGCATTCCACCCTTTTCCGACTGAAGACAATGGTCTCGGATTTGGAGGTGCTGATCTTAATCCCCACCGCTTCACACACGGCTGTGAAATGCTCCAGTGAGAGTTGGAGATCGCAGCCAGAAAAAGCCAACAGCATCACATCATCTTCAAAAAGCATAGATACAATGCTGAGCCCACCAAACCAGACTCCCTCAATGCCCCGGCTGCAACTACAAATTCTGTCCATGAAGGTTTGAACAGAATTGGTGACAAAGGGCAACCTTGGCAGAGTGCAACTCTCACTGGAAACAAATCTGACTTACTGCCGGCAATGCAGACTTAGACTGACAACGGTCGTAAAGAGGCCAAATAGCACGTATCAGGGGGCTCTGTAATAGGGGTGGGACAAAAAACCGATTCGACCGAACCATCGGTCGTCAAGGGGAGCTAAACGACCGTATCGGTAGCAGACTTGTCAACCGATACAAAATCCGCCGGGAATCCTTAGATACATTGCTTGTAAAGCTGTGGACCGGATATCGCGTTGCTGTGAATCGGTTGCGAGTGAGGCTTTATGGTTTTCATAACAATAGCAAGAGTTCTGCGCCGTGCTCTACTTGTTTTGTTTACATTTCAGTCGCATCACTATTCAAGCTACTTCCGTGTTTACAGAGAGCTAGCAAAGTAGCGCTCAGAGACGCTTCATTCCCCGGATGTTGTAAACATAATGCAAAGATGTTACGCACCTTGGGGAGGAGCCTACCGTTAACGCCGTGCTCGCGACACGGCGCGCGCGCGCACAACGAGTGACAACATGCAACAGTTAGCAGAAGCTAACCCATTGCTATCGAGTCCTCTCGGTGCACTTGTATGTCCCGGGCCGGCGTTGGTACTGCGCGCGAGCCAAAAAGAATAACTCCCGTGACGATCCAATGCATGGATTCAAACGAAACAGGTATGTCCCACAGCCAACACACCAGCTATGCTAAAAGCACACTGCAAGTATCTCATTTCTCAGTTTGTGGCTCCCTGTCAATGTATACAACTCGCATGAGCAGCAGATAGGAGAACTGAGACGTGCCCGTGATTACGTCATCAAACGCAAAATGAACGACAGCCCAAAAAAACAAAACATAAACAGTAGTGATTCTGTGGTCATCATCTTGTCTCAGATAAAAAAAAACAAAAAAAACAAAAAGATGTCATACATTAACCAAAAATGAATATGATGGCAAAAGAAAAACAAATATTGTTAAAAACAAAAATTGTTGATAAAAAGGGAAGGGCACTTTTGGAAATATTTTTGGATATATTAAGTGGTTAAAATGTGTTTGATAGATTTATTGTTCCATAAGGTGGCTTCATATTTCTTTTGGCTGGACGGTAGGTTTATTTCATGTCTTAAATTTATGTTTCTGAAATACTTCACAATGTGCACATATTCTGTTTAATTGTGTTGGTGTCTTTTTAAAGGTTAAATATTTATATTTCAAATTGAATTATCAGCCTTTTTTTTTTTTCCTGATCCTTATTTTGAATAAAAAAAAAATAAAAAAAATTAAAAACAATTATAACTCTCAATAACGACTAATAAATATTTAAACTGATACATTTTTCAGTCATATCGCCCAGCCCTTTGTTGCGGTCCATTTAAATAATTGATTCAATATATAAAAATATAGAAGACATTATTTTTTATTTTTTTTTATTTTTTTTAACACATTTGTAGATACTGTAAAAATTTGGGGTGTTTTAAGACTAATGTTTACAAGAAACAAATGTCACTATAAGTTTTGAATATTGAAATGAATCGTATCGAATCGAAAATCGTATCGTTCCCAAACTTAATCGAACCGCATCGAACCGTTCTGTTCTGAAAGATAATCGTTTTTCAATCGAATCGCAACCTGTGTATCGAGATACATATCGAATCGGCCTCATGTCAGAGATTCCCACCCCTACTCTGTAACCCGTACTGCCGAAGCACCCCCCACAGGACTCCCCAAGGGACACAAAACACATGTAGACTGGTTGGGCAAACTCTCACGCCCACTCGAGGACCGTGCTGAGGCGTTTGTCCGCTGTTCCCACGGCCGGGACGAAAATCACACTGCTTCTCCTGTATCCATTATTGGGAGTAGCAGGGACTGGCTGATTAAAGGAGTCGCATCAACAGTCAGTCATGTGGATGGACAACATGCTAACTGTTACGGGCAGCCGGCGCTAATACGTATAGTGCGTGTGGAACAAGGTAATGGTTAACCAATTTTCAGCTCTTTCAGCTCTGAAGCACCCTCGATTTCTCAGGATCGATATATTCTACTCCTTTCTCAAGTCAGGCAAGAAGTGTCATGACACTAACCCCGGGTTTACACCGGATGCGGTTGCGGTGCGGTTGCGGTGCGTTCCGGCGACGCAAGCAATTAGATTACATTCATTCGAATGGTGCAGTTTACACCGCTTGCGTGTGCGTTGCGTGTCGACTGCGTCTCAGCTGCGGCGTGCCGCAGCCCTTCCGCAAGGATAGACCTATTTTCTATTTTTGCCGGACGCCGCAGCGGTAGGCCTCCAGCAAATGGCAAGCTAGCACAAAACACATCGAGCGGGACAGGAAGAACGACGCAGTTTCAAAATAAATTTCCGGTTACCTTTCAAGATAAAACACTCGCCAGCTCCTATTTCGCAAGCATGCTAGCAAAACGTGATGTGGGCGTAGACGGGCCTGGAGTTAACGTGCGAGGTGCTCATTCATGGTTTAGACACCAGCGAACATGGACGAGGAGAGGTTTATATTGGAGGTAGAAAGCCACAAAATAATAAAAGTCCACCTCTCTTTCTGCTTCTCTGTTGAGCACAGACTTTCTGTGTGTTTGTCGTTGTTTTTAATGCCACATGATCGCGCGCGGTCACGCGAGACATGGCGGGAAGTGGTCGGCGACGGAGCTGCCGGACCGCAGCTGTGCGGAGCCGGTGTGGATTGGCCAAAAAATTGACGCGTCCGGAGCACGCAGTCAAGACGCACCGCACCGCACACGCAACCGGTGTAAACCCAGGGTTATACATGGGTCAATTCCATTTAATGTCATAAAGGTTATACCACATAAACTGGGACGGTTTTTGATAATCCAGGGCACTCTTCTGTCTGAATGCCTTATTCTAGTCAACATTTATGCACCAAATTACGACGATCCAAATTCCTTACTTTGTCAACATTAAATGGGCATTACATTATTGCAGGTGACTTTAATTGTACGCCAGATCCCAGTAAAGATAGACCAACACACGTGGATACTTCCCATCAATGTTCGCTCTAGTTTTCCACGTGTCTGTGCATTCGTACAAACTTTTTGAGCATTCCTTGGACAACGATGAGCAACTTCCACGGACTTGTATATGAATGGACTCACCATAACGAGAAGTGAAGCCACCGGCAGCCATCTTACGTTGCCGCCCACTACGCCCAACAAACTTGAAAATACTGATTTTCCTGCAGCGTTTTCATGTTATTTACTGCCTCGACGGTGAAATTGCCACCGTGTGCGGCGTATTGTTGTTTCAATAAGCCTGCAAGAAGTGCTACATGCACATATCATTGGTTAGAATGCATTTAGAAAATTTCTCTTATAAGCTATATCTGTGAGTGCCACTCAAAGATTTGTCCGCATCATGTTGTCAGAACAATGAAATTCAAGAAAAAAGCCCAGCAGGACAAAATTGGCTGTGAAATGTAAACCATATACAGTAGCTAAGCCCTTGGCAACATCAAACATGCACATGCCGACCAAACCAGTACCACACCTGAGATCATAAATTACATGATGTATGTATGTTACAAAAATATCAAATAACTTATATATCAAATTTGTGACACGATTAGAATCAGCCCTAAGTTTACTTGTTTTTAATCACACGGGTCATTTTAAGCATAGGCTAATTGAGTCTCAAACTATTTATACAAACATGGGCAACTTTATTTTGTTTTCATGTCTTCAATGTTTTTTTTTGTGCAACCTTAGAATGTTTTAATTGTTCCCACTGGATGCAAATGTACCTGCAATGCATTAGTAGCAAAACAACCAAAGTTACATAATGGAAAACATGTTATTTATTAAAACATTAGCATTTCTGACACGCATGAAGAGCATCATTTAAGGGGCTCGTAAGTCGGAAACTACACCCATATTTGGGCTTCCCGACTGTGGCGCCTGCAGTCTCGTCAGTGCTGAGTGTGTTTATGTAATCATACTAGAATAGAAAAACTAAGTGTGCACGCAAACTGCTATTGAAACTTTAAGGGAAGTGGGAATGGTGTCCTGTTGTGTGCGTGGTATACGTGCCATCCGGCGTCACTGTAGCCTTGTGTTGCCCATGCATTTTGGATAGAGCCGCTCCATCCCACAGGCACATGGGTGTTCCCCATGCACGCATAACTCCCAGGTACATGCTCCAAAAAATCCCATACTTGAAATGTATATTTATAGTCAAGGCCTGAAGGTATCTCTTTGACAAAATTCAGTTATAAATACAGAGCCACCTAGTCCTTGAGGCATAAAAAAAAAAAAATGCCTCACTTATTGTATTTTTACAAAAATTGTAAACTCATTGTAAGTGTGATAACTAAGTCATTGATGAATATTCTTTTACTTTCCACCACTCAATATGTTCACTGGCATCAGACAGATCCAAACATATGTACTTTTTTAATTTAGTTTCATTTTTTTTGATCGCCTCTATGGACAATAAAAGCAACATCGTGCAAGGAGTACGAGCGATGATGTGTATATGCACTTTTACAAAAAATACCAATCAGGGCAACTCATTGCCTAAAAATAAAAAAAAGACGCTGATTTTTGCAGATCTTAACAATCACCAAAACCCATTGAGCTTGACACACTCATCTCACCTGGCAAAAAAAAAAAAAAAAATAAATAAATAAAAATCCACATGTAATGGTTTATCATGCCATTTTCAAAGAAATTCTGCTTCCAATGTGCCAGTACCCCAACGTGCAAGTACCCCAACGTGGCCCGGGCTGCGAGGGCCCTTTATAGCTGCAAGCAGCTTTAGTTTAGTTTTGTTTTTTTTAAACAATCCTTTGAAAATGTCCAAGGTAAACATCATAGTGAGCGATCGCCCGAATGGTAAAACATTTTTTCTGGGTGATTCTTTTCAATAAATTACAAAACTTGACGGAAACTTCAGGTACGGCGAGGGATCTTTTTCCAAAAAAGGCCTGTCTCGTCGCAATTAAAAACTTACTGTCCATCAATCACCAATTGTTTTAATTTTTGCACAAATTAATTTGCTGTTAGTTAATATTTACGTAAAACTATCTAAACACCTCATGGCCCGAGGGGCGAATGACGAGGACGCTACATAGACACATTCTATTTTATATCTATGGTCAAATACTCTTAGCCAATGGGATACCATGTAGAGACAATCTATTATGTATCTATGGTCAAATACGGTACAGGTCCCTTTTAGCCAATGGGATGCCAGGAAGATGCCAGTAATAGCCAATGGCAGAGCAGCTGTAAGTATGTTGCGTTCAGGAAACTTTGGGAGCTGCGAATAGCGGCCCCTACTGTAGTTTTACCTTTCGTCTCCTGAAACTTCTTTCGTAACTAGAGGCAATATTTTCCTGTTGAGTTTCGTAACTTGAAACTTCCGTATGAAGGGACGTTCGTAAGTAGAGGTACCACTGTATTAGGCTACCATGTCAATCATTTGTGATTGGAGGATCAAGGAAGCGGAGTTTGAACTTCGCGTAAATTTGCAACCGATTTCTGCCTTCCACCGCAGAGGGATACAATTATTCTTCAGTTTACAGCAGGTGTCACCAACTCTGGTTCTCAAAGGCCCCTATCCTGCATTTTTCAGATGTTTCCCTCCTTCAACACTCATTCAAATATCAGCTCATCAGCATCATCTGTCGAAACATGATAACGATCCTGATCATTTGAATCAGGTGTGTTGATGGAGGGACACATCTAAAACACAAAGTTAGTGACCTCAGATTTATAGCAATGTGTTATGCACGTTGCCAATAACAGTTATGCAGAGTGAGAAGCAGCAACATGGGTCCATCTGCTAGGCTATGCCAAGATCATTCGTACACCGAAAATACTAGTTAGTTTTCTCTGAAAATTCTAAGCTTAACTCAAATTGTTCGTGAGCAGGTACGTTCATAACTTGAGGTTCCACTGAAACTCCGAATGAGATAAATGTAAAGAGAAGTACTGACCTCGGCACACTGGTTAGTCATCTGCTGGATCTGTTTGTTCAGAGAGGCAACAGCTCTCACATGTTGGTGAAGCGGGCCATACCATTCAGAAAGGTCCTCTGATACCTCCAAATTCTGTAATAAACAGATGAAAGAATTCAACCACAAGGGGTTAGATCAGGGGTGTCAAACATATAAGGCCCGCGGGCCGGATCAGGCCCGCAAAGGGGTTTAATCCGGCCAGCGAGATGATTTTGTACAGTTAAAAAAAAAAAAAAAAAGTAATGTCGGACTAATTAATCAGTTGGCCACAATTAAAATATATAACTTCACAAGCAGTCCTCAGATGAGCATTTTTTAGACTGACAAACGTGTTAAATACGACACAAATTCAATTACTGGTAACACAAATAGAATTGAGAAGGATTAGCGTCCTTATAACGTCATTAACTGAGCTACACAATGCATTCTGGGAACAATATAAATATGCAAAACAGATCGATTTTAACACATCCAGGACTCTGTGTTGCTGCGTTCCATTTGCATTTGTATTATTTTTGGAACAATATGATTACAGTTGAGCTCCGTCATTTAGGGCTGGCAAGCAAATAGCGAAAATCTGCGTATAATTGACGCCAATCGTTTTTAAGTTGTATACTGTTATTTTACCGATGCGGCCCACTTGCTAATATATTTTCCTCCATGCAGCCCCTGAGCTAACATGAGTTTGACACCCCTGGGTTAGATAATACTAGTATAACATGCTGTCATGCTAATTTAATTTTCCTCCCTAATGTCCCTTAGTAACTTTCCTTGATACTATTAATATGCCAGTCTGTCAATTTCTGTCTGTCAGTCTAAACAACGCATACACTGTACAATACTGTTAATTGTATACAATGAATCACAACAAGATTCACTGTGTTTTACTCACTCCCCCATTCCCACATTTGATATAACCTTTTTTCAGCTCTGAGAGACAATTGTATGCAGTGGAGGGTACAATGAGTTACTTGAAAAGTGGAATTAACAGTGACTCAAGTTTAATTTTAATAATTGGCTATGAGACTTTTGCGTTTGGTACGCGCCATTAAAAAAAAAAAAAGAAAAAAGAAAAAAAAAAAAAAAAAAAAGTTATTCGGCCTACAAGAGCGGCTAGGAGAAATATGATCAGATCAAACGTGAGATGAAGACGTCCAGGAAGAGGGGAAGGCAAGAGAGAAGGCGCACTTTAAAGTCTTATATTTTCCCAAAAGTCAACGGTGCGCCTTGTGTGTGGACCGAGGTCCAAAATCTGACTGCCTGTGTATAAGGAGACACATTGCTTATATGCATGAATAGCGGACCCGATTGAGGACTGCATGAGAGTGCGAAAGAGTCATCTGAAAGAGTTAAATTGAAAAGTTAAATTAGAGAATGCTGCACACAAAACATGAAGAGGAAAATAAATTAAGAGCCAAGAATGAATAAACACTGCAAGTGCAAAAGTTGTGAAAATAGATAAGAAATAAATAAAGCCAGTATGTCATCAGCGCTTCTCCCTTCCCCTGATTGGTTGACAGAGTGGGGGACACGGGCCACCAATCAGGGAGGAGGCAGTCACACACAAAAAAACAAAAAAACAAAAAAAAACACAACATCCTGATCCGTAACAAGCATTTGTAGTCGATAAAATTAATTAAATTAACACTGGAAGCGAGAGAATATTTGATCTTTTTCTTTTTCTGTGTGTGTGTGTGTGGGGATCTATTTTGTTTCTGCTCTGGGAACGACAGTAATGTGAATGAGCGCAATTGGCGGAAGGATACATGAAAAGAAGGGGGAATGTGTTTTCTCCTCTGCGCCCCCGTCATATAGTATTTCAAAAAGTCAAGATTTTTTCCCCAGTTGTTGTCCCAGATCTTGAGATGATAAGTTTGAAGTCAATCAGACGAAAACTGTTGACAAAGGAGCAAAAAGTATGACCACAGTGAATGTGTACAGGGAGAACATGCAAACTCCACCCAGGAAGGCCGAGGCCTGGACTCGATCTTCCGTCCTCAGCACTGGGAGGTGGACGTGCTAACCAGTCATCCACCGTGCGGCCTAATTTTTATTACTTTTTTATTAATTACATTAGATTGTTTTCTATATAAACTGTTTGATAAATTAAATAAAATATGGATGGATTAAATTCAATATAAATTCAATAAATTTGTCATTTATTTTCTTTCAATTTGAAGGAAAATTACAACTATATGTGGATATACACTGTATCGTTACTGGGATATAATATGAATGTATATTGTAATTTTTGTCCATATCCAACAGCATAAGTTAGAGATAGACCGATAATCGGCCGGGCCGATAATCGGGGCCGATATTTGACATATTGGTACATATCGGTATCGGCCTGTTTTATTAATCTGACGGCCGATATAAGCGATCCATTTAAAACTCCGTCTTTTCGTTTCGAATGCAGCCCAGAGCGTCTCTGTCTGTTATGGAGTCCAACTCCAGCAACATAACGCCCATAGCAGCATTTGATTGGTTAGCCGTGCAAGAGCCAGAACCAATCAGTAGTGTATGCCATATATCACAGTAGCCGGTCACACACGCACCCACGGACACAACGCGAGACACATGCTTCGAAGGTAAGTTAAAAGAGAAGAGACTCCGCCGAACTTTTCACCATGATAAGCTAAACACATTGAATTAGGTTGTGTGTTAAATGCACTATATGAATGGAGCTGCATTGCCTTGCATTGAATCCCCGCTAGCTAACAGTGGTGTGTTCAGCTTTGCATGTAGGCTAACACCCAGTAGCTAATTCACTACTAACTACTCGGGGAGTAAATCACACACATTTTCACTTAATTAAGTCAATAATGTTTGTTAGAAAGGTTCCAAATATTAACAGTTGTCATTATTATATTGTCTAGTTCCATGTTAAGAGTAGAGTAACGTCATTATATTTACCTCTCGTGACGCACACATTGCATTCTGGGTCACGTCCACTACTTGTTGCATAGCGGTTATTATGCAGTTAGATGCCACAGTGACACTAAATAGCGTTTAGTTACTTTATAGTGTTTTTTTTGTCGCACTGGTTTGCCGTTGTGTGCCTTAAGCTTCGACGTAGATTTGATTGACAGCTCGTTGTGCACCTCGTTAAAGTCCGCTCCGTAACAAATTAAGTGTCTCAAACACCGTTTAACTACACGAACGTGTTCTCTTCCGTATGTTAGGCATTAGTAGAGAAGTGCACTAAAGTATAGTGTGCTTATTTGCTCGTTTTGTCTCTCTTTTCACGTCATGTCTGCCGTCAGTTGGGACATTATCCTCTCAATCGATGCCACTAATATGTAACATCTACAGCCGTAGTCGGCTGCAATTAATGTTCAGTGATGTAATTTCGTTACGTGCATCATACTTTGAATAATGAGCTCATGTTTGGTGTGTTGTATAACTTTCTCGTGTGTTAGTAACTATTCATGTGGACAGCTAAGATAGTGCTTGTTAATGTGAATTAGCAATGTTGCAGCCCAGTTATTATTTAGACAAGTAAATCTGTGCCATTAAGTGATACAGTACAGTACAGTAGTGAGAGAATAGTGTGCCCATATACACACACACGTGTCTATAAGTGTAAAACACATTAAACAGCAGAAACTGGCAGCGGTCCACCGCAACAATGTCTGTTTAACCAAGTTATTAGGGCCCGAGCAGCGACTGCTGCGAGGTCCCTATTGTTTTTGTAAAAATTATTATTATTATTATTATTATTAGGGCCCAAGCAGCGACCGCTGCGAGGTCCCTATTGTTTTTCGTTCGAATTATTATTATTATTATTATTATTATTATTATTATTATTATTATCCGTAAACGATCACGATTTTGGGAACCTAAACATTTACGAAAACTCACCAAACTTTGCACACTCCTCAGGCCCGGCGAAAAATTCGATATTATGAAGTCGTCATAACAGCGCGACTCTATAGCGCCCCCTAGCGTAGAAAAATAACAACCAAGCCCGGCACGTTTGAGCGAGAGCAACGAAAATTGGCAGGCACGTGTAGGACCCCGAGACGCACAAAAAAAGTCTATTGGGACCATGTAGCTAAAATGTACAGGAAGTGAGCTATGAATTTTTTAATGTCCAATTTTGGCCTATTTTGGCACATTCACTGTGGTCATGCTTTTTCCCCCTTTGACAACATTTTTTATCCAATTGACTTCAAACTTGGCATTTATCATCTCAAGACCTGAGAGAACAACTGGGCAAAACATTTTGCCTTTTCGAAATACTATATGACGGGGGCGGGGCATCAAATATTGCCTTTAAAATTTCATTTGTCCAGAAAGAGCAAATGCTTAATAACTCCCATGTTCAAGCTCCAAAAAATCTCAAACTTCTCAGGCAACGCAATAGTCACGGCCTGAAAACATCTATATGATAAAATTCAGTTATACATATAGCGCCACCTAGTGGTAACAATAAATGTCATACTTTACGTTTTTAGCTACTGCGCTGAGCTCGTTGAAGGGATCCAGTTGAAAATTGGTCAGAAAAGCCTTAAGATGTTGATCATGCCCCACACTGAATATTGTAACTTTTCGCCAAAGGGCGTGGCCGCTACGGTGACGCAAATTCTCAAGATTTTTCGTGACAATAAAAGCAGCATTAACTTGACCGAGATGATCCTATCTTCTCAAAATTTCACACATTTGATAGTCCAGCCTTAAAGACATCTACGAACTTCTATTTCATCTTACTGATAGCGCCACCTAGTGGCAATTTCTTTTCTTACGAATTGTCTTCTACGTTTTTCTCCAAACACGTTAACTGGACCTACCTCATATTTGCTCAGATGAGGGTTTCGGCCTTCATGATGTCACAACACGAAGTTTGTGAGTTTTCGCGAATCGCTGTGGGCGTGGCTAAGCACTGTTCGCCAAGAAAACAACGCCAGTTTTGAGGGTCTAAACATGCGCAGAAACTCATGAAACTTGGCACACACATCTGGCCTGGTAAAATTAACAATATTTTATTGTTGATTGTGCTATTTTTACAAAAATGACTTAATAGCGCCCCCTAGGAATATTTAATGAAGCAGCCCCGGTTGTACGTTTAAGCAAGATCTCCGAAAATTTTTAGGTGCATGAGGGAGCCAATGACCTACAAAAAAAAGTCTCTTGGACCCATATGCTAAAATGAACAGGAAGTGAGCTACGAATTTTTGAATGTCCCATTTTTGACGATTTTTGCACATTTACAGGGGGCATACTTTTGCCCACTTCTCCTACACGTTTCATCCGACTGACTTCAGACTTGACCTGGACCATGTCAAGACCTGAGCCAACGACAGGCGGAAAAATCTTGACTTTTCGGAATACTATATGATGAGAGCGGGGCATCAAAATTTTTGTTTCGCAATGTAAATGGATATGCTTAATAACTCCCCGGTACATACTCCAAAAAATCCCAAACTTGACATGTATGTTTATCGTCAAGGCCTGAAGGTCTCTATGACAACATTCAGTTATATATGCAGCGCCACCTAGCCCTTGAGGCATGAAAAAAAAATACCCCACTTACGGTATTTTTACAAAAATTGTAAACTCATTCTCAGTGTGATAAATAAGTCATTTATGAATATTCTTTTACTTTCCACCACTCAAAATGTTCACTGGCATCAGACCGATCCAAACATATGTATTTTTTATTTAGTTTTATTTATTTTTGATAGTCTCTATGGACGTTAAAAAAAGCATCGTGAATGAAGGATATGCTTAACTAGAGCTGCGAGCAGCTATAAAGGGCCCTCGCAGCCCGGGCCACGTTGGGGTACTTGCACGTTGAGGAACTTGCACATTGGGGTACTGGCACATTGGAAGCAGAATTTCTTTGAAAATGGCATGATAAACATGTGGATTTTTTATTTTTTTTGCCAGGTGTGATGAGTGTGTCAAGCTCAATGGGTTTTGGTGATTGTTAAGATCTGCAAAAATCAGCGTCTTATTTTTTATTTTTAGGCAATGAGTTGCCCTGATTGGTATTTTTCGTAAAAGTATATATACACACATCATCGCTCGTACTCATTGCACAATGTTGCTTTTATTGTCCACAGAGGCGATCAAAAAATAAATAAAACTAAATAAAAAATACGTATGTTTGGATCGGTCTGATACCAGTGAACATATTGAGTGGTGGAAAGTAAAAGAATATTCATAAATGACTTAGTTATCACACTTACAATGAGTTTACAATTTTTGCAAAAATACCGTAAGTGAGGCATTTTTTTTTTTTTGCCTCAAGGACGAGGTGGCGCTGCATTTATAACTGAATTTTGTCATAGAGATACCTTCAGGCCTTGACTATAAATATACATTTCAAGTATGGGATTTTTTGGAGCATGTACCTGGGAGTTATTAAGCATAGCCTTCATTCACGATATTGCTTTTAATGTCCATAGAGGCTATCAAAAATACATAAAACTAAATAACAAAAATATGTATGTTTGGTTAGGTCTGATGCCAGTGAATATTTTGAGTGATGGAAAGTAAAAGAATATTCCTAAATGACTTAGTTATCACACTTAGAATGAGTTTACATTTTTTGTACAAAATCCCGTAAGTGGAGTATTTTTTTTTCATGCCTCAAGGGCTAGGTGGCGCTGCATATATAACTGAATGTTGTCATAGAGATACCTTCAGGCCTTGACGATAAACATACATGTCAAGTTTGGGATTTTTTGGAGCATGTATCGGGGAGTTATTAAGCATATCCTTTTTCAGTGCGAAACACAAATTTTGATGCCCCGCCCTCATCATATAGTATTTCCAAAAGTCAAGATTTTTCCGTCTGTTGTTGGCTCAGGTCTTGGCATGGTCCAGGTCAAGTCATAAGTCAGTCGGATAAAACGTGTAGGAGAAGTGGGCAAAAGTATGCCCCCTGAAAATGTGCAAAAATCGTCAAAAATGGGACATTCAAAAATTCGTAGCTCACTTCCTGTTCATTTTAGCATATGGGTCCAAGAGACTTTTTTGTAGGTCTTTGGCTCCCTCATACACCTAAAAATCTTCGTAGATCTTGCTTAAACGTACAATCGGGGCTGCTTCGTTAAAAATTTCTAGGGGGCGCTATTGAGTCATTTTTGTAAAAATAGGACAATACATGATAAAATATTGCTCATTTTGCCAGGCCAGATGTGTGTGCCAAGTTTCATGAGTTTCTGCGCATGTTTAGACGCTCAAAACTGGCGTTTTCTTGGCGAACAGTGCTTAGCCACGCCCACAGCGATTCGTGAAAACTCACAAACTTCGTGTTGTGACATCATGAAGGCCGAAACCCTCATCTGAGCAAATATGAGGTTGGTCCAGTTAACGTGTTTGGAGAAAAATGTACAAGAAAATTCGTAAGAAAAAAAATTGCCACTAGGTGGCGCTATCAGTAAGATGAAATATAAGTTCGTAGATGTCTTTAGGGCTGGACTCTCATCAAATGTGTGAAATTTTGAGAAGATAGGATCATCTCGGTCAAGTTCATGCAGCTTTTATTGTCACGAAAAATCTTCAGACTTTGCGGCACCGTAGCGGCCACGCCCTTTGGCGAAAAGTTACAATATTCGGTGTGGGGCATGATCAACATCTTAAGGCTTTTCTGACCAACTTTCAACTGGATCCCTTCAACGAGCTCAGCGCAGTAGCTAAAAACGTAAAGTATGACATTTATTGTCACCACTAGGTGGCGCTATATGTATAACTGAATTTTATCATATAGATGTTTTCAGGCCTTGACTATTACGTTGCCTGAGAAGTTTTTGATTTTTTGGAGCTTGAACATGGGAGTTATTAAGCATTTGCTCTTTCTGGACAAATGAAATTTTAAAGACAATATTTGATGCCCCGCCCCCATCATATAGTATTTCGAAAAGGCAAGACTTTTTGCCCAGTTGTTCTCCCAGGTCTTGAGATGATAAATGCCAAGTTTGATGTGAATTGGATGAAAAATGTTTGCAGAGGGGGGAAAAGCATGACCACAGTGAATGTGCCAAAATAGGCAAAAATTGGACATAAAAAAATTCATAGCTCATTTCCTGTACATTTTAGCTACATGGTCCCAATAGACTTTTTTGTGCGTCTCGGGGTGCTACACGTGCCTGCCAAATTTCGTTGCTCTAGCTCAAACGTGCCAGGCTTGGTTTTTATTTTTCTACGCTAGGGGGCGCTATAGAGTCGCGTTGTTATGACTACTTCATAGTCTGAGGAGGGCCTGAGGAGTGTGCAAAGTTTGGTGAGTTTTCGTGAATGTTTAGGTACACAAAATCGTGATCGTTTGCGGAGAATAAAGAAGAAGAAGAAGAAGAAGAAGAATAACTAGAGCTGCGAGCAGCTATAAAGGGCCCTCGCAGCCCGGGCCACGTTGGGGTCCTTGCACGTTGTGGTACTTGCATGTTGGGGTACTGGCACATTGGGGTACTGGCATATTAGAAGCAAAATTTCTTTGAAAATGGCATAATAAACGTTTACATGTAGAATATTTTTTTGCCAGTGTGTGTGTCAAGCTCAACGGGTTTTGGTGATTGTTAAGACCTGCAAAAATCAGCGTCCTTTTTTATTTTTAGGCAATGAGTTGCCCTGATTGGTATTTTTTTGTAAAAGTGTATATACACATCATCGCTCGTTGTACTCATTGCACAATGTTACTTTTATTGTCCAAAGGGGCAATCAAAAATGAATAAAACAAAATGGAAACGTACATACGTTTGGATCGGTGTCAAGCCAGTGAACAATTTGAGTGGTGGAAACTAAAAGAATATTCATAAATGACTTAGTTATCACACTTAGAATGAGTGTACATTTTTTGTACAAAATACCGTATGTGGGGTATTTTAATTTTTTTTTATATAGGCCTCAAGGGCTAGGTGGCGCTGTATTTATAACTGAATGTTGTCATAGAAATACCTTCAGGCCTTGATTATAAGCATACATGTCAAGTGTGGGATTTTTTTTGGAGCATGTACCGTGGCGTTATTAAGCATATCCTTCATTCACGATATTGCTTTTAATGTCCATAGAGGCTATCAAAAATAAATAAAAATATATATATGTTTGGATAAGTCTGATGCCAGTGAACATTTTGAGTGGTGGAAACTAAAAGAATATTTAGAAATGACTTCGTTATCACACTTAGAATGAGTTTACATTTTTTGTACAAAATACCGTATGTGGGGTATTTTTTTTTCATGCCTCAAGGGCTAGGTGGCGCTGCATATATAACTGAATGTTGTCATAGAGATAACTTCAGGCCTTGACGATAAACATACATGTCAAGTTTGGGATTTTTTGGAGCATGTACCGGGGAGTTATCAAGCATATCCTTTTTCATTGCGAAACACAAATTTTGATGCCCCGCCCTCATCATATAGTATTTCGAAAAGTCAAAATTTTTCCCCCTGTCGTTGGCTCAGGTCTTGACATGGTCCAGGCCAAGTCTTAACTCAGTCGGATGAAACGTGTAGGAGAAGTGGGCAAAAGTCTGCCCCCTGTGAATGTGCAAAAATCGTCAAAAATGGGACATTCAAAAATTCGTAGCTCACTTCCTGTTCATTTTAGCATATGGGTACAAGAGACTTTTTTGTAGGTCTTGGGCTCCCTCATACACCTAAAAATATTCGGCGTTCTTGCTTAAACGTACAACCGGGGCTGCTTCGTTAAAAATTTCGAGGGGGCGCTATTGAGTCATTTTTGTAAAAATAGCACAATCAACAATAAAATATTGCTCATTTTACCAGGCCAGATGTGTGTGCCAAGTTTCAGGAGTTTCTGTGCCAGTTTAGGCCCTCAAAATTGGCGTTGTTTTCTTGGCGAACAGCGCTTAGCCACGCCCACAGCGACTCGCGAAAACTCACAAACTTCGTGTTGTGACAGCATGAAGGCCGACACCCTCATCTGAGCAAATATGAGGTAGGTCCAGTTAACATGGTTGGAGAAAAACATTGAAGAAAAATCGTAAGAAAAAAAATTGCCAGTAGGTGGCGCTATCAGTAAGATGAAATATAAGTTTTTAGATGTCTTTAGGGCTGGACTCTCATCAATTGTGTACAATTTTGAGAAGATAGCATCATCTCGGTCAAGTTAATGCAGCTTTTGTTGTCACGAGAAATCTTCAGACTTTGCGGCACCGTAGCGGCCACGCCCTTTGGCGAAAAGTTACAATATTCGGTGTGGGGCATGATCAACATCTTAAGGCTTTTCTGACCAATTTTCAACTGGATCCCTTCAACGAGCTCAGCACAGTAGCTAAAAACGTAAAGTATGACAATTATTGTTACCACTAGGTGGCGCTACATGGATAACTGAATTTTATCATATAGATGTTTTCAGGCCGTGACTATTAAGTTGCCTGATAAGTTTGAGATTTTTTGGAGCTTGAACATGGCAGTTATTAAGCATTTGCTCTTTCTGGACAAATGAAATTTTAAAGGCAATGTTTGATGCCCCGCCCCCGTCATATAGTATTTCGAAATGGCAAGATTTTTTCCCCAGTTGTTCTCTCAGGTCTTGAGATGATAAATGCCAAGTTTGAAGTCAATTGGATGAAAAATGTTTGCAAAGGGGGAAAAAGCATGACCACAGTGAATGTGCCAAAATAGGCCAAAATTGGACATTAAAAAATTCATAGCTCACTTCCTGTACATTTTAGCTACATGGTCCCAATAGACTTTTTTGTGCGTCTCGGGGTGCTACACGTGCCTGCCAATTTTCGTTGCTCTAGCTCAAACATGCCGGGCTTGGTTTTTATTTTTCTATGCTAGGGGGCGCTATAGAGTCGCGTTGTTATGACGACTTCATAATATCAAATTTTTCGCCGGGCCTGAGGAGTGTGCAAAGTTTGGTGAGTTTTCGTAAATGTTTAGGTACCCAAAATCGTGATCGTTTACGGAGAAGAAGAAGAAGAAGAAGAAGAAGAAGAATAACTAGAGCTGCGAGCAGCTATAAAGGGCCCTCGCAACCCGGGCCACGTTGGGGTATTTGCACGTCGGGGTACTGGCATGTTGGGGTACTGTCAAATAGGACAAGGACCATCTAAAATGTTTTTGACAAGCCTTGTGTGTGCAAAGTTTAATCAAAACGCAAAATATGGTGTGCAATTCCCAAGATAAATTCAAAATGGCGGACTTCCTTTTAGGTTTAGCATACGGCTACAGAATACTTTTTGTAGGTCTTAGACTAATAGGTATGCCTCTGAGTTTTCACAAATCTCGGTCAAGTCAAGTCATCTTTAGTTATTTCGCGCTTGAATCATCCAATCGGAAATGCTCCATAAAAATGTATAGAGGGCGCGATTTATTGCAAATTACACAAGAAACCTCTAAAAATTCATGTTCATGACAAGTCTGATGTGTGTGCAAAGTTTCATGAGTTTTCACACATGTATAGACCAAAAAAATAAGCAGCACTTTACTTGGCAAACAATGCATCGCTATGGCAACAGCATGTGACAAAATAAAAAACTTTCGATAACTTTGCATCTTAAACATCTTAAGATGAAACACACCAAGTTTGAAGACGGTCGGATGAATTTTGTACGAGGAGTTCGTGAAAATATGACCCCTAGGAAGGGCCACAAAAAATGGCTACAAATGCCGACGTAAATCAAAATGGCGGACTTCCTGTTTGGTTTAGCAGATGGTTCCATGAGACTTTTTTGTACATCGTGGGCTCTTATGTATGCCTCCAAATTATCATAGCGCTAGGTGAAACGTACAACCGGGAATGCTTCGTTAAAGAGGAGTTTTTTACCTCAAAATGTGATGACCGGCCCCTACGGGACTTCCTGTTGGGTTTAGCACATGGCACCAAGAGACTTTTTTGTACATCGTGGGCTGTTAAATTTGTCTCCAAATTTTCGTAGCTCTAGCTGCTTCGTACAACTGGGAATGCTTCATTAAGAGGGAATTTTTTTCCTTTGCAAACTGTGCATGCCACGGCAACAGCGTGCGACGAAATAAAAAGCTTTCAATAACTTTTCATCTTCAACATTTTAAGATGAATCACACCAAGTTTGGAGATGATCGGATAAACTCTGTAGGAGGAGTTCGTTAAAATAAGACCCCTATGAAATGGCCCAAAAAATGGCAACACGTTCCAAAGTAAATCAAAATGGCGGACTTCCTGTTCGGTTTAGCCTATGGTACAAAAAGAGTTTTTTGTACCTTGAGGGCTGTTACATATGTCTTCAAATGTTGGTAACTCTAGGTGAAATGTACAGCCGGGAATGCTTCATTAAATAAGAATTTTGAAACACAAAATTTGATGCCTCGCCTCTGGCGGACTTCCTGTTAGGTTTAGCATATGGCACCAACAGGCTTTTTTGTAGATCATAGTCTGTTACATATGTGTACCAATTTCCGTGGCTCTCAATTAAACGTACCACCGGCAATGCTTTGTTAAGTAAGAATTTTGAAACTCTAAATTTGATGCCCCGCCACCGTCATATAGTATGTCTAAAACTTTAGATTTTTTACCATGATGTTGTCCCAGGTGTTGAGATGGTACAGCCCAAGTTTGAAGTCAATCGGGTTAACCGTGTAGGAGAAGCGGGCAAAAGTATGACCCCTGTAAATGTGCAAAAATGGGCCAAAATTGGACATTCAAATACTCATACCTCACTTCCTGTCTATTTTAGGGTACACATATCAAAGAGGTTTTTGTTCATCTGGATGTGCTACAGGTGCCACACAATTTTCGTAGCCATAGGACAATCGTAGCGGGACAGGGATCCGTTAAACCTATGTAGGTGGCGCTACAGAGCCATTTTTCTGTTATCATGTATGGCGACTTTAAAATATCAAATTTTTCGCCAGGCCCGATCTGCGTGTAAAGTTTGGTGAGTTTTCGTTCATGTTTAGTGCCTCAAAAATGTGGTTGTTTGCGGTAAAGAATAATAACAAAGAAAAAGAAGAAGAAGAATAATAATAAGAATTCCTTCAGGAACAATAGGGACCTCGCAGCGGTCGCTGCTCGGGCCCTAATAATAATCCGATCGAAAAACAATAGGGACCTCGCAGCGGTAGCTGCTCGGGCCCTAATAATAATAATAATAATAATTCGAACGAAAAACAATAGGGACCTCGCAGCGGTCGCTGCTCGGGCCCTAACTAGAGCTGCGAGCAGCTATAAAGGGCCCTCGCAGCCCGGGCCACGTTGGAGTCCTTGCACGTTGGGGTACTTGCACGTTAGGGTACTGGCACGTTGGGGTACTGGCATATTGGAAGCAAAATTTCTTTGAAAATGGCATAATAAACGTTTACATGTAGAATATTTTTTTTGCCTGTGTGTGTCAAGCTCAACGGGTTTTGGTGATTGTTAAGACCTGCAAAATTCAGCGTCCTTTTTTATTTTTAGGCAATGAGTTGCCCTGATTGGTATTTTTTGTAAAAGTGTATATATACATCATCGCTCGTTGTACTCATTGCACAATGTTACTTTTATTGTCCAAAGGGGCAATCAAAAATGAATAAAACAAAATGGAAACGTACATACGTTTGGATCGGTGTGAAGCCAGTGAACAATTTGAGTGGTGGAAACTAAAAGAATATTCAGAAATGACTTAGTCATCACACTTAGAATGAGTTTACATTTTTTTGTACAAAATACCGTATGTGGGTTGTTTTTTTTATATAAGCCTCAAGTAGGTGGCGCTGTATTTATAACTGAATGTTGTCATCGAGATACCTTCAGGCCTTGATTATAAGCATACATGTCAAGTGTGGGATTTTTTTTTGGAGCATGTACCGTGGAGTTATTAAGCATATCCTTCATTCACGATATTGCTTTTAATGTCCACAGAGGCTATCAAAAATAAATAAAAATATATATATGTTTGGATAAGTCTGATGCCAGTGAACATTTTGAGTGGTGGAAACTAAAAGAATATTCATAAATGACTTAGTTATCACACTTAGAATGAGTTTACATTTTTTGTACAAAATACCGTATGTGGGGTATTTTTTTTTTATGCCTCAAGGGCTAGGTGGCGCTGCATATATAACTGAATGTTGTCATAGAGATAGCTTCAGGCCTTGACGATAAACATACATGTCAAGTTTGGGATTTTTTGGAGCATGTACCGGGGAGTTATTAAGCATATCCTTTTTCAGTGCGAAACACAAATTTTGATACCCCGCCTTCATCATATAGTATTTCGAAAGGTCAAGATTTTTCCCCCTGTCGTTGGCTCAGGTCTTGACATGGTCCAGGTCAAGTCTTAACTCAGTCAGATGAAACGTGTAGGAGAAGTGGGCAAAAGTCTGCGCCCTGTGAATGTGCAAAAATTGTCAAAAATGGGACATTCAAAAATTCGTAGCTCACTTCCTGTTTATTTTAGCATATGGGTCCAAGAGACTTTTTTGTAGGTCTTGGGCTCCCTCATACACCTAAAAATATTCGTCGTTCTTGCTTAAACGTACAACCGGGGCTGCTTCGTTAAAAACTTCTAGGGGGCGCTATTGAGTCATTTTTGTAAAAATAGCACAATCAACAATAAAATATTGCTCATTTTACCAGGCCAGATGTGTGTGCCAAGTTTCATGAGTTTCTGTGCATGTTTAGACCCTCAAAACTGGCGTTTCTTTCTTGGCGAACAGCGCTTAGCCACACCCACAGCAATTCGCGAAAACTCACAAACTTCGTGTTGTGACATCATGAAGGCCGAAACCCTCATCTGAGCAAATATGAGGTAGGTCCAGTTAACGTGTTTGGAGAAAAACGTAGAAGAAAATTCGTAATAAAAAAAATAGCCACTAGGTGGCGCTATCAGTTCGATGAAATATAAGTCAGTAGATGTCTTTAGGGCTGGACTCTCATCAAATGTGTGAAAATTTGAGAAGATAGGATCATCTCGGTCAAGTTAATGCAGCTTTTATTTTCACGAAAAATCTTCAGACTTTGCGTCACCGTAGCGGCCACGCCCTTTGGCGAAAAGTTACAATATTCGGTGTGGGGCATGATCAACATCTTAAGCCTTTTCTGACCAATTTTCAAATGGATCCCTTCAACAAGCTCAGCACAGTAGCTAAAAACGTAAAGTATGACATTTATTGTAACCACTAGGTGGCGCTATATGTATAACTGAATTTTATCATATAGATGTTTTCAGGCCGTGACTATTACGTTGCCTGAGAAGTTTGAGATTTTTTGGAGCTTGAACATGGGAGTTATTAAGCATTTGCTCTTTCTGGACAAATGAAATTTTAAAGGCAATATTTGATGCCCCGCCCCCGTCATATAGTATTTCGAAAAGGCAAGACTTTTTGCCCAACTGTTCTCTTAGGTCTTGAGATGATAAATGCCAAGTTTGAAGTCAATGGGATGAAAAATGTTTGCAGAGGGGGAAAAAGCATGACCACAGTGAATGTGCCAAAATAGGCCAAAATTGGACATAAAAAAATTCATAGCTCATTTCCTGTACATTTTAGCTACATGGTCCCAATAGACTTTTTTGTGCGTCTCGGGGTGCTACACGTGCCTGCCAATTTTCGTTGCTCAAGCTCAAACGTGCCAGGCTTGGTTTTTATTTTTCTACGCTAGGGGGCGCTATAGAGTCGCGTTGTTATGACGACTTCATAATATCAAATTTTCCGCCGGGCCTGAGGAGTGTGCAAAGTTTGGTGAGTTTTCGTGAATGTTTAGGTACTCAAAAATGCGATCGTTTACGGAGAATAATAATAACTAGAGCTGCGAGCAGCTATAAAGGGCCCTCGCAGCCCGGGCCACGTTGGGGTACTTGCACGTTGGGGTACTTGCACGTTGGGGTACTTGCACGTTGGGGTACTGGCACGTTGGGGTACTGGCAAGTTTAGGTAAGGCACATTGGAAGCAGAATTTCTTTGAAAATGGCATGATAAACCTTGACATGTGGATTTTTTTTTTTTTTGTAAAAATACCGTTAAGTTGGTGTATTTTTTTTTATGCCTCTAGGGCTAGGTGGCGCTGTATATATAATGGAATGTTGTCATAGGGATACCTTCAAGCCTTGACTCTAAACATACATGTCAAGTGTGGGATTTTTTTGGAGCATGTACCGTGGAGTTATTAAGCATATCCTTCATTCACGATATTGCTTTTAATGTCCATTAGAGGCTATCAAAAATAAATAAAAAAGTACATGTTTGGATAAGTCTAATGCCAGTGAACATTTTGAGTGGTGGAAAGTAAAAGAATATTCATAAATGACTTAGTTATCACACTTAGAATGAGTTTACATTTTTTGTACAAAATACCGTATGTGGGGTATTTTTTTTTCATGCCTCAAGGGCGAGGTGGCGCTGCATATATAACTGAATGTTGTCATAGAGATACCTTCAGGCCTTGACGATAAACATACATGTCAAGTTTGGGATTTTTTGGAGCATGTATCGGGGAGTTATTAAGCATATCCTTTTTCAGTGCGAAACACAAATTTTGATGCCCCGCGCTCATCATATAGTATTTCCAAAAGTCAAGATTTTTCCGTCTGTTGTTGGCTCAGGTCTTGGCATGGTCCAGGTCAAGTCATAAGTCAGTCGGATAAAACATGTAGGAGAAGTGGGCAAAAGTATGCCCCCTGAAAATGTGCAAAAATCGTCAAAAATGGGACATTCAAAAATCCGTACCTCACTTCCTGTTCATTTTAGCATATGGGTCCAAGAGACTTTTTTGTAGGTCTTTGGCTCCGTCATACACGTAAAAATTTTCGTAGATCTTGCTTAAACGTAGAATCGGGGCTGCTTCGTTAAAAATTTCTAGGGGGCGCTATTGAGTCATTTTTGTAAAAATAGTACAATCAACAATAAAATATTGTTCATTTTACCAGGCCAGATGTGTGTGCCAAGTTTCATGAGTTTCTGCGCATGTTTAGACCCTCAAAACTGGCGTTGTTTTCTTGGCGAACAGTGCTTAGCCACGCCCACAGCGATTCGCGAAAACTCACAAACTTCGTGTTGTGACATCATGAAGGCCGAAACCCTCATCTGAGCAAATATGAGGTTGGTCCAGTTAACGTGTTTGGAGAAAAATGTACAAGAAAATTCGTAAGAAAAAAAATTGCCACTAGGTGGCGCTATCAGTAAGATGAAATATAAGTTCGTAGATGTCTTAACGGCTGGACTCTCATCAAATGTGTGAAATTTTGAGAAGATAGGATCATCTCGGTCAAGTTCATGCAGCTTTTATTGTCACGAAAAATTTTCGGACTTTGCGTCACCGTAGCGGCCACGCCCTTTGGCGAAAAGTTACAATATTCGGTGTGGGGCATGATCAACATCTTAAGGCTTTTCTGACCAATTTTCAACTGGATCCCTTCAACGAGCTCGGCACAGTAGCTAAAAACGTAAAGTATGACATTTATTGTTACCACTAGGTGGCGCTATATGTATAACTGAATTTTATCATATAGATGCTTTCAGGCCGTGACTATTACGTTGCCTGAGAAGTTTGAGATTTTTTGGAGCTTGAACATGGGAGTTATCACACTTAGAATGAGTTGACATTTTTTGTACAAAATACCGTATGTGGGGTATTTTTTTTTCACGCCTGAAGGGCTAGGTGGCGCTGCATATATAACTGAATTTTGTCATAGAGATACCTTCAGGCTTTGACTATAAACATACATGTCAAGTTTGGGATTTTTTGGAGCATGTACCGGGGAGTTATTAAGCATATCCTTTTTCAGTGCGAAACACAAAATTTGATGCCCCGCCCTCATCATATAGTATTTCCAAAAGTCAAGATTTTTCTGCCTGTAGTTGGCTCAGGTCTTGACATGGTCCAGGTCAAGTCTAAAGTCAGTCGGATGAAATGTGTAGGAGAAGTGGGCAAAAGTATGCCCCCTGAAAATGTGCAAAAATCGTCAAAAATGGGACATTCAAAAATTCATAGCTCACTTCCTGTTCATTTTAGCACATGGGTCCAAGAGACTTTTTTGTAGGTCTTGGACTCCCTCATACACCTAAAAATTTTCGTAGATCTTGCTTAAACGTACAATCGGGGCTGCTTCGTTAAAAATTTCTAGGGGGCGCTATTGAGTCATTTTTGTAAAAATAGGACAATACATGATAAAATATTGCTCATTTTGCCAGGCTAGATGTGTGTGCCAAGTTTCATGAGTTTCTGTGCATGTTTAGACCATCAAACCTAGCGTTGTTTTCTTGGCGAACAGTGCTTAGCCACGCCCACAGCGATTCGCGAAAACTCACAAACTTCGTGTTGTGACATCATGAAGGCCGAAACCCCCATCTGAGCAAATATGAGGTTGGTCCAGTTAACGTGTTTGGAGAAAAATGTACAAGAAAATTCGTAAGAAAAAAAATTGCCACTAGGTGGCGCTATCAGTTAGATGAAATGTAAGTTAGTAGATGTCTTTAGAGCTGGACTCTCATCAAATGTGTGAAATTTTGAGAAGATAGGATCATCTCGGTCAAGTTAATGCAGCTTTTATTGTCACGAAAAATCTTCAGACTTTGCGTCACCGTAGCGGCCACGCCCTTTGGCGAAAAGTTACAATATTCGGTGTGGGGCATCACCAACATCTTAAGGCTTTTCTGACCAATTTTCAACTGGATCCCTTCAACGAGCTCAGCACAGTAGCTAAAAACGTAAAGTATGACATTTATTGTAACCACTAGGTGGCGCTATATGTATAACTGAATTTTGTCATATAGATGTTTTCAGGCCGTGACTATTACGTTGCCTGAGAAGTTTGAGATTTTTTGGAGCTTGTACATGGGAGTTATTCAGCATTTGCTCTTTCTGGACAAATGAAATTTTAAAGGCAATATTTGATGCCCCGCCCCCGTCATATAGTATTTCGAAAAGGCAAGATTTTTTCCCCAGTTGTTCTCTCAGGTCTTGAGATGATAAATGCCAAGTTTGAAGTCAATTGGATGAAAAATGTTTGCAAAGGGGGAAAAAGCATGACCACAGTGAATGTGCCAAAATAGGCCAAAATTGGACATTAAAAAATTCATAGCTCACTTCCTGTACATTTTAGCTACATGGTCCCAATAGACTTTTTTGTGCGTCTCGGGGTGCTACACGTGCCTGCCAATTTTCGTTGCTCTAGCTCAAACGTGCCGAGCTTGGTTTTTATTTTTCTATGCTAGGGGGCGCTATAGAGTCGCGTTGTTATGACGACTTCATAATATCAAATTTTTCGCCGGGCCTGAGGAGTGTGCAAAGTTTGGTGAGTTTTCGTAAATGTTTAGGTACCCAAAATCGTGATCGTTTACGGAGAAGAAGAAGAAGAAGAAGAAGAAGAAGAATAATAATAATAATAATAATAATCCGATCGAAAAACAATAGGGACCTCGCAGCGGTAGCTGCTCGGGCCCTAATAATAACTAGAGCTGCGAGCAGCTATAAAGGGCCCTCGCAGCCCGGGCCACGTTGGGGTCCTTGCACGTTGGGGTACTGGCATATTGGAAGCAAAATTTCTTTGAAAATGGCATAATAAACGTTTACATGTAGAATATTTTTTTTTGCCAGTGTGTGTCAAGCTCAACGGGTTTTGGTGGTTGTTAAGACCTGCAAAAATCAGCGTCCTTTTTTATTTTTAGGCAATGAGTTGCCCTGATTGGTATTTTTTGTAAAAGTGTATATACACATCATCGCTCGTTGTACTCATTGCACAATGTTACTTTTATTGTCCAAAGGGGCAATCAAAAATGAATAAAACAAAATGGAAACGTACATACGTTTGGATCGGTGTGAAGCCAGTGAACAATTTGAGTGGTGGAAACTAAAAGAATATTCATAAATTACTTAGTTATCACACTTAGAATGAGTGTACATTTTTTGTACAAAACACCGTATGTGTTTTTTTTAATATATATATATATATATAAATGCCTCACGGGCTAGGTGGCGCTGTATTTATAACTGAATGTTGTCATAGAGATACCTTCAGGCCTTGATTATAAGCATACATGTCAAGTGTGGGATTTTTTTTGGAGCATGTACCGTGGAGTTATTAAGCATATCCTTCATTCACGATATTGCTTTTAATGTCCATAAAGGCTATCAAAAATAAATAAAAATATATATATGTTTGGATAAGTCTGATGCCAGTGAACATTTTGAGTGGTGGAAACTAAAAGAATATTCATAAATGACTTAGTTATCACACTTAGAATGAGTTTACATTTTTTGTACAAAATACCGTATGTGGGGTATTTTTTTTTTATGCCTCAAGGGCTAGGTGGCGCTGCATATATAACTGAATGTTGTCATAGAGATAACTTCAGGCCTTTACGATAAACATACATGTCAAGTTTGGGATTTTTTGGAGCATGTACCGGGGAGTTATCAAGCATATCCTTTTTCATTGCGAAACACAAATTTTGATGCCCCGCCCTCATCATATAGTATTTTGAAAAGTCAAAATTTTTCCCCCTGTCATTGGCTCAGGTCTTGACATGGTCCAGGCCAAGTCTGAACTCAGTCAGATGAAACGTGTAGGAGAAGTGGGCAAAAGTCTGCCCCCTGTGAATGTGCAAAAATCGTCAAAAATGGGACATTCAAAAATTCGTAGCTCACTTCCTGTTCATTTTAGCATATGGGTACAAGAGACTTTTTTGTAGGTCTTGGGCTCCCTCATACACCTAAAAATATTCGTCGTTCTTGCTTAAACGTACAACTGGGGCTGTTTCGTTAAAGATTTCTAGGGGGCGCTATTGAGTCATTTTTGTAAAAATAGCACAATCGCCGATAAAAAATTGCTCATTTTGCCTGGCCAGCTGTGTGTGCCAAGTTTCGTGTGTTTCTGTGCCAGTTTAGGCCCTCAAAATTGGCGTTGTTTTCTTGGCGAACAGCGCTTAGCCACGCCCACAGCGACTCGCGAAAACTCACAAACTTCGTGTTGTGACAGCATGAAGGCCGACACCCTCATCTGAGCAAATATGAGGTAGGTCCAGTTAACATGGTTGGAGAAAAACATTGAAGAAAAATCGTAAGAAAAAAAATTGCCAGTAGGTGGCGCTATCAGTAAGATGAAATATAAGTTTGTAGATGTCTTTAGGGCTGGACTCTCATCAATTGTGTAAAATTTTGAGAAGATAGCATCATCTCGGTCAAGTTAATGCAGCTTTTGTTGTCACGAGAAATCTTCAGACTTTGCAGCACCGTAGCGGCCACGCCCTTTGGCGAAAAGTTACAATATTCGGTGTGGGGCATGATCAACATCTTAAGGCTTTTCTGACCAATTTTCAACTGGATCCCTTCAACGAGCTCAGCACAGTAGCTAAAAACGTAAAGTATGACAATTATTGTTACCACTAGGTGGCGCTACATGGATAACTGAATTTTATCATATAGATGTTTTCAGGCCGTGACTATTAAGTTGCCTGATAAGTTTGAGATTTTTTGGAGCTTGAACATGGGAGTTATTAAGCATTTGCTCTTTCTGGACAAATGAAATTTTAAAGGCAATATTTGATGCCCCGCCCCCGTCATATAGTATTTCGAAAAGGCAAGATTTTTTCCCCAGTTGTTCTCTCAGGTCTTGAGATGATAAATGCCAAGTTTGAAGTCAATTGGATAAAAAATGTTTGCAAAGGGGGAAAAAGCATGACCACAGTGAATGTGCCAAAATAGGCCAAAATTGGACATTAAAAAATTCATAGCTCACTTCCTGTACATTTTAGCGACATGGTCCCAATAGACTTTTTTGTGCGTCTCGGGGTGCTACACGTGCCTGCCAATTTTCGTTGCTCTAGCTCAAACATGCCGGGCTTGGTTTTTATTTTTCTATGCTAGGGGGCGCTATAGAGTCGCGTTGTTATGACGACTTCATAATATCAAATTTTTCGCCGGGCCTGAGGAGTGTGCAAAGTTTGGTGAGTTTTCGTAAATGTTTAGGTACCCAAAATCGTGATCGTTTACGGAGAAGAAGAAGAAGAAGAAGAAGAATAATAATAATAATAATAATAATAATCCGATCGAAAAACAATAGGGACCTCGCAGCGGTAGCTGCTCGGGCCCTAATAATAATAATAATAATAATAATTCGAACGAAAAACAATAGGGACCTCGCAGCGGTCGCTGCTCGGGCCCTAATAATAATAATAATAATAATAATAATAATAATAATAATAATAATAATTTTTACAAAAACAATAGGGACCTCGCAGCGGTCGCTGCTCGGGCCCTAATAATAATAATAATCCGATCGAAAAACAATAGGGACCTCGCAGCGGTAGCTGCTCGGGCCCTAATAATAATAATAATAATAATAATAATAATAATTTTTACAAAAACAATAGGGACCTCGCAGCGGTCGCCGCTCGGGCCCTAATAATAATAATTTTTACAAAAACAATAGGGACCTCGCAGCGGTCGCTGCTCGGGCCCTAATAATCATAATAAGGTCTACAAGAACTATATGGTGCTCAGGGATATATTTTTTTTCTCATGGAATTTTTATTTATTTTTTATTTTTTTGCTGTAGTAATAAGTAATTCCACAGCTGATGCACATTTTGAATGACAGGGTTCCTCCTATTACTTCAAAATATAAAAATATAACATTTATAGAATAAAACTACAAGTATCCCAAATGCTATAAAAGGTAATGTCACGTTGGCCCCCACATTTAACTCCCCCCGCCACCAACGTCTTATTGCAGATGGAAGGATGTAAAATGAAAAGTGCAGTGTGAGAATCCATTGTAAAGAACGGTTAGGGTTTGCATTATTCAAAAATTTGGTGCCAACATTTTAACTTTTACTGCAAATGAATATCGGCTTCAAATATTGGTTATCTGCTTCCTTGACTACCGATAATCGGTATCGGTATCGGCCCTGAAAAAAGCATATCGGTCTATCTCTAGCATAAGTACCATAAATTCACATATTTAGTGTTTTCTGGGTAGATAAAGGATATAGTTACCCACCTTCTCAGCATACTCAGAAGCAATCAGTTTGATCTCTTCAGACTGTTGTCCCACAATAAATCCCACCGCACTTGCTGTCAGTTGGCCCTGAAAGAGACATGCTTGTCACAAACCCAACCCATAACAAAACGACTCTAATGTGCACAAAAATGTTATGAATGCAGGGGTTCCTTGAGGACTTCCGGGTAGTCGAACAAGATGGACGCATAACTGCGAGCTCCCGATTGTCGGTTTACTAAAGTACCTCCAATTAAGGAAAATTGACACAATTGTTGGCTCACATAGAATATGAAAGGAGGGAAACAGAATCGGAGTCATAGGGTCGGAAAGAAGTTAAGTCAAGTAGGTGAAAACAGCGAACTCAGCGGTGACGACGAAGAGGCTCATGAGGCTAACGGGGCGGAAGCTAACATGGCTACTCAAGACGTAATGCTTCAAAGCTTCTCACTTCTTACCCAGGAGTTTAAGGACTTCCAAGCAGACTTGAAACAAAACCTCGTTGACTTCAAGACTGATGTTAAGCGGGCGATGAAAGACGACCTTGCCGAATTCAAGAATGATGTTTTGAGAGAGCTACAGAGCCATAACGCTAGCATTGCGGAGGCGCAGTCTCGCATTGTCGAGTTAGAATCGGCTTGTCAATCAATGAAAGATACGCTGATTGTGGTGGTGAAAGAAAACACTGACATGCAAAAGAAAATTGTTGATTTGGAAGGCCGCTCTCGAAGGAACAATCTGCGAATTTACGGGATACCGGAAGAGACAGAAGGAACATCGATGATTGACTTTGTGAGTGCTTTGCTTAAAAAGAATCTCGCTTTGCCGCATGACATGGAGCTCCAGATACAGCGGGCACATCGAGCACTTGGACCTAAGCCTAATACACCAACGGCTTCTCGATCGATCATTGTCAACTTCCTACAGTTCTACGTTAAGGAAACGGTCCTCAAAGAAGCATGGCGGAAAAAGATTGAAGTCAACGGCAGGCGGATTTACTTCGACAACGATTACACGGCAGACGTCATGGGAAAGCGGAAGGCATATGGCCTGATAAAAGCAGCGTTGAAGCAAAAGGGCGTTCGGTTTCAAACGCCGTACACGAAGATGAGAGTGTATTGGGATACAGGACTTCGAATCTACGAAAGTACGGACGAGGTCGCCATGGATTTGGCCGAACGTGGCATCGAGGTGACAACAACTGCAAGAGACGGGACGGCTGCGAGGGAGAGCACCGCGGCGGCTCTTGAGGAGGGCTTGAAGGAGACGTCTTCATGGAAGCGGTCTGCCGCGCGGGTTACAACAGGACAGCGTGCCAAAGAGAAGCTCACCGAGTTCAGACGCAAGCAACAACCATAGTTTCTGATAATGGATAAGTAGAACACCTTTTTATTTATGTTTGTATGCTGGGTTATAGCTTTGGGTGGCTCAAGGGGCTAATGTTAGTGTTGTTGGTGATACATATTCTAAGTTTAAATAGTATATTTGTGTTTTTTTTTGTTTGTTTTTTTTCAAAGGTTCATAATGTTTTTGTCCCATGGCCACCCACGCAATGCAAGACCTTATGACGAAATTTTTTATTTATTTTTTATTTATTTAAGTAAACCGATAGAGGGGATTGCATGTGGAGATTTTATGTTGGACTTTTCTAGTCAGTCTCCGGTTTTGGGGAATACTAGGGGGGGTCCCCTCAGGCTTGAGGTATCTTGCCCCCCTCCCACCAACAGGGAGCAAGAAGGGTGGCGGAATACATCCTTGTTTTGTGAAGTCACAAGTGTTGATGTTTTGCAAATGTTTAAATGTTTATGTGTTTTTTCTGTTTTGGGGCCTGGACTGCAATTTAAAGTGATAGTGAGATATGACGAGGAATAATATTAGAATATTGTCGTTGAATGTGAATGGTCTAAATAATCCTGTCAAGCGACGTAAAGTCATGACAAGGCTACGAAAAGACAACGCCCCTGTTGTATTTCTCCAAGAAACTCATTTGTCTGAACAGGAAAATGAAAAGCTGAAAAAGTTTGGTTATCAGTATGTATTCTATAGCGTTTGTCAACAAGGTTGTCGGAGAGGTGTGACTATGCTTATTTCTAACTTGGTCAGATTTGAATGTATTAAAAATATTTGTGATAAGGAAGGAAGATTTAACATTGTGGTAGGAAGACTGGAAAATACAACTGTGACCTTAGTTAATGTATATGCTCTGCCAATGGCAAACAGTTTTTTTAAGGCCTTGTTTGACAGGATTATTTTGGAGATGGAGGGAATGCTTATTTGTGGGGGTGATTTCAATATGGTGTTGAATAGCAAGGTAGATACAACCAATAAAAAAAGAAATTCCACTTGCGTTACTAAACGACTTAAACCCATATTGAAAGAATTTGGTATTGTGGACGTATGGAGGGAGTTGCACCCCTCCAGGAAAGACTATACCCACTATTCAATACCCAATAAGAGTTACGCTAGAATTTATTATTTCTTTACTCTTATGTGTGATTTGTATAGAATACAATTGTGCGAAATTGGTGTGGCTGATTTATCAGATCACTGTGAAATGCACCTTGAAGTCGAATTAAAACTAGAAAAGCGAAATACATTATGGAGGCTAAACGTTGGACTGTTAAACAATAAGTCGTTTGCAGAAGACGCCAAAAAAGACATTGATATTTACTTAGAAGAGAATGATAATGGTGAGGTCAACTCAAATATTTTGTGGGATGCTCTTAAGGCGGTTGTGAGGGGTAAGTTCAGTGCTCGAACGACAGCTCTTAAGAGGCAGAAAGAGGACTATTTTAAGAGGGAAAGGGAAAAGTTACTTGATATTGAACAGCAACACAAAAACACACGGGATCCTGAGCTTTTGTCTAAAATTCAGGAATGTAGGGATAATTTGGATAGAATGTATAGTATGGAGGTGGAAAAGAAACTCAGGTTTTTGAAACAATCATATTATGAATCTGGATCGAAGGCCACAAAGCTATTGGCCAGAAGACTAAAAAAAAAACAACAAGCAGACAGGATGATTTGTAAAATTAGGGACCCAGAAACCAATAACTTGACATATAATCCGAAGGAAATTAAAACTGTCTTCTGTAATTACTATAAAGAGTTATACAGCCAACCTGAGTCGGCAACTACTGACCAGAAGAAAGCTTTTCTTGACACACTAGATCTCCCTTCAATAGGAACGACACAGAATAAGATTTTAACATCGCCTATTTCTAGAGTAGAAATAGAGAAGGCCATTAAAAAACTCAAGCCAAACAAGTCACCTGGAGGAGATGGGCTGCCTTCTGAATGGTATAAGAAATTTGCAGCACAACTTGTGCCCCTACTTGAATCCTCATTTAATTATACTCTTGAACATGGGGTAATACCACCATCTTGGAATGAGGCTTTGATATCAGTTATTCCCAAGGGCAAAGATACAGAAACATGCTCAGGATATAGACCAATTTCAGTACTAAATGTGGACTATAAGATATATACTTCGATTATTGCAAACGATTTGAACATATTATGGGTGATATTATTGATGAGGACCAGACGGGATTCATTAGGGGGCGCCAAACTCATGACAATATAAGGAGAACGATACATATAATTGATTATATTGTGCGTAACAATTTAACGGCAGCACTGATAAGTCTTGATGCCGAAAAGGCTTTTGATAGTGTTAATTGGGCCTTCTTATTTCAGGTTTTAAAGAGGTTTGGATTAAACGATAAGGCACTTAGATGTGTTACAGCACTATACGAAAAACCTACTGCACGTATAAAAATAAACGGCAGCCTGACTGATACCATACAGCTACAGCGGTCTACTAGGCAGTAGGGGTGTGAATTGCCTAGTACCTGACGATTCGATTCGTATCACGATTCACAGGTCACGATTCGATTCGATACCGATTAATCCCGATACGAATTTATAAGTCGATTGTTGCGATTTTTTTCCATTCAAATTTAGAAAATACTATCAGTAAATTTGTACATGTACACTGTAAGATTTGTATGAATATATTTATCTAAAACTTGAGGCTTATAACCGTGAGCCACTGTACACAAACAGTTTGCAATCTGTTTCACATTTGAACAGCATTAAAATAAAAATATTAAGGCTTAATGTGCCGTTCATATAACATTCTTCCATGCTCAAGGTGTGAATCCTAAAAAAAAAAAAAAAAAAAAAAAAAAAAAAAAAAAAAAAAAAATCGATTCTGCCGATTATTGAATCGATTCGAGAATCGCGCGATGTAGTATCGCGATATATCGCCGAATCGATTTTTTTTAACACCCCTACTAGGCAGGGTTGCTGTCTTTCACCAACCCTTTTTGCGATCTTTATTGAACCCCTGGCACAACTAATTAGACAAAACAAGGAGTTGAAGGGGATACAGATTGGCGGAGAGAAACACATAGTGGGTCTCTTTCCTGATGATGTTATTTGTTACTTGGAGGATCCGAACTCATGTTTACCAAAACTGATTAAGAATTTGCAATTATATGGTTTCTATTCTGGCTACAAACTTAATTTAAAGAAGACACAAATTCTGACATTTAAGTATCACCCAACTGTAGACATACAAAGGGGATATAGTTTTAAGTGGGGAGCCAAAGACCTGAAATATCTTGGGGTTACTTGAACGAAACGATTGGATGAACTATACGATGCAAATTACAACAAGATGGACGAAAACATTAGAAATGATATTGTGAGGTGGGAAGTTCTTGGGCTAGATTATAGCTCCAGGATTGAGGTTATAAAAATGAACGTACTCCCGAGAATCCTTTATTTATTCCAAACCTTACCTACTAATATTCCTGACAGACAGTTCCAAAATTGGAACAAAGTTATCTCAAGATTTGTATGGAATAACCAAAAACCAAGAGTTAAACTTGAAACGCTTCAGGCGAGGAAAGACAAAGGAGGAATGGCATTACCTAATTTTAGGGAATATTTCCATGCCGCACAGATGAGAGCGGTGGTCAATTGGTGTGATGAGACTTCTACATCAAAATGGAAAAACTTGGAACGTACTGTTCACGGAAGGGAGATTCAAAGCCTCCTTGCAGGTGGTAGGATGGAACTGGATGACGATAAAGTTATGGGTACCGTAACACGCTTTACATTGGAACTATGGTTTAAGCTGATAAAGAAATTAAATGTAGAAGATGATATTTGTATACTAAGGTGGATAGCATATGATAAACGGTTTGTCCCTAATAGTTTCGATAAGTCATTTCTACAATGGATCCCAAGGGGTATAACTGCACTATATACTATTGTGAAGAAGGGGGTACTTATGCATTTTCAAGACATGCAAGAAAAGTATAGTTTGGGTAAACATGACTTCTTTAGATATTTACAGTTGAGGGACTACTACGAGAAGGAAATAAAAAACAGGTTACGGTTGGAGCCTCATGGATTTATTCTAACCGTTGCGGGGGCTTACACCTCGAGGCCCAAAAAGATTGTATCCACACTGTATTGCAACTTGACGGAGGGTAGGGGGGAGACTATGTACATCAAACAGAGATGGGAGAAGGAACTTCAAATTAACATTACAGAATGTGAATGGTTAAGTATGATAAAAACACAGGGCTCCACTACGTCCTCTCGTGTGTGGAGAGAGCACTGTTGGAAGAACATCATTAGGTTTTTTATTACACCTAAAATTAAATATAAATGTCTCAAGGTAGTGCAGCCATGTTGGCGCCGATGTGGTGCAATCAACGTGGGCCACGCACATGTGTTTTGGCTATGCCCAAAGGTGGTGTCTTTTTGGGAAAATGTGTGTAATGCCATTAAGGGGATTCTGGGCTATAATATAATATTTTCATGTGAGGTACTGTATCTAGGCTGCTTGTCAGCAGGTTCTATATTAAAGGAAGATGGGTACCTTCTTAAGATAATGATGGCTGCGTGTAAAAAGGCCATCACAAAGAAGTGGCTCAGCCCTGGACCCCCGACACTTGAGGACTGGTTCAAAATAGTGGGCCTGATATACGACATGGAACTACTCACACATAGGTTAAGAATGGAAGAAGTCATTTGCCATGAAAAATGGATGGAGTGGACATTGTTTATGCAACGACAAAGAATGGACAAACAGATCACACCACTGAACTGATTGAGCTGGTTAAATATTTAGGATGATTCCAGAGCCCTTGTTACGTCTTTTCTTTTTATTTTATTTGTATTTTTTTTTGTGTATGTTTTGTTTTGTTCTTAATGATTGTTATATTTGAAAACTGTTGAGGAAAAATAAAGTATAAAAAAAAAAATGCAGGGGTTCCTTGGATTATCCAACAGCGGCGACCCAAATTTGTTATGTAAATCGGAATGCTCTAATAATAACAGAAGCTAATGCAGATGACATTGTAAATGTAAATGTCATCATTTCTGAGTAGGGCCAGACCGATTAATCGTCCGCTGATTATAACCGTCCGATTATTGCCCTTCAAACATCGGCGAAAACAATCGGCCAGGAAAAAATCCTTTGCAGATGTTTACAATAAATTACACCACCAAGTCCTCGGAAAAAAAAAAAAAAAAAAAAAAAAGACTGTATGCGTCAGTTTTTTTTTTTCAAATTTAGCGCTCTAAAGGAAAACACAAATTGTGTCCTACCTCGTCATTGACCATGGCAGCCATGGTGTTCATCAGGCTTTTGATCCGGCCCTAAAGAGGGAAAAGACAGAAGTGTAGCTCAAGTCTAAGGCTTTTGAAAGCATAAAAAATAATAATAAAGTTAAGACACTGTACAGTCGTAAAACGGCACAGCAGAATTACCGCTACACATTTTGCAGCCAAATGCCGAAATACGTTTCTTGAGCGTACCAAGATGTGGCTTCAAAAGTCTCGGCCTATGGCCTATCCAGCACACAGCTGTGTTGGGGGGTTGTGGGAGCTCGCCACACGGCCGCGGCCCAGAGCCCCGGGGTCGTGGAGGCGGCCGGCGGTCGAGTCGGTAGCGACAGAGCGGCAAGCGGTGTGCCGCTGGTTACCGGCAGCGGCGACTCGGGCCGAGAGGCCCGACCGTCGTGTCCCGCAGGTCCTCCGCCTCGCCTCGCTCTCTGCCACCTCAGATCAGCCTCCCCTTTCCCCACGTACACTCAACCGGCTCAATGCCGCCTCGGAACCCAGCCGCACTCTGCCCAGATGGATTAGGTGATACTTTGAGGATACTTTGAGATGGTGCGCATATGATACAGATTTTACACCAAATAAAAATGATGGTAGATTTAAAATATGGATTACCAAAGGCCTGACCACATTTCTCCAAAAGGGAGCACTCCAACGCTTTGAATCTCTCTGAGAAATAAACATGGGTTAGAAAAAGATGACTTTTATAGATATTTACAGGTTAGGCACTATTTCAACCAAACCCTAAAAGATAAAATAAAAATACAAAAACCAGGACGGTTACAAGAGGTTATACAATTACTGGAATCTACTACTTGCAAGAAGACTGTATCTAAATTGTACAAGGGCATAAGATCATCAAAGGGGGGAAAATGCAGATTATATAAGGTAGAAATGGGGAAAAAGAAGGGAACGTCGTGATTAATAGATCATTGGAGAGGATCTGTCACTGGCAAAGGAATACAACTGGGTCGAATATTTGGCGAGAATTCTGCTGGAAGAATGTTATGAGCGCTTTTATTACACCAGTCCAAAAAAGATATCGAGATACTGGAGATGCTTGTTGGAGAGACTGTGGGGCAAATGGAGCTAACCACTCTCATATTTTTTGGTTCTGCCAGGTTATTGAACCTTACTGGAGAGAGATACATACACACATAAAGAATGTATTTGGTGAGACAATTCCCTTTGAGTGTGAATGTATGTATTTATGCGATTTGAAACAGGGTGGCTGGTCTACGAATGACGGCCAGTAAAAAAAACTATTACAAGAAAATGTTTAAAGGTGGTACCACCAACTGTGGAAGAATGGATAAACATTGTGCATGGTATATATGTCATGGAAATAATATTGCGGAAAGAATAATAACAAAGAATAATATTCTCTCAGGGTTGACTGAGACAAATATTAACGGATGTGGTCCACAATGGACTGAGTATGTGAAACCAACAAGGTCTGATTTCAACTGACGCAACATTATAACCTATTGTTCCTGAAGGAATTCTTCTTCTTCTTCTTCTTTTTCTTTGTTATTATTCTTTTCCGCAAACAATCGCATTTTTGAGACACTAAACGTGAACGAAAACTCACCAAACTTAACACACGTCAGGCCTCGCGAAAAATTTGATATTTTAAAGTCGCCATACATGATAACAGAAAAATGGCTCCTGAGCACCACCTCCATAGGTTAAACGGATCCCTGTCCCGCTACGATTGTCCTACGGCTATGAAAATTGTGTGGCACCTGTAGCATATCCAGATGAACAAAAACCTCTTTGATATGTGTACCCTAAAATAGACAGGAAGTGAGGTATGAGTATTTAAATGTCCAATTTTGGCTCAATTCTGCACATTTACAGGGGTCATACTTTTGCCCGCTTCTCCTACACGGTTAACCCGATTGACTTCAAACTTGGGCTGTACCATCTCCACACCTGGGACAACACCATGGTAAAAAAAAAATCTAAAGTTTTTGACATACTATATGACGGCGGTGGGGCATCAAATTTAGAGTTTCAAAATTCTTACTTAACGAAGCATTGCCGCTTGTAAGTTTAATCTAGAGGTTCGAAAATTGGTACACATATGTAACAGACTTATGACCTACAAAAAGGTCTGTTGGTGCCATATGCGAAACCTAACAGGAAGTCCGCCAGAGGCGAGGCATCAAATTTTGTGTTTCAATATTCTTAATTTTTTTTTTTTTTTTTTTTTTTTTTTTTTTTTTTTTTTTTTTTCCAATATTCTTACTTAATGAAGCATTCCTGGCTGGACATTTCACCTAGAGTTACCAAAATTTGAAGACATATGTAACAGCCCTCAAGGTACAAAAAACTCTTTTTGAACCATATGCGAAACCTAACAGGAAGTCCGCCATTTTGATTTACTTTGGAACGTGTTGCCATTTTTTGGGCCATTTCACAGGGGTCTTATTTTAACGAACTCCTCCTACAGAGTTTATCCGATCATCTCCAAACTTGGTGTGATTCATCTTAAGATTTTTAAGATGCAAAGTTATCGAAAGTTTTTTATTTCGTCGCACGCTGTTGCCATAGCGATGCATTGTTTGCCAAGTAAAGTGCTGCTTTTTTTTTTTATCTATACATGTGTGAAAACTAATGAAACACACACATCAGACTTGTCATGAACATGAATTTTTAAGAGATTTATTGTGCAATTTGTAATAAATAGCGCCCTCTAGACATTTTTCTGAAGCATTTCCGATTGTATGATTATGCTAGATTTGTGAAAATTAGGACACACCCCTATCAGCCTAAGACTTACAAAAAAAGTATTATGTAGCCATTTGCTAAACCAAAGAGGAAATCCGCTATTTTGATTTTATTTTGGGAATTATACAACATTTGTGGCCTTTTTCATGAAACTTTGCACACACAAGGCATGGAAAAAACATTAACATTTTAAATGGTCCTTGTTCCATGTAACAGTACCCCAACGTGCCAGTACCCCGACGTGCAAGTCACCCAAGGTTGTGCTCAATAGCGCCCTCTATGCATTTTTATGGAGCATTTCCCATTGTATGATTCAAGCGCTATATAACTAAAGATGACTTGACTTGACCTAGATTTGTGAAAACTCGGAGGCATACCTATTAGCCCAAGACCTACAAAAAGTATTCTGTAGCCGTATGCTAAACCTAAAAGGAAGTCCGCCATTTTGAATTTATTTTGGGAATTGCACACAATCTTTGGCCTTTTGATAAAACTTGTCAAAAACAATTTAGATGGTCCTTGTCCTATTTGACAGTGCCCCAATGTGCCAGTACCCCGACGTGCAAGTACCCCAACGTGGCCCAGGTTGCAAGGGCCCTTTATAGCTGCTCGCAGCTCTAGTTATTATTATTATTATTATTATTATTTTTCTTTATGTTCCGTTTTGAATAATGGGAAAAAACTGTGCAATGCAAACAAAAATGACATGTTTGTAAATTGGTAAATGGAAATCTTTGCAACCTCCCAATAAAAAGAAAATTCTAACAAAAAAAGAAAACAGATCAGTATTTGCAGTTTAATAATATACAATCAAAACACTTGAAGATTACTCATGGAGTTCCCCAAGGGTCTGTGCTCGGCCCTAAATTATTTATACTGTATATAAATGATATCTGTTGTATCTAAAACATATTCAAAAGTGTCTTATTTGCTGATGACACAACTGTCTACCGTTCAGGAGAAAACCGAAAGCAGCTTCTGACTACTGCGGAGTATGAATTGAATACATTAAAAAAATGGTTTGACGTGAATAAATTATCATTAAATTTAAATAAAACCAAGTTCATAGCTTTTGGCACTAGACAAATCACTAATCAAGTTCAAATTATGGCGAATTCAATTGAAACAGAAACAGTGTCTGAAAATACATTTCTTGGAGTAGTTATAGATGATAAATTATGTTGAAAGTCACACATAGAAAACGTTAAAAGGAAAATGTCAAAATTCATCGGGATACTTTATAAAACTAAGGATGTCCTCAACATGAAATCATTATATACATTATACAGTTCATTATTACGACCATATTTGACTTATTGTGTGGAAATCTGGGGAAATGCATATAAAACAAATACCAACCCTGTTTTCAAATTGCAAAAAAGAGCCAAAAGATTTATTAACGATCAAAATATAAAGAACCAACACATCCACTATTTATTAAATTAAATACAATGAAATTTTATGACTTGGTTGAGTTTAAAATAGCACAAATAATGTATAAAGTACACAACAATCGAAAACATTCTATTTCATCAGATTCCGTAATGTTTCATTGTAATTTCATACACCAGCAGCCCATTGAAAAGAGAAACAATGCTGCCTTCCACAACCCATTGACCAGGCAGCGCTGCACTTCGACATTGCACTTGACTGGTTGCCAGCCAATCACAGGCTCACGGTTATCATACTATCAAAATCTAATATTGGCCCATGCCTAGTTGGATCACATTTTGTGTGCAAACTATTTTTTGACTTTTAGAATCATATTTATTAGCCAAGTATGTAAAAACACACATTTGTCTCCGAAAATATTTGTTAACAACGCTAAATACGTGAAATTTGTGACATTTTGTGGGAACCAAAATCCCCGGTGCTGCCTCCTAAATACAGTTCAGATGCAAATGCTTGCTTACCTCCTCCGTCACCCACTGAACTTCCTCATCTGACACCTGTGTCACAGAGTCCTTCATTGTCAAGGCCATTTCCTCACCGGACTAAAGAAGTAGAATGTACATATTTAGGATTCAGAAAAAGCAATGAATGCACATGAAGACATTATAAAAGCAAGAACATAAAAGTCAGAATGTCAAAAGAATGTCATTTAAGGGGAAGGCTGGACAATAAGTGTAGTCTGAAGGGCAGTGCAAAAGAGTTGAAGGTCAATGTCCTCTAGCCATCCATTTTCTATACAGCTTAACCTGTATATTGTGCAGGACAAGGAGATTTCTTTTGACGTAAAAAGGTTAAAAAGACAAATTTTCTCATTTAACATCAACTGAGAAATTGTTCTGGGGAACACTTCTAGCTATATCCAGATATTACAGGAATTTAGTTTTTATCAACAAGAAGAGGTACACATGAAATAAAAATTCTCCAAGTCAAAATTTGGATATAGGATATATAGGGAAGCACGCAAGTGTAAGGGGATGTCTTTCAGTGGGTCTCTGGCAGCAGTCATAATACAATCACGACATTTTTTTTAAGTCAGACTAATCCGTTCTTACAGTGCCAGTCAAAATTGTTCTACTACTAAATCACTATACGTCCAGCCTCCATATTTTATTTATTTTTAACCAACCTTCTCTTGTTTGGATAGTTTGCTGAATCCGTATCGCCTGAAAAAATATGGAAATAGTGTCTATATGAAGAAAATTTTGAAATTGAAAAATCACATTACAAAGTCAAGTCAAATTGCATTAATCAGGCACAAGGTATCAAAACTCTCAAAAAGGCCAAGTTGATAAACTGAGTGCCGTTGAGGTGAAATGTCAACAACAGGAACCCTTACGAGGAGCTCCAGCGACGTTAATTGCCATAACTAAGATTTTTTTTTTTTTATGGGAATTTGTCAAATGTGAAAATGTTGCTGTTTGCATACTTTATCATATACAGATCCTTTAACTCTTTGACCGCCAAAAACGTTTAGTAACAATCAGTAAAATCACGACGTATGCCGCTATAAACATTAAATGACGTCAACTAAGTTTTTTATTTTATTTTTTTGTCTCAGTGCAACGTCTAAGTGCAGTGTTGCCTGGTCAATGGGTAGTGGAGTCAAAAACACCCACTAACTACGGCCAGCAGATGGAAGCATTGTATCTCCTTTCGTGAATGATCAAAGCCTTTATTATATCAAAGTTTATTTGATAACGTGTGGCAGTAAAAGAGTTAAATAATAGAATATAAAGGAAAAGTTTATTTATTTTTGGAATGCAAAATAATATCAGTGGCCGATAATTATCTGCAATTATCGACCAATTTGACGTCATACAGATAAACTAGACAATAAAGAAATCCACTGATAATAATCGACATGTTGGTTGGCAACCAGTCCAGGGTGTCCCCCGCCTACTGCCCGGAGCCAGCTGAGATAGGCGCCAGCAGCCCTCGCGACCCTTGTGAGGAATAAGCGGTCAAGAAAATGGATGGATGGATAATCGACATGCCACGTTGGTCCATCTGTTGTGTTTGTGGCTCAAGTTGTGCCCAACTCCTCAACCCCTCCCTCCTCTCCTCTGATAGTGTTGCATATTTATGGTCATAACGTGCGTGACCTCGTGTTTGCTGAAGATGCATCATGGTGACATGGCAGTAACCCGTGTGGGCTTTCGTTACTGTCTCCCCAAAATGTTAGCCTTGCAGTTTTGTAGACATTTTTGTTTTGGCAAACTCAAAATGAGTTACAGGTTGTCAGGTTGAAGCAGAGACATCAACCAAATTCTTGCTTTACACAATGGTACAATGTATTTGTAAACGTTAGAATTATAGAAGGATTCGAAAGTACTGCATATATTTGTAGTCAAATTAATTTTGCAAACTGTTATCGGTTTACTTATCAGTTATCGACATCGGCACTTTCTAAATTATTGGTTTATTGGTATCGGTTGAAAATAGCATTATTGTTCATCCCTAATTTATTTCCATAATTCCATTCAGAAAGTAAAACTTTCATAGATTATAGATTCAGGGACCACATTTTAAAGAGGTACACAACATGAAATCCTTTTTTTGCTGATAAACTCAACTCAACACAACTTTATTTATAAAGTGCTTTAAGAACAGGCATTGCTGTATACAAAGTGCTGTACATAAACAAACATGAGGTTTGCAGGAATACCTGTTAGGTTTAGCATATGGCAACAACAGTTTTTTTTGTAGGTAATAGTCTGTTACATACGTGTACCAATTTTCGTAGCTCTAGGTTAAACGTGCATTGGAGAGATCGAGTCATGGAAGGCAGTGATTTTTGGGAGCTACACAGCATGCAGATGACCAATAAAAGCAAGCAGGCCGAGTGACGAAAATGCTGTAGGCGACACTGGCCGCGCAGTGGCAGCTTAATTAATTAATTAATTTAATTAACTCAGACTTTACTAATGCACGAGGGAAATTGTGTCGTCCTTGCAGAGACAAAAATTAGGTGATCAATACATTAGGCCAATTCGATATGTATCTCGATAGAGCAGAACGGTTCGATTAAGTCCGGGAACAATACGATTTTCGATTCGATTTATTTCAAGATTCAAAACTTAAAGTGACATTTGTTGCTTGTCGACATTAATCCTAAACCACCACAATTTTAGTATCTTCAAACATGTTAAAAAACAACAAAAACGTCTTCTATATTTTCATATATTGATTCAATTATACGGCAACACAGGGCTGACCGTCGGCGATATGACTGAAAAATGTATCACAGTTTAAGTATTTATTAGTCGTTATTGACTGTTATAATTGGGGGGGTTCCTATTAAAAATAAGGATCAGGAAAAGAAAAGGCTGATAATTTAATTTGAAATATAAATATTTAACCTTTAAAAAGACACCAACACAATTAAACATAATATGTGCACAATGTGAAGTATTTCAGAAACATAAATTTAAGACATGAAATCAAACTACCGTCCAGCCAAAAGAAATATGAAGCCACCTTATGGAACAATAAATCTATCAAACACATTTTAATTAAGCACTTAATATATCCAAAAATATTGCCAAAAGTGACCTTCCCTTTTTATCAACAATTTTTGTTTTTCGTTAGCCGTCATATTCATTTTTCGATAATGTACGATGCCTTTTTTTGTTTTTTTAATCTGAGACACGATTATGACCATGGAATCCCTACTGTTCCTTTTTTTGTTGTTGTTTTTTTTTTGTTGCTATTGTTCATTTGAGTTTGCTGACATAATTGCAGGCATGTCTCTATTCTCTAATCTACTTCTGATCCTAATTGTGTACATTGACAGGGAGCCACAAATGGAGAAATTAGATGCTTGCAGTGTGCTTTTAGCTTAGCTGGTGTGTTGGCTGTGTGAAGTTTGAATCCATGGATTGGGAGTTATTCTTTGGGGTTGTGCGCAGTGCCAACACCAAGATATACAAGTGGACCGAGAGACGACTTGGCGTTGTCACTCGCTGTGACATGCGCACACTATCCCGCGCCGTGTTGCGAGCCCGGCGTAGATGGTGGCCCCCCTCAAAAAGGTGCGTAATTTAATGGCTTTGCATTATGTTTACAACATCTGTGAAATGAAGTGTCTATGAGCACTACTTTGCTAGTGCTCTGTAAACACGGAAGTAGCTTGAATAGTGATGGCACTCAAAGGTAAACAAAACAAGTAGAGCACGACGCAGAGCTCTTGCTCTTGTTATGAAAACCATAAAGCTTCACACGCAACCGATTCATAGCCACGCGATATTCGGTCCACAGCTTTACAAGCAATCTCAGGATTCCTGGCGGATTTTGTATCGATTGACGCGTCTGCTACCGATACAGTCGTTATAGCTCCCTTTGACAAACGATGATCCGGTCGAATCGTTGTTTTTTTTTTGTCCCACCCCTAGCTGTCACTATCAAATATTTTTGGAATCAATTAATTTATTGATTATTTAAATGTCCTCCCTCCAGCATCTCCAGCTTGTTCAAAATGCTGCTGCTCATCTCCTTACTGGTGCCCATAAGAGGGAACACATAACCCCTATCCCGGCCTCTCTTCACTGGCTGCCTGTGAAATTTAGAGTCCACTTTAAAATTCTTCTATTTGTTTTCAAATCTAGAAATGGTCTTGCCCCACCTTATCTTGCTGAGCTCTTGCACCCCTACACACCTGCCCGGTGCCTCAGGTCAGCAGACCAGACTCAATTGGAGGTACCGAGGGCTAAGCGGAGGCTTATGCCACTTTTCCATTGTGCCCGCACGGCCGGGTACTACAACACACCACACCTCACGCAACCACACCAGACAGCAAACGCCGGTTTTCCATTACAACAGGCGCATGGCGAGAAGGGGGCGGCAACATTTGAACCGTCCACGCCAAGCTTGCACTCCCGCATTGCGTGCAGATCTGAAATAACATTTCCCGAGTGGCAAGTCGCGCCAACATTGAGCCATATTTACAATATAATATAGACCACCATGCATGAAATATTGCGATTCACGACCAACTCGCAAAGACAGCTATTTCCTAATGGAGGTCTGCCGCTGGAGCTCTCGTTCAAGTGAATAGGAACACACCAGCAGCCTCGTGATGTTTTTTAAAACCACAAACATTACAAATCCATCCACAAGTACCTTATAAATTGTAAATATAGTTCAGCGTTGTTGTAAACATTATTATATTTATTGTATATAATGTATTTTTCACGACCGGCTCGCGACGCTATTTCTGAATGGAGGTCTGCCGCTGGAGCTCTCATTCAAGTGAATAGGAACACACGGCAGCCTCGCGATGTTTTTTAAACCACAAACATTACAAATCGATCCACAAGTACCTTTTAAACTATAAATATAGTTAAGCGTTGTTGTATTATATTTATTGTATATACTGTATTTTTATGACTGGCGAAGACCGGCGGGCGCTTCTGCCTCTCTCGCTTAAAACAGGGAAATGGGCGTGTGTCATGGCGTTGCTTGGGCGGCAGCGGCGTTGCTGTCGGACAATCAGACAGGTGACGTCACGGCCCCGCTCGTCCCCCGACGACGGGCGCCGCAGAACCGCTGTCGAAAGGGTTCTAAACAGCGGTTATAACGGAACGTCTCGACCCCGAAAAAGTCCCGTGGAGACACTAACATCCAAAAATTGCCGCTTCGGTGTGGAACCGGTACGGTGAAAAGCGCCTTTAGAGGAGATCGAGCCTTTGCTGTTGCAGGTTCCTCCCTTTGGAACAACCTTCCACTAAATATTAGGCAATCCCCCTCTTTATCCTCTTTTAAAACACGTCTTAAAACACATCTGTATTCTTTGGCTTTTGGCGCACCATGAGACTTGTTCTTGCTGTTTTGTAGTGTGTATGAGTTTGATGTTTAGTCTACTTATTTATCTCTTTACTCACTCGCCTACCGCTTATTAATTTCCTGATGTAAAGTGTATTTACTTGAAAAAAACAAAAAACAATACAAAACTTTGTATACGCACTTCAAAATGATTGCTTTGTTCTTGTTTTGTTACCTTATTCTTTACTGCACAACCGATATTTATGTTTATGTACAGCACTTTGTATACAGTGTTCCCTCGTTTTCCGCTGGGGTTAGGTTCCAAAAAATACCCGCAATAAATGAAATCCGCGAAGTAGTTAGCTTTATGTTTTACAACTCTTCTAAATGTTTTAAGGCTCAAAAATCCCCGACCGCACAATTTATACACTTTTCTCATTGAGGCATTTACATGTTCTCCCATTTCTCTCTTGTTCAAACATTGACAATGTTCAAACCTTCATAAATTTTATAAAATGGGTATATTACTGTAAAAAAATATGCAAAATTGCACTTAAAAAGAAATCCGCGATACAGCGAGACCGCGAAAAGTGAACCGCGTTATAGCGTTAAAGCGCTTTATAAATAAAGTTGAGTTGAGACTAATTGGGTTAATATAAATTTTGCATTAAAGTGTACGTTTTTCCCTGATTATTGTTTATTAACCATTAGTTGGTGTTTTTTTTCATACTTCATATTTGTATTGTAGTGACAAAAGAGGGGAATTGATGATTGGTTCTATGTTACTGGTTTGGTCATTGTTTTCCGATGTAAAAATTTATGTTTTCAAATGTCTTACTTTGATTAAACTGAAGATAATCAGTCTTCTTTCATGAAGGACTAACAAGCCTCTGCCAATCAGTGAGATATAGGCATATTTCTGAATGACGGAAATACGTCGGTTGGACGGAGCACTTTAATCCTTGCACAATGCGTCACCGTTTTGCATGTCAAAATATTGACTGAAAGGTTAATTTAATTTCCCACCCTCACCTATGGTCACAAACTGGGTCATGACCAACAGAACAAGATTATGTATACAAGCTTGGCCCAGCCAAAGTTTATTGTGTCACATATTTTATTGAAAGAGATACGTTATGACACCACTAAATAAGTACCGGCATATTAGCAATATTGTAATAATATAGCTAATCATGATATTTGGCCATTCAATCGTGATAATACATTTTCATACCCTTCAGAACTTGCCTGCCATATTCCAGCAAAGTAGAGTGAATCTTTGACTCCTCATCAAGTAGCTCCCCTGCCTCCTTTTGCCTTCGATATTTTCTCTGTGGTTTGTAAACTTCCTACGGAGAAAAAAAAAAAAGTTTGCACAACATAATATCAAAGTCATTTAACGATGGTTCCAGGGTTTTTCAACTCACCAGTATATCGAAAACTGCTCCCACCGCCTTACTTCTTCTATGATGGAACTCTTCATCCTTTCAAGGTTGACGTTACATGTTAAGATGTGTCTCGAATGAAATTTCTGATTTAGTGTGATAAACTTTATACAACACACATCGTCCCGCCCATGAACTTATTACATAATATTCAACAATTTACATATGTTTATATACATAATAAAAGATCTGAATAGTGCTATTGACAATTCAATCGTCACCCACAAAGTGAATAGATTTCTGGATGTGGTAATTGCCCACAAGACAGAAAATTACACAATTTCATGAGATTAGACCTCTTCTGCTGCGTTAAATAGAGTGCAACTTCTAGATCAAGGCTCTAAATGTCATAGAATCAAAAAAACAGGATGCAAAACTATTTTATAACAACAAACAAATGTCACTGGAGAGGTCGTTTGAATGAGATCGTACGCTTTGATTTTCGTCAAAAACAAATGACAATTTATTGATTTTATAACTGACTGCAGTTTCAATAACCTATGCATCTTGGGTATCAGATGTTTGACCTTTTTTTTTTTTTTTTTTTTTTTTCTCCAAAAAGATGATCCATCAATATTTGTGCAGTCGCAAGGTCTGCAGAAGTTATATTGTTGGCAGAATTATTGTTGGCAGAATACGCACAAAAGTACAAAGATATCGAATCAGAGATTAGCGCATCAAACATGCATATAAAGTGTTCCCTCGCTATAACGTGGTTTACCTTTCGCGGTTTCGCTGTATCGCAGATTTTTTTTGTGCAATTTTGCATTCATTTTTTACAGTAATGTACCTACTTTATATCATTTATGAAGGCTTGAACATTTAGAATGTTTAAACAAGAGAGAAATATGAGAAAATGTAAATGCCTCAATGAGAAGTGTATAAACTGTGTGTGTTAGAGCCTTAAAAAAGGAGTGGGAATCTCTGGCATGAGGTCGATTCGATACCTATCTCGATACACAGGACACAAAAATGTCTTCTATATTTTCATATATTGAATCAATTATTTAAATAGACCACAACAAAGGGCTGTGCGTTATGACTGAAAATGTATCACTGTTTAGTATTTGTTAGTCGTTATTAACATTTATTGTTCGGATATTTTTGTTTTTAGCCCTCCGAAAGGGCTAAGCAGGACACACACTCTGTTACAACTCGTGTTTAGCCTTTGTTTTACTGAACAAGGTACCACAGGTTATAAACCTGGAATAAAGCAGACAAAACAATATCACAATAATATATAACATAATATACAATGTAATACAATAATTATGCAAATAAAGGAACTGTGCACACTGCAATACATTAGTCTACGTAGTCACATTTAATATCTTAATAACATCTATTTATTATTACAATAAAGGTAGTAAACATAATTGCGTCTAAATAAACTACACATCCCACAATGCTCCGCAAACTACCACATGCGCACAACGGCCCTCCCCCGCCATCACCGAGTCAACCAAACAAACGCGCGGCTGTCCACCCAAGTCTCCCACGGACACGTTGAACTTATAAACTCTAATGCAAGCACGCAACAATCATAACCAAGAAAAACACAGTTTAAATAATTAACTTTGTATGTTTGGCTCCAGTTCGATCGCGTAGCCAGTGCATTTATCCTCATACGCGATGCATGCGTGAATTAAACTTCGGTAACCATCTATTAATATTAACTAAGATAAAGACACGTTACATGTTAAAGCTATAAAGAAATGCATATACAAAACGCAACATTGCAATCCGCGTTCACAATGGCTACATACCCGCGGACTGTGTGCTCCTGCTTGACAGCTCAGGTGACAATGACAGATGACAGTCCGCTGTGCTAAATAACCTTCGAGCTTGCGCAATCGCGCACCTTTCCACTGAGAAATAAGGTTTAATTTTGTAAACATATGAAATCATGAGCATTATTTTTATTTAGCTCTATTAAATTAATAAACAACAAATAAGCAATTGTGGGGCTTAATTTGTCCATTTAATCAAATGTCTCAACAGTTATAATTTTTTTATTTTTTTTTAATTCAAAATAAGGACCAGGAAAAGAAAAGGCTGATAATTAGGGCCCGAGCAGCGACCGCTGCGAGGTCCCTATTGTTTTTGTAAAAATTATTATTATTATTATTATTATTATTATTATTATTATTCTTTATTCTCCGCAAACAATCGCGATTTTGGGTACCTAAACATTCACGAAAACTCACCGAACTTTGCACACTCCTCAGGCCCGGCGAAAAATTTTATATTATTAAGTCGTCATAACAATGCGACTCGATAGCGCCCCCTAGCGTAGAAAAATAAAAACCAAGCCCGGCACGTTTGAGCTAGAGCAACAAAAATTGGCAGGCACGTGTAGCACCCCGAGACGCACAAAAAAGTCTATTGGGACCATGTAGCTAAAATGTACAGGAAGTGAGCTATGAATTTTTTTATGTCCAATTTTGGCCTATTTTGGCACATTCACTGTGGTCATGCTTTTTCCCCCTTTGCAAACATTTTTCATCCAATTGACTTCAAACTTGGCATTTATCATCTCAAGACCTGAGAGAACAACTGGGCAAAACATCTTGCCTTTTTGAAATACTATATGACGGGGGCGGGGCATCAAATATTGCCTTTAAAATTTCATTTGTCCAGAAAGAGCAAATGCTTAATAACTCCCATGTTCAAGCTCCAAAAAATCTCAAACTTCTCAGGCAACGTAATGGTCACGGCCTGAAAACATCTATATGATAAAATTCAGTTATACATATAGCGCCACCTAGTGGTTACAATAAATGTCATACTTTACGTTTTTAGCTACTGTGCTGAGCTTGTTGAAGGGATCCATTTGAAAATTGGTCAGAAAAGCCTTAAGATGTTGATCATGCCCCACACCGAATATTGTAACTTTTCGCCAAAGGGCGTGGCCGCTACGGTGACGCAAAGTCTGAAGATTTTTCGTGAAAATAAAAGCTGCATTAACTTGACCGAGATGATCCTATCTTCTCAAAATTTCACACATTTGATGAGAGTCCAGCCCTAAAGACATCTACTGACTTACATTTCATCTAACTGATAGCGCCACCTAGTGGCAATTTTTTTTCTTACGAATTTTCTTCTACGTTTTTCTCCAAACACGTTAACTGGACCTACCTCATATTTGCTCAGATGAGGGTTTCGGCCTTCATGATGTCACAACACGAAGTTTGTGAGTTTTCGCGAATTGCTGTGGGTGTGGCTAAGCGCTGTTCGCCAAGAAAATAACGCCAGTTTTGAGGGTCTAAACATGCACAGAAACTCATGAAACTTGGCACACACATCTGGCCTGGTAAAATGAGCAATATTTTATTGTTGATTGTGCTATTTTTACAAAAATGACTCAAGAAATTTTGCTCCTAATGTGCCAGTACCCCAACGTGCCAGTACCCCAACGTGCAAGTACCCCAACGTGCAAGTACCCCAACGTGGCCCGGGCTGCGAGGGCCCTTTATAGCTGCTCGCAGCTCTAGTTTAATTTGAACCTTTAAAAAGACACCAACACAAACAAAATATGGACACAGTGCACAGTATTTGAGAAACATAAATTTGAGACATGAAATAAACTGTCCAAACTGTCCAGCCAAAAGAAATTTGAAGCCACCTTATGGAACAATAAATCTATCCAACACATTTTAACCACTTAATATATCCAAAAATATTGCCAAAAGTGACCTTCCCTTTTTATCAACAATTTTTGTTTTTCTTTTGCCATCACAGTCATTATTAGTTAATGTTAATTCTGAGACACGATGACCACGGAATCACTACTGTTAATGTTTTATCCATCCATCCATCCATCAATCCATTTTCTTGGCCGCTTATTCCTCACAAGGGTTGCGGGGGGTGCTGGCGACTATCTCAGCTGGCTCTGGGCAGTAGGCGGGGGACACACTGAACTGGTTGCCAGCCAATCGCAGGGCACACAGACGAACAACCATCCACACTCAAAAGCACACCTAGGGACAATTCGGAGCGCCCAATTAACCTGCCATGCATGTCTTTGGAATGTGGGAGGAGACCGGAATATCCGGAGAAGACCCACGCGGGCACGGGTAGAACATGCAAACTCCACCCAGGAAGGCCGGAGCCTGGACTCGAACCGGAGTCCTCAGAACTGGGAGGCGGACGTGCTAACCACTCGATCGCCGTGCCACCCTAATGTTTAATTTATTTATTTATTTATTTATTTATTTATTGCTATTGTTCATTTGAGTTTGATGACATAATTGCGGGCAGGTCTCAATTATCTTATCTGCTTTTCAACCTAGTTGTGTACATTGACAGGGAGCCACAAACAGAGAAATGAGATGCTTCCAGTGTGCTTTTAGCTGAGCTGGTGCGTTAGCTTTGGGACATACATGTGTGTAGTTTGAATACAGGCATTGGATAGTCAAGGGAGTTATTCTTTGGGGCTATTCTTTGGGGCCGCGTGCAGCACCAACACCGGGACATACAAGTTGACCGGGAGTCGATAGCCATGGGAAATATCGAGATGTACGGGCTTCTGCTAGGTCTCCCGTTGCATGTTGTCACTCGCTGTGGCGCGTGCACACCATCTATCCCGTGCCGCGTCGCGAGCCCGGCGTTGACTGTGGGCCCCCCAAAAAGGTGCGTAATGTAGTGTTGTTGCATTATGTTTACAACATCCGGGGAATGAAGCATCTATGAGCGCTACTTTGCTAGCTCTCTGTAAACAGAAGTAGCTTGAATAGTGCCGCTACTGAAATGTAAACAAAAAAAGTAGAGCATGGCGCAGAGCTCTTGCTCTTGTTATTAAAACTATAAAGCCTCACACACGCAACCGATTCAGAGCCATGCAATATCCGGTCCACAGCTTTACAAGCAATGTATCTTAGGATTCCTGGCAGATTTTTTATCGATTGACGAGTCTGCTACTGATACGTTGTTATTCTCCTTGATGAACGATATCCAGTCGAATCGTTTTTTTGTCCCACCCTCTATTTAAATTTGTACTCACGCTGTGCGACTGGATTAATTTTTTTTACCAACACAGGCTGTACAGTTGACATTTGTGGTGGGACTGGTATAAGAGTCACAAACAGAAAGTGGTCACAACAGCTATTTTTCACCACTTAGAATACATTTAAACTCAAACAACAGCAAAAATCTCAGTAAGGTTGTTTATTTTATCTCTGCAGTATGAACTAGTGATTGATTTTAAACCAGTATTGACTCATCTGCCTGGACTATGTTTTCTGAGAACTACCCTGTTGTACTTTTGGACAAACTTGGCATTGTTACTTTCTATATCCAGATATAACTCAACAAGCTGGTACCTCTGGAAGGTTGTAGGCCTTCTGGAACTGAGATATGGAGTAGGCTCTCACATAGTCGCCCATTTGCTCTCTGGTCTCTATGGCCCGCTTCACTAGCCACTAACAAGAAACAAAAACAAAAAGAAATAAAATCATACATTAAAGAAGAAACTTGCAAGTACTTAACAATAGACAGATACATTCTGATTTCATAAAGATATAAAAGACCATAATCCTTAATTTAAGAGCCCCAGCTCTACCAGATGATAGCCATTTCTAATTATTCAGATAATAATCCTTAATTTAGAAGCCCCAGCTCTACCATTTCTAATTATTCACAAGTATAACAAAGCACTATGTATCCATCCAGCCAGCAATGCACCTTAATACCTGTATTACTGGAAAAATGTGAATAAAATCAAGGCCTTGGATTTGATGAGGCTCCAGTTGATGAGGACACTTCATTTTTGGCAAAACAGACACAATTTTCTCAGTCAAAGCTCTGTAAACAGAAATATTGCAAACCATGTAAACCACAGACTGAATAAACAATTCCTTTAAGCCCAAATCACACTGACTGCGGAATGGCTGCAGTGCGTTCTCCGCACGGCGGCCGTACGGACGCCGCAAGGATAGAACACATTCAAGTCTACATGTCAATTCACACCAGCTTCGGTGCGGTGCGGAACAACTGCGGCGATGCGGAAGGTTTCCGCAAGCGTTCTATTTCTTCCGGATGCCGCATGCGGATTTTTATGAAGCTAAAGAAATTACACGAGCCGGACAGGAAATCGAGCGTCTCGCATTAAGGTAAATCCGGTATATTTCAAAATAAAAACATTTGCGAACTCGTTTTTGGGGAGGGAAGCATCACATCAGTCGGACGTTTAAGACAAAAAATGAGCTCAAAATAAATTAAACACGACAAAATGACACTATTTAAACACAAAACGTACTTACCCAAGGAGATCAGCCATGGTAGAAGTCCCAGAAATAATGTCCAAAAAGCATATCGATGTGACAACAGGCAAGCGTGGTTATTGTTTACAAATAGGACTATACACTGTTGTTATCGGGTGAACTCAACTCTCCAGCTTGAACCCTATGTGATCTATGTGATTCACTGTGTTTCCTGACTCTGATTGAGAAGGACGCAACTTCCTGCGGCGCAGCTAACAACAACTCTATTGTTATTACAGCATGCCTAGTGGGAAAAGAACGGAAGAAATTGAGGAGCTAAAGACTATTATCCAAAAAATTGATAAAACTATAATGGATTTAAGCCAGCAGAAGAAGGAATCTAACCAGAAATTGTTGGAAGAGATGAAAGAAGAGATGAAACAACTGCGGGATGTGGTTCAAGCCCAGAAGGAGGAGATGAAAAAGAAAGACCTGCATGGAAAAAATGAACTGAGTGAACTTTTATTATCTCTGCTGACTTTTAACTATAGTTGTTTGATTTTCTGCGTCCTAGTATAGTATGGGGGCGGGAAATTATAAGCTGTATGCTTCTTCCTGACAGCCCTTTTTCTTTTCGGTTATTACATGTTGAAATTGTATGATGAAATGTTTGATTGTCACAATGCTGTCCGAAAGGAAAAATGAACAAATAAATCAAATCAATCCTGTGGTCTATCAGGAGCAGATTTCGATGTGACAACAGGCCAGCGTGGCTATTGTTTACAAATAGGACACTATATTCACGGTTGTTATTGGGTGAACTCAACTCGCAGCGTGAACCCAACGTGATCTCGTGGTCTGTCGGGAGTAGATTTCCGGACACGCAACGCACTCTGTGTGAATTGCAGTCCTTGCGGCGTCCATACGGCCGCCGTACGGAAAACGCACCGCAGCCGTTCCGCAGTCAGTGTGAATTGGGCTTTAGAATTTACAATTTAAAGTCAGTTTAGAGCTGGATAAAAACTCATATCCCGAAATATTTTGGCTTAATATCGATATACGATATGTATCCCGATATATTTTTTTTTTTTTCCCCCCGCAAGAAAATTTTGAGTCAAAGCTAAATATAACATGTCACAACTAGTATAATTGAAACCGGCTATTTCAGGTGCTAAATCAAATGAATAAATAATAAACAGGTTTCTTCACCTGGTTCATGAAAAATGCTGTAGTTCAAATAAAATATAAATGCTGTGTAACCATGTTTAAATTAAAGCATGTGAGGGAAGCTTTTCAACCTTGAAGTTCATCAAAAACAGACTCAGGAGCTCTTTCTCTCAACAGCACCTGGAGGCATTTATGCTCATGGCTACAAAAACAGATGTTTTGAGAACAAATTGGATAGAAACAAAACCATACATGGTGTTGCAAAGAAAAGTGAGCTGCTGCAAAAACCTCTATTAGAGTAAGGTAATAATATGGTTATTCACATTGCTTTTATTACTATGTGACTTTCCTACTCATCAGTTTTCGTATTAGACATGTATATTGCAAACTATTGACCCAACAATTGAAATGTCCCCTGTTTGTTTTAATCCTAGTCCTTTAGCACAGGATGTTGTGTCAGTACAACGTGTACATCCATATGCATATTCTGTTGTCTCTCACCCACATAGGCCAGCATGCATGTTCCAGAGGGGGCTCCATGGAGGATTATGACATCCACATTGTCTGTTTCTGTGACTTGATACACCTTTAGTGGCACCATATATTAAAACGAACAAAAAACCTGAAGAAATCAAGGAGGTCTTATTTTTTCCATGACTGCATGACTCCAGCAACCACTTCAGTTTGACCTCCTCCATTTAAATGGAACGCGACAGTAAGTACTCTATACGCTGTAAATGAGTTTCCATACACTTTGAATCACTTCTACAATCACTAAAAGGTTCCAACAATCCAGTCAATAACCCGTTGTCTTGTTAGATATTGCGGCATACGCGGGAAGCCCGTAAACCTGTGAAACATGCATTGCAGGCTGGCTCGCTCCTCATAATACTCGTGTGGGCTGGTCCGTCATAACTCCCGGGCCACATTTTCCCCCCCAGTCCTCCCCTGGTTCAGCCCTAGTACCTACTTCATGTTGCAAGGCTGCAAGTAAGAAGGCCATTATGCGGAAAAGGTTGAAGGAGGAACCACCGACCATAACAGAATGGATGGACATTATGCGAGATCTTTACACAATGGAGCAGCTTACTTTCTCCCTCAGACATTGCACTTCGAAATGTAAAAAATATAGGAAGAAATGGAAATATTTTGTTGACAAGTAATCATATAAGTTGTGAACATTATGTAAATTATTTGTGACCAGGACTTGTAAATTGGATTATATTGCTGGATGCCCCCCCCCCATATCATTAGTTTTTTTGTTCTTTGGGTGTTAAGTTGATCTCTTAATATTTGTTATCTGCAGTTTGATTTTTGATATTGAAGATACAAATACACAAACACAAAGTCTTAAAAAAAAAAAAAAAAAAAAAAAAAAAAAGTCTAAATGGGTATGATTTGTTCAGCTGGGAAAACCACTTACATTTTCTGTCCGATGGTCGAGTTTTCTTGAAAAAGAAGATCAATGTCAATGTCATAGTTACATGTGGTAATGCACCAAGTCATCCCGCCAACCACCTGCAGAAACCGGAAACAAGATGTGTCAAAGGGGAGGTTCATGACAGGTACGCTTTTGTGATATTCCAGAATATATAGTCCATGTATCATTCCTTGGGATGGATACCGAAGAAGGTATTTTTTGTGGTATGGACCAATTTGGGTTTGTACTTCCGTTCACCGATTCACGTAAAATTAAACTGTGTAGTAACTTGTAGTTAAATGACAAATACAAACCCATCCCCACCCATTCAGTAGTCAGCAGTAGTCACCTACCATAAGTTACTAGTATAGTATTTATTTATTTATTTTATTTTTTTTTAATTCATCTATTTATAAACAATGCCTATACTCCTCGTTCACATGTTTGGGTGCTGGTGCTAAAAAAATGGAATTATAAGCAAACTTCAGCTAAACTCAGCACAAAAAAGTATGCCAGGTCAGTCTACTTGGCACAAAACTGCCAGCCACTACTTTTCTGTTCGTTCGTATCACTGCGTGTCGCCCTGTAGATGGCGAATTGACGCACTGCAGCCAGCTAGCGAAAAGACAAACAACTTCTAGGGGAAGGATCAGCTGGCAGCAGTGCGTCAATTCACCGCCTACAGGGTGACGCGCAGTGATACGAACAGAAAAGTAGTGGCTGGCGGTTATGGCGTCTGACTTTTTTCAGGAAAGAGTATTTGTGATACAAATGTATCACTCTCTTGAACACAAATTGTTTTTAGAAGAAAAACGCTTTATTTCCGTGACCACAGCCAACTTGCTGGACTATTTTCGTCTCGTCCAACACCGGACCAGAACTCGTGTCACAGAACGCTGTCAGGGGTACGGCAGTGCTGATCGCACACACTGGAGGTGAGGATGAAATTGAGATTCATGTCAAAAAATCCGAACGATCCCTTTAACTCTTTGACTGCCAGCCATTTTCGGAAAAGGTAACCCCATACTGCCAGCTGATTAACAGAATTTTACCGATCTTTCAAGCTCCACAGAAAATGTTGTGTTAGGACTATGGAAACGCGGATACTACCAAATGAAAGATTGAAGTCTCATCTTTCATCTAAAAAAAAAAAAGTTTGTTTCAACCTTATTCAGATCTTCAGTAATCAACGATAGAAAACAGCTTCGTTTCACCCAAATCCTCTATTTTCTTCCAAAATACGGAGAAATCAAGCTTTTTGTGAAACGATGTTATTTCATGCACTCTAGTGAATTTGGCCCTTTTTTTTTTTGCATGAGGGATTCTACAAACACCTAAACTTCTATAAAACACTACCCCAACAACAAAAAAGTGTTTTTTGATTGCAAAATAACAGTTTATTTACATGCAACAGTAGCAATCCGAACAAACAATTTGGAAAACTCTTTGCAAACTATTTACACGTGCGCAACTGCGCATGTGTGGTGTGTGTGTACGTGTTACTATTTACAATTGTGTGGATGTTTCAACGACACAAATTTTATTTTTGTGTGATATATTGTGGAGTAATCCCGTGTGTGCGAGGGGGATGCAGCAGGATTTGCATAACAGTTTTTGTCAGTCTGCTTCTGCATGGACTGATTTGCGTAGAGGTTGGTATGATGAACGATGTGCTGGAGAAGTTCATCCGTGATGAAGAGCTCCAGGATGTCAGCTGGCAGGTGGGAATTCAGCTCTGCTGCAGCATCCCTTGGTCCTGGTTTTGCAGCAAAGGGGAAAATGGTTGCCTGCCAGCCAACTTCATCAACTTCAAGCCAGCCAGAATCTTTGGGATCTGCAAATATACATGTCAATATCATATATTATTTTAGAGCACTGTGATGCAATGTGTGTGTGTGTGTGTGTGCATGTTTACCTTTTTTTCTTGGATGTATTGGTTGATGCACATTCTGTAAATTATAGAAGATGTTTACCATCAAATATTTTATTAGTGCTGTGGAGAATCTTTTTTTTTTCTTTTTACCTTTGTTCTGCTCACTGTGAGAAGGGTCACTTTGAGTAGGAGCTGAAAGAAACATATACAATTACAATACTATCGAAAGACTTAACTTTTATTGTTGCGGTGTATTGAAAAAGTTTTTTTTTTTTTTTTTTTTTTACCTTTCTTTGTCGTAGAACCAGCGGTCGGACGTTGCTGTGAGCACGATCTATAATATATAAATATATATATAAATATACATTCACGTTTGTATAGGTAATAGATGTTTTAGTGTATATCAGCACATTTACACACGCTGCAAGCAGATCGCCCGAAAAGTTAGAAAAGTAATCTTACTAGCAATCTCTTAGCGTGTTAGCGCTTACCTTCACGTTCTTTGGAAGACTGTCCAAGACTGTCTTGCATCGGACCCATAGTAGTCGTCATCGTCCGATGAAACGTCATCTGTGCAGACGTGCTCGGTTGTGCACCACTTTTCTCCGGTGTTAGCATCGCTAGCCGGTGGGGCCTTAGGACGTTATTAGCATCGCTAGCCGGTGGGGCCTTAGGACGTCACCGCTTCAACTATGACTTAACCCCGTCATCACTGTGCTCTTGAGCACTGGTCGATGCTTTTGAGCTTTGAAAATAAGGATCAAGCGTGAGCTGATTGCCATCTGTAGCCTTTTTGACTCCCTTAGCCAAGTTAGCCATTCTCTCCCCCTCAACACTCTAGCTCAGCCTCTCTTCTTCTACTGTTGTCTCCTACCCGATCTTGTCCAAAAGACTCATCACAGCCATCTAGTGGCCACTAATACTCATTATAGTAACCCGATCGGCTTGATACTTGGAGCACAGCTGCCCAAGGCTTTCCTCCACCCGTTTCCATAAAAAAACATAGTAGACGTCAATTAACGTCTATGGCGGCCAATCCTAGGATTATACTGAACGTCTTTAAACGTTTATGGCGGTCAAAGAGTTAATGAACTTTTGTTCACCCCCAACCACACGAGCTGCTTTATGTCCTCCGCATACTCTTAACTGTACGGCAAACGATTTTTTGGTTGTTGTTTTTTTTTTTTGGTTTTTTTTTTTAGCATTATGTCTGACCTCTTGTAGCAAAACAGCCTCCACACGACGAAGCTCAGCTCACTCCCACTTTGTTGAAGACGCGACAGAACTGGCTGCAGCTCTTGCAACACACGCTCCTACATTGTTTTTTGTGCCGCAGCAAACAACATGTGTACGTCCAAGTTGAAGACGTGTAATGTTACGCACCACTTCATCGCGTCAATTTCGCGATGTCAAATTTTTATCACCTAAAAAAAAATACACCGGTAATATAGCAGACCATATTTTTTGGAACACCCCTAGTTTAAACAACTATTAAGAGTAATTTAACAGTTTTAAAGTGGTCAGAAGGAATAATTATATGGTTTAGCAGGAAAAACTGGATCACAACTGGGTGCATTAAAGCAAGCCAATGATAGCTTGCGGGACCTATCATACCGAGAAGCCTTGGAAGCTCATATCAGCCCTCCAGTTCACTTTATTGGACAGCCAAACACGGAAGCCTATCGAGCATTAAATTAAAGTGTTCAACAGTCAATGAAGCCCAGCTATCACTGCCTTCTCTTGGATACTTCATTGCTTGCCTCACGCTGTCACAGCGGCAGAGGAAGGGAGTTTGGCCGCTTGCACGCCGGAGAGGACAAGAAAATACACTGGTCAGTTGAGCACAAGCTAGCAGCTTTTTTGACAAGCGGATGGATTAAAAATTTGTCCAAAAGGATAACCACTTAAGTAAATGTCGATGGTTTGAAGATTACCCTGGGTTCTGCCATCCGACAGTTTACAACGGGGGATCTTGGTGGTTTAAGCAAGTAACTTTCTTAAACTAAAGGGTGATGCTGCGTTTCCATTAGCTCGTTTAGATGTTCGACATGCTTTCAAAGCAATAGTGTGGGCAATTGCAGATTTGAGGTATGAGTCCAGCCCATGAGGACTATATGGAACAAAATATGAAAACAAATGATAATATATATGAAAACAACGATCTGGCATACCACTCAATGGTAACTGGTGCATGAAAGCGAAAGCCCAGCCAATGATATGCCGTCACTTTCTTTCCTACTATGGCACAGTGCATTAAAATTAAACAGGGAGATTGTAGGCGCAATGTTTGGCCAAATGCAAGATTAGACGCAAAAATTGGAACATGAGATAGTCATCAAACTACACAATATTGCCCCGTTTACCTCATCAAAACCTCGAATTGGGACCCCGGGGGGCACACTTTAAAGATTGCACTTTGCCCCAGTCAGAAACCTGAAATCATTGTTACCTTATCAAAAGGTGACAGTCCCTTGATGCGTGCTCTAAAATATCCGGCAGCCAAAAGAAGCTCAAGGATCTCCGCCAACTTGATGCACTGCTCTTCATCTTCCCAGTCGTCCCCCTATGAGTAAAATACACAAAACAATGTGGACGACTCGACAATAGTGGCTGTGCAAAAACACTGCCCTAACATTTAATTGTGTGAATGCTTTATTTTTGAACCTTTATTATTGTTAGTGTGCAAGCATTCACACTTACAGGACTGTCTCAGAAAATTCGAATATTGTGGTAAACGCCATTATTTTCTGTAATGCAATTAAATAAGCAAAATGCCATACATTCTGGATTCATTACTAAACAACTGAAATATTGCAAGCCTTTTATTGTTTTAATATTGCTGATTTTCAGCCAAATATCTCAAAATATTAGAATATTTCCTCAGACCAAGTAAAAAAAATGCCATAATCAGCACATACATACACTTTACCTTTCTCTCCTACATATCTGTGTTTCTGTTAATCTTTTGTGGTAATTTCATCCAAAACCCCCACCTCCCCAGCCTGTATTTTGCCATTTTGTGTTTGTTTTGTAAACAGCGGGACGTTTCTGTGGAAAGACAGTATTTACAACCCTCTTACAACCCATTGACTTAAGGAGCATAATCATGACCAACAAGTGCATCATGTGTCCTCCTCAAAGTGTGAGTTGCTTGCTATTATTGTCATTTTCCTATCTCCTCCAAACTGGCCTTTATTTAAGCCCGCACAAGCTTTGTAATATCACAGAGGCTGAAGGCTTGAAAGGGGTTTGTAAATGTTGGCTGTTGGGAAAAAATGGAGCAAAGCAAGCGGGTGAAGGCTGGTAAGTAAGTTTGACAGCTGATACCTGGCTTTCATTCATTCTTTTTCAATATTCTGGATCAAGGCTACTTTGTAATTCACTCTCCATGTTTAAAGGAAGGGAATGTGCCTTAAATTGCACATTGGGGTCTTTTCGTTATTTAAAAAAAACTCAAAACAAAACAAACAAAAAACGGTACAAATAACTTTGTCACTTTTGCCCATTAAAAAAAAGAAACATTTAAAGAAACATTTAAATACAGGATTTAAACAAACTACTTCTCAATTTACAGATATGGGCTTCTCTTAAAGGGGCTGTCTGCCTGATTCACTCAGGAAAATGCACGTTTTAAATACAGGATATACACGCTTTAACTTTCTCTCCTACACATCTGTGTTTTTGATTGCAAAAAGTGTTGAGAATAAAATGCTATAATAATAATAAGAAGAAGTATAATAATAAGTATAATAATAAAGGTTAGAAAAACATATGTGGGAATGCTGAAAGCAAATGCTATAATAAAAATAATTAGGGCTGCACGATATTGGAAAAACATGCGATATGCGATATACTTGCTGAACATGGCGATATCGATATTACTGAGATATTTAACATGTACCTAGAGAAATTACATTTTTAATACCTAATGAAAGAAAAAACATTTTTCATGGGGAAAAATAAGCAACCTTAATGTAATCTTAGTTAATTAATTGTAATTATGTCTTAATAATTTTCAACTATTGGATGGCGATGCACATTTTAGTTAGCATCTGACTGGTCAAATTCATATAAAAAGCATAAAATTCCATATAAAACTTATTGCGTGCCTTTGCGATATGCATATTGCAAGGGCCAATATCGCGATATCGATATTTTTTCGATATATTGTGCAGCCCTAATAATAATAATAATAATAATAATAATAATAATAAGTATAATAATAAAGGTTAGAAACAACATATGTGGGAATGCTGAAAGCATTCCCACAATAAGTATAATAATAATAAAGTATAATAATAATAATAAAGGTTAGAAACAACGTATGTGGGAATGCTGAAAACGTTGCGAGCAGCAATAAGGGGCCCTCGCAACCTGGACCACGTTGGGGTACTTGCACGTTGGGGAACTGGCACGTTGGGGTACTGTCAAATAGGACAAGACCATCTTAAATGTTTTTGACAAGCCTTGTGTGTGCAAAGTTTTATCAAAAGGCCAAAGATGGTGTGCAATTCACAAAATAACTTAAAAATGGCGGACTTCCTTTTAGGTTTAGCATACGGCTAGAGAATACTTTTTGGTCTTAGGTCTTAGGCTAATAGATATGCCTCCCAGTTTTCACAAATCTAGGTCAAGTCAAGTCATTTTTAGTTATATAGCGCTTGAATCATACAATCGGAAATGCTCCATAACAATGTCTAGAGGACGTGATTTATTGCAAATTGCACAAGAAATCTCTAAAAATTCATGTTCATGACAAGTCTGATGTGTGTGCAAAGTTTCATGAGTTTTCACACATGTATAGACCAAAAAAAAAAGCAGCACTTTACTTGGCAAACAATGCATTGCCATGGCAACAACGTGCGACAATATAAAAAACTTTCGATAACTTTGAATCTTAAACATCTTAAGATGAAACACACCAAGTTAGAAGACGGTAGGATGAATTTTGTAGGAGGAGTTAAAATATGACCCCTAAAAAAGGCCACAAAAAATGGCTACAAATCCCATCGTAAATCAAAATGACAGACTTCCTGTTTGGTTTAACACATGGTTCCAAGAGACTTTTTTTGTACATCGTGGGCTCTGAAGTATGCCTACAAATTATCAGAGCGCAAGGTGAAACGTACAACCGGGAATGCTTCATTAAAGAGGAGTTGTTGTTTTTTAGCTCAAAATGTGATGCCCGTCCCCTGGGGGACTTCCTGTTGGGTTTAGCACAATGGCACCAAGAGACTTTTTTTGTACATCGTGGGCTGTTACATATGTCTCCAAATTTTCGTAGCTCTAGCTGCTTCGTACAACTGGGAATGCTTCATTAAGAAGGAATTTTTTCCTTTGCAAACTGTGCATGCCACGGCAACAGCGTGCGACGATATAAAAAGCTTTCAATAACTTTTGATCTTCAACATCTTAAGATGAATCACACCAAGTTTGGAGATGATCGGAGAAACTCTGTAGGAGGTGTTCGTTAAAATAAGACCCCTATGAAATGGCCAAAAAAATGGCAACACGTTCCAAAGTAAATCAAAATGGCTGACTTCCTGTTAGGTTTAGCATATGGTTCAAAAAGAGTTTTTTTGTACCTCGGGGGCTGTTACATATGTCTTCAAATGTTGGTAACTCTAGGTGAAACGTACAGCCTGAAATGCTTCATTAAGTAAGAATTTTGAAACGCAAAATTTGATGCCCTGCCTGTGGCGGACTTCCTGTTAGGTTTCGCATATGGCACCAACAGGCTTTTTTGTAGATCATAGTCTGTTACATATGCGTACCAATTTTCCTAGCTCTAGATTAAACGTACAACCGGCAATGCTTCATTAAGTAAGAATTTTGAAACTCTAAATTTGATGCCTCGCCTCTGGTGGACTTCCTGTTAGGTTTAGCACATGGCACCAACAGGCTTTTTTGTAGATCATAGTCTGTTACATATGTGTACCAATTTTCCGAGCTCTAGATTAAATGTACAACCGGCAATGCTTCGTTAAATAAGAATTTTGAAACTCTAACCGCCGCCGTCATATAGTATGTCAAAAACTTTTGATTTTTTACCATGATGTTGTCCCAGGTGTTGAGATGGTACAGCCCAAGTTTGAAGTCAATCGGGTTAACCGTGTAGGAGAAGCGGGCAAGCTTGTGCTGTCAGCCGTTTTCAAAGTATGCGGTGTGGTCGGTAGAGCTACAACGCTGAATGACTGAATCCAAAGCTCAGCGGCTACATGCTACAAATACTCGAAGCTAGGGACATGCATGCACAACGTCATTATGGCAGATTGATTGACGGGAGAACCAATCGTTAAGATGATCCACCCGGAAGAGGCGGCGACAAAAGATCCTTAATACACCTTTAATGTATGTCGTTTTGTAGATCTATGTTGAGAAATTATTAAGTTATATGGTTTACTCTAATCGAAAGTTTTTTTTGTTTGTTTTTTGTTTTTTACCAGATTTTGAATAGGCAGTACAAAAGTATTCCACAAAAATGCAAATGTCCCACACAAAAAGATTAATTTATTCCGATTTTCCAAATTCTTGCTGCGTTTGTACGAAGGTTAAAGTGGCCGTTCCAACCACACATTGCATTTTGACAGATTTTCATTTTGTTGCTACTATGATTTAAGCCTTTTAGGACTAAATATTCTCTGACAATACAATACAATACAAAATAAAGAAAAATAATTGGTTCATAAACGGTAATCTGGTGAAATTGTTTTTATAACACAATGTAATGCAAAATAAATGTTATCTATTTGTTTAAAAACAATGGAAAAATAAATATAATAATCAACTCTGAAAATATGTAATAGTGACAACCTAGATTTGTGAATAATTCAAAGCTTTGAAAACAAAATTAAATTTAGGTCAAAACTGAAATACAGGCTAATCTTCTAAATGTTATATATTATTATATATACGACTTCAGAATGACATCACTGCATTCGGCCCAAAGTCAGCAAATCTTGTTTGCAGTCCTGCGCTATAATAGTCAAATACAAACGTAGTCCACATACAACATAGCGGTGATGCTGATGTAATCCTCTGTGCTCAATTTCGTTATTATTTTAGTGGAAGCTTTTCAAAGGCGTGTACGTAATGTGCTTCATTGGCGTGACTGGATTTAGCTTCAGTCTTTCCAACTGACATGACGTTCACATTGTTGGAATTAATTTTACTGACATTTTGACATGTGCAACTATTTTCAAATCTATCATTTTATGGGCTGACTTTGACTGTAATTTCTATGTAAATTTAGCGACCGTTGTTTAAGCGCTTAGAAACGGAAACCTGTCTGCTTCGCCATAAATGATCTTACCTGAATAACGTTGACGCCTTGATCTAACTGGGAATTCGATCTTGACCCACGTCTTGCTCTATTGAAAACAGAAACTGTTGCTGCCATGTTGACTGAGGTGACAGCGAGAGACGAGTCTAGCTGCAGACCATTGGTGAGTGGATCACCACTGGAAACACGTGACCGCCACTTCCGTCCTCACTTTTTTATTTTATTTTTTTTCCCATTATTTTTTATTTTTCTTTCCGCATAGTTTCTAAAAGGCTAAAATTAACCATAACAATAATCATAACCTTAACGCTAACAAACGTGAGGTTGTATTATTTGTATTTTTAGTATATTTCGCTGTTTTAATTACAACAGCTGCTAGCGCTTTTGTCGCCATCGGAAACACTTTTTTTTTTTTTTTTTTAACTTTATTTCCATTAGACATACACTTGTAGAGAATGAAACGCCTGAACATGGCAACAATATAAACAACAAAAATTGTAAGAATAAACCAAAAAAACAATGGAGATTCTTGCACATCATATCACTTAAACTAAAAAAACTAAAAAAAGGAGCATATACAAAAAAACAACTCAAAACAATAAATGCTGCTTCATATTGTCACTTAATGTCCTTGCATATTTGTTACTGTCCCACTTCTTTAGGCATACAAAAAACAACTTCAAACCAGTATAAAGTATAAAGTATAAAGTATAAAGTATAAATAAGTATAAATACTTGAAAGGAGGGTTTACAGTTTTTCCACTTTGCACAATGAATATGATATTTGCCCAATAACAAAATAATATTAATTAAATCAGAAACACAAAAGTTCAAATCATCCATAAAGAAAATAACATGACTTAATTCAATTTGTGGAACATCATTAATTCTTACTGACAACCAAGTTCTTATATCAGACCAAAATGTTTGTGAAATAGGACAAAGAAAAAACAAATGATCCAAGGTTTCTTCATCATTTTGGCAGAAGGAACAGCTATCGACCTCAAACTTAAATCTTCTCTTTAGAAATTCTGCCACAGGGTATATCTTGTTTATGATTTTGAAATGTGTTTGTTTCACTTTAGGCAACACAGGCCATCTAATGTATTTTGTAAAAGCTTTCTTTATATTAACTGAATTATCTCAATCAAAACCCCGCCAAACTGACCCTCTACCAAAATCATGAATTATTCTGCTTTTAAATACCTTCCCAATCAATTTTTGTCACATTTCTTATCAAAAAGATTATATTCATCAACCATTAGACTTGGCAATGTCGTTGACGCATTATTATACACCAAAAAACTCTTAATTAAGAGAATAAAGGGTAAAGGGATTACACCACATATTTTACTGTAGTCTCTTAGAGGACAGTTCAATTTATATTTCACTGTAAAGTCTAAATGACTTAAAAAATTTCCATTACTATCCAGTAAATCAGTTACCAATACAATACCCTTCTCAAACCAAGCAATTATAAATATTGAATATTCAATGTTATTACTCTATTGTTCCACAAAATTGTCTTGTGAGGAGAAAAATTATGGGCAAATATAATTTTCCCAAAAAAAAGAATTTGTTTATGAAAATTAGACAACTTTATCGGGACTCTGTTCACATCAAAGTCACATTTCAGCACAAAATCCAAACCACCAATCTTTTTAAACAAGGATCTAGGAATGTGGTACCACATCGAGTTGGGCTGTGACAAACAAAACTTAATCCAATTCACTCTAAATGTCCCAATCATCGATTCAAATTCTGGAGCTTTCAGACCACCCTTGTCATATTCCTTAACTAGTTGGGATCTTTTAATATAATGTGTTTTATTCCTCCATAAAAACTGAAACATAACACTATTGGCTTTATTAATATTTCTTGAGGATATATACAAGGATTGGCATGGGTAAATCAGTTTGGAAATACCTTCCCCTTTAGATAACACAATTCTGCCAAAAATAGTTAAGTCTCTTGTTAACCAGCGACTGAGTGACTTCCTCATATCAATTATACGGTTAGTAATATTTATATCTTCTCTTCTTATTAAATCTTTAGCTATTGTTAATCCTAGGTATTTTACTTCAGTTTTAACTTGAATTGAAGCAATAGATGTATCAGTTGTTGCAAACAAAGGGAGCAACTCACATTTTTCAATATTAAGGGATAACCCGGAGGCTTTGGAAAAGCTTGAGATAACATTTAGAGTTTTATCAACCATTGAGCCATCTTTCAAAAATATGGATGTGTCATCTGCAAATTGACTTATTTTAAATTCTCTATCAAAAATTGTAATCCCTTGAATATCCTCAGAATTATTAATAAGTATTGTTAATAGTTGTGTTGCCAGGATAAAAAGCTTGGGTGAAATTGGACACCCCTTGCGAATACCACGCAACACTGTAAATCTCGGCGTTACTCCAGGGTTCAGAGAAACACAACTGCTTATGTCAGTGTAGAGCATTTTGACAATATTACAAAAATTGCCCTGTTGCAATGCATTCCACAAGAGCGTTATATGTCACGCCGCCACCGGCGTGGCGGTTCATGCTTTTATTTTTGTGTCCCTGTTTCCTGTATTACTTTGAAATCCTAACTCTCCTCTCACCCCAGGTCACTTGCCCTTCCTGCCGCTCCCTCATTACCGGTCCCCGCCCATGATTATCACCACCTGCCACCAATCAAGCCAGTCAATAAAAGCCACCTGCATTCTCCCCTCCGTTGCCGAAGTGACGGATAACACGGGCTGAGCAGATGTCACCAAGAAATAGAATATGGATGATGTCACTAACATGAATGATGTGAACCTGTACCATGTATTAACAAATGAATGCAACGATGCAATGATTGTTTGAGATAATCGCTATGTCACACAAAACTGGTATGTCATACAACACTAGTCTGAAATGTCTTTGGTGTAAGTGTCAACTTCATTAGCGTTTAAACATGCCCCATAATTGGTATATATACTTGTGAACCAGCAGCCAGCATAAAACACAACACATACACATATATCAATTTACGGTAACACAACACACACTCATCTGCCATAGCACACATACTTATATGGAGTACCGGAGTAAAGATTTTGGCCTGTCACTATGAGGTGGCAAGAAATGTGGTTTTGACATGCCACCATGAGATTGCAAGAGACGTGGTTTTAACATACCATGTATTTTGTTTGGAGTTTGGTTTGAATTTTTATATTAATCAGTATTGGTGTGGGGCATTATGAGTAAAAAGCTTTGAAGGGATTTTATTCACAAATGGGAGGTACAGGTTATTTTGAAGTCATGTATGTTTTGTCAGCATAGAAAATTGGACCTTGTCAACAAATGTGTTTTGCAAAGCTGTTAAGGTCGCATTTTTAAGAGGAACTGAGAAGAGGAAGTAAGCACCAGACATTTAGAACTCAGCAGTTCAAACTTTGGTACGGACTGACTGGAACACACTCATCTGTGCTTAGTCATGCTATGTTCAGCATCCCGAGGTTATAAATTGGCGGGGACAAAACGAGGCGGGCGTGCAAAAAAGAGCGAGGCTCTCTCTCTGCCGAGAAGGGCATTTTCATCTCTGTGCCCCATTTACCCCTATATGCTAAATGAGGAAGTAATTCTAACAATCAAAATAAGAGTAATTTGTGGTAGACACATTGTCTTGATTGGCTGTTAGAAGATAATAGTTCCCCTTGTTTTGATCAGTTTTATTAAATTAAATAGCCGGGATAGTAAATGGTAAACTTCCTCAATTATTTTCTTTGAGCTACTAGTTTAGCTCAAAGATAATTAGGCCCAGGTGGTTCATCACAGAATAGCTACCTGTCATGACCACCCAGCAAAGGAATAATTCTTTTTCAAAGCTTTTGCCCTTCTTTTTGGTTTTTGATTTTTCTTTTCTTTTTATTTTTTTCTTGTTTCTTCAATTGATGATCTGGAGTAAGGAGCAACAAATTGTGAGTACATGTGATTCTGTTCTGTTTGAATTTATGATGTGAATCATTATTTTTTGTCATTAATCAACATATGTTCATTATTGCACGAATTTTGCTTTGCTATTGGTTTGAACACTGATCAAGTAATAAATCAAGAAAGACAAGAAGTAGTTTAGAGTTTTTATGTGTATGGTCACATTAATCATTGATTTCTTAAACACAACCTTCACTTTCCTGCTTTAACCTTTTTCTCTCACTATTTGAGTCATACTTAGAGATACCTTATTGAATAGATAATAGTTCCATCTACATGTTGGCTGCGTTCCCAAAAATTCCTGAAAGGTTATTTCGGCTTACATAAACAAATAAAACAAGCCCTTACGGTTCTAACAAGGACAGTAAAACATGTTTAGGTCATTCTAAGTGCAATCGATCATAAGAAAAGGAGCCGCTGTAAAAAGAGTGTGATTAGATTTATATCCTTAAATCATCAAAGGTTACTCTTTAAGGGTTTAGTCTAAAGGAAGTCGGGGCTGACATTCTAAAACTAGGGCGGTGAGAACCTAAACGAATCCTTTTCGACGCCAGCTTGAAGCGCCCCCGTCACCTCCGTAAATCCCGTGTTACTACGGTTGGAGCCAAAGGGGGGCCTTAACCCTTTGTAACGGAGAGTTGGCCAGGTAAGCAAGATCAGACACTTGGCGCCCGAACAGGGACATGAAATTGATTAAAGTTAATTGATTCATGTCCGTGGGAAGAACCTGGACGGGGAGTAGCTGAGGTTGACTTCCCAGGACCTCGCTACCCCAGAAAGGATATAAATTTGGTGTCAGATAAGCTTAGTTAGACATATAAACAGTGGCTGTGAGGAATAGAGTTTCCTGGAACAGCACCTGCAACATAAATATCCAAGAGGGAAATTGTGCTGTAGGCTACAACTGGAATAGGTCTAAAGGTTAGTGGAGATCAGTCTTAAAGTAACAAATAAAAATTTGTTTGGTTGTTTGAAAACCTTAGGGAATATAAATAACACCAGTTTATTTGGGCTGACTGCTCAGGTCCAAAGTACGGCAAGGCGGGCTCAGAAATACGCCAAAAAGGCTGATCAAGGGGAATGTTGAAATAGGTATGAAACCTAATTGAAATATCCCACCACTAGTAGTTACTAATAAAAGTTAGCTAAAGTAATAGCCCTTTTCTTAGTAGAGAAGAAGTGACTCTGTAACCAGAGGCATTGAGTAACCAGAGGCTATAGTAAGTCCCTGACCCTCTATGCGCAAGAGGGAGGCAACTGAAAAATTAGCTTCGACCTACAACTATTATAAAATCGTAAGGCAGCAGAATGCAAAGGCCAAGCGAATCCAGTGAAAATTTAGTGACCTCGGGTCAAGAAGGGCCTGAGGCACCGCAACAGTCAGTTCATGGACAACCTCATATTCAAACACGGCTTTTTCTTCATGGGCAAGGTATAGGAAATTGGCATCATGAAAGAAGAGAAGCAATTAACTGTCTAAACCCGTCTATCCCCCCAGATAAACTCGGAGGGTTGATAGAGGATACTATTCAGGATAAAGGCATTTTTTATGCTGAACTCACAGGACAGGGATATTTGCTAACTGCTGTAGTTAAGCATCCAAGTGTTGGACAGACAAAAGAAAAAGGTGAAATATGGCTAAGATGGTGGGTGGAAATATTCAGCGAATATAATGTTGTGCAATTGGTCAGCACCCAACCAGAATTTGATCCGGTGGCAAAAATGCTCGCCGCAACAGCCCAGATAGAAGGAAAGTTGATAAAGCCTAGTGAAACGAGAGCTATGCCCCGCTTAAAAGAGTATCAACCACTATTGGATCAAATAACCGAAATAGCAGTATATCGAAAACAGGGAAATATACTGGAAAGTGGAAGTGAAATTGATTCAAGTGATGAGCGCTCACCCGAAGAGATTACAATGGAAGATACAGACACAGAATATGACAATAAAGAAAGTGAGTTGCAGGCTAAGGGGGAAGTGAGACAAAAGTCACTACCTCAGGAAATGGGCCCTCTTAGGCTGCCGCCTCCGCTGATTTCTTTGCCGGATGAAACCACCAAAAAAGTGAATGTGGGAAATGGTATAATGCTATGTCAATTCCATGGAAATGTGTGGGAGATTGGTGGAAGCGCTCTTATTGTTCTCACTGATGTAAAACTCAGGCCGTACAATAGTAGATTCAGGGCGAGTTTAAAATCGTCAGCTGGAATAGAATATGAAAGAGAGAGAAGAGACATACGGAGCCAAGCTCCAATTGAGGAAATATCTGATGCAAGGGATTACAGAATAACAAGTGGAGGAAGTTCTAACTTTTACATGATAGTTCATTGCCCAGGGCAAAAATGGACTCCAGAATTAAATCAAAGAGCATATATAAAAAATGTGATGAAACTTTTGGAGAGGGCTATAAATGGAGCTATTGATCAGGAAGCTACACGTGTCGTGATTGATGTGAACGGAATAAGATCAGGAAGAATGTTGTGGACAATAGCCGAGTCAGTGGCCCTAGGGGCCTTTAGGCTACAGATCGCGACCCCTGTCACCCAGCTTCCAGATACAGAGTTCGTGGTGGCCATATCTCAAGAACAACATAACAGGAGGGAGACCGAGGCCATGGAGAGATGGACTGCACGAGCCTTGCAGGAGGCCAGGCTGCAACTGAAGGAGAAATCACAGCGTCAGAAGCCGCGCCCGATGAAATCTCCTGAAGGAGCCGGGTCACCGGCGACGGAACAAGGTATGAACACTCAAAATGTAACCTTCGGCCCCCACCCTTCCTCTGTCACAGGTTCACTGGTGAGTGTTGCCAAGGAGATGGTGTCAGATGATGAACAACCCGGCCCCAGCGGCCTTCCCACCACGCCTTGGAGGCCCTCGCTACCTGGAGAAGGTAGGGAAAAACTAACGGAGATAAAAAAAAATCACCAGGTAGAAACAGCATGCAGGATGCTGTGACAGCCCCGGGCTTAGCGGCCTCCGCGCCGCAGGGAGTGGATGACTCATATAGGGAGTTGCCTCCTCCGACCCCTGTTACCAAAGAAGTCATGGGTAGGAAAGCGTTGAAGAAAACAAACAGAGACGCTAAGGTGATGGCTCAGCCGATCTCATCGTCATCCAGCGGAGAAGAAGAGAGTGAGGATGAAGGTGACACCGGCCCGAGGGCGCCACCTGAAGATGAGAGGGATGACCTCGGGTCCTTGGTGTCATTTGCCCCCCCGACCAGCCCTAACCATGCTCAGCAGCCAAAAGTAATAAGAGGAGCAACCCGCAAGGGAACCAAAAAACAGCAGCCAGTCCTAAGTGTTCTGAAGGCCTCAGAAAGGATAGCCCTGGACACCCGGCTTGGTTACCTGCAGACTAAGGATGACAGGCGTGTGTATGTGCCGTCAGTAGGTCAAACAGAATATCCTTATCCTGCTGCTTGGTTAGACAAACTCAGCGAAGAAGCATCCTTAACTGTGAAAACGAGTTATGGGGAGATAATTAATGTGTTGATGACCCCGGCATATCGTACATTAATAAATTGTACAATATTAACTAAAAATTTTAGAGAGGGTTTTGTGACCGTGGTGTATGATGTATTGTTGAAGCTGTTAAAACAGGCTGCGTACTGCAAAGCAAATGCAGAAGTGAAGGAACAACATGATGTAATATGTCAAGACGGGGGGGAAGTGGGGCCTGCTGGCACTCAGACAGGACCTGCAACTTCCTCATTGCCTGTCTCAGTCACTGTTCCTCAGCAACAGCATAACACGGCACAGCCTGTGTTAGCGACACAGGCCCCAAATGATTTGGCAATGTTAGATGATCAAGAAAGAAATATGCGAGCCTTCAAGGCTTTGAAGGCCATGGTTCGAGATAAAGACCCAAAAGAAACAGTGAAAGAGTATTTGTATGATACTTGGCCCAAAGAAGATCTAGCCATCTGGGAAGTGAATGGTTATGAGGGAGCAAAAGGTAAAATGGTAGCTCACAGTGAGTTATGGAAGAAAATAGCTGAAATGAGACTTTCATTAAAAATTGATGTTGTCCATCAAAAGGCACACCTTAGGGAAGGAAGCCACTGGCAAGGAAATGACGAAGTGGACCGATATGTTCAAGAAAGAAGGTTAATAGTTGTAGGAGCAGAAAACTGGAGCAGAACACCACAGGGAAAGGTGGTTCCAGACGAGTCCGTGCGGGAGGTGGCTGCGGCTGTACACCAAGCTATAGGCCATTCTGGCCCCATCCCCACAAGGAAAGAGCTGGAAAAGCTGGAACTTTGGATTCCTGACAGAAACACGGTCCGACTGAAAAAAAAAAAGGAATTCAAGGCGTGGAGCAGCTTAAAGCTACATCCAGCTCAAGCCAGGAAATAACCAGGGAATCAGAATGGCAGCGAACATCGCCGACATCCCGCCCTTTATCAAACTAGCTTCAGTCAAGGGTGCGGTAATTATACGCCGCTCGCCAAGAGGCATAATGGCCGGATTGGCAGATTGCATTTTGGAAAAGGCAAAGTGTGGATTTTTAACCACAGCGGTGGAGGAATTTAAACGGAGAAGCGGAACAGCCGACAATTGACCTCACGTCGGCTATAGAGGTAAGAGAAGCACAGCCACACTGATAAATCAGCGACAAAATGAGTGTGCCTTAGCTCAGACGAAGTTAAAACCCTGTTATTGGAATGTTGTGAATTCTTGCGAGTTAAATTATAATGTACGTGGTCCTTCATCGAACACATACATGACAAATAATTTGTTTTATGAAACGTTAACTGTCAAAAGAGTTTCGATCGTTGACTATGAACACTGGATTAACGATACGCTCCCTTGGTTGTGGGAGAATTTGTCGAAAGTGCATTATAGTCACCCGATCCCAAATCATGATAATTTGTTTCAATTGAAACCTATGAGGGAAATGTTTTGGACTCAATTGATACCCACACCAGATGATTTGTTTTCAGTGCCACAAAAAGAGTTTGATAATATTGATAAATGTGTGGTAGAGAGAATATATTTTGACCTAAATATAAAAGAATGGTCTGTTGGCAATTCGCCCAGATGCCCATTATATGAAGTGGACAAATTGATAGGAACAAAGTGGGTGCATAATTGTTCAGGGTTACTTGTGAATATTACTGTAAAAGGTGTTTTGCAGGCTTGGAAAGAATTTCGCACTCGTGATCTCGCCAGGACCTGGTGGGGCTTTCAAAGCTGGGAAATGGAAAAAAATGGGTTCTGCCTTGCCTTAATATGTCATCTAATTATTGGATTAAATGTCAATATTTGGCCACAGTGTATTCTAAAGAACAAGATACTTATCCAGGTACGTCGCTGTGGTCACCATATTTATATTTTGGCCCCAGGCCTTGGATGATGAATTGCAATTCCGAAAAAACATCCTGTTTGATTCAGCTGGCCCGTGAAAATTGTGGATCAGTGCCAAATTGGGGTGGGTTTTGCAAAAATAAATATCCTTATGCAAATTTTAGTACTCCTGAAGGAGCCCTTTGGGTCAAATTACCTAATACCAAAATATGGAAAAGACGAATGCAAGCTGACAAACAAACTTGTCTTAAATGGGTGAATGATTATGGGCTTACACAAATTGAATATCCAAAATTCATGCCTGATCGACCTGATGCTTTATTGCAAATTGGGGAGGGACATGCATTTAGAAAGTCGCTTTGCCAGGGTAATCAAGTTTTAGGTTTTGATTGAATTGGACCAAACAAAATTTATAACAGAGGAACTTGTTTTTCCCCTGCTGAACATTGGCTCCAATGTGGACATGGCAGCGACCTTCATGACTGCACGTGGTATGAAAAAATTGAATTTGTATTTGTTCAAACTACAAGAGTTGTAATCGATTCCACGTTAGATTTTGTGGAACAAGGTCTTGAAACCATTGGTTCAGGATTGTGGAGTGCTATAAGTAAATCAGGGAAGTGGATTTTACTTGGTTTGTTTTTGCTTACAGCAGCGGCCACAGCCTGCCTCCTGACCAAAACATGCGCCAAAAAGCTGCTCCTTCTTATATAGGAGCAGTTTTTTGTTTTTGTTTTTTTGTTGTCGTTCCACCCCAGGGAGAGAGTGATGTCAACAGAGAGCCGATTCTGGTGGCTCGTTCTGTTGCTTCACTGTCATCCAGAACTGAGAGGTCGCTTGAACCAGCCAGAATCCCTCATGATGTGTCTGTAACGATCCACCAATCTGGAAGAAGAGGGGTTCACCAACTGAACAGTACAGAAAACAATGATGATGAAAGTTGATTAAATAAATAGCCTGGGGAAAAAAAAAAAAAAAAAGGCTACATTTAACCTGCTGTTGCTCATTTGTTCTGTTATGATTTTATTTTGAGTAGTAATTTTGGTTTTTGTTTTAGAACCCTACTCCACGATGTATCCTGTGTGGAACAATCCACGTGAAATATGCTTGGCTGGTGGGGGACGTGATGATGGGAAACTGCTGTTTCCCCCTCTCTTCCCACTCCAATTGGTTCTTCTGCGAGGGGCTATATGTTAAAAACGAGAATGAAGTTGACATACGACGTGACTTGTCACAATCCGACTTGCATACGGGGGTCTCTGAGTCCTCCGGCACACTGCAGTCGGCCCGAGGAGAGCCTCGGCATCCTGAGGTATACATTGACAACCTCGGAACATGTCTGGGGTTCACCTACCCCCTGCTTCACGTTACATGGCTGCTCAAAGATGTGCACCCGTTGCATTACAACACACCTTGATGATGGCGCATGCCTGCTGATCTCGTCTCGGCGTTCACGCGCTGACTGGAATCCGTGGAGAGGTGGACCTCTCCCCTTGGCGCCTGCAGCCCGGCCAAGGGCTGTTCAACGGGATCCGCCGGTTGCGGTGGAACAGGTCGTTCCGGACGACCCTCACGATGGTGAGGTCACCCCTGCATCACCCGAACCAACTGCTGGGGAGCCTCCGGCTGGGGGTGCGGGTGCTGCTCCAACAGAATTGCTCGTATCCTCCCCTTCTCCTGAGACACTAAGTGGCTTAGGACTTCTCCCTGCGCCATCGCCCCTTCCGCTCGATGAAAATACCTCGGCGTCTGAGGTGTTGAGGCGCCTTTTTGACTCTGATCTCTGCGCCTCCTCCTCCCCCCCCTCGCCTGGCGGCCCTGTCAGCTACCGCATTGATGGTCGCAGCGGGCTCTTGGTGCGTGTGTACAATCTCTCCGAGCTGGGAGAGGGGATCTCAGGGGCTGACCACAGCCCCATGGTGATTGATGAGGAGCGTGCGGTGAGCGGTTCATCCGGGGTTCAATGTGATGCCTAATGTCTGTGCGGGACCTGTCTCTCAGCTGTTGTGTGTTCCCTATCTCATATCTCATGTGGGGGGTGACGGATAACACGGGCTGAGGGCTGAGCAGATGTCACCAAGAAATAGAATATGGATGATGTCACTAACATGAAGGATGTGAACCTGTACCATGTATTAACAAATGAATGCAACGATGCAATGATTGTTTGAGATAATCGCTATGTCACACAAAACTGGTATGTCACACAACACTAGTCTGAAATGTCTTTGGTGTAAGTGTCAACTTCATTAGCGTTTAAACATGCCCCATAATTGGTAAATATACTTGTGAACCAGCAGCCAGCATAAAACACAACACATACACATATATCCATTTACGGTAACACAACACACACTCATCTGCCATAGCACACATACTTATATGGAGTACGGGAGTAAAGATTTTGGCCTGTCACTATGAGGTGGCAAGAAATGTGGTTTTGACATGCCACCATGAGATTGCAAGAGACGTGGTTTTAACATACCATGTATTTTGTTTGGAGTTTGGTTTGAATTTTTATATTAATCAGTATTGGTGTGGGGCATTATGAGTAAAAAGCTTTGAAGGGATTTTATTCACAAATGGGAGGTACAGGTTATTTTGAAGTCATGTATGTTTTGTCAGCATAGAAAATTGGACCTTGTCAACAAATGTGTTTTGCAAAGCTGTTAAGGTCGCATTTTTAAGAGGAACTGAGAAGAGGAAGTAAGCACCAGACATTTAGAACTCAGCAGTTCAAACTTTGGTACGGACTGACTGGAACACACTCATCTGTGCTTAGTCATGCTATGTTCAGCATCCCGAGGTTATAAATTGGCGGGGACAAAACGAGGCGGGCGTGCAAAAAAGAGCGAGGCTCTCTCTCTGCCGAGAAGGGCATTTTCGTCTCTGTGCCCCATTTACCCCTATATGCTAAATGAGGAAGTAATTCTAACAATCAAAATAAGAGTAATTTGTGGTAGACACATTGTCTTGATTGGCTGTTAGAAGATAATAGTTCCCCTTGTTTTGATCAGTTTTATTAAATTAAATAGCCGGGATAGTAAATGGTAAACTTCCTCAATTATTTTCTTTGAGCTACTAGTTTAGCTCAAAGATAATTAGGCCCAGGTGGTTCATCACAGAATAGCTACCTGTCGTGACCACCCAGCAAAGGAATAATTCTTTTTCAAAGCTTTTGCCCTTCTTTTTGGTTTTTGATTTTTCTTTTCTTTTTATTTTTTTCTTGTTTCTTCAATTGATGATCTGGAGTAAGGAGCAACAAATTGTGAGTACATGTGATTCTGTTCTGTTTGAATTTATGATGTGAATCATTATTTTTTGTCATTAATCAACATATGTTCATTATTGCACGAATTTTGCTTTGCTATTGGTTTGAACACTGATCAAGTAATAAATCAAGAAAGACAAGAAGTAGTTTAGAGTTTTTATGTGTATGGTCACATTAATCATTGATTTCTTAAACACAACCTTCACTTTCCTGCTTTAACCTTTTTCTCTCACTATTTGAGTCATACTTAGAGATACCTTATTGAATAGATAATAGTTCCATCTACATGTTGGCTGCGTTCCCAAAAATTCCTGAAAGGTTATTTCGGCTTACATAAACAAATAAAACAAGCCCTTACGGTTCTAACAAGGACAGTAAAACATGTTTAGGTCATTCTAAGTGCAATCGATCATAAGAAAAGGAGCCGCTGTAAAAAGAGTGTGATTAGATTTATATCCTTAAATCATCAAAGGTTACTCTTTAAGGGTTTAGTCTAAAGGAAGTCGGGGCTGACATTCTAAAACTAGGGCGGTGAGAACCTAAACGAATCCTTTTCGACGCCAGCTTGAAGCGCCCCCGTCACCTCCGTAAATCCCGTGTTACTACGGTTGGAGCCAAAGGGGGGCCTTAACCCTTTGTAACGGAGAGTTGGCCAGGTAAGCAAGATCAGACACAGTCACAGTCAGTGCATGGAAGCGTCCCACAGTCCTCATGTCCTCGTTCATGTTGCCTTGTATTTTTGCCTTGTTTTTGAGCCTTTTCCTCCCCAGTGGAGCGCCTTTCGTTACCCCTTTTGCAATGTGCCCTTTTTCCTCCCCAGCGGAGCGCCTTTTGTTGTCCCCAGTACCTTTTGCCTGTTTTTTCCTCCCTCGTGGAGTGCTTTTTGTTCTCCACTTTTTTGCTTCCCCGTTCTCCTCTCAGTTTGAGAGGAGACAGCTGTTGGCCGGAAATAAACCTGTTGCCTTGGTGGCCTACCTTACTCCTGCGTCTGAGTCCTACCTTACCTCGTCGTGTCATTATAAAGCATTTCTCTGATATCACTCCAAAGGAAAAGATAGAACTCCACAGTTTTCCCATCTATCCCTGGAGATTTTCCTTTTGACATTCGTTTCATTGCGGAGTCCAATTCTTCAATTTTAAGGTCAGCCTCCATATGTTGTTTAAAATTGTCATTCATTTCTTTCCTACTTTGCTGAAGTAATTAAAAAAACACCTGACAATTCTCCCTTGAAAACTTGGATGCATACAAATCACTGTAAAAGGTTCTTATTTCCTCATTAACTTGCTGCTGGTCATCCAGTATGGTATTATCAACTAACAATTAAGTAATTTTCTTCTTTGTTTGTCTGTTTTTCCAGATTGAAAAAATATGTTTGTTTTTTTTCACCTTCCTCCAACCAACGGGCTCTTGAGTGAATAAATGCACCTTTGTCACGATGTGGCGGTGTTGGAGGGAGGACCCAAATGCAGGGGGCAACAAAAACAGGGCAAGGCAGGGATGCAAGTAAAAAAGGGATTTAATTAACAAAAAATGTAAACAAGGGACTATGGAAAAATTAACAAGATCAAAAACAAACACAAGGCATGGCATGGAAAACAGGGACATGAACAGGCACAATGACTCCACAAGAACCGAACCGAAAACAGGTGACTAAATACACACAGGCTAATTGACAATGACTAGACACAGCTGGGCAAGACACAAGTGGCAAGGGAAGCTGATTGGTGGATACACTGGGAAGGGAAGACACACTCAGGTGGACGTGGTTTGACATAACGGGACAAGGGAAAAGACAAGGAACACATGACAAACAACCAAAAACACCAAAAGAAAACAAAATCCCACCCCCCACAAAACCAAAACATGACAACCTTTGGCTTTTTCCAAATACAAATCAACCAACTTATTTTGCAAATTGTAAAGTTCAGATTGTTCCTCAATTGTTAAATCCGTTTTTTGACCATAAGGTATTTATATTTTTAATAATGTCACTCTGTTTCCGTTTCTTCTCCCTCGAAATGTTTTTGCTTATATTAATGGCATTGTCACGTGTTTTAAATTTAAACCACTCTCACTTCATCAAAGGTGAAATTTCCAACTCTTCAACTTCCTTCACTAAATTCTTGGTTATATCACAAAACTCTTCATTTTCCAAAAGATTGTTGTTAAACTTCCAAATAGGGTTAGAAATATGCTGTAATTTACCTAGTCGTAATGATAATAATATTGAACTAGAGCTGTGAGCAGCTATAAAGGGCCCTCGCCGCCCGGGCCACATTGGGGTATTTGCACGTTGGGGTACTTGCACGTTGGGGTACTCGCACATTGGGGTACTGGCACATTAGGAGCAAAATTTCTTTTAACATGGCATGATAAACCTTTACATGTGGATTTTTTTTGCCAGGTGTGATGTGTGTGTCAAGCTCAATGGGTTTTGGTGATTGTTAAGATCCGTAAAAATCAGCGTCCTTTTTTTATTTTTAGGGAATGAGGTGACCTGATTGGTATTTTTTGCAAAAGTATATATACCCGTCATCGCTCGTACTCATTGCACGATGTTGCTTTTATTGTCCATAGAGGCTATCAAAAATAAATAAAACAAAATAAAAAAGTACATATCTTTGGATCGGTCTGATACCAGTAAACATCTTGAATAGTGGAAAAAGTAAAAGAATATTCATAAATGACTTAGTTATTACACTTACAATGAGTTCACAAATTTTGTTCAAAACACCGTAAGTGGGGTTGTTTTTTGGGGGTTTTTATGCCTCAAGGACTAGGTGGCGCTGTATTTATAACTGAATTTTGTCATAGAGATACCTTCACGCCTTGACTATAAATATACATGTCAAGTTTGGGATTTTTTGAAGCATGCACCGGGGAGTTATTAAGCATATCCTTCATTCATGATACTGCTTTTAACGTCCAGAGAAGCTATCAAAAATAAATAAAACTAAATAAAAAATATGTATGTTTGGATAGGTCTGATGCCAGTGAACATTGTGAGTGGTGGAAAGTAAAAGAATATTCATAAATGACTTAGTTATCACACTGAGAATGAGTTTACAATTTTTGTAAAAATACCGCAAGTGGGGTATTTTTTTTTCATGCCTCAAGGGCTAGGTGGCGCTGCATATATAACTGAATGTTGTCATAGAGATATCTTCAGGCCTCGAATATAAACATACATGTCAGGTTTGGGATGCCCCGCCCTCATCATATAGTATTTAGAAAAGTCAAGATTTTTCTCCCTGTCGTTGGCTCAGGTCTTGACATAGCCCAGGTCAAGTCTGAAGTCAGTCGGATGAAACGTGTAGGAGAAGTGGGCAAAAGTCTGCCCCCTGTGAATGTGCAGAAATTGTCAAAAATGGGACATTCAAAAATTCGTAGCTCACTTCCTGTTCATTTTAGCATATGGGTCCAAGAGACTTTTTTGTAGGTCTTGGGCTCCCTCATACACCTAAAAATATTCGTCGTTCTTGCTTAAACGTACAACCGGGGCTGCTTCGTTAAAAATTTCTAGGGGGCGCTATTGAGTCATTTTTGTAAAAATAGCACAATTAACAATAAAATATTGCTCATTTTACCAGGCCAGATGTGTGTGCCAAGTTTCAGGAGTTTCTGTGCATGTTTAGACCCTCAAAACTGGCGTTGTTTTCTTGGCGAACAGCGCTTAGCCACGCCCACAGCAATTCGCGAAAACTCACAAACTTCGTGTTGTGACATCATGAAGGCCGAAACCCTCATCTGAGCAAATATGAGGTAGGTCCAGTTAACGTGTTTGGAGAAAAACGTAGAAGAAAATTCGTAAGAAAAAAAATTGCCACTAGGTGGCGCTATCAGTTAGATGAAATATAAGTTCGTAGATGTCTTTAGGGCTGGACTCTCATCAAATTTGTGAAATTTTGAGAAGATAGGATCATCTCGGTCAAGTTAATGCAGCTTTTATTTTCACGAAAAATCTTAAGACTTTGCGTCACCGTAGCGGCCACGCCCTTTGGCGAAAAGTGACAATATTCGGTGTGGGGCATGATCAACATCTTAAGGCTTTTCTGACCAATTTTCAACTGGATCCCTTCAACGAGCTCAGCACAGTATTTAAAAACGTAAAGTATGACATTTATTGTAACCACTAGGTGGCGCTATATGTATAACTGAATTTTATCATATAGATGTTTTCAGGCCGTGACTATTACGTTGCCTGAGAAGTTTGAGATTTTTTGGAGCTTGAACATGGGAGTTATTAAGCATTTGCTCTTTCTGGACACATGACATTTTAAAGGCAATATTTGATGCCCCGCCCCCGTCATGTAGTATTTCGAAAAGGCAAGATTTTTTGCCCAGTTGTTCTCTTAGGTCTTGAGATGATAAATGCCAAGTTTGAAGTCAATTGGATGAAAAATGTTTGCAAAGGGGGAAAAAGCATGACCACAGTGAATGTGCCAAAATAGGCCAAAATTGGACATTAAAAAATTCATAGCTCACTTCCTGTACATTTTAGCTACATGGTCCCAATAGACTTTTTTGTGCGTCTCGGGGTGCTACACATGCCTGCCAATTTTTGTTGCTCTAGCTCAAACGTGCCGGGCTTGGTTTTTATTTTTCTACGCTAGGGGGCGCTATAGAGTCGCGTTGTTATAACGACTTCATAATATCAAATTTTTCGCCGGACCTGAGGAGTGTGCAAAGTTCGGTGAGTTTTCGTGAATATTTAGGTACCCAAAATCGCGATCGTTTGCGGAGAATAAAGAAGAAGAAGAAGAAGAAGAAGAAGAAGAAGAAGAAGAAGAATAACTAGAGCTGCGAGCAGCTATAAAGGGCCCTCGCAGCCCGGGCCACGTTGGAGTCCTTGCACGTTGGGGTACTTGCACGTTAGGGTACTGGCATATTGGAAGCAAAATTTCTTTGAAAATGGCATAATAAACGTTTACATGTAGAATATTTTTTTTGCCAATGTGTGTCAAGCTCAACGGGTTTTGGTGATTGTTAAGACCTGCAAAAATCAGCGTCCTTATTTATTTTTAGGCAATGAGTTGCCCTGATTGATATTTTTTGTAAAAGTGTATATATACATCATCGCTCGTTGTACTCATTGCACAATGTTACTTTTATTGTCCAAAGGGGCAATCAAAAATGAATAAAACAAAATGGAAACGTACATACGTTTGGATCGGTGTGAAGCCAGTGAACAATTTGAGTGGTGGAAACTAAAAGAATATTCAGAAATGACTTAGTCATCACACTTAGAATGAGTGTACATTTTTTGTACAAAATACCGTATGTGGTTTTTTTTTTTTATATAAGCCTCAAGGGCTAGGTGGCGCTGTATTTATAACTGAATGTTGTCATCGAGATACCTTCAGGCCTTGATTATAAGCATACATGTCAAGTGTGGGATTTTTTTTGGAGCATGTACCGTGGAGTTATTAAGCATATCCTTCATTCACGATATTGCTTTTAATGTCCACAGAGGCTATCAAAAATAAATAAAAATATATATATGTTTGGATAAGTCTGATGCCAGTGAACATTTTGAGTGGTGGAAACTAAAAGAATATTCATAAATGACTTAGTTATCACACTTAGAATGAGTTTACATTTTTTGTACAAAATACCGTATGTGGGGTATTTTTTTTTTATGCCTCAAGGGCTAGGTGGCGCTGCATATATAACTGAATGTTGTCATAGAGATAGCTTCAGGCCTTGACGATAAACATACATGTCAAGTTTGGGATTTTTTTGGAGCATGTACCGGAGAGTTATTAAGCATATCATTTTTCATTGCGAAACACAAATTTTGATGCCCCGCCCTCATCATATAGTATTTAGAAAAGTCAAGATTTTTCTCCCTGTCGTTGGCTCAGGTCTTGACATAGCCCAGGTCAAGTCTGAAGTCAGTCGGATGAAACGTGTAGGAGAAGTGGGCAAAAGTCTGCCCCCTGTGAATGTGCAGAAATTGTCAAAAATGGGACATTCAAAAATTCGTAGCTCACTTCCTGTTCATTTTAGCATATGGGTCCAAGAGACTTTTTTGTAGGTCTTGGGCTCCCTCATACACCTAAAAATATTCGTCATTCTTGCTTAAACGTACAACCGGGGCTGCTTCGTTAAAAACTTCTAGGGGGCGCTATTGAGTCATTTTTGTAAAAATAGCACAATCAACAATAAAATATTGCTCATTTTACCAGGCCAGATGTGTGTGCCAAGTTTTATGAGTTTCTGTGCATGTTTAGACCCTCAAAACTGGCGTTATTTTCTTGGCGAACAGCGCTTAGCCACACCCACAGCAATTCGCGAAAACTCACAAACTTCGTGTTGTGACATCATGAAGGCCGAAACCCTCATCTGAGCAAATATGAGGTAGGTCCAGTTAACGTGTTTGGAGAAAAACGTAGAAGAAAATTCGTAAGAAAAAAAATTGCCACTAGGTGGCGCTATCAGTTAGATGAAATATAAGTCAGTAGATGTCTTTAGGGCTGGACTCTCATCAAATGTGTGAAATTTTGAGAAGATAGGATCATCTCGGTCAAGTTAATGCAGCTTTTATTTTCACGAAAAATCTTCAGACTTTGCGTCACCGTAGCGGCCACGCCCTTTGGCGAAAAGTTACAATATTCGGTGTGGGGCATGATCAACATCTTAAGGCTTTTCTGACCAATTTTCAAATGGATCCCTTCAACAAGCTCAGCACAGTAGCTAAAAACGTAAAGTATGACATTTATTGTAACCACTAGGTGGCGCTATATGTATAACTGAATTTTATCATATAGATGTTTTCAGGCCGTGACTATTACGTTGCCTGAGAAGTTTGAGATTTTTTGGAGCTTGAACATGGGAGTTATTAAGCATTTGCTCTTTCTGGACAAATGAAATTTTAAAGGCAATATTTGATGCCCCGCCCCCGTCATATAGTATTTCAAAAAGGCAAGATATTTTGCCCAGTTGTTCTCTCAGGTCTTGAGATGATAAATGCCAAGTTTGAAGTCAATTGGATGAAAAATGTTTGCAAAGGGGGAAAAAGCATGACCACAGTGAATGTGCCAAAATAGGCCAAAATTGGACATAAAAAAATTCATAGCTCACTTCCTGTACATTTTAGCTACATGGTCCCAATAGACTTTTTTGTGTGTCTCGGGGTGCTACACGTGCCTGCCAATTTTTGTTGCTCTAGCTCAAACGTGCCGGGCTTGGTTTTTATTTTTCTACGCTAGGGGGCGCTATCGAGTCGCATTGTTATGACGACTTAATAATATTTAATTTTTCGCCGGGCCTGAGGAGTGTGCAAAGTTCGGTGAGTTTTCGTGAATGTTTAGGTACCCAAAATCGCGATCGTTTGCGGAGAATAAAGAAGAAGAAGAAGAAGAAGAAGAAGAAGAATAATAACTAGAGCTGCGAGCAGCTATAAAGGGCCCTCGCAGCCCGGGCCACGTTGGAGTCCTTGCACGTTGGGGTACTTGCACGTTAGGGTACTGGCACGTTGGGGTACTGGCATATTGGAAGCAAAATTTCTTTGAAAATGGCATAATAAACGTTTACATGTAGAATATTTTTTTTGCCAGTGTGTGTCAAGCTCAACGGGTTTTGGTGATTGTTAAGACCTGCAAAAATCAGCGTCCTTTTTTATTTTTAGGCAATGAGTTGCCCTGATTGGTATTTTTTGTAAAAGTGTATATATACATCATCGCTCGTTGTACTCATTGCACAATGTTACTTTTATTGTCCAAAGGGGCAATCAAAAATGAATAAAACAAAATGGAAACGTACATACGTTTGGATCGGTGTGAAGCCAGTGAACAATTTTAGTGGTGGAAACTAAAAGAATATTCAGAAATGACTTAGTCATCACACTTAGAATGAGTTTAAATTTTTTTGTACAAAATACCGTATGTGGGTTGTTTTTTTTTATATAAGCCTCAAGGGCTAGGTGGCGCTGTATTTATAACTGAATGTTGTCATCGAGATACCTTCAGGCCTTGATTATAAGCATACATGTCAAGTGTGGGATTTTTTTTGGAGCATGTACCGTGGAGTTATTAAGCATATCCTTCATTCACGATATTGCTTTTAATGTCCACAGAGGCTATCAAAAATAAATAAAAATATATATATGTTTGGATAAGTCTGATGCCAGTGAACATTTTGAGTGGTGGAAACTAAAAGAATATTCATAAATGACTTAGTTATCACACTTAGAATGAGTTTACATTTTTTGTACAAAATACCGTATGTGGGGTATTTTTTTTTTATGCCTCAAGGGCTAGGTGGCGCTGCATATATAACTAAATGTTGTCATAGAGATAGCTTCAGGCCTTGACGATAAACATACATGTCAAGTTTGGGATTTTTTGGAGCATGTACCGGGGAGTTATTAAGCATATCCTTTTTCAGTGCGAAACACAAATTTTGATGCCCCGCCTTCATCATATAGTATTTCGAAAGGTCAAGATTTTTCCCCCTGTCGTTGGCACAGGTCTTGACATGGTCCAGGTCAAGTCTTAACTCAGTCAGATGAAACGTGTAGGAGAAGTGGGCAAAAGTCTGCGCCCTGTGAATGTGCAAAAATTGTCAAAAATGGGACATTCAAAAATTCGTAGCTCACTTCCTGTTCATTTTAGCATATGGGTACAAGAGACTTTTTTGTAGGTCTTGGGCTCCCTCATACACCTAAAAATATTCGTCGTTCTTGCTTAAACGTACAACCGGGGCTGCTTCGTTAAAAACTTCTAGGGGGCGCTATTGAGTCATTTTTGTAAAAATAGCACAATCAACAATAAAATATTGCTCATTTTACCAGGCCAGATGTGTGTGCCAAGTTTCATGAGTTTCTGTGCATGTTTAGACCCTCAAAACTGGCGTTATTTTCTTGGCGAACAGCGCTTAGCCACACCCACAGCAATTCGCGAAAACTCACAAACTTCGTGTTGTGACATCATGAAGGCCGAAACCCTCATCTGAGCAAATATGAGGTAGGTCCAGTTAACGTGTTTGGAGAAAAACGTAGAAGAAAATTCGTAAGAAAAAAAATTGCCACTAGGTGGCGCTATCAGTTAGATGAAATATAAGTCAGTAGATGTCTTTAGGGCTGGACTCTCATCAAATGTGTGAAATTTTGAGAAGATAGGATCATCTCGGTCAAGTTAATGCAGCTTTTATTTTCACGAAAAATCTTCAGACTTTGCGTCACCGTAGCGGCCACGCCCTTTGGCGAAAAGTTACAATATTCGGTGTGGGGCATGATCAACATCTTAAGGCTTTTCTGACCAATTTTCAAATGGATCCCTTCAACAAGCTCAGCACAGTAGCTAAAAACGTAAAGTATGACATTTATTGTAACCACTAGGTGGCGCTATATGTATAACTGAATTTTATCATATAGATGTTTTCAGGCCGTGACTATTACGTTGCCTGAGAAGTTTGAGATTTTTTGGAGCTTGAACATGGGAGTTATTAAGCATTTGCTCTTTCTGGACAAATGAAATTTTAAAGGCAATATTTGATGCCCCGCCCCCGTCATATAGTATTTCAAAAAGGCAAGATATTTTGCCCAGTTGTTCTCTCAGGTCTTGAGATGATAAATGCCAAGTTTGAAGTCAATTGGATGAAAAATGTTTGCAAAGGGGGAAAAAGCATGACCACAGTGAATGTGCCAAAATAGGCCAAAATTGGACATAAAAAAATTCATAGCTCACTTCCTGTACATTTTAGCTACATGGTCCCAATAGACTTTTTTGTGTGTCTCGGGGTGCTACACGTGCCTGCCAATTTTTGTTGCTCTAGCTCAAACGTGCCGGGCTTGGTTTTTATTTTTCTACGCTAGGGGGCGCTATCGAGTCGCATTGTTATGACGACTTAATAATATCAAATTTTTCGCCGGGCCTGAGGAGTGTGCAAAGTTCGGTGAGTTTTCGTGAATGTTTAGGTACCCAAAATCGCGATCGTTTGCGGAGAATAAAGAAGAAGAAGAAGAAGAAGAAGAAGAAGAAGAATAACTAGAGCTGCGAGCAGCTATAAAGGGCCCTCGCAGCCCGGGCCACGTTGGAGTCCTTGCACGTTGGGGTACTTGCACGTTAGGGTACTGGCACGTTGGGGTACTGGCATATTGGAAGCAAAATTTCTTTGAAAATGGCATAATAAACGTTTACATGTAGAATATTTTTTTTGCCAGTGTGTGTCAAGCTCAACGGGTTTTGGTGATTGTTAAGACCTGCAAAAATCAGCGTCCTTTTTTATTTTTAGGCAATGAGTTGCCCTGATTGGTATTTTTTGTAAAAGTGTATATATACATCATCGCTCGTTGTACTCATTGCACAATGTTACTTTTATTGTCCAAAGGGGCAATCAAAAATGAATAAAACAAAATGGAAACGTACATACGTTTGGATCGGTGTGAAGCCAGTGAACAATTTGAGTGGTGGATACTAAAAGAATATTCAGAAATGACTTAGTCATCACACTTAGAATGAGTTTAAATTTTTTTGTACAAAATACCGTATGTGGGGTTTTTTTTTTTTATATAAGCCTCAAGGGCTAGGTGGCGCTGTATTTATAACTGAATGTTGTCATCGAGATACCTTCAGGCCTTGATTATAAGCATACATGTCAAGTGTGGGATTTTTTTTGGAGCATGTACCGTGGAGTTATTAAGCATATCCTTCATTCACGATATTGCTTTTAATGTCCACAGAGGCTATCAAAAATAAATAAAAATATATATATGTTTGGATAAGTCTGATGCCAGTGAACATTTTGAGTGGTGGAAACTAAAAGAATATTCATAAATGACTTAGTTATCACACTTAGAATGAGTTTACATTTTTTGTACAAAATACCGTATGTGGGGTATTTTTTTTTTATGCCTCAAGGGCTAGGTGGCGCTGCATATATAACTAAATGTTGTCATAGAGATAGCTTCAGGCCTTGACGATAAACATACATGTCAAGTTTGGGATTTTTTGGAGCATGTACCGGGGAGTTATTAAGCATATCCTTTTTCAGTGCGAAACACAAATTTTGATGCCCCGCCTTCATCATATAGTATTTCGAAAGGTCAAGATTTTTCCCCCTGTCGTTGGCACAGGTCTTGACATGGTCCAGGTCAAGTCTTAACTCAGTCAGATGAAACGTGTAGGAGAAGTGGGCAAAAGTCTGCGCCCTGTGAATGTGCAAAAATTGTCAAAAATGGGACATTCAAAAATTCGTAGCTCACTTCCTGTTCATTTTAGCATATGGGTCCAAGAGACTTTTTTGTAGGTCTTGGGCTCCCTCATACACCTAAAAATATTCGTCGTTCTTGCTTAAACGTACAACCGGGGCTGCTTCGTTAAAAACTTCTAGGGGGCGCTATTGAGTCATTTTTGTAAAAATAGCACAATCAACAATAAAATATTGCTCATTTTACCAGGCCAGATGTGTGTGCCAAGTTTCATGAGTTTCTGTGCATGTTTAGACCCTCAAAACTGGCGTTGTTTTCTTGGCGAACAGCGCTTAGCCACACCCACAGCAATTCGCGAAAACTCACAAACTTCGTGTTGTGACATCATGAAGGCCGAAACCCTCATCTGAGCAAATATGAGGTAGGTCCAGTTAACGTGTTTGGAGAAAAACGTAGAAGAAAATTCGTAAGAAAAAAAATTGCCACTAGGTGGCGCTATCAGTTAGATGAAATATAAGTCAGTAGATGTCTTTAGGGCTGGACTCTCATCAAATGTGTGAAATTTTGAGAAGATAGGATCATCTCGGTCAAGTTAATGCAGCTTTTATTTTCACAAAAAATCTTCAGACTTTGCGTCACCGTAGCGGCCACGCCCTTTGGCGAAAAGTTACAATATTCGGTGTGGGGCATGATCAACATCTTAAGCCTTTTCTGACCAATTTTCAAATGGATCCCTTCAACAAGCTCAGCACAGTAGCTAAAAACGTAAAGTATGACATTTATTGTAACCACTAGGTGGCGCTATATGTATAACTGAATTTTATCATATAGATGTTTTCAGGCCGTGACTATTACGTTGCCTGAGAAGTTTGAGATTTTTTGGAGCTTGAACATGGGAGTTATTAAGCATTTGCTCTTTCTGGACAAATGAAATTTTAAAGGCAATATTTGATGCCCCGCCCCCGTCATATAGTATTTCAAAAAGGCAAGATGTTTTGCCCAGTTGTTCTCTCAGGTCTTGAGATGATAAATGCCAAGTTTGAAGTCAATTGGATGAAAAATGTTTGCAAAGGGGGAAAAAGCATGACCACAGTGAATGTGCCAAAATAGGCCAAAATTGGACATAAAAAAATTCATAGCTCACTTCCTGTACATTTTAGCTACATGGTCCCAATAGACTTTTTTGTGCGTCTCGGGGTGCTACACGTGCCTGCCAATTTTTGTTGCTCTAGCTCAAACGTGCCGGGCTTGGTTTTTATTTTTCTACGCTAGGGGGCGCTATCGAGTCGCATTGTTATGACAACTTAATAATATCAAATTTTTCGCCGGGCCTGAGGAGTGTGCAAAGTTCGGTGAGTTTTCGTGAATGTTTAGGTACCCAAAATCGCGATCGTTTGCGGAGAATAAAGAAGAAGAAGAAGAAGAATAATAATAACTAGAGCTGCGAGCAGCTATAAAGGGCCCTCGCAGCCCGGGCGACGTTGGGGTACTTGCACGTTGGGGTACTTGCACGTTGGGGTACTGGCACGTTGGGGTACTGGCAAGTTTAGGTACGGCACATTGGAAGCAGAATTTCTTTGAAAATGGCATGATAAACCTTGACATGTGGATTTTTTTTTTTTTGTAAAAATACCGTTAAGTTGGTGTATTTTTTTTTATGCCTCTAGGGCTAGGTGGCGCTGTATATATAATGGAATGTTGTCATAGGGATACCTTCAAGCCTTGACTCTAAACATACATGTCAAGTGTGGGATTTTTTTGGAGCATGTACCGTGGAGTTATTAAGCATATCCTTCATTCACGATATTGCTTTTAATGTCCATTAGAGGCTATCAAAAATAAATAAAAAAGTACATGTTTGGATAAGTCTAATGCCAGTGAACATTTTGAGTGGTGGAAAGTAAAAGAATATTCATAAATGACTTAGTTATCACACTTAGAATGAGTTTACATTTTTTGTACAAAATACCGTATGTGGGGTATTTTTTTGTTTTGCCTCAAGGGCGAGGTGGCGCTGCATATATAACTGAATGTTGTCATAGAGATACCTTCAGGCCTTGACGATAAACATACATGTCAAGTTTGGGATTTTTTGGAGCATGTATCGGGGAGTTATTAAGCATATCCTTTTTCAGTGCGAAACACAAATTTTGATGCCCCGCGCTCATCATATAGTATTTCCAAAAGTCAAGATTTTTCCGTCTGTTGTTGGCTCAGGTCTTGGCATGGTCCAGGTCAAGTCATAAGTCAGTCGGATAAAACATGTAGGAGAAGTGGGCAAAAGTATGCCCCCTGAAAATGTGCAAAAATCGTCAAAAATGGGACATTCAAAAATTCGTACCTCACTTCCTGTTCATTTTAGCATATGGGTCCAAGAGACTTTTTTGTAGGTCTTTGGCTCCCTCATACACGTAAAAATTTTCGTAGATCTTGCTTAAACGTAGAATCGGGGCTGCTTCGTTAAAAATTTCTAGGGGGCGCTATTGAGTCATTTTTGTAAAAATAGTACAATCAACAATAAAATATTGTTCATTTTACCAGGCCAGATGTGTGTGCCAAGTTTCATGAGTTTCTGCGCATGTTTAGACCCTCAAAACTGGCGTTGTTTTCTTGGCGAACAGTGCTTAGCCACGGCCACAGCGATTCGCGAAAACTCACAAACTTCGTGTTGTGACATCATGAAGGCCGAAACCCTCATCTGAGCAAATATGAGGTTGGTCCAGTTAACGTGTTTGGAGAAAAATGTACAAGAAAATTCGTAAGAAAAAAAATTGCCACTAGGTGGCGCTATCAGTGAGATGAAATATAAGTTCGTAGATGTCTTAAGGGCTGGACTCTCATCAAATGTGTGAAATTTTGAGAAGATAGGATCATCTGGGTCAAGTTCATGCAGCTTTTATTGTCACGAAAAATTTTCGGACTTTGCGTCACCGTAGCGGCCACGCCCTTTGGCGAAAAGTTACAATATTCGGTGTGGGGCATGATCAACATCTTAAGGCTTTTCTGACCAATTTTCAACTGGATCCCTTCAACGAGCTCGGCACAGTAGCTAAAAACGTAAAGTATGACATTTATTGTTACCACTAGGTGGCGCTATATGTATAACTGAATTTTATCATATAGATGCTTTCAGGCCGTGACTATTACGTTGCCTGAGAAGTTTGAGATTTTTTGGAGCTTGAACATGGGAGTTATCACACTTAGAATGAGTTGACATTTTTTGTACAAAATACCGTATGTGGGGTATTTTTTTTTCACGCCTGAAGGGCTAGGTGGCGCTGCATATATAACTGAATTTTGTCATAGAGATACCTTCAGGGTTTGACTATAAACATACATGTCAAGTTTGGGATTTTTTGGAGCATGTACCGGGGAGTTATTAAGCATATCCTTTTTCGGTGCGAAACACAAAATTTGATGCCCCGCCCTCATCATATAGTATTTCCAAAAGTCAAGATTTTTCTGCCTGTAGTTGGCTCAGGTCTTGACATGGTCCAGGTCAAGTCTAAAGTCAGTCGGATGAAATGTGTAGGAGAAGTGGGCAAAAGTATGCCCCCTGAAAATGTGCAAAAATCGTCAAAAATGGGACATTCAAAAATTCATAGCTCACTTCCTGTTCATTTTAGCACATGGGTCCAAGAGACTTTTTTGTAGGTCTTGGACTCCCTCATACACCTAAAAATTTTCGTAGATCTTGCTTAAACGTACAATCGGGGCTGCTTCGTTAAAAATTTCTAGGGGGCGCTATTGAGTCATTTTTGTAAAAATAGGACAATACATGATAAAATATTGCTCATTTTGCCAGGCCAGATGTGTGTGCCAAGTTTCATGAGTTTCTGCGCATGTTTAGACCATCAAAACTAGCGTTGTTTTCTTGGCGAACAGTGCTTAGCCACGCCCACAGCGATTCGCGAAAACTCACAATACTTCGTGTTGTGACATCATGAAGGCCGAAACCCCCATCTGAGCAAATATGAGGTTGGTCCAGTTAACGTGTTTGGAGAAAAATGTACAAGAAAATTCGTAAGAAAAAAAATTGCCACTAGGTGGCGCTATCAGTTAGATGAAATATAAGTTCGTAGATGTCTTTAGGGCTGGACTCTCATCAAATGTGTGAAATTTTGAGAAGATAGGATCATCTCGGTCAAGTTCATGCAGCTTTTATTGTCACGAAAAATCTTCAGACTTTGCGTCACCGTAGCGGCCACGCCCTTTGGCGAAAAGTTACAATATTCGGTGTGGGGCATCACCAACATCTTAAGGCTTTTCTGACCAATTTTCAACTGGATCCCTTCAACGAGCTCAGCACAGTAGCTAAAAACGTAAAGTATGACATTTATTGTAACCACTAGGTGGCGCTATATGTATAACTGAATTTTTTCATATAGGTGTTTTCAGGCCGTGACTATTACGTTGCCTGAGAAGTTTGAGATTTTTTGGAGCTTGTACATGGGAGTTATTCAGCATTTGCTCTTTCTGGACAAATGAAATTTTAAAGGCAATATTTGATGCCCCGCCCCCGTCATATAGTATTTCGAAAACGCAAGATTTTTTGCCTAGTTTTTCTCTTAAGTCTTGAGATGATAAATGCCAAGTTTAAAGTCAATGGGATGAAAAATGTTTGCATAGGGGGAAAAAGTATGACCACAGTGAATGTGCCAAAATAGGCCAAAATTGGACATTAAAAAATTCATAGCTCACTTCCTGTACATTTTAGGAAATGGCTTCCACTGACTTTTTTGTGCGTCTCGTAGTGCTACACGTGCCTGCCAATTTTCGTAGCTCTAGCTCAAACGGGCCGGGATTGGTTTTTATTTTTCTACGCTAGGTGGCGCTATAGAGTCGCGTTGTTATGACAACTACATAATATCAAATTTTTCGCCGGGCCCGAAGAGACTGCAAAGTTTGGTGAGTTTTCGTAAATGTTTAGGCCCTCAAAAATGCGATCGTTTACGGAGAAGAAGAAGAAGAAGAATAATAATAATTCTTACAAAAACAAGAGGGACCTCGCAGCGGTCGCTGCTCGGGCCCTAACTAGAGCTGCGAGCAGCTATAAAGGGCCCTCGCAGCCCGGGCCACGTTGGGGTCCTTGCACGTTGGGGTACTGGCATATTGGAAGCAAAATTTCTTTGAAAATGGCATAATAAACGTTTACATGTAGAATATTTTTTTTTGCCAGTGTGTGTCAAGCTCAACGGGTTTTGGTGGTTGTTAAGACCTGCAAAAATCAGCGTCCTTTTTTATTTTTAGGCAATGAGTTGCCCTGATTGGTATTTTTTGTAAAAGTGTATATACACATCATCGCTCGTTGTACTCATTGCACAATGTTACTTTTATTGTCCAAAGGGGCAATCAAAAATGAATAAAACAAAATGGAAACGTACATACGTTTGGATCGGTGTGAAGCCAGTGAACAATTTGAGTGGTGGAAACTAAAAGAATATTCATAAATGACTTAGTTATCACACTTAGAATGAGTGTACATTTTTTGTACAAAACACCGTATGTGTTTTTTTTTTTATATATATATATATAAATGCCTCAAGGGCTAGGTGGCGCTGTATTTATAACTGAATGTTGTCATAGAGATACCTTCAGGCCTTGATTATAAGCATACATGTCAAGTGTGGGATTTTTTTTGGAGCATGTACCGTGGAGTTATTAAGCATATCCTTCATTCACGATATTGCTTTTAATGTCTATAAAGGCTATCAAAAATAAATAAAAATATATATATGTTTGGATAAGTCTGATGCCAGTGAACATTTTGAGTGGTGGAAACTAAAAGAATATTCATAAATGACTTAGTTATCACACTTAGAATGAGTTTACATTTTTTGTACAAAATACCGTATGTGGGGTATTTTTTTTTTATGCCTCAAGGGCTAGGTGGCGCTGCATATATAACTGAATGTTGTCATAGAGATAACTTCAGGCCTTGACGATAAACATACATGTCAAGTTTGGGATTTTTTGGAGCATGTACCGGGGAGTTATCAAGCATATCCTTTTTCATTGCGAAACACAAATTTTGATGCCCCGCCCTCATCATATAGTATTTTGAAAAGTCAAAATTTTTCCCCCTGTCGTTGGCTCAGGTCTTGACATGGTCCAGGCCAAGTCTTAACTCAGTCGGATGAAACGTGTAGGAGAAGTGGGCAAAAGTCTGCCCCCTGTGAATGTGCAAAAATCGTCAAAAATGGGACATTCAAAAATTTGTAGCTCACTTCCTGTTCATTTTAGCATATGGGTACAAGAGACTTTTTTGTAGGTCTTGGGCTCCCTCATACACCTAAAAATATTCGTCGTTCTTGCTTAAACGTACAACTGGGGCTGTTTCGTTAAAGATTTCTAGGGGGCGCTATTGAGTCATTTTTGTAAAAATAGCACAATCGCCGATAAAAAATTGCTCATTTTGCCAGGCCAGCTGTGTGTGCCAAGTTTCGTGTGTTTCTGTGCCAGTTTAGGCCCTCAAAATTGGCGTTGTTTTCTTGGCGAACAGCGCTTAGCCACGCCCACAGCGACTCGCGAAAACTCACAAACTTCGTGTTGTGACAGCATGAAGGCCGACACCCTCATCTGAGCAAATATGAGGTAGGTCCAGTTAACATGGTTGGAGAAAAACATTGAAGAAAAATCGTAAGAAAAAAAATTGCCAGTAGGTGGCGCTATCAGTAAGATGAAATATAAGTTTGTAGATGTCTTTAGGGCTGGACTCTCATCAATTGTGTAAAATTTTGAGAAGATAGCATCATCTCGGTCAAGTTAATGCAGCTTTTGTTGTCACGAGAAATCTTCAGACTTTGCGGCACCGTAGCGGCCACGCCCTTTGGCGAAAAGTTACAATATTCGGTGTGGGGCATGATCAACATCTTAAGGCTTTTCTGACCAATTTTCAACTGGATCCCTTAAACGAGCTCAGCACAGTAGCTAAAAACGTAAAGTATGACAATTATTGTTACCACTAGCTGGCGCTACATGGATAACTGAATTTTATCATATAGATGTTTTCAGGCCGTGACTATTAAGTTGCCTGATAAGTTTGAGATTTTTTGGAGCTTGAACATGGGAGTTATTAAGCATTTGCTCTTTCTGGACAAATGAAATTTTAAAGGCAATATTTGATGCCCCGCCCCCGTCATATAGTATTTCGAAAAGGCAAGATTTTTTCCCCAGTTGTTCTCTCAGGTCTTGAGATGATAAATGCCAAGTTTGAAGTCAATTGGATGAAAAATGTTTGCAAAGGGGGAAAAAGCATGACCACAGTGAATGTGCCAAAATAGGCCAAAATTGGACATTAAAAAATTCATAGCTCACTTCCTGTACATTTTAGCTACATGGTCCCAATAGACTTTTTTGTGCGTCTCGGGGTGCTACACGTGCCTGCCAATTTTCGTTGCTCTAGCTCAAACATGCCGGGCTTGGTTTTTATTTTTCTATGCTAGGGGGCGCTATAGAGACGCGTTGTTATGACAACTTCATAATATCAAATTTTTCGCCGGGCCTGAGGAGTGTGCAAAGTTTGGTGAGTTTTCGTAAATGTTTAGGTACCCAAAATCGTGATCGTTTACGGAGAAGAAGAAGAAGAAGAAGAACTAGAGCTGCGAGCAGCTATAAAGGGCCCTCGCAGCCCGGGCCACGTTGGGGTACTTGCACGTTGGGGTACTTGCACGTTGGGGTACTCGCACATTGGGGTACTGGCACATTAGGAGCAAAATTTCTTTGAACATGGCATGATAAACCTTTACATGTGAATTTTTTTTTTGCCAGGTGAGATGTGTGTGTGAAGCTCAATGTGTTTTGGTGATTGTCAAGATCTGCAAAAATCAGCTTCCTTTTTTATTTTTAGGGAATGAGTTGACCTGACTGTTTTTTTTTTGCAAAAGTATGTATACCCATCATCGCTTGTACTCATTGCACAATGTTGCTTTTATTGTCCATAGAGGCGATCAAAAAAAAATGAAACTGAATAAAAAAACTACAGATGTTTGGATCGGTCTGATACCAGTGAACACCTTGAGTAGTGGAAAGTAAAAGAATATTCATAAATGACTTAGTTATAACACTTACAAGTTCACAAATTTTGTTCAAAATACCGTAAGTGGTTTTTTTTTTTTTTTTTTTTTTTTTTTTTAATGCCTCAAGGACTAGGTGGCGCAGTATTTATAACTAAATTTTGTCATAGAGATACCTTCAGGCCTTGACTATAAATATACATGTCAAGTTTGGGATTTTTTGAAGCATGTACCGGGGAGTTATTCAGCATATCCTTCATTCACGATACTGCTATTAACGTCAATAGAGGCTATCAAAAATAAATAAAACTAAATAAAAAATACGTATGTTTGGATAGGTCTGATGCTAGTGAACATTTTGAGTGGTTGAAAAGAAAAGAATATTCATAAATGACTTAGTTATCACACTTAGATGATAAATGCCAAGTTTGAAGTCAATTGGATGAAAAATGTTTGCAAAGGGGGAAAAAGCATGACCACAGTGAATGTGCCAAAATAGGCCAAAATTGGACATAAAAAAATTCATAGCTCACTTCCTGTACATTTTAGCTACATGGTCCCAATAGACTTTTTTGTGCGTCTCGGGGTGCTACACGTGCCTGCCAATTTTTGTTGCTCTAGCTCAAACGTGCCGGGCTTGGTTTTTATTTTTCTACGCTAGGGGGCGCTATCGCGTCGCATTGTTATGACGACTTAATAATATCAAATTTTTCGCCGGGCCTGAGGAGTGTGCAAAGTTCGGTGAGTTTTCGTGAATGTTTAGGTACCCAAAATCGGGATCGTTTGCGGAGAATAAAGAAGAAGAAGAAGAAGAAGAAGAAGAAGAATAACTAGAGCTGCGAGCATCTATAAAGGGCCCTCGCAGCCCGGGCCACGTTGGAGTCCTTGCACGTTGGGGTACTTGCACGTTAGGGGACTGGCACGTTGGGGTACTGGCACGTTGGGGTACTGGCATATTGGAAGCAAAATTTCTTTGAAAATGGCATAATAAACGTTTACATGTAGAATATTTTTTTTGCCAGTGTGTGTCAAGCTCAACGGGTTTTGGTGATTGTTAAGACCTGCAAAAATCAGCGTCCTTTTTTATTTTTAGGCAATGAGTTGCCCTGATTGATATTTTTTGTAAAAGTGTATATATACATCATCGCTCGTTGTACTCATTGCACAATGTTACTCTTATTGTCCAAAGGGGCAATCAAAAATGAATAAAACAAAATGGAAACGTACATACGTTTGGATCGGTGTGAAGCCAGTGAACAATTTGAGTGGTGGAAACTAAAAGAATATTCATAAATGGCTTAGTCATCACACTTAGAATGAGTTTACATTTTTTTGTACAAAATACCGTATGTGTTTTTTTTTTTTTATATAAGCCTCAAGCGCTATGTGGCGCTGTATTTATAACTGAATGTTGTCATCGAGATACCTTCAGGCCTTGATTATAAGCATACATGTCAAGTGTGGGATTTTTTTTGGAGCATGTACCGTGGAGTTGTTATGCATATCCTTCATTCACGATATTGCTTTTAATGTCCACAGAGGCTATCAAAAATAAATAAAAATATATATATGTTTGGATAAGTCTGATGCCAGTGAACATTTTGAGTGGTGGAAACTAAAAGAATATTCATAAATGACTTAGTTATCACACTTAGAATGAGTTTACATTTTTTGTACAAAATACCGTATGTGGGGTATTTTTTTTTATGCCTCAAGGGCTAGGTGACGCTGCATATATAACTGAATGTTGTCATAGAGATAGCTTCAGGCCTTGACGATAAACATACATGTCAAGTTTGGGATTTTTTGGAGCATGTACCGGGGAGTTATTAAGCATATCCTTTTTCAGTGCGAAACACAAATTTTGATGCCCCGCCCTCATCATATAGTATTTCGAAAGGTCAAGATTTTTCCCCCTGTCGTTGGCTCAGGTCTTGACATGGTCCAGGTCAGGTCTTAACTCAGTCGGATGAAACGTGTAGGAGAAGTGGGCAAAAGTCTGCCCCCTGTGAATGTGCAAAAATCGTCAAAAATGGGACATTCAAAAATTCGTAGCTCACTTCCTGTTCATTTTAGTATATGGGTCCAAGAGACTTTTTTGTAGGTCTTGGGCTCCCTCATACACCTAAAAATATTCGTCGTTCTTGCTTAAACGTACAACCGGGGCTGCTTTGTTAAAAACTTCTAGGGGGCGCTATTGAGTCATTTTTTTAAAAATAGCACAATCAACAATAAAATATGGCTCATTTTACCAGGCCAGATGTGTGTGCCAAGTTTCATGAGTTTCTGTGCATGTTTAGACCCTCAAAACTGGCGTTGTTTTCATGGCGAACAGCGCTTAGCCACACCCACAGCAATTCGCGAAAACTCACAAACTTCGTGTTGTGACATCATGAAGGCCGAAACCCTCATCTGAGCAAATATGAGGTAGGTCCAGTTAACGTGTTTGGAGAAAAACGTAGAAGAAAATTCGTAAGAAAAAAAATTGCCACTAGGTGGCGCTATCAGTTAGATGAAATATAAGTCAGTAGATGTCTTTAGGGCTGGACTCTCATCAAATGTGTGAAATTTTGAGAAGATAGGATCATCTCGGTCAAGTTAATGCAGCTTTTATTTTCACGAAAAATCTTCAGATTTTGCGTCACCGTAGCGGCCACGCCCTTTGGTGAAAAGTTACAATATTCGGTGTGGGGCATGATCAACATCTTAAGGCTTTTCTGACCAATTTTCAAATGGATCCCTTCAACAAGCTCAGCACAGTAGCTAAAAACGTAAAGTATGACATTTATTGTAACCACTAGGTGGCGCTATATGTATAACTGAATTTTATCATATAGATGTTTTCAGGCCGTGACTATTACGTTGCCTGAGAAGTTTGAGATTTTTTGGAGCTTGAACATGGGAGTTATTAAGCATTTGCTCTTTCTGGACAAATGAAATTTTAAAGGCAATATTTGATGCCCCGCCCCCGTCATATAGTATTTCAAAAAGGCAAGATGTTTTGCCCAGTTGTTCTCTCAGGTCTTAAGATGATAAATGCCAAGTTTGAAGTCAATTGGATGAAAAATGTTTGCAAAGGGGGAAAAAGCATGACCACAGTGAATGTGCCAAAATAGGCCAAAATTGGACGTAAAAAAATTCATAGCTCACTTCCTGTACATTTTAGCTACATGGTCCCAATAGACTTTTTTGTGCGTCTCGGGGTGCTACACGTGCCTGCCAATTTTTGTTGCTCTAGCTCAAACGTGCCGGGCTTGGTTTTTATTTTTCTACGCTAGGGGGCGCTATCGAGTCGCATTGTTATGACGACTTAATAATATCAAATTTTTCGCCGGGCCTGAGGAGTGTGCAAAGTTCGGTGAGTTTTCGTGAATGTTTAGGTACCCCAAATCGCGATCGTTTGCGGAGAATAAAGAAGAAGAAGAATAATAACTAGAGCTGCGAGCAGCTATAAAGGGCCCTCGCAGCCCGGGCCACGTTGGGGTCCTTGCACGTTGGGGTACTTGCACGTTAGGGTACTGGCACGTTGGGGTACTGGCATATTGGAAGCAAAATTTCTTTGAAAATGGCATAATAAACGTTTACATGTAGAATTTTTTTTTGCCAGTGTGTGTCAAGCTCAACGGGTTTTGGTGATTGTTAAGACCTGCAAAAATCAGCGTCCTTATTTATTTTTAGGCAATGAGTTGCCCTGATTGGTATTTTTTGTAAAAGTGTATATATACATCATCGCTCGTTGTACTCATTGCACAATGTTACTTTTATTGTCCAAAGGGGCAATCAAAAATGAATAAAACAAAATGGAAACGTACATACGTTTGGATCGGTGTGAAGCCAGTGAACAATTTGAGTGGTGGAAACTAAAAGAATATTCATAAATGGCTTAGTTATCACACTTAGAATGAGTTTACATTTTTTGTACAAAATACCGTATGTGTTTTTTTTTTTTTTAATATATTATGCCTCAAGGGCTAGGCGGCGCTGTATTTATAACTGAATGTTGTCATAGAGATACCTTCAGGCCTTGATTATAAGCATACATGTCAAGTGTGGGATTTTTTTTGGAGCATGTACCGTGGAGTTATTATGCATATCCTTCATTCACGATATTGCTTTTAATGTCCACAGAGGCTATCAAAAATAAATAAAAATATATATATGTTTGGATAAGTCTGATGCCAGTGAACATTTTGAGTGGTGGAAACTAAAAGAATATTCATAAATGACTTAGTTATCACACTTAGAATGAGTTTACATTTTTTGTACAAAATACCGTATGTGGTGTATTTTTTTTTTATGCCTCAAGGGCTAGGTGACGCTGCATATATAACTGAATGTTGTCATAGAGATAGCTTCAGGCCTTGACGATAAACATACATGTCAAGTTTGGGATTTTATGGAGCATGTACCGGGGAGTTATTAAGCATATCCTTTTTCAGTGCGAAACACAAATTTTGATGCCCCGCCTTCATCATATAGTATTTCGAAAAGTCAAGATTTTCCCCCCTGTCGTTGGCTCAGGTCTTGACATGGTCCAGGTCAAGTCTTAACTCAGTCAGATGAAACGTGTAGGAGAAGTGGGCAAAAGTCTGCCCCCTGTGAATGTGCAAAAATCGTCAAAAATGGGACATTCAAAAATTCGTAGCTCACTTCCTGTTCATTTTAGCATATGGGTCCAAGAGACTTTTTTGTAGGTCTTGGGCTCCCTCATACACCTAAAAATTTTCGTAGATCTTGCTTAAACGTACAACCGGGGCTGCTTCATTAAAAATTCCTAGGGGGCGCTATTGAGTCATTTTTGTAAAAATAGCACAATCAACAATAAAATATTGTTCATTTTACCAGGCCAGATGTGTGTGCCAAGTTTCATGAGTTTCTGCGCATGTTTAGACCCTCAAAACTGGCGTTGTTTTCTTGGCGAACAGTGCTTAGCCACGCCCACAGCAATTCGCGAAAACTCACAAACTTCATGTTGTGACATCATGAAGGCCGAATCCCTCATCTGAGCAAATATGAGGTAGGTCCAGTTAACGTGTTTGGAGAAAAACGTAGAAGAAAATTCGTAAGAAAAAAAATTGCCACTGGGTGGCGCTATCAGTAAGATTAAATATAAGTTCATAGATGTCTTTAGGGCTGGACTCTCATCAAATGTGTGAAATTTTGAGAAGATAGGATCATCTCGTTCAAGTTAATGCAGCTTTTATTGTCATGAAAAATCTTTAGACTTTGCGGCACCGTAGCGGCCACGCCCTTTGGCGAAAAGTTACAATATTCGGTGTGGGGCATGATCAACATCTTAAGGCTTTTCTGACCAATTTTCAACTGGATCCCTTCAACGAGCTCAGCGCAGTAGCTAAAAACGTAAAGTATGACATTTATTGTTACCACTAGGTGGCGCTATATGTATAACTGAATTTTATCATATAGATGTTTTCAGGCCGTGACTATTACATTGCCTGAGAAGTTTGAGATTTTTTGGAGCTTGAACATGGGAGTTATTAAGCATTTGCTCTTTCTGGACAAATGAAATTTTAAAGGCAATATTTGATGCCCCGCCCCCATCATATAGTATTTCGAAAAGGCAAGACTTTTTGCCCAGTTGTTCTCTCACGTCTTGAGATGATAAATGCCAAGTTTGAAGTTAATTGGATGAAAAATGTTTGCAGAGGGGGAAAAAGCATGACCACAGTGAATGTGCCAAAATAGGCCAAAATTGGACATTAAAAAATTCATAGCTCATTTCCTGTACATTTTAGCTACATGGTCCCAATAGACTTTTTTGTGCATCTCGGGGTGCTACACGTGCCTGCCAATTTTCGTTGCTCCAGCTCAAACGTGCCGGGCTTGGCTTTTATTTTTCTACGCTAGGGGGCGCTATAGAGTCGCGTTGTTATGACGACTTCATAATATCAAATTTTTCGCCGGGCCTGAGGAGTGTGCAAAGTTCGGTGAGTTTTCGTGAATGTTTAGGTACCCAAAATCGGGATCGTTTGCGGAGAATAAAGAAGAAGAAGAAGAAGAAGAAGAAGAAGAAGAAGAATAATAACTAGAGCTGCGAGCAGCTATAAAGGGCCCTCGCAGCCCGGGCCACGTTGGAGTCCTTGCACGTTGGGGTACTTGCACGTTAGGGTACTGGCACGTTGGGGTACTGGCATATTGGAAGCACAATTTCTTTGAAAATGGCATAATAAACGTTTACATGTAGAATATTTGTTTTGCCAGTGTGTATCAAGCTCAACGGGTTTTGGGGATTGTTAAGACCTGCAAAAATCTGCGTCCTTTTTTATTTTTAGGCAATGAGTTGCCCTGATTGGTATTTTTTGTAAAAGTGTATATATACATCATCGCTCGTTGTACTCATTGCACAATGTTACTTTTATTGTCCAAAGGGGCAATCAAAAATGAATAAAACAAAATGGAAACGTACATACGTTTGGATCGGTGTGAAGCCAGTGAACAATTTGAGTGGTGGAAACTAAAAGAATATTCATAAATGACTTAGTCATCACACTTAGAATGAGTTTACATTTTTTGTACAAAATACCGTATGTTTTTTTTTTTATTTTATATATTATGCCTCAAGGGCTAGGCGGCGCTGTATTTATAACTGAATGTTGTCATAGAGATACCTTCAGGCCTTGATTATAAGCATACATGTCAAGTGTGGGATTTTTTTTGGAGCATGTACCGTGGAGTTATTATGCATATCCTTCATTCACGATATTGCTTTTAATGTCCACAGAGGCTATCAAAAATAAATAAAAATATATATATATGTTTGGATAAGTCTGATGCCAGTGAACATTTTGAGTGGTGGAAACTAAAAGAATATTCATAAATGACTTAGTTATCACACTTAGAATGAGTTTACATTTTTTGTACAAAATACCGTATGTGGGGTATTTTTTATTTTTTTATATATAAGCCTCAAGGGCTAGGTGGCGCTGTATTTATAACTGAATGTTGTCATAGAGATACCTTCAGGCCTTGATTATAAGCATACATGTCAAGTGTGGGATTTTTTTTGGAGCATGTACCGTGGAGTTATTAAGCATATCCTTCATTCACGATATTGCTTTTAATGTCCATAAAGGCTATCAAAAATAAATAAAAATATATATATGTTTGGATAAGTCTGATGCCAGTGAACATTTTGAGTGGTGGAAACTAAAAGAATATTCATAAATGACTTAGTTATCACACTTAGAATGAGTTTACATTTTTTGTACAAAATACCGTATGTGGGGTATTTTTTTTTTTATGCCTCAAGGGCTAGGTGGCGCTGCATATATAACTGAATGTTGTCATTGAGATAACTTCAGGCCTTGACGATAAACATACATGTCAAGTTTGGGATTTTTTGGAGCATGTACCGGGGAGTTATCAAGCATATCCTTTTTCATTGCGAAACACACATTTTGATGCCCCGCCCTCATCATATAGTATTTTGAAAAGTCAAAATTTTTCCCCCTGTCGTTGGCTCAGGTCTTGACATGGTCCAGGCCAAGTCTTAACTCAGTCGGATGAAACGTGTAGGAGAAGTGGGCAAAAGTCTGCCCCCTGTGAATGTGCAAAAATCGTCAAAAATGGGACATTCAAAAATTCATAGCTCACTTCCTGTTCATTTTAGCATATGGGTACAAGAGACTTTTTTGTAGGTCTTGGGCTCCCTCATACACCTAAAAATATTCGTCGTTCTTGCTTAAACGTACAACTGGGGCTGTTTCGTTAAAGATTTCTAGGGGGCGCTATTGAGTCATTTTTGAAAAAATAGCACAATCGGCGATAAAAAATTGCTCATTTTGCCAGGCCAGCTGTGTGTGCCAAGTTTCGTGTGTTTCTGTGCCAGTTTAGGCCCTCAAAATTGCCGTTGTTTTCTTGGCGAACAGCGCTTAGCCACGCCCACAGCGACTCGCGAAAACTCACAAACTTCGTGTTGTGACATCATGAAGGCCGAAACCCTCATCTGAGCAAATATGAGGTAGGTCCAGTTAACGTGTTTGGAGAAAAACGTAGAAGAAAATTCGTAAGAAAAAAAATTGCCACTAGGTGGCGCTATCAGTTAGATGAAATGTAAGTTAGTAGATGTCTTTAGAGCTGGACTCTCATCAATTGTGTACAATTTTGAGAAGATAGCATCATCTCGGTCAAGTTAATGCAGCTTTTGTTGTCACGAGAAATCTTCAGACTTTGCGGCACCGTAGCGGCCACGCCCTTTGGCGAAAAGTTACAATATTCGGTGTGGGGCATGATCAACATCTTAAGGCTTTTCTGACCAATTTTCAACTGGATCCCTTCAACGAGCTCAGCACAGTAGCTAAATACGTATTATTGTTACCACTAGGTGGCGCTACATGGATAACTGAATTTTATCATATAGATGTTTTCAGGCCGTGACTATTAAGTTGCCTGATAAGTTTGAGATTTTTTGGAGCTTGAACATGGGAGTTATTAAGCATTTGCTCTTTCTGGACAAATGAAATTTTAAAGGCAATATTTGATGCCCCGCCCCCGTCATATAGTATTTCGAAAAGGCAAGATTTTTTCCCCAGTTGTTCTCTCAGGTCTTGAGATGATAAATGCCAAGTTTGAAGTCAATTGGATGAAAAATGTTTGCAAAGGGGGAAAAAGCATGACCACAGTGAATGTGCCAAAATAGGCCAAAATTGGACATTAAAAAATTCATAGCTCACTTCCTGTACTTTTTAGCTACATGGTCCCAATAGACTTTTTTGTGCGTCTCGGGGTGCTACACGTGCCTGCCAATTTTCGTTGCTCTAGCTCAAACATGCCGGGCTTGGTTTTTATTTTTCTATGCTAGGGGGCGCTATAGAGTCGCGTTGTTATGACGACTTCATAATATCAAATTTTTCGCCGGGCCTGAGGAGTGTGCAAAGTTTGGTGAGTTTTCGTAAATGTTTAGGTACCCAAAATCGTGATCGTTTACGGAGAAAAAGAAGAAGAATAATAATAACTAGAGCTGCGAGCAGCTATAAAGGGCCCTCGCAACCCGGGCCACGTTGGGGTATTTGCACGTCGGGGTACTGGCATGTTGGGGTACTGTCAAATAGGAAACCATCTAAATTGTAAACGTTTTTGCCATGCTTTGTGTTTTTAAAGTTTCATGGAAAGGCCAAAAACGATGCACAATTAACAAAATAAAATCAAAATGGATTGGCACATGGCTATATAGAATACTTTTTGAATATATTCGGCATGCCTGCCAATATTCACACATCTAGCTGAATCATATAATCGGAAAGACTTCATAAAAATGTCTAGAGGGCGCTATTGAGCCATTTATTACAAATTGCACAACAAATCTCTAAATAAAATATTCATGTTCCAGACAGGTCTGGTGTGTGTGCAAAGTTTTGTGAGTTTTCACCCATATTTAGACTCTCAAAAAAGCATTTTTCTTCACAAACAATGCATGGCTACAGCAAAGGAGTGTGACAAAATAAAAAAATTAAATAACTTTTCATCTTAAATATCTTAAGATGAAACACGCCAAAGAATGAAGACGATCTGATAAGTTCTGTTGAAAATATGACCCCTATAAAAGGCCCCAAAAAATGGCTACAAATACCAAAGTAAATCAAAATGGCAGACTTCCTTTTTGATTCAGCATATGGCTTTAGAAACCTTTTGTAAGTCTTAGGCTGATAGGTATCCCAATTTTTACAAATGTATCTGAATCATAAAACACAAAACATTTGCAAAAGCGGGCGCTATTGAACCATTTATTGCAAATTGAATAAGAAATCTCTAAAATATTCATGCTGATGACAAGCCTGATGTGTGTGTAAATTTTCATGAGTTTTTTCACATGTTTAGACCAAAACAAAAAAGCAGCATTTTACTTGGCAAACAATGCATCGCCATGACAACGGCGTGCGACAAAATAAATAACTTTCGATAACTGTGCATCTTAAACATCTTAAGATGAAGCACACCAAGTTTAAAGACAGTCGGATAAATTTTGTAGGAGGAGTTCGTTAAAATATGACCCCTAAAAAAGGCCACAAAAAATGGCTACAAATCCAAACGTAAATCAAAATGGTGGACTTCCTGATTGGTTTAGCATATGGCTCCAAGAGACTTTTTTTGTACATCCTGAGCTCTTATGTTTGCCTGCAAATTATCATAGCTTTAGGTGAAACGTACAACCGGGAATGCTTTGTCTGTTTAATCAAAACGCAAAATATGGTGTGCAATTCGATGCATTGCTATGTCAACAGCGTGTGACAAAATAAAAAACTTTCGATTACTTTGCATCTTAAACATCTTAAGATGAAACATACCAAGTTTGAAGACAGTCGGATAAGTTTTATAGGAGGGGTTCGTTAAAATATGACCCCTGAAAAAGGCCACAAAAAATGGCAACAAATCCCATCATAAATCAAAATGGCGGACTTCCTGTTTGGTTTAGCACATGGTTCCAAGAGACTTTTTTTGTACATCGTGGGCTCTTATGTATGCCTGCAAATTATCATAGCGCTAGGTGAAACGTACAACCGAGAATGCTTCGTTAAAGAGGAGTTTTTTTTAGCTCAAAATGTGATGCCCGGCCCCTGGGGGACTTCCTGTTGCGTTTAGCACATGGCACCAAGAGACATTTTTGTACATCCTGGGCTGTTACATATGTCTACAATTTTTCGTCGCTCTAGCTGCTTCGTACAACTGGGAATGCTTCATTAAGAAGGATTTTTTTCCTTTGCAAAAAGTGCATGCCACGATAACAGCGTGTGACGAAATAAAAAACTTTCAATAACTTTTCATTTTCAACATCTTAAGATGAATCACACCAAGTTTGAAGATGATCGGATAAACTCTGTAGGAGGAGTTTGTTAAAATATGACCCCTATGAAATGGGCAAAAAAAATGGCAACACATTCCAAAGTAAATCAAAATGGCGGACGTCCTGTTAGGTTTAGCATATGGTTCAAAAAGAGTTTTTTGTACCTCGAGGGCTGTTATATACCTCTACAAATTTTGGTAACTCTAGGTGAAACGTACAGCCGGGTATGCTTTGTTAAAGAGGAGTTTTTTTTAGCTCAAAATGTGATGCCCGGCCCCTGGGGGACTTCCTGTTGGGTTTAGCACAGGGCACCAAGAGACTTTTTTGTACATCTTGGGCTGTTACATATGTCTACAAATTTTCGTAGCTCTAGCTGCTTCGTACAACTGGCAATGCTTCTTTAAGGATATTTTTTTTCCTTTGCAAACAGTGCATGCCATGACAACAGCGTCCGACGAAATACAAAGCTTTCAATAACTTTTCATCTTCAACATCTTAAGATGAATCACACCAAGTTTGAAGATGATCGGATAAACACTGTAGGAGGAGTTCGTTAAAATAAGGCCCCAATGAAATGGCCAAAAAAATGGCAACACGTTCCAAAATAAATCAAAATGGTGGACTTCCTGTTAGGTTTAGCATATGGTTCAAAAAGAGTTTTTTGTAGGTCATAGTCTGTTACATATGTGTACCAATTTTCGTAGCTCTAGATTAAACGTACAACCGGCAATGCCTCGTGAAGTAAGAATTTTTAAACTCTAAATTTGATGCGCCGCCGCCGTCATATATTATATCAAAAACTTTTCATTTTTCACAATGATGTTGTCCCAGGTGTTGAGATGGTCCATCCCAAGTTTGAAGTCAATCGGGTTAACCGTGTAGGAGAAGCGGGCAAAAGTATGACCCCTGTAAATGTGCAAAAATTGGCAAAAATTGGACATTTAAATACTCATACCTCACTTTCTGTCTATTTTAGGGTACACACTTCAAAGAGGTTTTTGTTCATTGGGATGTGCTACAGGCGCCACACAATTTTCATAGCCGTCGGACAATCATAGCGGGACAGGGATCCGTTTAACCTATGTAGGGGGCGCTAAGGAGCCATTTTTCTGTTATCATGTATGGCGACTTTAAAATATCAAATTTTTCGCCAGGCCTGATGTGCGTGTAAAGTTTGGTGAGTTTTCGGTCACGTTTAGTGTCTCAAAAATGTGATCGTTTGCGGAGAAGAATAATAATAAGAATAATAATAATAATAATAAGAAGAAGAATTCCTACAAAAACAATAGGGCCTCGCAGCGGCACCGCCGCCGCCGCTGCTCGGGCCCTAATAATAATAATAATCCGATCGAAAAACAATAGGGACCTCGCAGCGGTAGCTGCTCGGGCCCTAACTAGAGCTGCGAGCAGCTATAAAGGGCCCTCGCAGCCCGGGCCACGTTGGGGTCCTTGCACGTTGGGGTACTTGCACGTTGGGGTACTGGCACATTGGGGTACTGGCATATTGGAAGCAAAATTTCTTTGAAAATGGCATAATAAACGTTTACATGTAGAATATTTTTTTGCCAGTGTGTGTGTCAAGCTCAACGGGTTTTGGTGATTGTTAAGACCTGCAAAAATCAGCGTCCTTTTTTATTTTTAGGCAATGAGTTGCCCTGATTGGTATTTTTTTGTAAAAGTGTATATACACATCATCGCTCGTTGTACTCATTGCACAATGTTACTTTTATTGTCCAAAGGGGCAATCAAAAATGAATAAAACAAAATGGAAACGTACATACGTTTGGATCGGTGTGAAGCCAGTGAACAATTTGAGTGGTGGAAACTAAAAGAATATTCATAAATGACTTAGTTATCACACTTAGAATGAGTGTACATTTTTTGTACAAAATACCGTATGTGTGGTATTTTATTTTTTTTATATAAGCCTCAAGGGCTAGGTGGCGCTGTATTTATAACTGAATGTTGTCATAGAGATACCTTCAGGCCTTGATTATAAGCATACATGTCAAGTGTGGGATTTTTTTTGGAGCATGTACCGTGGAGTTATTAAGCATATCCTTCATTCACGATATTGCTTTTAATGTCCATAGAGGCTATCAAAAATAAATAAATATATATATATGTTGGGATAGGTCTGATGCCAGTGAACATTTTGAGTGGTGGAAACTAAAAGAATATTCATAAATGACTTCGTTATCACACTTAGAATGAGTTTACATTTTTTGTACAAAATACCGTATGTGGGGTATTTTTTTTTCTTGCCTCAAGGGCTAGGTGGCGCTGCATATATAACTGAATGTTGTCATAGAGATAACTTCAGGCCTTGACGATAAACATACATGTCAAGTTTGGGATTTTTTGGAGCATGTCCCGGGGAGTTATCAAGCATATCCTTTTACATTGCGAAACACAAATTTTGATGCCCCGCCCTCATCATATAGTATTTCGAAAAGTCAAAATTTTTCCCCCTGTCGTTGGCTCAGGTCTTGACATGGTCCAGGCCAAGTCTTAACTCAGTCGGATGAAACGTGTAGGAGAAGTGGGCAAAAGTCTGCCCCCTGTGAATGTGCAAAAATCGTCAAAAATGGGACATTCAAAAATTCGTAGCTCACTTCCTGTTCATTTTAGCATATGGGTACAAGAGACTTTTTTGTAGGTCTTGGGCTCCCTCATACACCTAAAAATTTTCGTAGATCTTGCTTAAACGTACAACCGGGGCTGCTTCATTAAAAATTCCTAGGGGGCGCTATTGAGTCATTTTTGTAAAAATAGCACAATCAACAATAAAATATTGTTCATTTTACCAGGCCAGATGTGTGTGCCAAGTTTCATGAGTTTCTGCGCATGTTTAGACCCTCAAAACTGGCGTTGTTTTCTTGGCGAACAGTGCTTAGCCACGCCCACAGCGATTCGCGAAAACTCACAAACTTCGTGTTGTGACATCATGAAGGCCGAATCCCTCATCTGAGCAAATATGAGGTAGGTCCAGTTAACGTGTTTGGAGAAAAACGTAGAAGAAAATTCGTAAGAAAAAAAATTGCCACTAGGTGGCGCTATCAGTAAGATGAAATATAAGTTCATAGATGACTTTAGGGCTGGACTCTCATCAAATGTGTGAAATTTTGAGAAGATAGGATCATCTCGGTCAAGTTAATGCAGCTTTTATTGTCACAAAAAATCTTTAGACTTTGCGGCACCGTAGCGGCCACGCCCTTTGGCGAAAAGTTACAATATTCGGTGTGGGGCATGATCAACATCTTAAGGCTTTTCTGACCAATTTTCAGCTGGATCCCTTCAACGAGCTCAGCGCAGTAGCTAAAAACGTAAAGTATGACATTTATTGTTACCACTAGGTGGCGCTATATGTATAACTGAATTTTATCATATAGATGTTTTCAGGCCGTGACTATTACGTTGCCTGAGAAGTTTGAGATTTTTTGGAGCTTGAACATGGGAGTTATTAAGCATTTGCTCTTTCTGGACAAATGAAATTTTAAAGGCAATATTTGATGCCCCGCCCCCATCATATAGTATTTCGAAAAGGCAAGACTTTTTGCCCAGTTGTTCTCTCAGGTCTTGAGATGATAAATGCCAAGTTTGAAGTCAATTGGATGAAGAATGTTTGCAAAGGGGGAAAAAGCATGACCACAGTGAATGTGCCAAAATAGGCCAAAATTGGACATTAAAAAATTCATAGCTCATTTCCTGTACATTTTAGCTACATGGTCCGAATAGACATTTTTGTGCATCTTGGGGTGCTACACGTGCCTGCCACTTTTCGTTGCTCTAGCTCAAACGTGCCGGGCTTGGTTTTTATTTTTATATGCTAGGGGGCGCTATAGAGTCGCGTTGTTATGACGACTTCATAATATCAAATTTTTCGCCGGGCCTGAGGAGTATGCAAAGTTCGGTGAGTTTTCGTGAATATTTAGGTACCCAAAATCGCGATCGTTTGCGGAGAATAAAGAATAATAATAATAACTAGAGCTGCGAGCAGCTATAAAGGGCCCTCGCAGCCCGGGCCACGTTGGGGTCCTTGCACGTTGGGGTACTTGCACGTTGGGGTACTGGCACGTTGGGGTACTGGCATATTGGAAGCAAAATTTCTTTGAAAATGGCATAATAAACGTTTACATGTAGAATATTTTTTTTGCCAGTGTCAAGCTCAACGGATATTGGTGATTGTTAAGACCTGCAAAAATCAGCGTCCTTATTTATTTTTAGGCAATGAGTTGCCCTGATTGGTATTTTTTTGTAAAAGTGTATATACACATCATCGCTCGTTGTACTCATTGCACAATGTTTACTTTTATTGTCCAAAGGGGCAATCAAAAATGAATAAAACAAAATGGAAACGTACATACGTTTGGATCGGTGTGAAGCCAGTGAACAATTTGAGTGGTGGAAACTAAAAGAATATTCATAAATGACTTAGTTATCACACTTAGAATGAGTGTACATTTTTTGTACAAAATACCGTATGTGGGGTATTTTTTTTAATTTTTTTTTATATAAGCCTCAACGGCTAGGTGGCGCTGTATTTATAACTGAATGTTGTCATCGAGATACCTTCAGGCCTTGATTATAAGCATACATGTCAAGTGTGGGATTTTTTTTGGAGCATGTACCGTGGAGTAATTAAGCATATCCTTCATTCACGATATTGCTTTTAATGTCCACAGAGGCTATCAAAAATAAATAAAAATATATATATGTTTGGATAAGTCTGATGCCAGTGAACATTTTGAGTGGTGGAAACTAAAAGAATATTCATAAATGTCTTAGTTATCACACTTAGAATGAGTTTACATTTTTTGTACAAAATACCGTATGTGGGGTATTTTTTTTTTATGCCTCAAGGGCTAGGTGGCGCTGCATATATAACTGAATGTTGTCATAGAGATAGCTTCAGGCCTTGACGATAAACATACATGTCAAGTTTGGGATTTTTTGGAGCATGTACCGGGGAGTTATTAAGCATATCCTTTTTCAGTGCGAAACACAAATTTTGATGCCCCGCCTTCATCATATAGTATTTCGAAAGGTCAAGATTTTTCCCCCTGTCGTTGGCTCAGGTCTTGACATGGTCCAGGTCAAGTCTTAACTCAGTCAGATGAAACGTGTAGGAGAAGTGGGCAAAAGTCTGCCCCCTGTGAATGTGCAAAAATTGTCAAAAATGGGACATTCAAAAATTCGTAGCTCACTTCCTGTTCATTTTAGCATATGGGTCCAAGAGACTTTTTTGTAGGTCTTGGGCTCCCTCATACACCTAAAAATATTCGTCGTTCTTGCTTAAACGTACAACCGGGGCTGCTTCGTTAAAAACTTCTAGGGGGCGCTATTGAGTCATTTTTGTAAAAATAGCACAATCAACAATAAAATGTTGCTCATTTTACCAGGCCAGATGTGTGTGCCAAGTTTCATGAGTTTCTGTGCATGTTTAGACCCTCAAAACTGGCGTTGTTTTCTTGGCGAACAGCGCTTAGCCACACCCACAGCAATTCGCGAAAACTCACAAACTTCGTGTTGTGACATCATGAAGGCCGAAACCCTCATCTGAGCAAATATGAGGTAGGTCCAGTTAACGTGTTTGGAGAAAAACGTAGAAGAAAATTCGTAATAAAAAAAATTGCCACTAGGTGGCGCTATCAGTTAGATGAAATATAAGTCAGTAGATGTCTTTAGGGCTGGACTCTCATCAAATGTGTGAAATTTTGAGAAGATAGGATCATCTCGGTCAAGTTAATGCAGCTTTTATTTTCACGAAAAATCTTCAGACTTTGCGTCACCGTAGCGGCCACTCCCTTTGGCGAAAAGTTACAATATTCGGTGTGGGGCATGATCAACATCTTAAGGCTTTTCTGACCAATTTTCAAATGGATCCCTTCAACTAGCTCAGCACAGTAGCTAAAAACGTAAAGTATGACATTTATTGTAACCACTAGGTGGCGCTATATGTATAACTGAATTTTATCATATAGATGTTTTCAGGCCGTGACTATTACGTTGCCTGATAAGTTTGAGATTTTTTGGAGCTTGAACATGGGAGTTATTAAGCATTTGCTCTTTCTGGACAAATGAAATTTTAAAGGCAATATTTGATGCTCCGCCCCCGTCATATAGTATTTCGAAAAGGCAAGATGTTTTGCCCAGCTCTTCTCTCAGGTCTTGAGATGATAAATGCCAAGTTTGAAGTCAATTGGATGAAAAATGTTTGCAAAGGGGGAAAAAGCATGACCACAGTGAATGTGCCAAAATAGGCCAAAATTGGACATTAAAAAATTCATAGCTCACTTCCTGTACATTTTAGCTACATGGTCCCAATAGACTTTTTTGTGCGTCTCGGGGTGCTACACGTGCCTGCCAATTTTCGTTGCTCTAGCTCAAACATGCCGGGCTTGGTTTATATTTTTCTATGCTAGGGGGCGCTATAGAGTCACGTTGTTATGACGACTTCATAATATCAAATTTTTCGCCGGGCCTGAGGAGTGTGCAAAGTTTGGTGAGTTTTCGTAAATGTTTAGGTACCCAAAATCGCGATCGTTTACGGAGAAGAAGAAGAAGAAGAAGAAGAAGAAGAATAATAATAACTAGAGCTGCGAGCAGCTATAAAGGGCCCTCGCAGCCCGGGCCACGTTGGGGTACTTGCACGTTGGGGTACTGGCACGTTGGGGTACTGGCATATTGGAAGCAAAATTTCTTTGAAAATGGCATAATAAACGTTTACATGTAGAATATTTTTTTTGCCAGTGTCTGTCAAGCTCAACGGATTTTGGTGATTGTTAAGACCTGCAAAAATCAGCGTCCTTATTTATTTTTAGGCAATGAGTTGCCCTGATTGGTATTTTTTTGTAAAAGTGTATATACACATCATCGCTCGTTGTACTCATTGCACAATGTTACTTTTATTGTCCAAAGGGGCAATCAAAAATGAATAAAACAAAATGGAAACGTACATACGTTTGGATCGGTGTGAAGCCAGTGAACAATTTGAGTGGTGGAAACTAAAAGAATATTCATAAATGACTTAGTTATCACACTTAGAATGAGTGTACATTTTTTGTACAAAATACCGTATGTGGGGTATTTTTTTAATTTTTTTTATATAAGCCTCAACGGCTAGGTGGCGCTGTATTTATAACTGAATGTTGTCATAGAGATACCTTCAGGCCTTGATTATAAGCATACATGTCAAGTGTGGGATTTTTTTTGGAGCATGTACCGTGGAGTTATTAAGCATATCCTTCATTTACGATATTGCTTTTAATGTCCACAGAGGCTATCAAAAATAAATAAAAATATATATATGTTTGGATAAGTCTGATGCCAGTGAACATTTTGAGTGGTGGAAACTAAAAGAATATTCATAAATGACTTCGTTATCACACTTAGAATGAGTTTACATTTTTTGTACAAAATACCGTATGTGGGGTATTTTTTTTTCATGCCTCAAGGGCTAGGTGGCGCTGCATATATAACTGAATGTTGTCATAGAGATAACTTCAGGCCTTGGCGATAAACATACATGTCAAGTTTGGGATTTTTTGGAGCATGTACCGGGGAGTTATCAAGCATATCCTTTTTCATTGCGAAACACACATTTTGATGCCCCGCCCTCATCATATAGTATTTCGAAAAGTCAAAATTTTTCCCCCTGTCGTTGGCTCAGGTCTTGACATGGTCCAGGCCAAGTCTTAACTCAGTCGGATGAAACGTGTAGGAGAAGTGGGCAAAAGTCTGCCCCCTGTGAATGTGCAAAAATCGTCAAAAATGGGACATTCAAAAATTCCTAGCTCACTTCCTGTTCATTTTAGCATATGGGTACAAGAGACTTTTTTGTAGGTCTTGAGCTCCCTCATACACCTAAAAATATTCGTCGTTCTTGCTTAAACGTACAACCGGGGCTGCTTCGTTAAAAATTTCGAGGGGGCGCTATTGAGTCATTTTTTTAAAAATAGCACAATCAACAATAAAATATTGCTCATTTTACCAGGCCAGATGTGTGTGCCAAGTTTCAGGAGTTTCTGTGCATGTTTAGACCCTCAAAATTGCCGTTGTTTTCTTGGCGAACAGCGCTTAGCCACGCCCACAGCGATTCGCGAAAACTCACAAACTTCATGTTGTGACAGCATGAAGGCCGACACCCTCATCTGAGCAAATATGAGGTAGGTCCAGTTAACATGGTTGGAGAAAAACATTGAAAAAAAATCGTGAGAAAAAAAATTGCCAGTAGGTGGCGCTATCAGTAAGATGAAATATAAGTTTGTAGATGTCTTTAGGGCTGGACTCTCATCAATTGTGTAAAATTTTGAGAAGATAGCATCATCTCGGTCAAGTTAATGCAGCTTTTGTTGTCACGAGAAATCTTCAGACTTTGCGGCACCGTAGCGGCCACGCCCTTTGGCGAAAAGTTACAATATTCGGTGTGGGGCATGATCAACATCTTAAGGCTTTTCTGACCAATTTTCAACTGGATCCCTTCAACGAGCTCAGCACAGTAGCTAAAAACGTAAAGTATGACAATTATTGTTACCACTAGGTGGCGCTACATGGATAACTGAATTTTATCATATAGATGTTTTCAGGCCGTGACTATTAAGTTGCCTGATAAGTTTGAGATTTTTTGGAGCTTGAACATGGGAGTTATTAAGCATTTGCTCTTTCTGGACAAATGAAATTTTAAAGGCAATATTTGATGCCCCGCCCCCGTCATATAGTATTTCGAAAAGGCAAGATTTTTTCCCCAGTTGTTCTCTCAGGTCTTGAGATGATAAATGCCAAGTTTGAAGTCAATTGGATGAAAAATGTTTGCAAAGGGGTCAAAAGCATGACCACAGTGAATGTGCCAAAATAGGCCAAAATTGGACATTAAAAAATTCATAGCTCACTTCCTGTACATTTTAGCTACATGGTCCCAATAGACTTTTTTGTGCGTCTCGGGGTGCTACACGTGCCTGCCAATTTTCGTTGCTCTAGCTCAAACATGCCGGGCTTGGTTTTTATTTTTCTATGCTAGGGGGCGCTATAGAGTCGCGTTGTTATAACGACTTCATAATATCAAATTTTTCGCCGGGCCTGAGGAGTGTGCAAAGTTTGGTGAGTTTTCGTAAATGTTTAGGTACCCAAAATCGTGATCGTTTACGGAGAAGAAGAAGAAGAAGAAGAAGAAGAAGAATAATAATAATAATAATAATAATCCGATCGAAAAACAATAGGGACCTCGCAGCGGTAGCTGCTCGGGCCCTAATAATAATAATAATAATAATAATAATAATAATAATAATTTTTACAAAAACAATAGGGACCTCGCAGCGGTCGCTGCTCGGGCCCTAATAATAATAATAATAATAATAATAATAATTCGAACGAAAAACAATAGGGACCTCGCAGCGGTCGCTGCTCGGGCCCTAACTAGAGCTGCGAGCAGCTATAAAGGGCCCTCGCAGCCCGGGCCACGTTGGAGTCCTTGCACGTTGGGGTACTTGCACGTTAGGGTACTGGCACGTTGGGGTACTGGCACGTTGGGGTACTGGCATATTGGAAGCAAAATTTCTTTGAAAATGGCATAATAAACATTTACATGTAGAATATTTTTTTTGCCAGTGTGTGTCAAGCTCAACGGGTTTTGGTGATTGTTAAGACCTGCAAAAATCAGCGTCCTTTTTTATTTTTAGGCAATGAGTTGCCCTGATTGATATTTTTTGTAAAAGTGTATATATACATCATCGCTCGTTGTACTCATTGCACAATGTTACTTTTATTGTCCAAAGGGGCAATCAAAAATGAATAAAACAAAATGGAAACGTACATACGTTTGGATCGGTGTGAAGCCAGTGAACAATTTGAGTGGTGGAAACTAAAAGAATATTCAGAAATGACTTAGTCATCACACTTAGAATGAGTTTAAATTTTTTTGTACAAAATACCGTATGTGGTTTTTTTTTTTTTATATAAGCCTCAAGGGCTAGGTGGCGCTGTATTTATAACTGAATGTTGTCATCGAGATACCTTCAGGCCTTGATTATAAGCATACATGTCAAGTGTGGGATTTTTTTTGGAGCATGTACCGTGGAGTTATTAAGCATATCCTTCATTCACGATATTGCTTTTAATGTGCACAGAGGCTATCAAAAATAAATAAAAATATATATATGTTTGGATAAGTCTGATGCCAGTGAACATTTTGAGTGGTGGAAACTAAAAGAATATTCATAAATGACTTAGTTATCACACTCAGAATGAGTTGACATTTTTTGTACAAAATACCGTATGTGGGGTATTTTTTTTTATGCCTCAAGGGCTAGGTGGCGCTGCATATATAACTGAATGTTGTCATAGAGATAGCTTCAGGCCTTGACGATAAACATACATGTCAAGTTTGGGATTTTTTGGAGCATGTACCGGGGAGTTATTAAGCATATCCTTTTTCAGTGCGAAACACAAATTTTGATGCCCCGCCTTCATCATATAGTATTTCGAAAGGTCAAGATTTTTCCCCCTGTCGTTGGCTCAGGACTTGACATGGTCCAGGTCAAGTCTTAACTCAGTCAGATGAAACGTGTAGGAGAAGTGGGCAAAAGTCTGCCCCCTGTGAATGTGCAAAAATTGTCAAAAATGGGACATTCAAAAATTCGTAGCTCACTTCCTGTTCATTTTAGCATATGGGTCCAAGAGACTTTTTTGTAGGTCTTGGGCTCCCTCATACACCTAAAAATATTCGTCGTTCTTGCTTAAACGTACAACCGGGGCTGCTTCGTTAAAAACTTCTAGGGGGCGCTATTGAGTCATTTTTGTAAAAATAGCACAATCAACAATAAAATATTGCTAATTTTACCAGGCCAGATGTGTGTGCCAAGTTTCATGAGTTTCTGTGCATGTTTAGACCCTCAAAACTGGCGTTATTTTCTTGGCGAACAGCGCTTAGCCACACCCACAGCAATTCGCGAAAACTCACAAACTTCGTGTTGTGACATCATGAAGGCCGAAACCCTCATCTGAGCAAATATGAGGTAGGTCCAGTTAACGTGTTTGGAGAAAAACGTAGAAGAAAATTCGTAAGAAAAAAAATTGCCACTAGGTGGCGCTATCAGTTAGATGAAATATAAGTCAGTAGATGTCTTTAGGGCTGGACTCTCATCAAATGTGTGAAATTTTGAGAAGATAGGATCATCTCGGTCAAGTTAATGCAGCTTTTATTGTCACGAAAAATCTTCAGACTTTGCGTCACCGTAGCGGCCACGCCCTTTGGCGAAAAGTTACAATATTCGGTGTGGGGCATGATCAACATCTTAAGGCTTTTCTGACCAATTTTCAAATGGATCCCTTCAACAAGCTCAGCACAGTAGCTAAAAACGTAAAGTATGACATTTATTGTAACCACTAGGTGGCGCTATATGTATAACTGAATTTTATCATATAGATGTTTTCAGGCCGTGACTATTACGTTGCCTGAGAAGTTTGAGATTTTTTGGAGCTTGAACATGGGAGTTATTAAGCATTTGCTCTTTCTGGACAAATGAAATTTTAAAGGCAATATTTGATGCCCCGCCCCCGTCATATAGTATTTCAAAAAGGCAAGATGTTTTGCCCAGTTGTTCTCTCAGGTCTTGAGATGATAAATGCCAAGTTTGAAGTCAATTGGATGAAAAATGTTTGCAAAGGGGGAAAAAGCATGACCACAGTGAATGTGCCAAAATAGGCCAAAATTGGACATAAAAAAATTCATAGCTCACTTCCTATACATTTTAGCTACATGGTCCCAATATACTTTTTTGTGCGTCTCGGGGTGCTACACGTGCCTGCCAATTTTTGTTGCTCTAGCTCAAACGTGCCGGGCTTGGTTTTTATTTTTCTACGCTAGGGGGCGCTATCGAGTCGCATTGTTATGACGACTTAATAATATCAAATTTTTCGCCGGGCCTGAGGAGTGTGCAAAGTTCGGTGAGTTTTCGTGAATGTTTAGGTACCCAAAATCGCGATCGTTTGCGGAGAATAAAGAAGAAGAAGAAGAAGAAGAAGAAGAATAATAATAATAATTTTTACAAAAACAATAGGGACCTCGCAGCGGTCGCTGCTCGGGCCCTAATAATAATAATAATAATTTTTACAAAAACAATAGGGACCTCGCAGCGGTCGCTGCTCGGGCCCTAATAATAACTAGAGCTGCGAGCAGCTATAAAGGGCCCTCGCAGCCCGGGCCACGTTGGGGTACTTGCACGTTGGGGAACTTGCACATTGGGGTACTGGCACATTGGAAGCAGAATTTCTTTGAAAATGGCATGATAAACGTGGATTTTTTTTTTTTTTTTTTGCCAGGTGTGATGAGTGTGTCAAGCTCAATGGGTTTTGGTGATTGTTAAGATCTGCAAAAATCAGCGTCTTATTTTTTATTTTTAGGCAATGAGTTGCCCTGATTGGTATTTTTTGTTAAAGTGTATATACACATCATCGCTCGTTGTACTCATTGCACAATGTTACTTTTATTGTCCAAAGGGGCAATCAAAAATGAATAAAACAAAATGGAAATGTACATACGTTTGGATCGGTGTGAAGCCAGTGAACAATTTGAGTGGTGGAAACTAAAAGAATATTCATAAATGACTGAGTTATCACACTTAGAATGAGTGTACATTTTTTGTACAAAATGCCGTATGTGGGGTATTTTTTTTTTATTCCTCAAGGGCTAGGTGGCGCTGCATATATAACTGAATGTTGTCACAGAGATAACTTCAGGCCTTGACGATAAACATACATGTCAAGTTTGGGATTTTTTGGAGCATGTACCGGGGAGTTATCAAGCATATCCTTTTTCATTGCGAAACACAAAATTTGATGCCCCGCCCTCATCATATAGTATTTCGAAAAGACAAAATTTTTCCCCCTGTCGTTGGCTCAGGTCTTGACATGGTCCAGGCCAAGTCTTAACTCAGTCGGATGAAACGTGTAGGAGAAGTGGGCAAAAATCTGCCCCCTGTGAATGTGCAAAAATCGTCAAAAATGGGACATTCAAAAATTCGTAGCTCACTTCCTGTTCATTTTAGCATATGGGTCCAAGAGACTTTTTTGTAGGTCTTGGGCTCCCTCATACACCTAAAAATATTCGTCGTTCTTGCTTAAACGTACAACCGGGGCTGCTTCGTTAAAAACTTCTAGGGGGCGCTATTGAGTCATTTTTGTAAAAATAGCACAATCAACAATAAAATATTGCTCATTTTACCAGGCCAGATGTGTGTGCCAAGTTTCATGAGTTTCTGTGCATGTTTAGACCCTCAAAACTGGCGTTGTTTTCTTGGCGAACAGCGCTTAGCCACACCCACAGCAATTTGCGAAAACTCACAAACTTCGTGTTGTGACATCATGAAGGCCGAAACCCTCATCTGAGCAAATATGAGGTAGGTCCAGTTCACGTGTTTGGAGAAAAACGTAGAAGAAAATTCGTAAGAAAAAAAATTGCCACTAGGTGGCGCTATCAGTGAGATGAAATATAGGTCAGTAGATGTCTTTAGGGCTGGACTCTCATCAAATGTGTGAAATTTTGAGAAGATAGGATCATCTCGGTCAAGTTAATGCAGCTTTTATTTTCACGAAAAATCTTCAGACTTTGCGTCACCGTAGCGGCCACGCCCTTTGGCGAAAAGTTACAATATTCGGTGTGGGGCATGATCAACATCTTAAGGCTTTTCTGACCAATTTTCAAATGGATCCCTTCAACAAGCTCAGCACAGTAGCTAAAAACGTAAAGTATGACATTTATTGTAACCACTAGGTGGCGCTATATGTATAACTGAATTTTATCATATAGATGTTTTCAGGCCGTGACTATTACGTTGCCTGAGAAGTTTGAGATTTTTTGGAGCTTGAACATGGGAGTTACTAAGCATTTGCTCTTTCTGGACAAATGAAATTTTAAAGGCAATATTTGATGCCCCGCCCCCGTCATATAGTATTTCAAAAAGGCAAGATGTTTTGCCCAGTTGTTCTCTCAGGTCTTGAGATGATAAATGCCAAGTTTGAAGTCAATTGGATGAAAAATGTTTGCAAAGGGTGAAAAAGCATGACTACAGTGAATGTGCCAAAATAGGCCAAAATTGGACATTAAAAAATTCATAGCTCACTTCCTGTACATTTTAGCTACATGGTCCCAATAGACTTTTTTGTGCGTCTCGGGGTGCTACACGTGCCTGCCAATTTTCGTTGCTCTAGCTCAAACGTGCCGGGCTTGGTTTTTATTTTTCTACGCTAGGGGGCGCTATAGAGTCGCGTTGTTATAACGACTTCATAATATCCCATTTTTCGCCGGACCTGAGGAGTGTGCAAAGTTCGGTGAGTTTTCGTGAATATTTAGGTACCCAAAATCGCGATTGTTTGCGGAGAATAAAGAATAATAATAATAATAATAATAATAATAATAATAATAATAATTATAATAATTTTTACAAAAACAATAGGGACCTCGCAGCGGTCGCTGCTCGGGCCCTAATAATAATTCGAACGAAAAACAATAGGGACCTCGCAGCAGTCGCTGCTCGGGCCCTAATAATAATTTTTACAAAAACAATAGGGACCTCGCAGCGGTCGCTGCTCGGGCCCTAACTAGAGCTGCGAGCAGCTATAAAGGGCCCTCGCAGCCCGGGCCACGTTGGAGTCCTTGCACGTTGGGGTACTTGCACGTTAGGGTACTGGCACGTTGGGGTACTGGCATATTGGAAGCAAAATTTCTTTGAAAATGGCATAATAAACGTTTACATGTAGAATATTTTTTTTGCCAGTGTGTATCAAGCTCAACGGGTTTTGGGGATTGTTAAAACCTGCAAAAATCTGCGTCCTTTTTTATTTTTAGGCAATGAGTTGCCCTGATTGGTATTTTTTGTAAAAGTGTATATATACATCATCGCTCGTTGTACTCATTGCACAATGTTACTTTTATTGTCCAAAGGGGCAATCAAAAATGAATAAAACAAAATGGAAACGTACATACGTTTGGATCGGTGTGAAGCCAGTGAACAATTTGAGTGGTGGAAACTAAAAGAATATTCATAAATGACTTAGTCATCACACTTAGAATGAGTTTACATTTTTTGTACAAAATACCGTATGTGGGTTTTTTTTTTTTTTATAAAAGCCTCAAGGGCTAGGTGGCGCTGTATTTATAACTGAATGTTGTCATCGAGATACCTTCAGGCCTTGATTATAAGCATACATGTCAAATGTGGGATTTTTTTTGGAGCATGTACCGTGGAGTTATTAAGCATATCCTTCATTCACGATATTGCTTTTAATGTCCACAGAGGCTATCAAAAATAAATAAAAATATATATATGTTTGGATAAGTCTGATGCCAGTGAACATTTTGAGTGGTGGAAACTAAAAGAATATTCATAAATGACTTAGTTATCACACTTAGAATGAGTTTACATTTTTTGTACAAAATACCGTATGTGGGGTATTTTTTTTTTATGCCTCAAGGGCTAGGTGGCGCTGCATATATAACTGAATGTTGTCATAGAGATAGCTTCAGGCCTTGACGATAAACATACATGTCAAGTTTGGGATTTTTTGGAGCATGTACCGGGGAGTTATTAAGCATATCCTTTTTCAGTGCGAAACACAAATTTTGATGCCCCGCCTTCATCATATAGTATTTCGAAAGGTCAAGATTTTTCCCCCTGTCGATGGCTCAGGTCTTGACATGGTCCAGGTCAAGTCTTAACTCAGTCAGATGAAACGTGTAGGAGAAGTGGGCAAAAGTCTGCCCCCTGTGAATGTGCAAAAATAGTCAAAAATGGGACATTCAAAAATTCGTAGCTAACTTCCTGTTCATTTTAGCATATGGGTCCAAGAGACTTTTTTGTAGGTCTTGGGCTCCCTCATACACCTAAAAATATTCGTCGTTCTTGCTTAAACGTACAACCGGGGCTGCTTCGTTAAAAACCTCTCGGGGGCGCTATTGAGTCATTTTTGTAAAAATAGCACAATCAACAATAAAATATTGCTCATTTTACCAGGCCAGATGTGTGTGCCAAGTTTCATGAGTTTCTGTGCATGTTTAGACCCTCAAAACTGGCGTTGTTTTCTTGGCGAACAGCGCTTAGCCACACCCACAGCAATTCGCGAAAACTCACAAACTTCGTGTTGTGACATCATGAAGGCCGAAACCCTCATCTGAGCAAATATGAGGTAGGTCCAGTTAACGTGTTTGGAGAAAAACGTAGAAGAAAATTCGTAAGAAAAAAAATTGCCACTAGGTGGCGCTATCAGTTAGATGAAATATAAGTCAGTAGATGTCTTTAGGGCTGGACTCTCATCAAATGTGTGAAATTTTGAGAAGATAGGATCATCTCGGTCAAGTTAATGCAGCTTTTATTTTCACGAAAAATCTTCAGACTTTGCGTCACCGTAGCGGCCACGCCCTTTGGCGAAAAGTTACAATATTCGGTGTGGGGCATGATCAACATCTTAAGGCTTTTCTGACCAATTTTCAAATGGATCCCTTCAACAAGCTCAGCACAGTAGCTAAAAACGTAAAGTATGACATTTATTGTAACCACTAGGTGGCGCTATATGTATAACTGAATTTTATCATATAGATGTTTTCAGGCCGTGACTATTACGTTGCCTGAGAAGTTTGAGATTTTTTGGAGCTTGAACATGGGAGTTATTAAGCATTTGCTCTTTCTGGACAAATGAAATTTTAAAGGCAATATTTTATGCCCCGCCCCCGTCATATAGTATTTCAAAAAGGCAAGATGTTTTGCCCAGTTGTTCTCTCAGGTCTTGAGATGATAAATGCCAAGTTTGAAGTCAATTGGATGAAAAATGTTTGCAAAGGGGGAAAAAGCATGACCACAGTGAATGTGCCAAAATAGGCCAAAATTGGACATTAAAAAATTCATAGCTCACTTCCTGTACATTTTAGCTACATGGTCCCAATAGACTTTTTTGTGCGTCTCGGGGTGCTACACGTGCCTGCCAATTTTCGTTGCTCTAGCTCAAACGTGTCGGGCTTGGTTTTTATTTTTCTACGCTAGGGGGCGCTATAGAGCCGCGTTGTTATAACGACTTCATAATATCAAATTTTTCGCCGGACCTGAGGAGTGTGCAAAGTTTGGTGAGTTTTCGTGAATATTTAGGTACCCAAAATCGCGATTGTTTGCGGAGAATAAAGAAGAAGAAGAAGAAGAAGAAGAAGAATAACTAGAGCTGCGAGCAGCTATAAAGGGCCCTCGCAGCCCGGGCCACGTTAGGGTCCTTGCACGTTGGGGTACTTGCACGTTAGGGTACTGGCACGTTGGGGTACTGGCATATTGGAAGCAAAATTTCTTTGAAAATGGCATAATAAACGTTTACATGTAGAATTTTTTTTTGCCAGTGTGTGTCAAGCTCAACGGGTTTTGGTGATTGTTAAGACCTGCAAAAATCAGCGTCCTTATTTATTTTTAGGCAATGAGTTGCCCTGATTGGTATTTTTTGTAAAAGAGTATATAGACATCATCGCTCGTTGTACTCATTGCACAATGTTACTTTTATTGTCCAAAGGGGCAATCAAAAATGAATAAAACAAAATGGAAACGTACATACGTTTGGATCGGTGTGAAGCCAGTGAACAATTTGAGTGGTGGAAACTAAAAGAATATTCATAAATGACTTAGTTATCACACTTAGAATGAGTGTACATTTTTTGTACAAAATACCGTATGTGGGGTATTTTTTTTTATTTTTATATAAGCCTCAAGGGCTAGGTGGCGCTGTATTTATAACTGAATGTTGTCATAGAGATACCTTCAGGCCTTGATTATAAGCATACATGTCAAGTGTGGGATTTTTTTTTGGAGGATGTACCGTGGAGTTATTAAGCATATCCTTCATTCACGATATTGCTTTTAATGTCCATAGAGGCTATCAAAAATAAATAAAAATATATATATGTTTGGATAAGTCTGATGCCAGTGAACATTTTGAGTGGTGGAAACTAAAAAAATATTCATAAATGACTTAGTTATCACACTTAGAATGAGTGTACATTTTTTGTACAAAATACCGTATGTGGGGTATTTTTTTTTCATGCCTCAAGGGCTAGGTGGCGCTGCATATATAACTGAATGTTGTCATAGAGATACCTTCAGGCCTTGACGATAAACATACATGTCAAGTTTGGGATTTTTTGGAGCATGTACCGGGGAGTTATTAAGCATATCCTTTTTCAGTGCGAAACACAAATTTTGATGCCCCGCCCTCACCTTATAGTATTTCCGAAAGTCAAGATTTTTCCGTCTGTTGTTGGCTCAGGTCTTGGCATGGTCCAGGTCAAGTCATAAGTCAGTCGGATAAAACGTGTAGGAGAAGTGGGCAAAAGTATGCCCCCTGAAAATGTGCAAAAATCGTCAAAAATGGGACATTCAAAAATTCGTAGCTCTTCCTGTTCATTTTAGCATATGGGTCCAAGAGACTTTTTTGTAGGTCTTTGGCTCCCTCATACACCTAAAAATATTCGTAGATCTTGCTTAAACGTACAATCGGGGCTGCTTCATTAAAAATTTCTAGGGGGCGCTATTGAGTCATTTTTGTAAAAATAGGACAATACATGATAAAATATTGCTCATTTTGCCAGGCCAGATGTGTGTGCCAAGTTTCATGAGTTTCTGCGCATGTTTAGACCATCAAAACTGGCGTTGTTTTCTTGGCGAACAGTGCTTAGCCACGCCCACAGTGATTCGCGAAAACTCACAAACTTCGTGTTGTGACATCATGAAGGCCGAAACCCTCATCTGAGCAAATATGAGGTTGGTCCAGTTAGCGTGTTTGGAGAAAAATGTACAAGAAAATTCGTTAGAAAAAAAATTGCCACTAGGTGGCGCTATCAGTAAGATGAAATATAAGTACGTAGATGTCTTTAGGGCTGGACTCTCATCAAATGTGTGAAATTTTGAGAAGATAGGATCATCTCGGTCAAGTTCATGCAGCTTTTATTGTCACGAAAAATCTTCAGACTTTGCGGCACCGTAGCGGCCACGCCCTTTGGCGAAAAGTTACAATATTCGGTGTGGGGCATGATCAACATCTTAAGGATTTTCTGACCAACTTTCAACTGGATCCCTTCAACGAGCTCAGCGCAGTAGCTAAAAACGTAAAGTATGACATTTATTGTTACCACTAGGTGGTGCTATATGTATAACTGAATTTTATCATATAGATGTTTTCAGGCCGTGACTATTACGTTGCCTGAGAAGTTTGAGATTTTTTGGAGCTTGAACATGGGAGTTATTAAGCATTTGCTCTTTCTGGACAAATGAAATTTTAAAGACAATATTTGATGCCCCGCCCCCATCATATAGTATTTCTAAAAGGCAAGACTTTTTGCCCAGTTGTTCTCTCAGGTCTTGAGATGATAAATGCAAAGTTTGAAGTCAATTGGATGAAAAATGTTTGCAAAGGGGGAAAAAGCATGACCACAGTGAATGTGCTAAAATAGGCCAAAATTGGACATTAAAAAATTCATAGCTCACTTCCTGTACATTTTAGCTACATGGTCCCAATAGACTTTTTTGTGCGTCTCGGGGTGCTACACGTGCCTGCCAATTTTCGTTGCTCTAGCTCAAACGTGTCGGGCTTGGTTTTTATTTTTCTACGCTAGGGGGCGCTATAGAGCCGCGTTGTTATAACGACTTCATAATATCAAATTTTTCGCCGGACCTGAGGAGTGTGCAAAGTTTGGTGAGTTTTCGTGAATATTTAGGTACCCAAAATCGCGATTGTTTGCGGAGAATAAAGAAGAAGAAGAATAATAATAACTAGAGCTGCGAGCAGCTATAAAGGGCCCTCGCAGCCCGGGCCACGTTGGAGTCCTTGCACGTTGGGGTACTTGCACGTTGGGGTACTGGCATATTGGAAGCAAAATTTCTTTGAAAATGGCATAATAAACGTTTACATGTAGAATATTTTTTTTGCCAGTGTGTGTCAAGCTCAACGGGTTTTGGGGATTGTTAAGACCTGCAAAAATCTGCGTCCTTTTTTATTTTTAGGCAATGAGTTGCCCTGATTGGTATTTTTTGTAAAAGTGTATATATACATCATCGCTCGTTGTACTCATTGCACAATGTTACTTTTATTGTCCAAAGGGGCAATCAAAAATGAATAAAACAAAATGGAAACGTACATACGTTTGGATCGGTGTGAAGCCAGTGAACAATTTGAGTGGTGGAAACTAAAAGAATATTCAGAAATGACTTAGTCATCACACTTAGAATGAGTTTAAATTTTTTTGTACAAAATACCGTATGTGGGTTTTTTTTTTTATATAAGCCTCAAGGGCTAGGTGGCGCTGTATTTATAACTGAATGTTGTCATCGAGATACCTTCAGGCCTTGATTATAAGCATACATGTCAAGTGTGGGATTTTTTTTGGAGCATGTACCGTGGAGTTATTAAGCATATCCTTCATTCACGATATTGCTTTTAATGTCCACAGAGGCTATCAAAAATAAATAAAAATATATATATGTTTGGATAAGTCTGATGCCAGTGAACATTTTGAGTGGTGGAAACTAAAAGAATATTCATAAATGACTTAGTTATCACACTTAGAATGAGTTTACATTTTTTGTACAAAATACCGTATGTGGGTTTTTTTTTTTTTATGCCTCAAGGGCTAGGTGGCGCTGCATATATAACTGAATGTTGTCATAGAGATAGCTTCAGGCCTTGACGATAAACATACATGTCAAGTTTGGGATTTTTTGGAGCATGTACCGGGGAGTTATTAAGCATATCCTTTTTCAGTGCGAAACACAAATTTTGATGCCCCGCCTTCATCATATAGTATTTCGAAAGGTCAAGATTTTTCCCCCTGTCGTTGGCTCAGGTCTTGACATGGTCCAGGTCAAGTCTTAACTCAGTCAGATGAAACGTGCAGGAGAAGTGGGCAAAAGTCTGCCCCCTGTGAATGTGCAAAAATTGTCAAAAATGGGACATTCAAAAATTCGTAGCTCACTTCCTGTTCATTTTAGCATATGGGTCCAAGAGACTTTTTTGTAGGTCTTGGGCTCCCTCATACACCTAAAAATATTCGTCGTTCTTGCTTAAACGTACAACCGGGGCTGCTTCGTTAAAAACTTCTAGGGGGCGCTATTGAGTCATTTTTGTAAAAATAGCACAATCAACAATAAAATATTGCTCATTTTACCAGGCCAGATGTGGGTGCCAAGTTTCATGAGTTTCTGTGCATGTTTAGACCCTCAAAACTGGCGTTGTTTTCTTGGCGAACAGTGCTTAGCCACGCCCACAGCAATTCGCGAAAACTCACAAACTTCGTGTTGTGACATCATGAAGGCCGAAACCCTCATCTGAGCAAATATGAGGTAGGTCCAGTTAACGTGTTTGGAGAAAAACGTAGAAGAAAATTCGTAAGAAAAAAAATTGCCACTAGGTGGCGCTATCAGTTAGATGAAATATAAGTCAGTAGATGTCTTTAGGGCTGGACTCTCATCAAATGTGTGAAATTTTGAGAAGATAGGATCATCTCGGTCAAGTTAATGCAGCTTTTATTTTCACGAAAAATCTTCAGACTTTGCGTCACCGTAGCGGCCACGCCCTTTGGCGAAAAGTTACAATATTCGGTGTGGGGCATGATCAACATCTTAAGGCTTTTCTGACCAATTTTCAAATGGATCCCTTCAACAAGCTCAGCACAGTAGCTAAAAACGTAAAGTATGACATTTATTGTAACCACTAGGTGGCGCTATATGTATAACTGAATTTTAGCATATAGATGTTTTCAGGCCGTGACTATTACGTTGCCTGAGAAGTTTGAGATTTTTTGGAGCTTGAACATGGGAGTTATTAAGCATTTGCTCTTTCTGGACAAATGAAATTTTAAAGGCAATATTTGATGCCCCACCCCCGTCATATAGTATTTCAAAAAGGCAAGATGTTTTGCCCAGTTGTTCTCTCAGGTCTTGAGATGATAAATGCCAAGTTTGAAGTCAATTGGATGAAAAATGTTTGCAAAGGGGGAAAAAGCATGACCACAGTGAATGTGCCAAAATAGGCCAAAATTGGACATAAAAAAATTCATAGCTCACTTCCTGTACATTTTAGCTACATGGTCCCAATAGACTTTTTTGTGCGTCTCGGGGTGCTACACGTGCCTGCCAATTTTTGTTGCTCTAGCTCAAACGTGCCGGGCTTGGTTTTTATTTTTCTACGCTAGGGGGCGCTATCGAGTCGCATTGTTGTGACGACTTAATAATATCAAATTTTTCGCCGGGCCTGAGGAGTGTGCAAAGTTCGGTGAGTTTTCGTGAATGTTTAGGTACCCAAAATCGCGATCGTTTGCGGAGAATAAAGAAGAAGAAGAAGAAGAAGAAGAAGAATAATAACTAGAGCTGCGAGCAGCTATAAAGGGCCCTCGCAGCCCGGGCCACGTTGGGGTCCTTGCACGTTGTGGTACTTGCACGTTGGGGTACTGGCACATTGGGGTACTGGCATATTGGAAGCAAAATTTCTTTGAAAATGGCATAATAAACGTTTACATGTAGAATATTTTTTTGCCAGTGTGTGTGTCAAGCTCAACGGGTTTTGGTGATTGTTAAGACCTGCAAAAATCAGCGTCCTTTTTTATTTTTAGGCAATGAGTTGCCCTGATTGGTATTTTTTGTAAAAGTGTATATATACATCATCGCTCGTTGTACTCATTGCACAATGTTACTTTTATTGTCCAAAGGGGCAATCAAAAATGAATAAAACAAAATGGAAACGTACATACGTTTGGATCGGTGTGAAGCCAGTGAACAATTTGAGTGGTGGAAACTAAAAGAATATTCATAAATGACTTAGTTATCACACTTAGAATGAGTGTACATTTTTTGTACAAAATACCGTATGTGGGGTATTTTTTATTTTTTTTATATAAGCCTCAAGGGCTAGGTGGCGCTGTATTTATAACTGAATGTTGTCATAGAGATACCTTCAGGCCTTGATTATAAGCATACATGTCAAGTGTGGGATTTTTTTTGGAGCATGTACCGTGGAGTTATTAAGCATATCCTTCATTCACGATATTGCTTTTAATGTCCATAGAGGCTATCAAAAATAAATAAAAATATATATATGTTTGGATAAGTCTGATGCCAGTGAACATTTTGAGTGGTGGAAACTAAAAGAATATTCAGAAATGACTTCGTTATCACACTTAGAATGAGTGTACATTTTTTGTACAAAATACCGTATGTGGGGTATTTTTTTTTTATTCCTCAAGGGCTAGGTGGCGCTGCATATATAACTGAATGTTGTCACAGAGATAACTTCAGGCCTTGACGATAAACATACATGTCAAGTTTGGGATTTTTTGGAGCATGTACCGGGGAGTTATCAAGCATATCCTTTTTCATTGCGAAACACAAAATCTGATGCCCCGCCCTCATCATATAGTATTTCGAAAAGTCAAAATTTTTCCCCCTGTCGTTGGCTCAGGTCTTGACATGGTCCAGGCCAAGTCTTAACTCAGTCGGATGAAACGTGTAGGAGAAGTGGGCAAAAGTCTGCCCCCTGTGAATGTGCAAAAATCGTAAAAAATGGGACATTCAAAAATTCATAGCTCACTTCCTGTTCATTTTAGCATATGGGTCCAAGAGACTTTTTTGTAGGACTTGGGCTCCCTCATACACCTAAAAATATTCGTCGTTCTTGCTTAAATGTACAACCGGGGCTGCTTTGTTAAAAACTTCTAGGGGGCGCTATTGAGTCATTTTTGTAAAAAATAGCACAATCAACAATAAAATATGGCTCATTTTACCAGGCCAGATGTGTGTGCCAAGTTTCATGAGTTTCTGTGCATGTTTAGACCCTCAAAACTGGCGTTGTTTTCTTGGCGAACAGCGCTTAGCCACACCCACAGCAATTCGCGAAAACTCACAAACTTCGTGTTGTGACATCATGAAGGCCGAAACCCTCATCTGAGCAAATATGAGGTAGGTCCAGTTAACGTGTTTGGAGAAAAACGTAGAAGAAAATTCGTAAGAAAAAAAATTGCCACTAGGTGGCGCTATCAGTTAGATGAAATATAAGTCAGTAGATGTCTTTAGGGCTGGACTCTCATCAAATGTGTGAAATTTTGAGAAGATAGGATCATCTCGGTCAAGTTAATGCAGCTTTTATTTTCACGAAAAATCTTCAGACTTTGCGTCACCGTAGCGGCCACGCCCTTTGGCGAAAAGTTACAATATTCGTTGTGGGGCATGATCAACATCTTAAGGCTTTTCTGACCAATTTTCAAATGGATCCCTTCAACAAGCTCAGCACAGTAGCTAAAAACGTAAAGTATGACATTTATTGTAACCACTAGGTGGCGCTATATGTATAACTGAATTTTATCATATAGATGTTTTCAGGCCGTGACTATTACGTTGCCTGAGAAGTTTGAGATTTTTTGGAGCTTGAACATGGGAGTTATTAAGCATTTGCTCTTTCTCGACAAATGAAATTTTAAAGGCAATATTTGATGCCCTGCCCCCATCATATAGTATTTCAAAAAGGCAAGATGTTTTGCCCAGTTGTTCTCTCAGGTCTTGAGATGATAAATGCCAAGTTTGAAGTCAATTGGATGAAAAATGTTTGCAAAGGGGGAAAAAGCATGACCACAGTGAATGTGCCAAAATAGGCCAAAATTGGACATAAAAAAATTCATAGCTCACTTCCTGTACATTTTAGCTACATGGTCCCAAGAGACTTTTTTGTGCGTCTCGGGGTACTACACGTGCCTGCCAATTTTTGTTGCTCTAGCTCAAACGTGCCGGGCTTGGTTTTTATTTTTCTACGCTAGGGGGCGCTATCGAGTCGCATTGTTATAACGACTTCATAATATCAAATTTTTCGCCGGACTTGAGGAGTGTGCAAAGTTCGGTGAGTTTTCGTGAATATTTAGGTACCCAAAATCGCGATTGTTTGCGGAGAATAAAGAAGAAGAAGAAGAAGAAGAAGAAGAAGAATAATAATAATAATAATAATAATTTTTACAAAAACAATAGGGACCTCGCAGCGGTCGCTGCTCGGGCCCTAATAATAATAATTTTTACAAAAACAATAGGGACCTCGCAGCGGTCGCTGCTCGGGCCCTAACTAGAGCTGCGAGCAGCTATAAAGGGCCCTCGCAGCCCGGGCCACGTTGGGGTACTTGCACGTTGGGGAACTTGCACATTGGGGTACTGGCACATTGGAAGCAGAATTTCTTTGAAAATGGCATGATAAACATGTGGATTTTTTTTTTTTTTCCCAGGTGTGATGATTATGTCAAGCTCAATGGGTTTTGGTGATTGTTAAGATCTGCAAAAATCAGCGTCTTTTTTTTATTTTTAGGCAATGAGTTGCCCTGATTGGTATTTTTCGTAAAAGTAGATATACACACATCATCGCTCGTACTCATTGCACAATGTTGCTTTTATTGTCCATAGAGGCGATCAAAAAATAAATAAAACTAAATAAAAAATACGTATGTTTGGATCGGTCTGATGCCAGTGAACATATTGAGTGGTGGAAAGTAAAAGAATATTCATAAATGACTTAGTTATCACACTTACAATGAGTTTACAATTTTTGCAAAAATACCGTAAGTGAGGCATTTTTTTTTTATGCCTCAAGGACTAGGTGGCGCTGTATTTATAACTGAATTTTGTCAGAGATACCTTCAGGCCTTGACTATAAATATACATTTCAAGTATGGGATTTTTTGGAGCATGTACCTGGGAGTTATTAAGCATAGCCTTCATTCACGATATTGCTTTTAATGTCCATAGAGGCTATCAAAAATACATAAAACTAAATAACAAAAATATGTATGTTTGGTTAGGTCTGATGCCAGTGAATATTTTGAGTGGTGGAAAGTAAAAGAATATTCCTAAATGACTTAGTTATCACACTGAGAATGAGTTTACATTTTTTGTACAAAATACCGTAAGTGGGGTATTTTTTTTTCATGCCTCAAGGGCTAGGTGGCGCTGTATTTATAACTGAATGTTGTCATCGAGATACCTTCAGGCCTTGATTATAAGCATACATGTCAAGTGTGGGATTTTTTTTGGAGCATGTACCGTGGAGTTATTAAGCATATCCTTCATTCACGATATTGCTTTTAATGTCCACAGAGGCTATCAAAAATAAATAAAAATATATATATGTTTGGATAAGTCTGATGCCAGTGAACATTTTGAGTGGTGGAAACTAAAAGAATATTCATAAATGACTTAGTTATCACACTTAGAATGAGTTTACATTTTTTGTACAAAATACCGTATGTGGGGTATTTTTTTTTTATGCCTCAAGGGCTAGGTGGCGCTGCATATATAACTGAATGTTGTCATAGAGATAGCTTCAGGCCTTGACGATAAACATACATGTCAAGTTTGGGATTTTTTGGAGCATGTACCTGGGAGTTATTAAGCATATCCTTTTTCAGTGCGAAACACAAATTTTGATGCCCCGCCTTCATCATATAGTATTTCGAAAGGTCAAGATTTTTCCCCCTGTCGTTGGCTCAGGTCTTGACATGGTCCAGGTCAAGTCTTAACTCAGTCAGATGAAACGTGTAGGAGAAGTGGGCAAAAGTCTGCGCCCTGTGAATGTGCAAAAATTGTCAAAAATGGGACATTCAAAAATTCGTAGCTCACTTCCTGTTCATTTTAGCATATGGGTCCAAGAGACTTTTTTGTAGGTCTTGGGCTCCCTCATACACCTAAAAATATTCGTCGTTCTTGCTTAAACGTACAACCGGGGCTGCTTCGTTAAAAACTTCTAGGGGGCGCTATTTAGTCATTTTTGTAATAATAGCACAATCAACAATAAAATATTGCTCATTTTACCAGGCCAGATGTGTGTGCCAAGTTTCATGAGTTTCTGTGCATGTTTAGACCCTCAAAACTGGCGTTGTTTTCTTGGCGAACAGCGCTTAGCCACACCCACAGCAATTCGCGAAAACTCACAAACTTCGTGTTGTGACATCATGAAGGCCGAAACCCTCATCTGAGCAAATATGAGGTAGGTCCAGTTAACGTGTTTGGAGAAAAACGTAGAAGAAAATTCGTAAGAAAAAAAATTTCCACTAGGTGGCGCTATCAGTTAGATGAAATATAAGTCAGTAGATGTCTTTAGGGCTGGACTCTCATCAAATGTGTGAAATTTTGAGAAGATAGGATCATCTCGGTCAAGTTAATGCAGCTTTTATTTTCACGAAAAATCTTCAGACTTTGCGTCACCGTAGCGGCCACGCCCTTTGGCGAAAAGTTACAATATTCGGTGTGGGGCATGATCAACATCTTAAGCCTTTTCTGACCAATTTTCAAATGGATCCCTTCAACAAGCTCAGCACAGTAGCTAAAAACGTAAAGTATGACATTTATTGTAACCACTAGGTGGCGCTATATGTATAACTGAATTTTATCATATAGATGTTTTCAGGCCGTGACTATTACGTTGCCTGAGAAGTTTGAGATTTTTTGGAGCTTGAACATGGGAGTTATTAAGCATTTGCTCTTTCTGGACAAATGAAATTTTAAAGGCAATATTTGATGCCCCGCCCCCGTCATATAGTATTTCAAAAAGGCAAGATGTTTTGCCCAGTTTTTCTCTCAGGTCTTGAGATGATAAATGCCAAGTTTGAAGTCAATTGGATGAAAAATGTTTGCAAAGGGGGAAAAAGCATGACCACAGTGAATGTGCCAAAATAGGCCAAAATTGGACATAAAAAAATTCATAGCTCACTTCCTGTACATTTTAGCTACATGGTCCCAATAGACTTTTTTTGTGCGTCTCGGGGTGCTAGACGTGCCTGCCAATTTTTGTTGCTCTAGCTCAAACGTGCCGGGCTTGGTTTTTATTTTTCTACGCTAGGGGGCGCTATCGAGTCGCATTGTTATGACGACTTAATAATATCAAATTTTTCGCCGGGCCTGAGGAGTGTGCAAAGTTCGGTGAGTTTTCGTGAATGTTTAGGTACCCAAAATCGCGATCGTTTGCGGAGAATAAAGAATAATAATAATAATAATAATAATAATAATAATAATAATAATTTTTACAAAAACAATAGGGACCTCGCAGCGGTCGCTGCTCGGGCCCTAACTAGAGCTGCGAGCAGCTATAAAGGGCCCTCGCAGCCCGGGCCACGTTGGAGTCCTTGCACGTTGGGGTCCTTGCACGTTAGGGTACTGGCACGTTGGGGTACTGGCACGTTGGGGTACTGGCATATTGGAAGCAAAATTTCTTTGAAAATGGCATAATAAACGTTTACATGTAGAATATTTTTTTTGCCAGTGTGTGTCAAGCTCAACGGGTTTTGGTGATTGTTAAGACCTGCAAAAATCAGCGTCCTTTTTTATTTTTAGGCAATGAGTTGCCCTGATTGATATTTTTTGTAAAAGTGTATATATACATCATCGCTCGTTGTACTCATTGCACAATGTTACTTTTATTGTCCAAAGGGGCAATCAAAAATGAATAAAACAAAATGGAAACGTACATACGTTTGGATCGGTGTGAAGCCAGTGAACAATTTGAGTGGTGGAAACTAAAAGAATATTCAGAAATGACTTAGTCATCACACTTAGAATGAGTTTAATTTTTTTTGTACAAAATACCGTATGTGGTTTTTTTTTTATATAAGCCTCAAGGGCTAGGTGGCGCTGTATTTATAACTGAATGTTGTCATCGAGATACCTTCAGGCCTTGATTATAAGCATACATGTCAAGTGTGGGATTTTTTTTGGAGCATGTACCGTGGAGTTATTAAGCATATCCTTCATTCACGATATTGCTTTGAATGTCCACAGAGGCTATCAAAAATAAATAAAAATATATATATGTTTGGATAAGTCTGATGCCAGTGAACATTTTGAGTGGTGTAAACTAAAAGAATATTCATAAATGACTTAGTTATCACACTTAGAATGAGTTTACATTTTTTGTACAAAATACCGTATGTGGGGTATTTTTTTTTTATGCCTCAAGGGCTAGGTGGCGCTGCATATATAACTGAATGTTGTCATAGAGATAGCTTCAGGCCTTGACGATAAACATACATGTCAAGTTTGGGATTTTTTGGAGCATGTACCGGGGAGTTATTAAGCATATCCTTTTTCAGTGCGAAACACAAATTTTGATGCCCCGCCTTCATCATATAGTATTTCGAAAGGTCAAGATTTTTCCCCCTGTCGTTGGCTCAGGACTTGACATGGTCCAGGTCAAGTCTTAACTCAGTCAGATGAAACGTGTAGGAGAAGTGGGCAAAAGTCTGCCCCCTTTGAATGTGCAAAAATTGTCAAAAATGGGACATTCAAAAATTCGTAGCTCACTTCCTGTTCATTTTAGCATATGGGTCCAAGAGACTTTTTTGTAGGTCTTGGGCTCCCTCATACACCTAAAAATATTCGTCATTCTTGCTTAAACGTACAACCGGGGCTGCTTCGTTAAAAACTTCTAGGGGGCGCTATTGAGTCATTTTTGTAAAAATAGCACAATCAACAATAAAATATTGCTCATTTTACCAGGCCAGATGTGTGTGCCAAGTTTCATGAGTTTCTGTGCATGTTTAGACCCTCAAAACTGGCGTTATTTTCTTGGCGAACAGCGCTTAGCCACACCCACAGCAATTCGCGAAAACTCACAAACTTCGTGTTGTGACATCATGAAGGCCGAAACCCTCATCTGAGCAAATATGAGGTAGGTCCAGTTAACGTGTTTGGAGAAAAACGTAGAAGAAAATTCGTAAGAAAAAAAATTGCCACTAGGTGGCGCTATCAGTTAGATGAAATATAAGTCAGTAGATGTCTTTAGGGCTGGACTCTCATCAAATGTGTGAAATTTTGAGAAGATAGGATCATCTCGGTCAAGTTAATGCAGCTTTTATTTTCACGAAAAATCTTCAGACTTTGCGTCACCGTAGCGGCCACGCCCTTTGGCGAAAAGTTACAATATTCGGTGTGGGGCATGATCAACATCTTAAGGCTTTTCTGACCAATTTTCAAATGGATCCCTTCAACAAGCTCAGCACAGTAGCTAAAAACGTAAAGTATGACATTTATTGTAACCACTAGGTGGCGCTATATGTATAACTGAATTTTATCATATAGATGTTTTCAGGCCGTGACTATTACGTTGCCTGAGAAGTTTGAGATTTTTTGGAGCTTGAACATGGGAGTTATTAAGCATTTGCTCTTTCTGGACAAATGAAATTTTAAAGGCAATATTTGATGCCCCGCCCCCGTCATATAGTATTTCAAAAAGGCAAGATGTTTTGCCCAGTTGTTCTCTCAGGTCTTGAGATGATAAATGTCAAGTTTGAAGTCAATTGGATGAAAAATGTTTGCTAAGGGGGAAAAAGCATGACCACAGTGAATGTGCCAAAATAGGCCAAAATTGGACATAAAAAAATTCATAGCTCACTTCCTGTACATTTTAGCTACATGGTCCCAATAGACTTTTTTGTGCGTCTCGGGGTGCTACACGTGCCTGCCAATTTTTGTTGCTCTAGCTCAAACGTGCCGGGCTTGGTTTTTATTTTTCTACGCTAGGGGGCGCTATCGAGTCGCATTGTTATGACGACTTAATAATATCAAATTTTTCGCCGGGCCTGAGGAGTGTGCAAAGTTCGGTGAGTTTTCGTTAATGTTTAGGTACCCAAAATCGCGATCGTTTGCGGAGAATAAAGAAGAAGAAGAAGAAGAAGAAGAAGAAGAAGAAGAAGAAGAAGAAGAATAACTAGAGCTGCGAGCAGCTATAAAGGGCCCTCGCAGCCCGGGCCACATTGGGGTCCTTGCACGTTGGGGTACTTGCACGTTGGGGTACTGGCACGTTGGGGTACTGGCATATTGGAAGCAAAATTTCTTTGAAAATGGCATAATAAACGTTTACATGTAGAATATTTTTTTGCCAGTGTGTGTGTCAAGCTCAACGGGTTTTGGTGATTGTTAAGACCTGCAAAAATCAGCGTCCTTTTTTATTTTTAGGCAATGAGTTGCCCTGATTGGTATTTTTTTGTAAAAGTGTATATACACATCATCGCTCGTTGTACTCATTGCACAATGTTACTTTTATTGTCCAAAGGGGCAATCAAAAATGAATAAAACAAAATGGAAACGTACATACGTTTGGATCGGTGTGAAGCCAGTGAACAATTTGAGTGGTGGAAACTAAAAGAATATTCATAAATGACTTAGTTATCACACTTAGAATGATTGTACATTTTTTGTACAAAATACCGTATGTGGGGTATTTTTTATTTTTTTTTATATAAGCCTCAAGGGCTAGGTGGCGCTGTATTTATAACTGAATGTTGTCATAGAGATACCTTCAGGCCTTGATTATAAGCATACATGTCAAGTGTGGGATTTTTTTTGGAGCATGTACCGTGGAGTTATTAAGCATATCCTTCATTCACGATATTGCTTTTAATGTCCATAGAGGCTATCAAAAATAAATAAAACTATATATATGTTTGGATAAGTCTGATGCCAGTGAACATTTTGAGTGGTGGAAACTAAAAGAATATTCATAAATGACTTAGTTATCACACTTAGAATGAGTTTCCATTTTTTGTACAAAATACCGTATGTGTGGTATTTTTTTTTCATGCCTCAAGGGCTAGGTGGCGCTGCATATATAACTGAATGTTGTCATAGAGATAACTTCAGGCCTTGACGATAAACATACATGTCAAGTTTGGGATTTTTTGGAGCATGTACCGGGGAGTTATCAAGCATATCATTTTTCATTGCGAAACACAAATTTTGATGCCCCGCCCTCATCATATAGTATTTCGAAAAGTCAAAATTTTTCCCCCTGTCGTTGGCTCAGGTCTTGACATGGTCCAGGCCAAGTCTTAACTCAGTCGGATGAAACGTATAGGAGAAGTGGGCAAAAGTCTGCCCCCTGTGAATGTGCAAAAATCGTCAAAAATGGGACATTCAAAAATTCGTAGCTCACTTCCTGTTCATTTTAGCATATGGGTACAAGAGACTTTTTTGTAGGTCTTGGGCTCCCTCATACACCTAAAAATATTCGTCGTTCTTGCTTAAACGTACAACCGGGGCTGCTTCGTTAAAAATTTCGAGGGGGCGCTATTGAGTCATTTTTTTAAAAATAGCACAATCGCCGATAAAAAAATTGCTCATTTTACCAGGCCAGATGTGTGTGCCAAGTTTCAGGAGTTTCTGTGCATGTTTAGACCCTCAAAACTGGCGTTGTTTTCTTGGCGAACAGCGCTTAGCCACGCCCACAGCAATTCGCGAAAACTCACAAACTTCGTGTTGTGACATCATGAAGGCCGAAACCCTCATCTGAGCAAATATGAGGTAGGTCCAGTTAACGTGTTTGGAGAAAAACGTAGAAGAAAATTCGTAAGAAAAAAAATTGCCACTAGGTGGCGCTATCAGTAAGATGAAATGTAAGTTAGTAGATGTCTTTAGGGCTGGACTCTCATCAAATGTGTGAAATTTTGAGAAGATAGGATCATCTCGGTCAAGTTAATGCAGCTTTTATTGTCACGAAAAATCTTCAGATTTTGCGTCACCGTAGCGGCCACGCCCTTTGGCGAAAAGTTACAATATTCGGTGTGGGGCATCATCAACATCTTAAGGCTTTTCTGACCAATTTTCAACTGGATCCCTTCAACGAGCTCAGCACAGTAGCTAAAAACGTAAAGTATGACATTTATTGTAACCACTAGGTGGCGCTATATGTAGAACTGAATTTTGTCATATAGATGTTTTCAGGCCGTGACTATTACATTGCCTGAGAAGTTTGAGATTTTTTGGAGCTTGTACATGGGAGTTATTAAGCATTTGCTCTTTCTGGACAAATGAAATTTTAAAGGCAATATTTGATGCCCCGCCCCCGTCATATAGTATTTCAAAAAGGCAAGACTTTTTGCCCAGCTGTTCTCTTAGGTCTTGAGATGATAAATGCCAAGTTTGAAGTCAATGGGATGAAAAATGTTTGCATAGGGGGAAAAAGCATGACCACAGTGAATGTGCCAAAATAGGCCAAAATTGGACATTAAAAAATTCATAGCTCACTTCCTGTACATTTTAGCTACATGGTCCCAATAGACTTTTTTGTGCGTCTCGGGGTGCTACACGTGCCTACCAATTTTCGTTGCTCTAGCTCAAACGTGCCGGGCTTGGTTTTTATTTTTCTATGCTAGGGGGCGCTATAGAGTCGCGTTGTTATGACGACTTCATAATATCAAATTTTTCGCCGGACCTGAGGAGTGTGCAAAGTTCGGTGAGTTTTCGTGAATGTTTAGGTACCCAAAATCGTGATCGTTTACGGAGAAGAAGAAGAAGAAGAAGAAGAAGAAGAAGAATAATAACTAGAGCTGCGAGCAGCTATAAAGGGCCCTCGCAGCCCGGGCCACGTTGGAGTCCTTGCACGTTGGGGTACTTGCACGTTAGGGTACTGGCACGTTGGGGTACTGGCATATTGGAAGCAAAATTTCTTTGAAAATGGCATAATAAACTTTTACATGTAGAATATTTTTTTTGCCAGTGTGTCAAGCTCAACGGGTTTTGGTGATTGTTAAGACCTGCAAAAATCAGCGTCCTTTTTTATTTTTAGGCAATGAGTTGCCCTGATTGGTATTTTTTGTAAAAGTGTATATATACATCATCGCTCGTTGTACTCATTGCACAATGTTACTTTTATTGTCCAAAGGGGCAATCAAAAATGAATAAAACAAAATGGAAACGTACATACGTTTGGATCGGTGTGAAGCCAGTGAACAATTTGAGTGGTGGAAACTAAAAGAATATTCAGAAATGACTTAGTCATCACACTTAGAATGAGTTTACATTTTTTTGTACAAAATACCGTATGTGGGTTTTTTTTTTTTATATAAGCCTCAAGGGCTAGGTGGCGCTGTATTTATAACTGAATGTTGTCATCGAGATACCTTCAGGCCTTGATTATAAGCATACATGTCAAGTGTGGGATTTTTTTTGGAGCATGTACCGTGGAGTTATTAAGCATATCCTTCATTCACGATATTGCTTTTAATGTCCACAGAGGCTATCAAAAATAAATAAAAATATATATATGTTTGGATAAGTCTGATGCCAGTGAACATTTTGAGTGGTGGAAACTAAAAGAATATTCATAAATGACTTAGTTATCACACTTAGAATGAGTTTACATTTTTTGTACAAAATACCGTATGTGGGGTATTTTTTTTTTTATATAAGCCTCAAGGGCTAGGTGGCGCTGCATATATAACTGAATGTTGTCATAGAGATAGCTTCAGGCCTTGACGATAAACATACATGTCAAGTTTGGGATTTTTTGGAGCATGTACCGGGGAGTTATTAAGCATATCCTTTTTCAGTGCGAAACACAAATTTTGATGCCCCGCCTTCATCATATAGTATTTCGAAAGGTCAAGATTTTTCCCCCTGTCGTTGGCTCAGGTCTTGACATGGTCCAGGTCAAGTCTTAACTCAGTCAGATGAAACGTGTAGGAGAAGTGGGCAAAAGTCTGCGCCCTGTGAATGTGCAAAAATTGTCAAAAATGGGACATTCAAAAATTCGTAGCTCACTTCCTGTTCATTTTAGCATATGGGTCCAAGAGACTTTTTTGTAGGTCTTGGGCTCCCTCATACACCTAAAAATATTCGTCGTTCTTGCTTAAACGTACAACCGGGGCTGCTTCGTTAAAAACTTCTAGGGGGCGCTATTGAGTCATTTTTGTAAAAATAGCACAATCAACAATAGAATATTGCTCATTTTACCAGGCCAGATGTGTGTGCCAAGTTTCATGAGTTTCTGTGCATGTTTAGACCCTCAAAACTGGCGTTGTTTTCTTGGCGAACAGCGCTTAGCCACACCCACAGCAATTCGCGAAAACTCACAAACTTCGTGTTGTGACATCATGAAGGCCGAAACCCTCATCTGAGCTAATATGAGGTAGGTCCAGTTAACGTGTTTGGAGAAAAACGTAGAAGAAAATTCGTAATAAAAAAAATTGCCACTAGGTGGCGCTATCAGTTAGATGAAATATAAGTCAGTAGATGTCTTTAGGGCTGGACTCTCATCAAATGTGTGAAATTTTGAGAAGATAGGATCATCTCGGTCAAGTTAATGCAGCTTTTATTTTCACGAAAAATCTTCAGACTTTGCGTCACCGTAGCGGCCACGCCCTTTGGCGAAAAGTTACAATATTCGGTGTGGGGCATGATCAACATCTTAAGCCTTTTCTGACCAATTTTCAAATGGATCCCTTCAACAAGCTCAGCACAGTAGCTAAAAACGTAAAGTATGACATTTATTGTAACCACTAGGTGGCGCTATATGTATAACTGAATTTTATCATATAGATGTTTTCAGGCTGTGACTATTACGTTGCCTGAGAAGTTTGAGATTTTTTGGAGCTTGAACATGGGAGTTATTAAGCATTTGCTCTTTCTGGACAAATGAAATTTTAAAGGCAATATTTGATGCCCCGCCCCCGTCATATAGTATTTCAAAAAGGCAAGATGTTTTGCCCAGTTTTTCTCTCAGGTCTTGAGATGATAAATGCCAAGTTTGAAGTCAATTGGATGAAAAATGTTTGCAAAGGGGGAAAAAGCATGACCACAGTGAATGTGCCAAAATAGGCCAAAATTGGACATAAAAAAATTCATAGCTCACTTCCTGTACATTTTAGCTACATGGTCCCAATAGACTTTTTTGTGCGTCTCGGGGTGCTACACGTGCCTGCCAATTTTTGTTGCTCTAGCTCAAATGTACCGGGCTTGGTTTTTATTTTTCTACGCTAGGGGGCGCTATCGAGTCGCATTGTTATGACGACTTAATAATATCAAATTTTTCGCCGGGCCTGAGGAGTGTGCAAAGTTCGGTGAGTTTTCGTGAATGTTTAGGTACCCAAAATCGCGATCGTTTGCGGAGAATAAAGAAGAAGAAGAATAATAATAATAATAATAATAATAATAATAATTTTTACAAAAACAATAGGGACCTCGCAGCGGTCGCTGCTCGGGCCCTAATAATAATAATTTTTACAAAAACAATAGGGACCTCGCAGCGGTCGCTGCTCGGGCCCTAATAATAATAATAATAATAATAATAATAATAATTTTTACAAAAACAATAGGGACCTCGCAGCGGTCGCTGCTCGGGCCCTAATAATAACTAGAGCTGCGAGCAGCTATAAAGGGCCCTCGCAGCCCGGGCCACGTTGGGGTCCTTGCACGTTGGGGTACTTGCACATTGGGGTACTGGCACATTGGGGTACTGGCATATTGGAAGCAAAATTTCTTTGAAAATGGCATAATAAACGTTTACATGTAGAATATTTTTTTGCCAGTGTGTGTATCAAGCTCAACGGGTTTTGGTGATTGTTAAGACCTGCAAAAATCAGCGTCCTTTTTTATTTTTAGGCAATGAGTTGCCCTGATTGGTATTTTTTTGTAAAAGTGTATAAACACATCATCGCTCGTTGTACTCATTGCACAATGTTACTTTTATTGTCCAAAGGGGCAATCAAAAATGAATAAAACAAAATGGAAACGTACATACGTTTGGATCGGTGTGAAGCCAGTGAACAATTTGAGTGGTGGAAACTAAAAGAATATTCATAAATGACTTAGTTATCACACTTCGAATGAGAGTACATTTTTTGTACAAAATACCGTATGTGGGGTATTTTTTTATTTTTATATAAGCCTCAAGGGCTAGGTGGCGCTGTATTTATAACTGAATGTTGTCATAGAGATACCTTCAGGCCTTGATTATAAGCATACATGTCAAGTGTGGGATTTTTTTTGGAGCATGTACCGTGGAGTTATTAAGCATATCCTTCATTCACGATATTGCTTTTAATGTCCATAGAGGCTATCAAAAATAAATAAAAATATATATATGTTTGGATAAGTCTGATGCCAGTGAACATTTTGAGTGGTGGAAACTAAAAGAATATTCATAAATGACTTCGTTATCACACTTAGAATGAGTTTACATTTTTTGTACAAAGTACCGTATGTGGGGTATTTTTTTTTCATGCCTCAAGGGCTAGGTGGCGCTGCATATATAATTGAATGTTGTCATAGAGATAACTTCAGGCCTTGACGATAAACATACATGTCAAGTTTGGGATTTTTTGGAGCATGTACCGGGGAGTTATCAAGCATATCCTTTTTCATTGTGAAACACAAATTTTGATGCCCCGCCCTCATCATATAGTATTTCGAAAAGTCAAAATTTTTCCCCCTGTCGTTGGCTCAGGTCTTGACATGGTCCAGGCCAAGTCTTAACTCAGTCGGATGAAACGTGTAGGAGAAGTGGGCAAAAGTCTGCCCCCTGTGAATGTGCAAAAATCGTCAAAAATGGGACATTCAAAAATTCGTAGCTCACTTCCTGTTCAGTTTAGCATATGGGTACAAGAGACTTTTTTGTAGGTCTTGGGCTCCCTCGTACACCTAAAAATATTCGGCGTTCTTGCTTAAACGTACAACCGGGGCTGCTTCGTTAAAAATTTCGAGGGGGCGCTATTGAGTCATTTTTGTAAAAATAGCACAATCAACAATAAAATATTGCTCATTTTACCAGGCCAGATGTGTGTGCCAAGTTTCATGAGTTTCTGTGCATGTTTAGACCCTCAAAACTGGCGTTGTTTTCTTGGCGAACAGCGCTTAGCCACGCCTACAGCAATTCGCGAAAACTCACAAACTTCGTGTTGTGACATCATGAAGGCCGAAACCCTCCTCTGAGCAAATATGAGGTAGGTCCAGTTAACGTGTTTGGAGAAAAACGTAGAAGAAAATTCGTAAGAAAAAAAATTGCCACTAGGTGGCGCTATCAGTTAGATGAAATGTAAGTTAGTAGATGTCTTTAGAGCTGGACTCTCATCAAATGTGTGAAATTTTGAGAAGATAGGATCATCTCGGTCAAGTTAATGCAGCTTTTATTGTCACGAAAAATCTTCAGACTTTGCGTCACCGTAGCGGCCACGTCCTTTGGCGAAAAGTTACAATATTCGGTGTGGGGCATCATCAACATCTTAAGGCTTTTCTGACCAATTTTCAACTGGATCCCTTCAACGAGCTCAGCACAGTAGCTAAAAACGTAAGGTATGACATTTATTGTAACCACTAGGTGGCGCTATATGTATAACTGAATTTTGTCATATAGATGTTTTCAGGCCGTGACTATTACGTTGCCTGAGAAGTTTGAGATTTTTTGGAGCTTGTACATGGGAGTTATTCAGCATTTGCTTTTTCTGGAAAAATGAAATTTTAAAGGCAATATTTGATGCCCCGCCCCCATCATATAGTATTTCGAAAAGGCAAGACTTTTTGCCCAACTGTTCTCTTAGGTCTTGAGATGATAAATGCCAAGTTTGAAGTCAATGGGATGAAAAATGTTTGCATAGGGGGAAAAAGCATGACCACAGTGAATGTGCCAAAATAGGCCAAAGTTGGACATTAAAAAATTCATAGCTCACTTCCTGTACATTTTAGCTACATGGTCCCAATAGACTTTTTTGTGCGTGTCGGGGTGCTACACGTGCCTGCCAATTTTCGTTGCTCTAGCTCAAACGTGCCGGGCTTGGTTTTTATTTTTCTATGCTAGGGGGCGCTATAGAGTCGCGTTGTTATAACGACTTCATAATATCAAATTTTTAGCCGGACCTGAGGAGTGTGCAAAGTTTGGTGAGTTTTCGTGAATATTTAGGTACCCCAAATCGCGATTGTTTGCGGAGAATAAAGAAGAAGAAGAAGAACTAGAGCTGCGAGCAGCTATAAAGGGCCCTCGCAGCCCGGGCCACGTTGGGGTACTTGCACGTTGGGGAACTTGCACATTGGGGTACTGGCACATTGGAAGCAGAATTTCTTTGAAAATGGCATGATATACATGTGGACTTTTTTTTTTTTTTTTGCCAGGTGTGATGAGTGTGTCAAGCTCAATGGGTTTTGGTGATTGTTAAGATCTGCAAAAATCAGCGTCTTTTTTTTTATTTTTAGGCAATGAGTTGCTCTGATTGGTATTTTTCGTAAAAGTATATATACACACATCATCGCTCGTACTCATTGCACAATGTTGCTTTTATTGTCCATAGAGGCGATATAAAACTAAATAAAAAATACGTATGTTTGGATCGGTCTGATACCAGTGAACATATTGAGTGGTGGAAAGTAAAAGAATATTCATAAATGACTTAGTTATCACACTTACAATGAGTTTACAATTTTTGCAAAAATACCGTAAGTGAGGCATTTTTTTTTATGCCTCAAGGACTAGGTGGCGCTGTATTTATAACTGAATTTTGTCATATAGATACCTTCAGGCCTTGACTCTAAATATACATTTCAAATATGGGATTTTTTGGAGCATGTACCTGGGAGTTATTAAGCATAGCCTTCATTCACGATATTGCTTTTAATGTCCATAGAGGCTATCAAAAATACATAAAACTAAATAACAAAAATATGTATGTTTGGTTAGGTCTGATGCCAGTGAATATTTTGAGTGGTGGAAGGTAAAAGAATATTCCTAAATGACTTAGTTATCACACTTAGAATGAGTTTACATTTTTTGTACAAAATACCGTAAGTGGGGTATTTTTTTTTCATGCCTCAAGGGCTAGGTGGCGCTGCATATATAACTGAATGTTGTCATAGAGATACCTTCAGGCCTTGACGATAAACATACATGTCAAGTTTGGGATTTTTTGGAGCATGTATCGGGGAGTTATTAAGCATATCCTTTTTCAGTGCGAAACACAAATTTTGATGCCCCGCCCTCATCATATAGTATTTCCAAAAGTCAAGATTTTTCCGTCTGTTGTTGGCTCAGGTCTTGGCATGGTCCAGGTCAAGTCATAAGTCAGTCGGATAAAACGTGTAGGAGAAGTGGGCAAAAGTATGCCCTCTGAAAATGTGCAAAAATCGTAAAAAATGGGACATTCAAAAATTCGTAGCTCACTTCCTGTTCATTTTAGCATATGGGTCCAAGAGTCTTTTTTGTAGGTCTTTGGCTCCCTCATACACCTAAAAATTTTCGTAGATCTTGCTTAAACGTACAATCGGGGCTGCTTCGTTAAATATTTCTAGGGGGCGCTATTGAGTCATTTTTGTAAAAATAGCACAATCAACAATAAAATATTGTTCATTTTACCAGGCCAGATGTGTGTGCCAAGTTTCATGAGTTTCTGCGCATGTTTAGACCCTCAAAACTGGCGTTGTTTTCTTGGCGAACAGTGCTTAGCCACGCCCACAGCGATTCGCGAAAACTCACAAACTTCGTGTTGTGACATCATGAAGGCCGAAACCCTCATCTGAGCAAATATGAGGTTGGTCCAGTTAACGTGTTTGGAGAAAAAATGTACAAGAAAATTCGTAAGAAAAAAATTGCCACTAGGTGGCGCTATCAGTAAGATGAAATATAAGTTCGTAGATGTCTTTAGGGCTGGACTCTCATCAAATGTGTGAAATTTTGAGAAGATAGGATCATCTCGGTCAAGTTCATGCAGCTTTTATTGTCACGAAAAATCTTCAGACTTTGCGGCACCGTAGCGGCCACGCCCTTTGGCAAAAAGTTACTATATTCGGTGTTGGGCATGATCAACATCTTAAGGCTTTTCTGACCAACTTTCAACTGGATCCCTTCAACGAGCTCAGCGCAGTAGCTAAAAACGTAAAGTATGACATTTATTGTCACCACTAGGTGGCGCTATATGTATAACTGAATTTTATCATATAGATGTTTTCAGGCCGTGACTATTACGTTGCCTGAGAAGTTTGAGATTTTTTGGAGCTTGAACATGGGAGTTATTAAGCATTTGCTCTTTCTGGACAAATGAAATTTTAAAGACAATATTTGATGCCCCGCCCCCATCATATAGTATTTCGAAAAGGCAAGACTTTTTGCCCAGTTGTTCTCTCAGGTCTTGAGATGATAAATGCCAAGTTTGATGTGAATTGGATGAAAAATGTTTGCAGAGGGGGAAAAAGCATGACCACAGTGAATGTGCCAAAATAGGCCAAAATTGGACATAAAAAAATTCATAGCTCATTTCCTGTACATTTTAGCTACATGGTCCCAATAGACGTTTTTGTGCGTCTCGGGGTGCTACACGTGCCTGCCAATTTTCGTTGCTCTAGCTCAAACGTGCCAGGCTTGGTTTTTATTTTTCTACGCTAGGGGGCGCTATAGAGTCGCGTTGTTATGACGACTTCATAATATCAAATTTTTCGCCGGGCCTGAGGAGTGTGCAAAGTTTGGTGAGTTTTCGGGAATGTTTAGGTACTCAAAAATGCGATCGTTTACGGATAATAATAATAATAATAATAATAATAATAATAATAATAATAATAATAATAATAATAATTCGAACGAAAAACAATAGGGACCTCGCAGCGGTCGCTGCTCGGGCCCTAACTAGAGCTGCAAGCAGCTATAAAGGGCCCTCGCAGCCCGGGCCACGTTGGAGTCCTTGCACGTTGGGGTACTTGCACGTTAGGGTACTGGCACGTTGGGGTACTGGCATATTGGAAGCAAAATTTCTTTGAAAATGGCATAATAAACGTTTACATGTAGAATATTTTTTTTGCCAGTGTGTGTCAAGCTCAACGGGTTTTGGTGATTGTTAAGACCTGCAAAAATCAGCGTCCTTTTTTATTTTTAGGCAATGAGTTGCCCTGATTGGTATTTTTTGTAAAAGTGTATATATACATCATCGCTCGTTGTACTCATTGCACAATGTTACTTTTTTTGTCCAAAGGGGCAATCAAAAATGAATAAAACAAAATGGAAACGTACATACGTTTGGATCGGTGTGAAGCCAGTGAACAATTTGAGTGGTGGAAACTAAAAGAATATTCAGAAATGACTTAGTCATCACACTTAGAATGAGTTTACATTTTTTTGTACAAAATACCGTATGTGTTTTTTTTTTTTTATATAAGCCTCAAGGGCTAGGTGGCGCTGTATTTATAACTGAATGTTGTCATCGAGATACCTTCAGGCCTTGATTATAAGCATACATGTCAAGTGTGGGATTTTTTTTGGAGCATGTACCGTGGAGTTATTAAGCATATCCTTCATTCACGATATTGCTTTTAATGTCCACAGAGGCTATCAAAAATAAATAAAAATATATATATGTTTGGATAAGTCTGATGCCAGTGAACATTTTGAGTGGTGGAAACTAAAAGAATATTCATAAATGACTTAGTTATCACACTTAGAATGAGTTTACATTTTTTGTACAAAATACCGTATGTGGGGTATTTTTTTTTCATGCCTCAAGGGCTAGGTGGCGCTGCATATATAACTGAATGTTGTCATAGAGATAACTTCAGGCCTTGACGATAAACATACATGTCAAGTTTGGGATTTTTTGGAGCATGTACCGGGGAGTTATCAAGCATATCCTTTTTCATTGCGAAACACAAATTTTGATGCCCCGCCCTCATCATATAGTATTTCGAAAAGTCAAAATTTTTCCCCCTGTCGTTGGCTCAGGTCTTGACATGGTCCAGGCCAAGTCTTAACTCAGTCGGATGAAACGTGTAGGAGAAGTGGGCAAAAGTCTGCCCCCTGTGAATGTGCAAAAATCGTCAAAAATGGGACATTCAAAAATTCGTAGCTCACTTCCTGTTCATTTTAGCATATGGGTACAAGAGACTTTTTTGTAGGTCTTGGGCTCCCTCATACACCTAAAAATATTCGGCGTTCTTGCTTAAACGTACAACCGGGGCTGCTTCGTTAAAAATTTCGAGGGGGCGCTATTGAGTCATTTTTGTAAAAATAGCACAATCAACAATAAAATATTGCTCATTTTACCAGGCCAGATGTGTGTGCCAAGTTTCATGAGTTTCTGTGCATGTTTAGACCCTCAAAACTGGCGTTGTTTTCTTGGCGAACAGCGCTTAGCCACGCCTACAGCAATTCGCGAAAACTCACAAACTTCGTGTTGTGACATCATGAAGGCCGAAACCCTCCTCTGAGCAAATATGAGGTAGGTCCAGTTAACGTGTTTGGAGAAAAACGTAGAAGAAAATTCGTAAGAAAAAAAATTGCCACTAGGTGGCGCTATCAGTTAGATGAAATGTAAGTTAGTAGATGTCTTTAGAGCTGGACTCTCATCAAATGTGTGAAATTTTGAGAAGATAGGATCATCTCGGTCAAGTTAATGCAGCTTTTATTGTCACGAAAAATCTTCAGACTTTGCGTCACCGTAGCGGCCACGTCCTTTGGCGAAAAGTTACAATATTCGGTGTGGGGCATCATCAACATCTTAAGGCTTTTCTGACCAATTTTCAACTGGATCCCTTCAACGAGCTCAGCACAGTAGCTAAAAACGTAAGGTATGACATTTATTGTAACCACTAGGTGGCGCTATATGTATAACTGAATTTTGTCATATAGATGTTTTCAGGCCGTGACTATTACGTTGCCTGAGAAGTTTGAGATTTTTTGGAGCTTGTACATGGGAGTTATTCAGCAATTGCTTTTTCTGGAAAAATGAAATTTTAAAGGCAATATTTGATGCCCCGCCCCCATCATATAGTATTTCGAAAAGGCAAGACTTTTTGCCCAACTGTTCTCTTAGGTCTTGAGATGATAAATGCCAAGTTTGAAGTCAATGGGATGAAAAATGTTTGCATAGGGGGAAAAAGCATGACCACAGTGAATGTGCCAAAATAGGCCAAAGTTGGACATTAAAAAATTCATAGCTCACTTCCTGTACATTTTAGCTACATGGTCCCAATAGACTTTTTTGTGCGTGTCGGGGTGCTACACGTGCCTGCCAATTTTCGTTGCTCTAGCTCAAACGTGCCGGGCTTGGTTTTTATTTTTCTATGCTAGGGGGCGCTATAGAGTCGCGTTGTTATAACGACTTCATAATATCAAATTTTTAGCCGGACCTGAGGAGTGTGCAAAGTTCGGTGAGTTTTCGTGAATATTTAGGTACCCAAAATCGCGATTGTTTGCGGAGAATAAAGAAGAAGAAGAAGAACTAGAGCTGCGAGCAGCTATAAAGGGCCCTCGCAGCCCGGGCCACGTTGGAGTCCTTGCACGTTGGGGTACTTGCACGTTAGGGTACTGGCACGTTGGGGTACTGGCATATTGGAAGCAAAATTTCTTTGAAAATGGCATAATAAACGTTTACATGTAGAATATGTTTTTGCCAGTGTGTGTCAAGCTCAACGGGTTTTGGTGATTGTTAAGACCTGCAAAAATCAGCGTCCTTTTTTATTTTTAGGCAATGAGTTGCCCTGATTGGTATTTTTTGTAAAAGTGTATATATACATCATCGCTCGTTGTACTCATTGCACAATGTTACTTTTATTGTCCAAAGGGGCAATCAAAAATGAATAAAACAAAATGGAAACGTACATACGTTTGGATCGGTGTGAAGCCAGTGAACAATTTGAGTGGTGGAAACTAAAAGAATATTCAGAAATGACTTAGTCATCACACTTAGAATGAGTTTACATTTTTTTGTACAAAATACCGTATGTGGTTTTTTTTTTTTATATAAGCCTCAAGGGCTAGGTGGCGCTGTATTTATAACTGAATGTTGTCATCGAGATACCTTCAGGCCTTGATTATAAGCATACATGTCAAGTGTGGGATTTTTTTTGGAGCATGTACCGTGGAGTTATTAAGCATATCCTTCATTCACGATATTGCTTTTAATGTCCACAGAGGCTATCAAAAATAAATAAAAATATATATATGTTTGGATAAGTCTGATGCCAGTGAACATTTTGAGTGGTGGAAACTAAAAGAATATTCATAAATGACTTAGTTATCACACTTAGAATGAGTTTACATTTTTTGTACAAAATACCGTATGTGGGGTATTTTTTTTTTATGCCTCAAGGGCTAGGTGGCGCTGCATATATAACTGAATGTTGTCATAGAGATAGCTTCAGGCCTTGACGATAAACATACATGTCAAGTTTGGGATTTTTTGGAGCATGTACCTGGGAGTTATTAAGCATATCCTTTTTCAGTGCGAAACACAAATTTTGATGCCCCGCCTTCATCATATAGTATTTCGAAAGGTCAAGATTTTTCACCCTGTCGTTGGCTCAGGTCTTGACATGGTCCAGGTCAAGTCTTAACTCAGTCGGATGAAACGTGTAGGAGAAGTGGGCAAAAGTCTGCCCCCTGTGAATGTGCAAAAATTGTCAAAAATGGGACATTCAAAAATTCGTAGCTCACTTCCTGTTCATTTTAGCATATGGGTCCAAGAGACTTTTTTGTAGGTCTTGGGCTCCCTCATACACCTAAAAATATTCGTCATTCTTGCTTAAACGTACAACCGGGGCTGCTTCGTTAAAAACTTCTAGGGGGCGCTATTGAGTCATTTTTGTAAAAATAGCACAATCAACAATAAAATATTGCTCATTTTACCAGGCCAGATGTGTGTGCCAAGTTTCATGAGTTTCTGTGCATGTTTAGACCCTCAAAACTGGCGTTGTTTTCTTGGCGAACAGCGCTTAGCCACACCCACAGCAATTCGCGAAAACTCACAAACTTCGTGTTGTGACATCATGAAGGCCGAAACCCTCATCTGAGCAAATATGAGGTAGGTCCAGTTAACATGTTTGGAGAAAAACGTAGAAGAAAATTCGTAAGAAAAAAAATTGCCACTAGGTGGCGCTATCAGTTAGATGAAATATAAGTCAGTAGATGTCTTTAGGGCTGGACTCTCATCAAATGTGTGAAATTTTGAGAAGATAGGATCATCTCGGTCAAGTTAATGCAGCTTTTATTTTCACGAAAAATCTTCAGACTTTGCGTCACCGTAGCGGCCACGCCCTTTGGCGAAAAGTTACAATATTCGGTGTGGGGCATGATCAACATCTTAAGGCTTTTCTGACCAATTTTCAAATGGATCCCTTCAACAAGCTCAGCACAGTAGCTAAAAACGTAAAGTATGACATTTATTGTAACCACTAGGTGGCGCTATATGTATAACTGAATTTTATCATATAGATGTTTTCAGGCCGTGACTATTACGTTGCCTGAGAAGTTTGAGATTTTTTGGAGCTTGAACATGGGAGTTATTAAGCATTTGCTCTTTCTGGACAAATGAAATTTTAAAGGCAATATTTGATGCCCCGACCCCGTCATATAGTATTTCAAAAAGGCAAGATGTTTTGCCCAGTTTTTCTCTCAGGTCTTGAGATGATAAATGCCAAGTTTGAAGTCAACTGGATGAAAAATGTTTGCAAAGGGGGAAAAAGCATGACCACAGTGAATGTGCCAAAATAGGCCAAAATTGGACATAAAAAAATTCATAGCTCACTTCTTGTACATTTTAGCTACATGGTCCCAATAGACTTTTTTGTGCGTCTCGGGGTGCTACACGTGCCTGCCAATTTTCGTTGCTCTAGCTCAAACGTGCCGGGCTTGGTTTTCATTTTTCTACGCTAGGGGGCGCTATCGAGTCGCATTGTTATGACGACTTAATAATATCAAATTTTTCGCCGGGCCTGAGGAGTGTGCAAAGTTCGGTGAGTTTTCGTGAATGTTTAGGTACCCAAAATCGCGATTGTTTGCGGAGAATAAAGAAGAAGAAGAAGAAGAAGAAGAAGAAGAAGAAGAAGAATTTTTACAAAAACAATAGGGACCTCGCAGCGGTCGCTGCTCGGGCCCTAATAATAATAATTCGAACGAAAAACAATAGGGACCTCGCAGCGGTCGCTGCTCGGGCCCTAACTAGAGCTGCGAGCAGCTATAAAGGGCCCTCGCAGCCCGGGCCACGTTGGGGTACTTGCACGTTGGGGAACTTGCACATTGGGGTACTGGCACATTGGAAGCAGAATTTCTTTGAAAATGGCATGATAAACATGTGGATTTTTTATTTTTTTTGCCAGGTGTGATGAGTGTGTCAAGCTCAATGGGTTTTGGTGATTGTTAAGATCTGCAAAAATCAACGTCTTATTTTTTATTTTTAGGCAATGAGTTGCCCTGATTGGTATTTTTCGTAAAAGTATATATACACACATCATCGCTCGTACTCATTGCACAATGTTGCTTTTATTGTCCATAGAGGCGATCAAAAAATAAATAAAAATAAATAAAAAATACGTATGTTTGGATCGGTCTGATACCAGTGAACATATTGAGTGGTGGAAAGTAAAAGAATATTCATAAATGACTTAGTTATCACACTTACAATGAGTTTACAATTTTTGCAAAAATACCGTAAGTGAGGCATTTTTTTTTTATGCCTCAAGGACTAGGTGGCGCTGTATTTAAAACTGAATTTTGTCATAGAGATACCTTCAGGCCTTGACTATAAATATACATTTCAAGTATGGGATTTTTTGGAGCATGTACCTGGGAGTTATTAAGCATCGCCTTCATTCACGATATTGCTTTTAATGTCCATAGAGGCTATCAAAAATACATAAAACTAAATAACAAAAATATGTATGTTTGGTTAGGTCTGATGCCAGTGAATATTTTGAGTGGTGGAAAGTAAAAGAATATTCCTAAATGACTTAGTTATCACACTTAGAATGAGTTTACATTTTTTGTACAAAATCCCGTAAGTGGGGTATTTTTTTTTCATGCCTCAAGGGCTAGGTGGCGCTGCATATATAACTGAATGTTGTCATAGAGATACCTTCAGGCCTTGACGATAAACATACATGTCAAGTTTGGGATTTTTTGGAGCATGTATCGGGGAGTTATTAAGCATATCCTTTTTCAGTGCGAAACACAAATTTTGATGCCCCGCCCTCATCATATAGTATTTCCAAAAGTCAAGATTTTTCCGTCTGTTGTTGGCTCAGGTCTTGGCATGGTTCAGGTCAAGTCATAAGTCAGTCGGATAAAACGTGTAGGAGAAGTGGGCAAAAGTATGCCCTCTGAAAATGTGCAAAAATCGTCAAAAATGGGACATTCAAAAATTCGTAGCTCACTTCCTGTTCATTTTAGCATATGGGTCCAAGAGACTTTTTTGTAGGTCTTTGGCTCCCTCATACACCTAAAAATTTTCGTAGATCTTGCTTAAACGTACAATCGGGGCTGCTTCGTTAAAAATTTCTAGGGGACGCTATTGAGTCATTTTTGTAAAAATAGGACAATACATGATAAAATATTGCTCATTTTGCCAGGCCAGATGTGTGTGCCAAGTTTCATGAGTTTCTGCGCATGTTTAGACCATAAAAACTGGCGTTGTTTTCTTGGCGAACAGTGCTTAGCCACGCCCACAGCGATTCGCGAAAACTTACAAACTTCGTGTCGTGACATCATGAAGGCCGAATCCCTCATCTGAGCAAATATGAGGTAGGTCCAGTTAACGTGTTTGAGAAAAACGTAGAAGAAAATTCGTAAGAAAAAACATTGCCACTAGGTGGCGCTATCAGTAAGATGAAATATAAGTTCGTAGATGTCTTTAGGGCTGGACTCTCATCAAATGTGTGAAATTTTGAGAAGATAGGATCATCTCGGTCAAGTTCATGCAGCTTTTATTGTCACGAAAAATCTTCAGACTTTGCGGCACCGTAGCGGCCACGCCCTTTGGCGAAAAGTTACAATATTCGGTGTGGGGCATGATCAACATCTTAAGGCTTTTCTGACCAACTTTCAACTGGATCCCTTCAACGAGCTCAGCGCAGTAGATAAAAACGTAAAGTATGACATTTATTGTTACCACTAGGTGGCGCTATATGTATAACTGAATTTTATCATATAGATGTTTTCAGGCCGTGACTATTACGTTGCCTGAGAAGTTTGAGATTTTTTGGAGTTTGAACATGGGGGTTATTAAGCATTTGCTCTTTCTGGACAAATGAAATTTTAAAGACAATATTTGATGCCCCGCCCCCATCATATAGTATTTCGAAAAGGCAAGACTTTTTGCCCAGTTGTTCTCTCAGGTCTTGAGATGATAAATGCCAAGTTTGATGTCAATTGGATGAAAAATGTTTGCAGAGGGGGAAAAAGCATGACCACAGTGAATGTGCCAAAATAGGCCAAAATTGGACATAAAAAAATTCATAGCTCATTTCCTGTACATTTTAGCTACATGGTCCCAATAGACTTTTTTGTGCATCTCGGGGTGCTACACGTGCCTGCCAATTTTCGTTGCTCTAGCTCAAACGTGGCGGGCTTGGTTTTTATTTTTCTACGCTAGGGGGCGCTCTAGAGTCGCGTTGTTATGACGACTTCATAATATAAAATTTTTCGCCGGGCCTGAGAGGTGTGCAAAGTTTGGTGAGTTTTCGTGAATGTTTAGGTCCTCAAAAATGCGATCGTTTACGGAGAAGAATAATAATAATAACTAGAGCTGCGAGCAGCTAAAAAGGGCCCTCGCAGCCCGGGCCACGTTGCGGTACTTGTACGTTGGGGAACTTGCACATTGGGGTACTGGCACATTGGAAGCAGAATTTCTTTGAAAATGGCATGATAAACATGTGGATTTTATTTTATTTTTTGCCAGGTGTGATGAGTGTGTCAAGCTCAATGGGTTTTGGTGATTGTTAAGATCTGCAAAAATCAGCGTCTTTTTTTTATTTTTAGGCAATGAGTTGCCCTGATTGGTATTTTTCGTAAAAGTATATATACACACATCATCGCTCGTACTCAATGTTGCTTTTATTGTCCATAGAGGCGATCAAAAAAATAAATAAAACTAAATAAAAAATACGTATGTTTGGATCGGTCTGATGCCAGTGAACATATTGAGTGGTGGAAAGTAAAAGAATATTCATAAACTAGAGCTGCGAGCAGCTATAAAGGGCCCTCGCAGCCCGGGCCACGTTGGGGTCCTTGCACGTTGGGGTACTTGCACGTTGGGGTACTGGCACGTTGGGGTACTGGCATATTGGAAGCAAAATTTCTTTGAAAATGGCATAATAAACGTTTACATGTAGAATATTTTTTTTGCCAGTGTCTGTCAAGCTCAACGGATTTTGGTGATTGTTAAGACCTGCAAAAATCAGCGTCCTTATTTATTTTTAGGCAATGAGTTGCCCTGATTGGTATTTTTTTGTAAAAGTGTATATACACATCATCGCTCGTTGTACTCATTGCACAATGTTTACTTTTATTGTCCAAAGGGGCAATCAAAAATTAATAAAACAAAATGGAAACGTACATACGTTTGGATCGGTGTGAAGCCAGTGAACAATTTGAGTGGTGGAAACTAAAAGAATATTCATAAATGACTTAGTTATCACACTTAGAATGAGTGTACATTTTTTGTACAAAATACCGTATGTGGGGTATTTTTTTAATTTTTTTTATATAAGCCTCAACGGCTAGGTGGCGCTGTATTTATAACTGAATGTTGTCATAGAGATACCTTCAGGCCTTGATTATAAGCATACATGTCAAGTGTGGGATTTTTTTTGGAGCATGTACCGTGGAGTTATTAAGCATATCCTTCATTCACGATATTGCTTTTAATGTCCATAGAGGCTATCAAAAATAAATAAAAATATATATATGTTTGGATAAGTCTGATGCCAGTGAACATTTTGAGTGGTGGAAACTAAAAGAATATTCATAAATGACTTCGTTATCACACTTAGAATGAGTTTACATTTTTTGTACAAAATACCGTATGTGGGGTATTTTTTTTTCATGCCTCAAGGGCTAGGTGGCGCTGCATATATAACTGAATGTTGTCATAGAGATAACTTCAGGCCTTGACGATAAACATACATGTCAAGTTTGGGATTTTTTGGAGCATGTACCGGGGAGTTATCAAGCATATCCTTTTTCATTGCGAAACACAAATTTTGATGCCCCGCCCTCATCATATAGTATTTCGAAAAGTCAAAATTTTTCCCCCTGTCGTTGGCTCAGGTCTTGACATGGTCCAGGCCAAGTCTTAACTCAGTTAGATGAAACGTGTAGGAGAAGTGGGCAAAAGTCTGCCCCCTGTGAATGTGCAAAAATCGTCAAAAATGGGACATTCAAAAATTCGTAGCTCACTTCCTGTTCATTTTAGCATATGGGTACAAGCGACTTTTTTGTAGGTCTTGGGCTCCCTCATACACCTAAAAATATTCGTCGTTCTTGCTTAAACGTACAACCGGGGCTGCTTCGTTAAAAATTTCGAGGGGGCGCTATTGAGTCATTTTTGTAAAAATAGCACAATCAACAATAAAATATTGCTCATTTTACCAGGCCAGATGTGTGTGCCAAGTTTCAGGAGTTTCTGTGTATGTTTAGACCCTCAAAACTGGCGTTGTTTTCTTGGCGAACAGCGCTTAGCCACGCCTACAGCAATTTGCGAAAGCTCACAAACTTCGTGTTGTGACATCATGAAGGCCGAAACCCTCATCTGAGCAATTATGAGGTAGGTCCAGTTAACGTGTTTGCAGAAAAACGTAGAAGAAAATTCGTAAGAAAAAAAATTGCCACTAGGTGGCGCTATCAGTTAGATGAAATATAAGTCAGTAGATGTCTTTAGGGCTGGACTCTCATCAAATGTGTGAAATTTTGAGAAGATAGGATCATCTCGGTCAAGTTAATGCAGCTTTTATTTTCACGAAAAATCTTCAGATTTTGCGTCACCGGAGCGGCCACGCCCTTTGGCGAAAAGTTACAATATTCGGTGTGGGGCATGATCAACATCTTAAGGCTTTTCTGACCAATTTTCAAATGGATCCCTTCAACAAGCTCAGAACAGTAGCTAAAAACGTAAAGTATGACATTTATTGTAACCACTAGGTGGCGCTATATGTATAACTGAATTTTGTCATATAGATGTTTTCAGGCCGTGACTATTACGTTGCCTGAGAAGTTTGAGATTTTTTGGAGCTTGAACATGGGAGTTATTAAGCATTTGCTCTTTCTGGACAAATGAAATTTTAAAGGCAATATTTGATGCCCCGCCCTCGTCATATAGTATTTCAAAAAGGCAAGATGTTTTGCCCAGTTGTTCTCTCAGGTCTTGAGATGATAAATGCCAAGTTTGAAGTCAATGGGATGAAAAATGTTTGCATAGGGGGAAAAAGCATGACCACAGTGAATGTGCCAAAATAGGCCAAAATTGGACATTAAAAAATTCATAGCTCACTTCCTGTACATTTTAGCTACATGGTCCCAATAGACTTTTTTGTGCGTCTCGGGGTGCTACACGTGCCTGCCAAATTTCGTTGCTCTAGCTCAAACGTGCCGGGCTTGGTTTTTATTTTTCTATGCTAGGGGGCGCTATAGAGTCGCGTTGTTATAACGACTTCATAATATCAAATTTTTCGCCGGACCTGAGGAGTGTGCAAAGTTCGGTGAGTTTTCGTGAATATTTAGGTACCCAAAATCGCGATTGTTTGCGGAGAATAAAGAATAATAATAATAATAATAATAATAATAATAATAATAATTTTTACAAAAACAATAGGGACCTCGCAGCAGTCGCTGCTCGGGCCCTAATGACTTAGTTATCACACTTACAATGAGTCTACAATTTTTGCAAAAATACCGTAAGTGAGGCATTTTTTTTTTAAGCCTCAAGGACTAGGTGGCGCTGTATTTATAACTGAATTTTGTCATAGAGATACCTTCAGGCCTTGACTCTAAATATACATTTCAAATATGGGATTTTTTGGAGCATGTACCTGGGAGTTATTAAGCATAGCCTTCATTCACGATATTGCTTTTAATGTCCATAGAGGCTATCAAAAATACATAAAACTAAATAACAAAAATATGTATGTTTGGTTAGGTCTGATGCCAGTGAATATTTTGAGTGGTGGAAGGTAAAAGAATATTCCTAAATGACTTAGTTATCACACTTAGAATGAGTTTACATTTTTTGTACAAAATACCGTAAGTGGGGTATTTTTTTTTCATGCCTCAAGGGCTAGGTGGCGCTGCATATATAACTGAATGTTGTCATAGAGATACCTTCAGGCCTTGATGATAAACATACATGTCAAGTTTGGGATTTTTTGGAGCATGTATCGGGGAGTTATTAAGCATATCCTTTTTCAGTGCGAAACACAAATTTTGATGCCCCGCCCTCATCATATAGTATTTCCAAAAGTCAAGATTTTTCCGTCTGTTGTTGGCTCAGGTCTTGGCATGGTCCAGGTCAAGTCATAAGTCAGTCGGATAAAACGTGTAGGAGAAGTGGGCAAAAGTATGCCCTCTGAAAATGTGCAAAAATCGTAAAAAATGGGACATTCAAAAATTCGTAGCTCACTTCCCGTTCATTTTAGCATATGGGTCCAAGAGACTTTTTTGTAGGTCTTTGGCTCCCTCATACACGTAAAAATTTTCGTAGATCTTGCTTAAACGTACAATCGGGGCTGCTTCGTTAAAAATTTCTAGGGGGCGCTATTGAGTCATTTTTGTAAAAATAGCACACTCAACAATAAAATATTGTTCATTTTACCAGGCCAGATGTGTGTGCCAAGTTTCATGAGTTTCTGCGCATGTTTAGACCCTCAAAACTGGCGTTGTTTTCTTGGCGAACAGTGCTTAGCCACGCCCACAGCGATTCGCGAAAACTCACAAACTTCGTGTTGTGACATCATGAAGGCCGAAACCCTCATCTGAGCAAATATGAGGTTGGTCCAGTTAACGTGTTTGGAGAAAAAATGTACAAGAAAATTCGTAAGGAAAAAAATTGCCACTAGGTGGCGCTATCAGTAAGATGAAATATAAGTTCGTAGATGTCTTTAGGGCTGGACTCTCATCAAATGTGTGAAATTTTGAGAAGATAGGATCATCTCGGTCAAGTTCATGCAGCTTTTATTGTCACGAAAAATCTTCAGACTTTGCGGCACCGTAGCGGCCACGCCCTTTGGCAAAAAGTTACTATATTCGGTGTTGGGCATGATCAACATCTTAAGGCTTTTCTGACCAACTTTCAACTGGATCCCTTCAACGAGCTCAGCGCAGTAGCTAAAAACGTAAAGTATGACATTTATTGTCACCACTAGGTGGCGCTATATGTATAACTGAATTTTATCATATAGATGTTTTCAGGCCGTGACTATTACGTTGCCTGAGAAGTTTGAGATTTTTTGGAGCTTGAACATGGGAGTTATTAAGCATTTGCTCTTTCTGGACAAATGAAATTTTAAAGACAATATTTGATGCCCCGCCCCCATCATATAGTATTTCGAAAAGGCAAGACTTTTTGCCCAGTTGTTCTCTCAGGTCTTGAGATGATAAATGCCAAGTTTGATGTGAATTGGATGAAAAATGTTTGCAGAGGGGGAAAAAGCATGACCACAGTGAATGTGCCAAAATAGGCCAAAATTGGACATAAAAAAAATCATAGCTCATTTCCTGTACATTTTAGCTACATGGTCCCAATAGACGTTTTTGTGCGTCTCGGGGTGCTACACGTGCCTGCCAATTTTCGTTGCTCTAGCTCAAACGTGCCAGGCTTGGTTTTTATTTTTCTACGCTAGGGGGCGCTATAGAGTCGCGTTGTTATGACGACTTCATAATATCAAATTTTTCGCCGGGCCTGAGGAGTGTGCAAAGTTTGGTGAGTTTTCGTGAATGTTTAGGTACTCAAAAATGCGATCGTTTACGGAGAAGAAGAAGAAGAAGAAGAAGAAGAAGAAGAAGAAGAAGAAGAAGAATAACTAGAGCTGCGAGCAGCTATAAAGGGCCCTCGCAGCCCGGGCCACATTGGGGTACTTGCACGTTGGGGTACTCGCACATTGGGGTACTGCCACATTTGGAGCAAAATTTCTTTGAACATGGCATGATAAACCTTTACATGTGAGTTCTTTTTGCCAGGTGTGATGTGTGTGACAAGCTCAATGTGTTTTGGTGATTGTCAAGATCTGCAAAAATCAGCGGCCTTTTTTATTTTTAGGGAATGAGTTGACCTGATTAGTATTTTTTGCAAAAGTATATATACCCGTCGTCGCTCGTACTCATTGCACGATGTTGCTCTTATTGTCCATAGAGGCTATCAAAAATAAATAAACAAAATAAAAAAGTACATATGTTTGGATCGGTCTGATACCAGTGAACATCTTGAGTAGTGGAAAAAGTAAAAGAATATTCATAAATGACTTCGTTATTACACTTACGAGTTCACAAATTTTGTTCAAAATACTGTAAGTGGGATTGTTTTTGTTTTTTGTTTTTTATGCCTCAAGGACTAGGTGCTTTTAATGTCCATAGAGGCTATCAAAAATAAATAAAAAAGTACATATGTTTGGATAAGTCTGATGCCAGTGAACATTTTGAGTGGTGGAAAATAAAAGAATATTCATAAATGACTTACTTATCACACTAAGAATGAGTTTACATTTTTTGTACAAAATACCGTATGTGGGGTATTGTTTTTTTATGCTTCAAGAGCTAGGTGGCGCTGTATTTATAACTAAATTTTGTCATAGAGATACCTTCCCGCCTTGATTATAAGCATACATGTCAAGTTTGGGATTTTTTTGGAGCATGCACCGGGGAGTTATTAAGCATATCCTTTTTCATTGCGAAACGTGTTTACAATTTTTGTAAAAATACCGTAAGTGGGGTATATTTTTTTCACGCCTCAAGGGCTAGGTGGCGCTGCATATATAACTGAATTTTGTCATAGAGACACCTTCAGGCCTTGACTATAAACATACATGTCAAGTTTGGGATTTTTTGGAGCATGTACCGGGGAGTTATTAAGCATATCGTTTTTCAGTGCGAAACACAAAATTTGATGCCCCGCCCTCATCATATAGTATTTCCAAAAGTCAAGATTTTTCCGCCTGTCGTTGGCTCAGGTCTTGACATGGTCCAGGTCAAGTCTGAAGTCAGTCGGATGAAACGTGTAGGAGAAGTGGGCAAAAGTATGCCCCCTGTAAATGTGCAAAAATCGTCAAAAATGGGACATTCAAAAATTCATAGCTCACTTCCTGTTCAATTTAGCATATGGGTCCAAGAGACTTTTTTGTAGGTCTTGGGCTCCCTCATACACCTAAAAATTTTCGTAGATCTTGCTTAAACGTACAACCGGGGCTGCTTCGTTAAAAAATTCTAGGGGGCGCTATTGAGTCATTTTTGTAAAAATAGCACAATCAACAATAAAATATTGTTCATTTTACCAGGCCAGATGTGTGTGCCAAGTTTCATGAGTTTCTGCGCATGTTTAGACCCTCAAAACTGGCGTTGTTTTCTTGGCGAACAGCGCTTAGCCACGCCCACAGCAATTCGCGAAAACTCACAAACTTCGTGTTGTGACATCATGAAGACCGAAACCCTCATCTGAGCAAATATGAGGTAGGTTCAGTTAACGTGTTTGGAGAAAAACGTAGAAGAAAATTCATAAGAAAAAAAAATTGCCACTAGGTGGCGCTATCAGTTAGATGAAATATAAGTTTGTAGATGTCTTCAGGGCTGGACTCTCATCAAATGTGTGAAATTTTGAGAAGATAGGATCATCTCGGTCAAGTTAATGCAGCTTTTATTGTCACGAAAAATCTTCAGACTTTGCGGCACCGTAGCGGCCACGCCCTTTGGCGAAAGGATACAATATTCGTTGTGGGGCATGATCAACATCTTAAGGCTTTTCTGACCAATTTTCAACTGGATCCCTTCAACGAGCTCAGCACAGTAGCTAAAAACGTAATGTATGACATTTATTGTTACCACTAGGTGGCGCTATATGTATAACTGAATTTTATCATATAGATGTTTTCAGGCCGTGACTATTACGTTGCCTGAGAAGTTTGCGATTTTTTGGAGCTTGAACATGGGAGTTATTAAGCATTTGCTCTTTCTGGACAAATGAAATTTTAAAGGCAATATTTGATGCCCCGCCCCCGTCATATAGTATTTCGAAAAGGCAAGATTTTTTGCCCAGTTGTTCTCTCAGGTCTTGAGATGATAAATGCCAAGTTTGAAGTCAATTGGATGAAAAATGTTTGCAAAGGGGGAAAAAGCATGACCACAGTGAATGTGCCAAAATAGGCCAAAATTGGACATTAAAAAATTCATAGCTCACTTCCTGTACATTTTAGCTACATGGTCCCAATAGACTTTTTTGTGCGTCTCGGGGTGCTACACGTGCCTGCCAATTTTCGTTGCTCTAGCTCAAACGTGCCGGGCTTGTTGTTTTTTTTTCTATGCTAGGGGGCGCTATAGAGTCGCGTTGTTATGACGACTTCATATTATCAAATTTTTCGCCGGGCCTGAGGAGTGTGCAAAGTTTGGTGAGTTTTCGTGAATGTTTAGGTACCCAAAATCGTGATCGTTTACGGAAAAGAAGAAGAAGAAGAAGAAGAAGAAGAAGAACTAGAGCTGCGAGCAGCTATAAAGGGCCCTCGCAACCCGGGCCACGTTGGGGTACTTGCACGTCGGGGTACTGGCACGTTGGGGTACTGTCAAATCGGACAAGGACCATCTAAAATGTTTTTGACAAGCTTTGTGAGTGCAAAAGGCCAAAGATGGTGTGCAATTCCCAAAATAAATTCAAAATGGCGGACTTCCTTTTAGGTTTAGCATACGGCTACAGAATACTTTTTGTAGGTCTTAAGGTAATAGGTATGCCTCCCAGTTTTCACAAATCTAGGTCAAGTCATCTTTAGTTGTGTATCGCTTGAATCATACAATTGGAAATGCTCCATAAAAATGCATAAAGGGCGCTATTGAGCACAACGTTGGGTTACTTGCACGTCAGGGTACTGGCACGTTGGGGTACTGTTACATGGAACAAGGACCATTTAAAATGTTAGTTTTTTCCATGCCTTGTCTGTGCAAAGTTTAATGAAAGAGGCCAAAAATGATGTATAATTCCCAAAATAAAATCAAAATAGCGGACTTCCTCTTTGGTTTGGCAAATGTCTACATAATACTTTTTTGTAGGTATTAGGCTTATAGGGGTCTGTCCTAATTTTCACAAATCTAGCAGAATCATACAATCGGAAATACTTCATAAAAATGTCTAGAGGGCGCTATTTATTGCAAATTGCACAATAAATCTCTAAAAATTCATGTTCATGACAAGTCTGATGTGTTTGCAAAGTTTCATGAGTTTTCACACATGTATAGATAAAAAAACAAAGCAGCACTTTACTTGGCAAACAATGCATCGCTATAGCAGCAGCGTGCGACAAAATAAAAAACTTTCGATAACTTTGCATCTTAAACATCTTAAGATGAAACACACCAAGTTTGAAGACGGTCGGATGAACTTTGTACGAGGAGTTCGTTAAAATATGACCCCTGAAAAAGGCCACAAAAAATGGCAACAAATCCCATCGTAAATCAAAATGGCAGACTTCCTGGTTTGTTTAGCACATGGTTCCAAGAGACTTTTTTGTACATCGTGGGCTCTTATGTATGCCTGCAAATTATCATCGCGCTAGGTGAAACGTACAACCGGGAATGCTTCGTTAAAGAGGAGTTTTCTAGCTCAAAATGTGATGCCCGGCCCCTGGGGGACTTCCTGTTGGGTTTAGCACATGGCACCAAGAGACTTTTTTGTACATTGTGGGCTGTTACATATGTCTACAAATTTTTGTAGCTCTAGCTACTTCGTACAACTGGGAATGCTTCATTAAGAAGGATTTTTTTCCTTTGCAAAAAGTGCATGCCACGACAACAGCGTGCGACGAAATAAAGAGCTTTCAATAACTTTTCATCCTCAACATCTTAAGATGAGTCACACCAAGTTTGAAGATGATCGGATAAACTCTGTAGGAGGAGTTCGTTAAAATATGACCCCTATGAAATGGCCCAAAAAATGGCAACACATTCCAAAGTAAATCAAAATGGCGGACGTCCTGTTAGGTTTAGCACATGGTTCAAAAAGAGTTTTTTGTACCTCGAGGGCTGTTATATACCTCTACAAATTTTGGTAACTCTAGGTGAAACATACAGCCGGGTATGCTTTGTTAAAGAGGAGTTTTTTAGCTCAAATTGTGATGCCCGGCCCCTGGGGGACTTCCTGTTGGGTTTAGCACAGGGCACCAAGAGACTTTTTTGTACATCTTGGGCTGTTACATATGTCAACAAATTTTCGTAGCTCTCGCTGCTTCGTACAAATGGGAATGCTTCTTTAAGGATATTTTTTTTCCTTTGCAAACAGTGCATGCCATGACAACAGCGTGCGACGAAATACAAAGCTTTCAATAACTTTTCATCTTCAACATCTTAAGATGAATCACACCAAGTTTGAAGATGAGGAGGAGTTCGTTAAAATAAGACCCCAATGAAATGGCCAAAAAAATGGCAACACGTTCCAAAATAAATCAAAATGGTGGACTTCCTGTGAGGTTTAGCATATGGTTCAAAAAGAGTTTTTTGTAGGTCATAGCCTGTTACATATGTGTACCAATTTTCATAGCTCCAGATTAAACGTACAACCGGCAATGCTTCGTGAAGTAAGAATTTTTAAACTCTAAATTTGATGCGTCGCCGCCATCATATAGTATATCAAAAACTTTAGATTTTTTACAATGATGTTGTCCCAGGTGTTGAGATGGTCCATCCCAAGTTTGAAGTCAATCGGGTTAACCGTGTAGGAGAAGCGGGCAAAAGTATGACCCCTGTAAATGTGCAAAACTGGGCCAAAATTGGACATTCAGATGATCACCCCGGGTTTTCACTGACTGCGGTTGCGGTGCGGTGCGTCTTGACAGCGTGCTCCGGACGGGTCAATTTTTTTGTCAATCCACACCGGCTCCGCACAGCTGCGGTCCGGCAGCTCCGTCGCCGCCCACTTCCCAACGTGTCTCGCGGGACCGTGCGCGCGCGATCATGTGGCATTTCACAACGACAAACATACAGAAAGTCTGTGCTTCTTCTGCTATGAGATTCCATGCAGCATCTTTTTTTTGGTTGTCCTTGTAAAGTATATTAATAACGAGAGTCGGGTCAGTGCGTGCTCAAGGCGAGCGCCACTCTTTATTTCTGTCTTCCGCGTCCGGCTGCCGCTCAGTACGGCAAGCGAGACGGGCACAACAAGCAATCGCGAACATCAAACTCACAATACATTACAGTTCTTATAAAAAGGATGTGCCGTGTCATATATTATTTTGTGGTTTTCCACCTCCAATTTATTAAACCTCTCCGCGTCCATGTTCGCTGGTGTCTAAACCGTGAATGAGCACATGGCCCGGCGACGCCCACGTCACGTTCTGCTGATAAGCTTGCGAAATACGAGCTGGCGAGTGTTTTATTCTGAAAGGTAACCGGAAATTTATTTTGAAACTGCGTCGGTCTTCCTGTCCCGCTCGATGTGTTTTGTGCTAGCTTGCCATTTGCCGGAGGCCTACCGCATGCGGCGTCCGGCAAAAATAGAAAATAGGCTATCCTTGCGGAAGGCTTGCGGCACGCCGCAGGCCTTCCGCAGTCAACACGCAACGCACCCGCAAGCGGTGTAGACTGCACCATTCGAATGAATGGAATCTAATTGCTTGCGGCGCCGCACCGCACCGCAACCGCACCGCAACCGCAGTCAGTGAAAACCCGGGGTCATACCTCACTTTCTGTCTATTTTAGGGTACACACATAAAGAGGTTTTTGTTCATCTGGATGTGCTACGGGTGCCACACAATTTTCGTCGCCATAGGACAATCGTAGCGGGACAGGGATCCGTTTAACCTATGTAGGTGGCGCTATGGAGCCATTTTTCTGTTATCATGTATGGCGACTTTAAAATATCAAATTTTTCGCCAGGCCTGATGTGCGTGTAAAGTTTGGTGAGTTTTCGTTCACGTTTAGCGTCTCAAAAATGCGATTGTTTGCGGAGAATAATAATAATAATAATAATAATAATAATAATAATAATAAGAATTCCTACAAAAACAATAGGGCCTCGCAGCGGCACCGCCGCCGCCGCTGCTCGGGCCCTAATAACTAGAGATGCGAGCAGCTATAAAGGGCCCTCGCAACCTGGGCCACGTTGGGGTACTAGCACGTCGGGGTACTGGCACGTTGGGGTACTGTCAAATCAGACAAGGACCATCTAAAATGTTTTTGACAAGCTTTGTGAGTGCAAAAGGCCAAAGATGGTGTGCAATTCCCAAAATAAATTCAAAATGGCGGACTTCCTTTTAGGTTTAGCATACGGCTACAGAATACTTTTTGTAGGTCTTAAGCTAATAGGTATGCCTCCCAGTTTTCACAAATCTAGGTCAAGTCATCTTTAGTTGTGTATCGCTTGAATCATACAATTGGAAATGCTCCATAAAAATGCATAGAGGGCGCTATTGAGCACAACGTTGGGTTACTCGCACGTCAGGGTACTGGCACGTTGGGGTACTGTTACATGGAAGAAGGACCATTTAAAATGTTAGTTTTTTCCATGCCTTGTCTGTGCAAAGTTTAATGAAAGAGGCCAAAAATGATGTATAATTCCCAAAATAAAATCAAAATAGCGGACTTCCTCTTTGGTTTGGCAAATGGCTACATAATACTTTTTTGTAGGTTTTAGGCTGATAGGGGTCTGTCCTAATTTTCACAAATCTAGCAGAATCATACAATCGGAAATACTTCATAAAAATGTCTAGAGGGCGCTATTTATTGCAAATTGCACAATAAATCTCTAAAAATTCATGTTCATGACAAGTCTGATGTGTTTGCAAAGTTTCATGAGTTTTCACACATGTATAGATAAAAAAACAAAGCAGCACTTTACTTGGCAAACAATGCATCGCTATAGCAGCAGCGTGCGACAAAATAAAAAACTTTCGATAACTTTGCATCTTAAACATCTTAAGATGAAACACACCAAGTTTGAAGACGGTCGGATGAACTTTGTACGAGGAGTTCGTTAAAATATGACCCCTGAAAAAGGCCACAAAAAATGGCAACAAATCCCATCGTAAATCAAAATGGCGGACTTCCTGTTTGGTTTAGCACATGGTTCCAAGAGACTTTTTTGTACATCGTGGGCTCTTATGTATGCCTGCAAATTATCATAGCGCTAGGTGAAACGTACAACCGGGAATGCTTCGTTAAAGAGGAGTTTTCTAGCTCAAAATGTGATGCCGGCCCCTGGGGGACTTCCTGTTGGGTTTAGCACATGGCACCAAGAGACTTTTTTGTACATTGTGGGCTGTTACATATGTCTACAAATTTTTGTAGCTCTAGCTGCTTCGTACAACTGGGAATGCTTCATTAAGAAGGATTTTTTTCCTTTGCAAAAAGTGCATGCCACGACAACAGCGTGCGACGAAATAAAGAGCTTTCAATAACTTTTCATCCTCAACATCTTAAGATGAGTCACACCAAGTTTGAAGATGATCGGATAAACTCTGTAGGAGGAGTTCGTTAAAATAAGACCCCTATGAAATGGCCCAAAAAATGGCAACACATTCCAAAGTAAATCAAAATGGCGGACGCCCTGTTAGGTTTAGCATATGGTTCAAAAAGAGTTTTTTGTACCTTGAGGGCTGTTACATATGTCTTCAAATGTTGGTAACTCTAGGTGAAATGTACAGCCGGGAATGCTTCATTAAATAAGAATTTTGAAACACAAAATTTGATGCCTCGCCTCTGGCGGACTTCCTGTTAGGTTTAGCATATGGCACCAACAGGCTTTTTTGTAGATTATAGTCTGTTACATATGTGTACCAATTTTCATAGCTCTAGGTTAAACGTACCACCGGCAATGCTTCGTTAAGTAAGAATTTTGAAACTGTAAATTTGATGCCCCGCCACCGTCATATAGTATGTCAAAAACTTTAGATTTTTTACCATGGTGTTGTCCGAGGTCTTGAGATGGTACATCCCAAGTTTGAAGTCAATCGGGTTAACCGTGTAGGAGAAGCGGGCAAAAGTATGACCCCTGTAAATGTGCAAAAATGGGCCAAAATTGGACATTCAAATACTCATACCTCACTTCCTGTCTATTTTAGGGTACACATATCAAAGAGGTTTTTGTTCATCTGGATGTGCTACAGGTGCCACACAATTTTCGTAGCCATAGGACAATCGTAGCGGGACAGGGATCCGTTAAACCTATGTAGGTGGCGCTACAGAGCCATTTTTCTGTTATCATGTATGGCGACTTTAAAATATCAAATTTTTCGCCAGGCCCGATCTGCGTGTAAAGTTTGGTGAGTTTTCGTTCATGTTTAGTGCCTCAAAAATGTGGTTGTTTGCGGAAAAGAATAATAACAAAGAAAAAGAAGAAGAAAAAGGGCCCTCGCAACCCGGGCCACGTTGGGGTATATGCAAGTCGGGGGACTTGCACGTTGGGGTACTGTTAAATAGACAAGGACCATGGAAAATAGAAATGCATTTGCCGTGCCTTGTGTGTAAAAAGGTGCAGTAAAAGGCCAAAAATGATGCACAATTCCCAAAATAAATTCAAAAGTGTGGACTTTCTGATGTGTGTGCAAAGTTTCATGAAAAGTCGCTCGTTTGATATTCAAAACCAGCATCTGTTTATTTGAAAACATTGCATGGCACAGAGATGGTGTGTGATCAAATAAAAAGCTTTTTGATGACTCTTAATGTGGTGTCGCTGTGCAACACATATGTATTCATGACATAGTGAAGTATTGTGACAGTTTTGTAGGGTCCAGCAAACAGTAAATGTGTGACAGTTATTCAAGAAAAAATGTAGCTTTGAAGCAGGCTAACCAATGACATCATCTAAAGGGGAAAAAAGCACATGAGCAAGCATAGGTATAAGTAGAGGAGAAAAAGAGATGAAAGAAGTGCGAGAGATGGAACAGGAGAGGAATGCAGCTGTTTATGTATAGCTGTTGTAACAGGACAGATTAAATAACACTTTAACCTGGGGTTAACAGCGCCCTAGGACAGATAAACTCTTTAGTGTAAAAGTTTTCTGGGACAGATGAATCCCTTGGGGTCAAAGAGTTTGGGTTAGCACATAGTCTGTCTTAGGATAATGTAACCTCCATGGATGAATTAGTCCTAGGACGCTTTGACCTGCGGGCTAAAACTTCAGGGGGGTTAACCTGTCCTGTTATATTGTGATCATCGTCTTCGTGCATGTCCTCAGTGGCTTCTTCTGTCTGTGTGGCAGCATTTGATACATCTGTAGAACAAAAAAGAATGAAGAATCATGTTAGATCTGTGAAGTTTGGTTGTCTTAGGTGTAGTTTACAGAACAGTCGTGTGCATATTTTTAGCATGGTAGTGTCTTAATACAAATGCATATTATGTAATGCACTGTATATGGATATTACAGACGTAATATTTGACGGTGATCTTATATTCATAGTTTTTGCCCGTTAATAAATAATATAGCTAGTAAGTAATAAGACACGCAAAAATGGTATAGTTGAATCCTCTGGGTCAAAAAGCAATGTTTTAGGATTGTGTGATGAAATGATGAATAAAAGTAAGGATACGACAGGTACATAAATGGTTATGTAAGTGTAAAATTTGGCATGGTGTGTCCAGATACATGCAGGATAAGTATAAAATATTATGGTGTGTGATTGATTTTTTCTTCGTAAAAATTAGTATTGTAAAGGTCAAGTCACAGTATGTCCAAAAATTAAAAAAAAAAAATCTATAGTATAGAAACATCATAATCAGGGGCAAAGACATAAACATAATAATAGTAATTAATAATGATAGAATGTAAATACAATCTTTTCCATGAATATGTCAGTTATTTTGAGAAGATACAGAAAAAAAAGAACTTTGAAGTGTCTATCAGTGGATGAAAGAGGGCAAGATCACAGCATAGCTACATGATATCAGTCACATTTGAAAGTAATCAAGTGTAGTATGTATTCACATTATATACATTGAGAAATTGCGGCTCAATAATCAGTCAGTGTTTTAGTTAACAGTCCAATGTTACCTTCAAGATATTCCTAACAGAAAAAAAGGAACGTGCATTAACAAAAAAATGTCCATTGTCAAACATGTCATTCATTATACACAATGTGTAGGATGGGGATGCTTGCTGTGTTAGTGTTTGTGTGTCTTCCATGTCATATAGCTTACCATCACAGACAAATGCATCACATGCATCCTTTATATCCAATGCAGTCTGGAGTTCTTTCACAAGCTTGGTTTTGAAGTCTATCTGTTTTTCAAGTGCTCGATTGACTCGAGTCACATGGACTAGTTGGTTCATTTGGGAATGAAGATCAAGGCTGCGCTGGTATAAGTCGTTGCGACTGAAAGCATGATCAATGCATGCATACTGTAATGACAAAGCATTCAATGAAAATCAGTCATGTTAGATTCCATGATTCTAAATAGCAGAGGTAACGTGTTGGTGCAAAACGTTGTGGTCGTGTTGCATGTTACTCAATGGCTGTGTGTGTCAAAACGAGTTTATTTGAAAGAATATACAAATATATACACATGGACATATATATGTATACAGTATAACAGTGCCGCATGTATTGGTTTTAAGGAAAGAGTTGAAAAGCAGTGTTCAGAAAAAAGCATAAGACGCACAAAGTACCATTTCACTACATGTAATAAGTTGTCAAGTAGACATGTGAATTAAGTGGTTAAGATAGTGGCTACTGTGCAAGTAAGCTTCAATTGTCTCTAAAAGGTTAGCATATGTGTTCTACATGATATCAATGGCTAGACGTGCTCGTGGAGAAACATTACAAACAGAAAAACACACTAAAGGTGCCTTTAACAAACCTGTTAATAAATGAGAACTTAATACATATATGTATGGCATACTGTATATGATTGAGAAAGTTGTCCTGTTTAGTTTATGTATTGTATACTTACGGAAAAAAGTTGGCAATCTTTGCGTATGGAGATGATTAGAGGGTCTTTATCAAAAGAGAATTTGCTTGTTGATTTGTTCATGTTCTGTAGAAAAGCAAAGCAGTAGAAATAAATACAGTATCATACTTCATAAACATACAAGAAATTTGTAGCTGTATTAACCATTGTTGGTATTTGAAGTGATAATTTAGGAATAGAAGTGTAGTGATTGCAGAATTTATAGAGTGCTTACCTTGTATGACTTTGTAGATGGAAATGTCTTTTGTTGAAAGAGCTCTTTGTTGTCTACTATATATGCAAGGACAAGCATAAGTAGGTGTGGTTATGAAGTACTTGACCATTGAAATAAAGCAGTGGTATCAAATGTATGGACCGTGGTTTGGCTCAGGCCTGCAAAGGGGTTTATTGTGGCACAAGAGATAATCTTGTAAGGTACAAAAAATAATAATAATATAATAGGTATGCCTCTGAGTTTTCACAAATCTAGGTCAAGTCAAGTCATCTTTAGTTATTTTGCGCTTGAATCATCCAATCGGAAATGCTCCATAAAAAATGTATAGAGGGTGCGATTTATTGCAAATTGCACAAGAAATCTCTAAAAATTCATGTTAATGACAAGTCTGATGTGTGTGCAAAGTTTCACGAGTTTTCACACATGTATAGATAAAAAAAAACAAAGCAGCACTTTACTTGGCAACCAATGCATCGCTATAGCAGCAGCGTGCGACAAAATAAAAAACTTTCGATAAATTTGCATCTTAAACATCTTAAGATGAAACACACCAAGTTTGAACACGGTCGGATGAATTTTGTAGGAGGAGTTAAAATATGACCCCTAAAAAAGGCCACAAAAAAAGTCTACAAATCCCATCATAAATCAAAATGGCGGACTTCCTGTTTGGTTTAGCACATGGTTCCAAGAGACTTTTTTGTACATCGTGGGCTCTTATGTATGCCTCTAAATTATCATAGCGCTAGGTGAAACGTACAACCGGGAATGCTTCGTTAAAGAGGAGTTTTTTAGCTCAAAATGTGATGCCCGGCCCCTACGGGACTTCCTGTTGGGTTTAGCACATGGCACCAAGAGACTTTTTTGTACATCATGGGCTGTTACATTTGTCTCCAAATTTTCGTAGCTCTAGCTGCTTCGTACAACTGGGAATGCTTCATTAAGAAGTAATTTTTTCCTTTGCAAACTGTGCATGCCACGGCAACAGCGTGCGACAAAATAAAAAGCTTTCAATAACTTTTCATCTTCAACATCTTAAGATGAATCACACCAAGTTTGGAGATGATCGGATAAACTCTGTAGGAGGAGTTCGTTAAAATAAGACCCCTATGAAATGGCCCAAAAAATGGCAACACGTTCCAAAGTAAATCAAAATGGCGGACTTCCTGTTCGGTTTAGCATATGGTTCAAAAAGAGTTTTTTGTACCTTGAGGGCTCTTACATATGTCTTCAAATATTGGTAACTCTAGGTGAAATGTACAGCCGGGAATGCTTCATTAAGTTAGAATTTTGAAACACAAAATTTGATGCCTCGCCTCTGGCGGACTTCCTGTTAGGTTTAGCATATGGCACCAACAGGCTTTTTTGTAGATCATAGTCTGTTACATATGTGTACCAATTTTCGTAGCTCTAGATTAAACGTACCACCGGCAATGCTTCGTTAAGTAAGAATTTTGAAACTGTAAATTTGATGCCCCGCCACCGTCATATAGTATGTCAAAAACTTTAGATTTTTTACCATGATGTTGTCCCAGGTGTTGAGATGGTACAGCCCAAGTTTGAAGTCAATCGGGTTAACCGTGTAGGAGAAGCGGGCAAAAGTATGACCCCTGTAAATGTGCAAAAATGGGCCAAAATTGGACATTCAAATACTCATACCTCACTTCCTGTCTATTTTAGGGTACACATATCAAAGAGGTTTTTGTTCATCTGGATGTGCTACAGGTGCCACACAATTTTCGTAGCCATAGGACAATCGTAGCGGGACAGGGATCCGTTAAACCTATGTAGGTGGCGCTACAGAGCCATTTTTCTGTTATCATGTATGGCGACTTTAAAATATCAAATTTTTCGCCAGACCCGATCTGCGTGTAAAGTTTGGTGAGTTTTCGTTCATGTTTAGTGCCTCAAAAATGTGGTTGTTTGCGGAAAAGAATAATAACAAAGAAGAAGAAGAAGAAGAATAACTAGAGCTGCGAGCAGCTATAAAGGGCCCTCGCAATCCGGGCCACGTTGGGGTACTTGCACGTCGGGGTACTGGCACGTTGGGGTACTGTCAAATAGGACAAGGACCATCTAAAATGTTTTTGACAAGCCTTGTGTGTGCAAAGTTTAATCAAAACGCAAAATATGGTGTGCAATTCCCAAAATAAATTCAAAATGGTGGACTTCCTTTTAGGTTTAGCATACGGCTACCGAATACTTTTTGTAGGTCTTAAGCTAATAGGTATGCCTCCCAGTTTTCACAAATCTTGGTCAAGTCATCTTTAGTTGTGTATCGCTTGAATCATACAATTGGAAATGCTCCATAAAAATGCATAGAGGGCGCTATTGAGCACAACGTTGGGTTACTTGCACGTCAGGGTACTGGCACGTTGGGGTACTGTTACATGGAACAAGGACCATTTAAAATGTTATTTTTTTCCATGCCTTGTCTGTGCAAAGTTTAATGAAAAAGGCCAAAAATGATGTATAATTCCCAAAATAAAATCAAAATAGCGGACTTCCTCTTCGGTTTGGCAAATGGCTACATAATACTTTTTTGTAGGTCTAGCATAATCATACAATCGGAAATGCTTCATAAAAATGTCTAGAGGGCGCTATTTATTGCAAATTGCACAATAAATCTCTGAAAATTCATGTTCCTGACAAGTCTGATGTGTTTGCAAAGTTTCATGAGTTTTCATGTGTATAAAAAAAAAAAAAAGCAGCACTTGACAAACAATGCATTGCTATGGCAACAGCGTGTTACAAAATAAAAAACTTTCGATTACTTTGCATCTTAAACATCTTAAGATGAAACACACCAAGTTTGAAGACAGTCGGATAAATTTTGTAGGAGGGGTTCGTTAAAATATGACCCCTGAAAAAGGCCACAAAAAATGGCAACAAACCCCATCATAAATCAAAATGGCAGACTTCCTGTTTGGTTTAGCACATGGTTCCAAGAGACTTTTTTGTACATCATGGGCTCTTATGTATGCCTGCAAATTATCATAGCGCTAGGTGAAACGTACAACCGGGAATGCTTCGTTAAAGAGGAGTTTTTTAGCTCAAAATGTGATGCCCGACCCCTGGGGGACTTCCTGTTGGGTTTAGCACAGGGCACCAAGAGACTTTTTTGTACATCTTGGGCTGTTACATATGTCTACAAATTTTCGTAGCTCTAGCTGCTTCGTACAAATGGGAATGCTTCTTTAAGGATATTTTTTTTCCTTTAAAAACAGTGCATGCCATGACAACAGTGTGCGACGAAATACAAAGCTTTCAATAACTTTTCATCTTCAACATCTTAAGATGAATCACACCAAGTTTGAAGATGATCGGATAAACACTGTAGGAGGAGTTAGTTAAAATAAGACCCCAATGAAATGGCCAAAAAAATGGCAACACGTTCCAAAATAAATCAAAATGGTGGACTTCCTGTTAGGTTTAGCATATGGTTCAAAAAGAGTTTTTTGTAGGTCATAGCCTGTTACATATGTGTACCAATTTTCGTAGCTCTAGATTAAACGTACAACCGGCAATGCTTCGTGAAGTAAGAATTTTTAAACTCTAAATTTGATGCGCCGCCGCCGTCATATAGTATATCAAAAACTTTTTCACAATGATGTTGTCCCAGGTGTTGAGATGGTACATCCCAAGTTTGAAGTCAATCGGGTTAACCGTGTAGGAGAAGCGGGCAAAAGTATGACCCCTGTAAATGTGCAAAAATTGGCAAAAATTGGACATTTAAATACTCATACCTCACTTTCTGTCTATTTTAGGGTACACACTTCAAAGAGGTTTTTGTTCATTGGGATGTGCTACAGGTGCCACACAATTTTCATAGCCGTCGGACAATCGTAGCAGGACAGGGATCCGTTTAACCTATGTAGGGGGCGCTAAGGAGCCATTTTTCTGTTATCATGTATGGCGACTTTAAAATATCAAATTTTTCGCCAGGCCTGATGTGCGTGTAAAGTTTGGTGAGTTTTCGTTCACGTTTAGTGTCTCAAAAATGCGATTGTTTGCGGAGAAGAAAAAGAAGAATAATAAGAAGAATTCCTACAAAAACAATAGGGCCTCGCAGCGGCACCGCCGCCGCCGCTGCTCGGGCCCTAATAATAATAATAATAATTCGAACGAAAAACAATAGGGACCTCGCAGCGGTCGCTGCTCGGGCCCTAACTAGAGCTGCGAGCAGCTATAAAGGGCCCTCGCAGCCCGGGCCACGTTGGGGTACTTGCACGTTGGGGAACTTGCACATTGGGGTACTGGCACATTGGAAGCAGAATTTCTTTGAAAATGGCATGATAAACATGTGGACTTTTTTTTTTTTTTTTGCCAGGTGTGATGAGTGTGTCAAGCTCAATGGGTTTTGGTGATTGTTAAGATCTGCAAAAATCAGCGTCTTTTTTTTTATTTTTAGGCAATGAGTTGCTCTGATTGGTATTTTTCGTAAAAGTATATATACACACATCATCGCTCGTACTCATTGCACAATGTTGCTTTTATTGTCCATAGAGGCGATAAAAAAAATAAATAAAACTAAATAAAAAATACGTATGTTTGGATCGGTCTGATACCAGTGAACATATTGAGTGGTGGAAAGTAAAAGAATATTCATAAATGACTTAGTTATCACACTTACAATGAGTTTACAATTTTTGCAAAAATACCGTAAGTGAGGCATTTTTTTTTTATGCCTCAAGGACTAGGTGGCGCTGTATTTATAACTGAATTTTGTCATAGAGATACCTTCAGGCCTTGACTCTAAATATACATTTCAAATATGGGATTTTTTGGAGCATGTATCGGGGAGTTATTAAGCATATCCTTTTTCAGTGCGAAACACAAATTTTGATGCCCCGCCCTCATCATATAGTATTTCCAAAAGTCAAGATTTTTCCGTCTGTTGTTGGCTCAGGTCTTGGCATGGTCCAGGTCAAGTCATAAGTCAGTCGGATAAAACGTGTAGGAGAAGTGGGCAAAAGTATGCCCTCTGAAAATGTGCAAAAATCGTAAAAAATGGGACATTCAAAAATTCGTAGCTCACTTCCTGTTCATTTTAGCATATGGGTCCAAGAGACTTTTTTGTAGGTCTTTGGCTCCCTCATACACGTAAAAATTTTCGTAGAACTTGCTTAAACGTACAATCGGGGCTGCTTCGTTAAAAATTTCTAGGGGGCGCTATTGAGTCATTTTTGTAAAAATAGCACAATCAACAATAAAATATTGTTCATTTTACCAGGCCAGATGTGTGTGCCAAGTGTCATGAGTTTCTGCGCATGTTTAGACCCTCAAAACTGGCGTTGTTTTCTTGGCGAACAGTGCTTAGCCACGCCCACAGCGATTCGCGAAAACTCACAAATTTCGTGTTGTGACATCATGAAGGCCGAAACCCTCATCTGAGCAAATATGAGGTTGGTCCAGTTAACGTGTTTGGAGAAAAAATGTACAAGAAAATTCGTAAGAAAAAAAATTGCCACTAGGTGGCGCTATCAGTAAGATGAAATATAAGTTCGTAGATGTCTTTAGGGCTGGACTCTCATCAAATGTGTGAAATTTTGAGAAGATAGGATCATCTCGGTCAAGTTCATGCAGCTTTTATTGTCACGAAAAATCTTCAGACTTTGCGGCACCGTAGCGGCCACGCCCTTTGGCGAAAAGTTACAATATTCGGTGTTGGGCATGATCAACATCTTAAGGCTTTTTTGACCAACTTTCAACTGGATCCCTTCAACGAGCTCAGCGCAGTAGCTAAAAACGTAAAGTATGACATTTATTGTCACCACTAGGTGGCGCTATACGTATAACTGAATTTTATCATATAGATGTTTTCAGGCCGTGACTATTACGTTGCCTGAGAAGTTTGAGATTTTTTGGAGCTTGAACATGGGAGTTATTAAGCATTTGCTCTTTCTGGACAAATGAAATTTTAAAGACAATATTTGATGACCCGCCCCCATCATATAGTATTTCGAAAAGGCAAGACTTTTTGCCCAGTTGTTCTCTCAGGTCTTGAGATGATAAATGCCAAGTTTGATGTGAATTGGATGAAAAATGTTTGCAGAGGGGGAAAAAGCATGACCACAGTGAATGTGCCAAAATAGGCCAAAATTGGACATAAAAAAATTCATAGCTCATTTCCTGTACATTTTAGCTACATGGTCCCAATAGACTTTTTTGTGCGTCTCGGGGTGCTACACGTGCCTGCCAATTTTCGTTGCTCTAGCTCAAACGTGCCAGGCTTGGTTTTTATTTTTCTACGCTAGGGGGCGCTATAGAGTCGCGTTGTTATGACGACTTCATAATATCAAATTTTTCGCCGGGCCTGAGGAGTGTGCAAAGTTTGGTGAGTTTTCGTGAATGTTTAGGTACTCAAAAATGCGATCGTTTACGGAGAAGAAGAAGAAGAAGAAGAAGAAGAAGAAGAAGAATTCGAACGAAAAACAATAGGGACCTCGCAGCGGTCGCTGCTCGGGCCCTAACTAGAATAGCTATAAAGCTATAAAGGGCCCTCGCAGCCCGGGCCACGTTGGGGTCCTTGCACGTTGGGGTACTGGCATATTGGAAGCAAAATTTCTTTGAAAATGGCATAATAAACGTTTACATGTAGAATATTTTTTTTTGCCAGTGTGTGTCAAGCTCAACGGGTTTTGGTGGTTGTTAAGACCTGCAAAAATCAGCGTCCTTTTTTATTTTTAGGCAATGAGTTGCCCTGATTGGTATTTTTTGTAAAAGTGTATATACACATCATCGCTCGTTGTACTCATTGCACAATGTTACTTTTATTGTCCAAAGGGGCAATCAAAAATGAATAAAACAAAATGGAAACGTACATACGTTTGGATCGGTGTGAAGCCAGTGAACAATTTGAGTGGTGGAAACTAAAAGAATATTCATAAATGACTTAGTTATCACACTTAGAATGAGTGTACATTTTTTGTACAAAACACCGTATGTGGGTTTTTATATATATATATATATATATAAATGCCTCAAGGGCTAGGTGGCGCTGTATTTATAACTGAATGTTGTCATAGAGATACCTTCAGGCCTTGATTATAAGCATACATGTCAAGTGTGGGATTTTTTTTGGAGCATGTACCGTGGAGTTATTAAGCATATCCTTCATTCACGATATTGCTTTTAATGTCCATAAAGGCTATCAAAAATAAATAAAAATATATATATGTTTGGATAAGTCTGATGCCAGTGAACATTTTGAGTGGTGGAAACTAAAAGAATATTCATAAATGACTTAGTTATCACACTTAGAATGAGTTTACATTTTTTGTACAAAATACCGTATGTGGGGTATTTTTTTTTTATGCCTCAAGGGCTAGGTGGCGCTGCATATATAACTGAATGTTGTCATAGAGATAACTTCAGGCCTTGACGATAAACATACATGTCAAGTTTGGGATTTTTTGGAGCATGTACCGGGGAGTTATCAAGCATATCCTTTTTCATTGCGAAACACAAATTTTGATGCCCCGCCCTCATCATATAGTATTTTGAAAAGTCAAAATTTTTCCCCCTGTCGTTGGCTCAGGTCTTGACATGGTCCAGGCCAAGTCTTAACTCAGTCGGATGAAACGTGTAGGAGAAGTGGGCAAAAGTCTGCCCCCTGTGAATGTGCAAAAATCGTCAAAAATGGGACATTCAAAAATTCGTAGCTCACTTCCTGTTCATTTTAGCATATGGGTACAAGAGACTTTTTTGTAGGTCTTGGGCTCCCTCATACACCTAAAAATATTCGTCGTTCTTGCTTAAACGTACAACTGGGGCTGTTTCGTTAAAGATTTCTAGGGGGCGCTATTGAGTCATTTTTGTAAAAATAGCACAATCAACAATAAAATATTGCTCATTTTACCAGGCCAGATGTGTGTGCCAAGTTTCAGGAGTTTCTGTGCATGTTTAGACCCTCAAAACTGGCGTTGTTTTCTTGGCGAACAGCGCTTAGCCACACCCACAGCAATTCGCGAAAACTCACAAACTTCGTGTTGTGACATCATGAAGGCCGAAACCCTCATCTGAGCAAATATGAGGTAGGTCCAGTTAACGTGTTTGGAGAAAAACGTAGAAGAAAATTCGTAAGAAAAAAAATTGCCATTAGGTGGCACTATCAGTTAGATGAAATATAAGTCAGTAGATGTCTTTAGGGCTGGACTCTCATCAAATGTGTGAAATTTTGAGAAGATAGGATCATCTCGGTCAAGTTAATGCAGCTTTTATTTTCACGAAAAATCTTCAGACTTTGCGTCACAGTAGCGGCCACGCCCTTTGGCGAAAAGTTACAATATTCAGTGTGGGGCATGATCAACATCTTAAGGCTTTTCTGACCAATTTTCAAATGGATTCCTTCAACAAGCTCAGCACAGTAGCTAAAAACGTAAAGTATGACATTTATTGTAACCACTAGGTGGCGCTATATGTATAACTGAATTTTATCATATAGATGTTTTCAGGCCGTGACTATTACGTTGCCTGAGAAGTTTGAGATTTTTTGGAGCTTGAACATGGGAGTTATTAAGCATTTCCTCTTTCTGGACAAATGAAATTTTAAAGGCAATATTTGATGCCCCGCCCCCGTCATATAGTATTTCAAAAAGGCAAGATGTTTTGCCCAGTTGTTCTCTCAGGTCTTGAGATGATAAATGCCAAGTTTGAAGTCAATTGGATGAAAAATGTTTGCAAAGGGGGAAAAAGCATGACCACAGTGAATGTGCCAAAATAGGCCAAAATTGGACATTAAAAAATTCATAGCTCACTTCCTGTACATTTTAGCTACATGGTCCCAATAGACTTTTTTGTGCGTCTCGGGGTGCTACACGTGCCTGCCAATTTTCGTTGCTCTAGCTCAAATGTGCCGGGCTTGGTTTTTATTTTTCTATGCTAGGGGGCGCTATAGAGTCGCGTTGTTATAACGACTTCATAATATCAAATTTTTCGCCGGACCTGAGGAGTGTGCAAAGTTCGGTGAGTTTTCTTGAATATTTAGGTACCCAAAATCGCGATTGTTTGCGGAGAATAAAGAAGAAGAAGAAGAAGAATAACTAGAGCTGCGAGCAGCTATAAAGGGCCCTCGCAGCCCGGGCCACGTTGGGGTACTTGCACGTTGGGGAACTTGCACATTGGGGTACTGGCACATTGGAAGCAGAATTTCTTTGAAAATGGCATGATAAACATGTAGATTTTTTTTTTTTTTTGCCAGGTGTGATGAGTGTGTCAAGCTCAATGGGTTTTGGTGATTGTTAAGATCTGCAAAAATCAGCGTCTTTTTTTTTAATTTTTAGGCAATGAGTTGCCCTGATTGGTATTTTTCGTAAAAGTATATATACACACATCATCGCCCGTACTCATTGCACAATGTTGCTTTTATTGTCCATAGAGGCGATCAAAAAAAAAAAAAAAAACTAAATAAAAAATATGTATGTTTGGATCGGTCTGATACCAGTGAACATATTGAGTGGTGGAAAGTAAAAGAATATTCATAAATTACTTAGTTATCACACTTACAATGAGTTTACAATTTTTGCAAAAATACCGTAAGTGAGGCATTTTTTTTTTTTTATGCCTCAAGGACTAGGTGGCGCTGTATTTATAACTGAATTTTGTCATAGAGATACCTTCAGGCCTTGACTATAAATATACATTTCAAGTATGGGATTTTTTGGAGCATGTACCTGGGAGTTATTCAGCATAGCCTTCATTCACGATATTGCTTTTAATGTCCATAGAGGCTATCAAAAATACATAAAACTAAATAACAAAAATATGTGTGTTTGGTTAGGTCTGATGCCAGTGAATATTTTGAGTGGTGGAAAGTAAAAGAATATTCCTAAATGACTTAGTTATCACACATAGAATGAGTTTACATTTTTTGTACAAAATACCGTAAGTGGGGTATTTTTTTTTCATGCCTCAAGGGCTAGGTGGCGCTGCATATATAACTGAATGTTGTCATAGAGATACCTTCAGGCCTTGACGATAAACATACATGTCAAGTTTGGGATTTTTTGGAGCATGTATCGGGGAGTTATTAAGCATATCCTTTTTCAGTGCGAAACACAAATTTTGATGCCCCGCCCTCATCATATAGTATTTCCGAAAGTCAAGATTTTTCCGTCTGTTGTTGGCTCAGGTCTTGGCATGGTCCAGGTCAAGTCATAAGTCAGTCGGATAAAACGTGTAGGAGAAGTGGGCAAAAGTATGCCCCCTGAAAATGTGCAAAAATCGTCAAAAATGGGACATTCAAAAATTCGTAGCTCACTTCCTGTTCATTTTAGCATATGGGTCCAAGAGACTTTTTTGTAGGTCTTTGGCTCCCTCATACACCTAAAAATATTCGTAGATCATGCTTAAACGTACAATCGGGGCTGCTTCATTAAAAATTTCTAGGGGGCGCTATTGAGTCATTTTTGTAAAAATAGGACAATACATGATAAAATATTGCTCATTTTGCCAGGCCAGATGTGTGTGCCAAGTTTCATGAGTTTCTGCGCATGTTTAGACCATCAAAACTGGCGTTGTTTTCTTGGCGAACAGTGCTTAGCCACGCCCACAGTGATTCGCGAAAACTCACAAACTTCGTGTTGTGACATCATGAAGGCCGAAACCCTCATCTGAGCAAATATGAGGTTGGTCCAGTTAACGTGTTTGGAGAAAAATGTACAAGAAATTTCGTTAGAAAAAAAATTGCCACTAGGTGGCGCTATCAGTAAGATGAAATATAAGTACGTAGATGTCTTTAGGGCTGGACTCTCATCAAATGTGTGAAATTTTGAGAAGATAGGATCATCTCGGTCAAGTTCATGCAGCTTTTATTGTCACGAAAAATCTTCAGACTTTGCGGCACCGTAGCGGTCACGCCCTTTGGCGAAAAGTTACAATATTCGGTGTGGGGCATGATCAACATCTTAAGGATTTTCTGACCAACTTTCAACTGGATCCCTTCAACGAGCTCAGCGCAGTAGCTAAAAACGTAAAGTATGACATTTATTGTTACCACTAGGTGGTGCTATATGTATAACTGAATTTTATCATATAGATGTTTTCAGGCCGTGACTATTACGTTGCCTGAGAAGTTTGAGATTTTTTGGAGCTTGAACATGGGAGTTATTAAGCATTTGCTCTTTCTGGACAAATGAAATTTTAAAGACAATATTTGATGCCCCGCCCCCATCATATAGTATTTCTAAAAGGCAAGACTTTTTGCCCAGTTGTTCTCTCAGGTCTTGAGATGATAAATGCCAAGTTTGATGTGAATTCGATGAAAAATGTTTGCAGAGGGGGAAAAAGCATGACCACAGTGAATGTGCCAAAATAGGCCAAAATTGGACATAAAAAAATTCATAGCTCATTTCCTGTACATTTTAGCTACATGGTCCCAATAGACTTTTTTGTGCGTCTCGGGGTGCTACACGTGCCTGCCAATTTTCGTTGCTCTAGCTCAAACGTGCCAGGCTTGGTTTTTATTTTTCTACGCTAGGGGGCGCTATAGAGTCGCGTTGTTATGACGACTTCATAATATAATATTTTTCGCCGGGCCTGAGGAGTGTGCAAAGTTTGGTGAGTTTTCGTGAATGTTTAGGTCCTAAAAAATGCGATCGTTTACGGAGAAGAAGAAGAAGAAGAATAATAATAACTAGAGCTGCGAGCAGCTATAAAGGGCCCTCGCAGCCCGGGCCACGTTGGAGTCCTTGCACGTTGGGGTACTTGCACGTTAGGGTACTGGCACGTTGGGGTACTGGCACGTTGGGGTACTGGCATATTGGAAGCAAAATTTCTTTGAAAATGGCATAATAAACCTTTACATGTAGAATATTTTTTTTGCCAGTGTGTGTCAAGCTCAACGGGTTTTGGTGATTGTTAAGACTTGCAAAAATCAGCGTCCTTTTTTATTTTTAGGCAATGAGTTGCCCTGATTGATATTTTTTGTAAAAGTGTATATATACATCATCGCTCGTTGTACTCATTGCACAATGTTACTTTTATTGTCGAAAGGGGCAATCAAAAATGAATAAAACAAAATGGAAACGTACATACGTTTGGATCGGTGTGAAGCCAGTGAACAATTTGAGTGGTGGAAACTAAAAGAATATTCATAAATGACTTAGTTATCACACTTAGAATGAGTGTACATTTTTTGTACAACATACCGTATGTGTTTTTTATTTATTTTTATATAATATGCCTCAAGGGCTAGATGGCGCTGTATTTATAACTGAATGTTGTCATAGAGATACCTTCAGGCCTTGATTATAAGCATACATGTCAAGTGTGGGATTTTTTTTGGAGCATGTACCGTGGAGTTATTAAGCATATCCTTCATTCACGATATTGCTTTTAATGTCCACAGAGGCTATCAAAAATAAATCAAAATATATATATGTTTGGATAAGTCTGATGCCAGTGAACATTTTGAGTGGTGGAAACTAAAAGAATATTCCTAAATGACTTAGTTATCACACTTAGAATGAGTTTACATTTTTTGTACAAAATACCGTAAGTGGGGTATTTTTTTTTTCATGCCTCAAGGGCTAGGTGGCGCTGCATATATAACTGAATGTTGTCATAGAGATACCTTCAGGCCTTGACGATAAACATACATGTCAAGTTTGGGATTTTTTGGAGCATGTATCGGGAAGTTATTAAGCATATCCTTTTTCAGTGCGAAACACAAATTTTGATGCCCCGCCCTCATCTTATAGTATTTCCAAAAGTCAAGATTTTTCCGTCTGTTGTTGGCTCAGGTCTTGACATGGTCCAGGTCAAGTCAACTCAGTCGGATGAAACGTGTAGGAGAAGTGGGCAAAAGTATGCCCCCTGAAAATGTGCAAAAATCGTCAAAAATGGGACATTCAAAAATTCGTAGCTCACTTCCTGTTCATTTTAGCACATGGGTCCAAGAGACTTTTTTGTAGGTCTTTGGCTCCCTCATACACCTAAAAATTTTCGTAGATCTTGCTTAATTAACCCTTGTGCCATTTGTTTAGCCAAATATGTAAATTGGGAGTTGATTGTGCAGGGGGAAAACACAAAAAAAAAAAAAAAAAAAAAAAAATGAGCCACGGCTTTGGAAAACTGGGGGATGGTCAAAATGCGAGTGTGCCGACATTTCTCAGCCATTGCATGAGGGAGATAACTAATTTTATAGCCCTGGAATATACGTTAGCCAGCCGCGTAACATTAATGTACATTATAAGTGACATTTTTGGACCGATTGGACACTGCATGTATTTTATTGCAATTTCCGTGATTTCTGCATGAAATCCTTCTATGGACATTCCTCGACGGTGCCATGGCCATGAGAAAGATTTCGCACCCCAAATCCACCAGGTGGCGGTAGAGGCCAATTAATGATTTTCCTTGCAAACGCCGCACTGTTTCCAGCACGCCATATTCCACACAGACTTATTTCTTCGTGCTTTTTACTGATTGTGCATTCGACAGGATGTTAGTGGATGCGCGTGCACGTTAGTGGGCGCGCGTGCGTGTTCGTGGATGCGCGTACACGCGCGCCACTTATATTTTTGTGCAGAAAAAGGTATTGCGAGCTATTGACTTATGTTTCGTGTTGGGATATTTGTTTGTTTGTCTGCATGGACGTGGGAGGCACGTTCCCTAGTGGGAGGGGTCGAATGGCAATGCTCTTTGTCGTTGTTATGTCCCCAAAATGAGCCACTTTTAGAGGTGGGCGTCGTTGCAATACAGCGGTTTTCCTCAGTGTGTGAAGGCTGTTATTTAAATTTTTTTTCTCTCTTTCTTCACTTTAGAACTTTAGAATTGATAGCGTGCATATTCCACACGCATGCGCAGTTCGATCATCCATTTTGAACAGCCGAGCAGTGGCATTTGCTCTGCAAAGCCTGCAGGGGGGAGGCGTGCCATTGTGGCCAAACAAGCGTGCAACGTGGAGGTGACGTATTTCCCTTCGTGCATTCTTCAAAACATGGCAAGGAGCATGGATCGGTGAAAACTAAGCAGAAGGGATAAGACAAAACAAAAAAAACGTGTTTTTTTTTTTGCAACTTATGAAGTGTAACATGTAACGGTTGTCGAGATGAATTCCTCGTCGGTTATCTTATCTGGCCGTTGCATTTCTACGTGTGAAAGTGCTAAGCTTCGATTTTTATTCGGCTAGTTTGTATTCACAACAACGTGCAAGAGCTAACGTGCAAGAGACATGAGCTTCCTGGATCTAAGTAAAAGAACGGCGATCGGAGACACAAAAAGCTGCAAATGCAAGTTGGCAAGTAAGTACTTCTACAAAATAAACATAAACGAACATATGAGCACGTCCTGGAATGCCGCGGGGGACGTGCAGCTTCCCAACGGTATGTAGCTCGTCGCTGTGTTGACTTCCGTTCGCCGGATACAATTGGATACAGGCGGTGTAAATTTATCCGAAAAACACGCACGATTTCCGGGTAAAGTAAACGGACGGATCGGTGTAATGGAGCTTTTTCTTTCCGTTATTTCTCCGGAACCGTACGTCCTACGGGGAAAATGACACATATCTGACACATATCTGGAACCGTGAGCACAAGAGATACGTGGCTCGTTGAAGTGCGACGCCGGATACGGGGGTGTAAATCGGGCCTTCCTGTATCCGAAAATCAAACACAATTTGCGGCTAAAGTCACGGAGGGGTCCCGGTGCCGCTCCGGAGCCCCACAAAAAGTACTTTTTTCCCCAAAGTTTTCTATCAAAGCTACCGTGTTGCCTGATGCTCTAACTATGTCATATGAAAGATTCAAATTTATTTCTTTATTATACATATATACAACACAGTTAATTTTCTTCATAATCTATTATTTGGCTTCTGTTGTCCTATGGCGGGGGGAAATAATAATAATAAATAAATATACTATATTTATGCATAGTTTTGATGCCAATGAACATTTTGGGTGGTTGAAAGAAAAAAATATATAAAAAAATGACTTAGTTATCACACCTCAAAGGAGCATTACATATTTGGCTAAAATGTACTCTTCGAGGGTGTTCTGAGTTAAATTGCCATTGTCAAAAAATTTGGCATGCATTGAAAAAATTGTTGTTATAACTTATTGCCTTATTCGAAGCTCTAATTATGTCATATGAAGTATTAATTTTTTATTTATTTTTTATACATGTATACAGCACAGTTCGTTTTCTTCATAGTCCATTCTTTGGGCTTGTATTGTCCTAAGAGGGGGGAATACATAAAAAAAAAAAAAACTTCATATGTATGGATAGTTCTGATGCCAATGAACATTTTGAGTGGTTGAAATAAAAAAAAATGTTAAAAATTGACTTAGTTATCACACCTCAAAGTAGAATTACTTATTTGGCTAAAATCTACTCTTCGAGGGTATCACTGATTTCAAGGCACAAGGGTTAAACGTACAATCGGGGCTGCTTCGTTAAAGATTTCTAGGGGGCGCTATTGAGTCATTTTTGTAAAAATAGGACAATACATGATAAAATATTGCTCATTTTGCCAGGCCAGATGTGTGTGCCAAGTTTCATGAGTTTCTGCGCATGTTTAGACCATCAAAACTAGCGTTGTTTTCTTGGCGAACAGTGCTTAGCCACGCCCACAGCGATTCGCGAAAACTCACAAACTTCGTGTTGTGACATCATGAAGGCCGAAACCCCCATCTGAGCAAATATGAGGTTGGTCCAGTTAACGTGTTTGGAGAAAAATGTACAAGAAAATTCGTAAGAAAAAAAATTGCCACTAGGTGGCGCTATCAGTTAGATGAAATATAAGTTCGTAGATGTCTTTAGGGCTGGACTCTCATCAAATGTGTGAAATTTTGAGAAGATAGGATCATCTCGGTCAAGTTCATGCAGCTTTTATTGTCACGAAAAATCTTCAGAATTTGCGTCACCGTAGCAGCCACTCCCTTTGGCGAAAAGTTACAATATTCGGTGTGGGGCATCATCAACATCTTAAGGCTTTTCTGACCAATTTTCAACTGGATCCCTTCAACGAGCACAGCACAGTAGCTAAAAACATAAAGTATGACATTTATTGTAACCACTAGGTGGCGCTATATGTATAACTGAATTTTTTCATATAGGTGTTTTCAGGCCGTGACTATTACGTTGCCTGAGAAGTTTGAGATTTTTTGGAGCTTGTACATGGGAGTTATTCAGCATTTGCTCTTTCTGGACAAATTAAATTTTAAAGGCAATATTTGATGCCCCGCCCCCGTCATATAGTATTTCGAAAAGGCAAGATTTTTTGCCTAGTTGTTCTCTTAGGTCTTGAGATGATAAATGCCAAGTTTAAAGTCAATGGGATGAAAAATGTTTGCATAGGGGGAAAAAGTATGACCACAGTGAATGTGCCAAAATAGGCCAAAATTGGACATTAAAAAATTCATAGCTCACTTCCTGTACATTTTAGGAAATGGCTTCCACTGACTTTTTTGTGCGTCTCGGAGTGCTACACGTGCCTGCCAATTTTCGTAGCTCTAGCTCAAACGGGCCGGGATTGGTTTTTATTTTTCTACGCTAGGTGGCGCTATAGAGTCGCGTTGTTATGACAACTACATAATATCAAATTTTTCGCCGGGCCCGAAGAGACTGCAAAGTTTGGTGAGTTTTCGTAAATGTTTAGGCCCTCAAAAATGCGATCGTTTGCGGAGAATAAAGAAGAAGAAGAAGAAGAAGAAGAAGAAGAAGAATTCTTACAAAAACAAGAGGGACCTCGCAGCGGTCGCTGCTCGGGCCCTAATAACTAGAGCTGCGAGCAGCTATAAAGGGCCCTCGCAAACCGGGCCACGTTGGGGTACTTGCACGTCGGGGTACTGGCACGTTGGGGTACTGTCAAATAGGACAAGGACCATCTAAAATGTTTTTGACAAGCCTTGTGTGTGCAAAGTTTAATCAAAACGCAAAATATGGTGCGCAATTCCCAAAATAAATTCAAAATGGCGGACTTCCTTTTAGGTTTAGCATACGGCTACAGAATACTTTTTGTAGGTCTTAAGCTAATAGGTATGCCTCCCAGTTTTCACAAATCTAGGTCAAGTCATCTTTAGTTGTGTATCGCTTGAATCATACAATTGGAAATGCTTCATAAAAATGCATAGAGGGCGCTATTGAGCACAACGTTGGGTTACTTGCACGTCAGGGTATTGGCACGTTGGGGTACTGTTACATGGAACAAGGACCATTTAAAATGTTAGTTTTTTCCATGCCTTGTCTGTGCAAAGTTTAATGAAAAAGGCCAAAAATGATGTATAATTCCCAAAATAAAATCAAAATAGCGGACTTCCTCTTTGGTTTGGCAAATGGCTTCATAATACTTTTTTGTAGGTCTAGCATAATCATACAATCGGAAATGCTTCATAAAAATGTCTAGAGGGCGCTATTTATTGCAAATTGCACAATAAATCTCTGAAAATTCATGTTCATGACAAGTCTGATGTGTTTGCAAAGTTTCATGAGTTTTCATGTGTATAAAAAAAAAAAAAAGCAGCACTTGACAACTGTTACATGGCTGTTACATGGAACAAGGACCATTTAAAATGTTAGTTTTTTCCATGCCTTGTCTGTGCAAAGTTTAATGAAAAAGGCCAAAAATGATGTATAATTCCCAAAATAAAATCAAAATAGCGGACTTCCTCTTTGGTTTGGCAAATGGCTACATAATACTTTTTTGTAGGTCTAGCATAATCATACAATCGGAAATGCTTCATAAAAATGTCTAGAGGGCGCTATTTATTGCAAATTGCACAATAAATCTCTGAAAATTCATGTTCATGACAAGTCTGATGTGTTTGCAAAGTTCCATGAGTTTTCATGTGTATAAAAAAAAAAGCAGCACTTGACAAACAATGCATTGCTATGGCAACAGCGTGTTACAAAATAAAAAAACTTTCGATTACTTTGCATCTTAAACATCTTAAGATGAAACACACCAAGTTTGAAGACAGTCGGATAAATTTTGTAGGAGGGGTTCGTTAAAATATGACCCCTGAAAAAGGCCACAAAAAATGGCAACAAATCCCATCATAAATCAAAATGGCAGACTACCTGTTTGGTTTAGCACATGGTTCCAAGAGACTTTTTTTGTACGTCGTGGGCTCTTATGTATGCCTCCAAATTATCATAGCTCTAGGTGAAACGTACAACCGTGAATGCTTCGTTAAAGAGGAGTTGTTGTTTTTTAGCACAAAATGGGGGACTTCCTGTTGGGTTTAGTACATGGCACCAAGAGACTTTTTTTTTGTACATTGTGGGCTGTTACATATGTCTCCAAATTTTCGTCGCTCTCGCTGCTTCGTACAACTGGGAATGCTTCATTAAGAAGGATTTTTTTTCCTTTGCAAACAAGTGCATGCCACGACAACAGCGTGCGACGAAATACAAAGCTTTCAATAACTTTTCATCGTCAACATCTTAAAATGAATCACACCAAGTTTGAAGATGATCGGATAAACTCTGTAGGAGTTCGTTAAAATAAGACCCCTATGAAATGGCCCAAAAAATGGCCACACGTTCCAAAGTAAATCAAAATGGAGGGCTTCCTGTTAGGTTTAGCATCCATCCATCCATCCATTTTCTTGACCGCTTATTCCTCACAAGGGTCGCGGGGGCTGCTGGCGCCTATCTCAGCTGGCTCTGGGCAGTAGGCGGGGGACACCCTGGACTGGTTGCCAACCAATCGCAGGGCACACAGAGACGAACAACCATCCACACTCACACGCACACCTAGGGACAATTCGGAGCGCCCAATTAACCTGCCATGCATGTCTTTGGAATGTGGGAGGAGACCGGAGTACCCGGAGAAGACCCACGCGGGCACGGGGAGAACATGCAAACTCCACCCAGGAAGGTCCGAGCCTGGACTCGAACCGGAGACCTCAGAACTGGGAAGCGGACGTGCTAACCACTCGACTACCGTGCCGCCTAGGTTTAGCATATGGTTCAAAAATAGTTTTTTGTACCTCGAGGCCTGTTACATATGTCTTCAAATTTTGGTAACTCTAGGTGAAACGTACAACCGTGAATGCTTCGTTAAAGAGGAGTTGTTGTTTTTTAGCACAAAATGGGGGACTTCCTGTTGGGTTTAGCACATAGCACCAAGAGACTTTTTTTGTACATTGTGGGCTGTTACATATGTCTACAAATTTTCGTAGCTCTAGCTGCTTCGTACAACTGGGAATTCTTCCTTAAGAAGAATTTTTTTCCTTTGCAAACAAGTCCATGCCACGGCAACAGCGTGCGACGAAATAAAAAGCTTTCAATAACTTTTCATCTTCAACATCTTAAGATGAATCAAACCAAGTTTGAAGGTGATGGGATAAACTCTGTAGGAGGAGTTCGTTAAAATAAGACCCCTATGAAATGGCCAAAAAAATGGCAACATGTTCCAAAGTAAATCAAAATGGTGGACTTTCTGTTAGGTTTAGCATATGGTTCAAAAAGAGTTTTTTGTACCTTGAGGGCTGTTTCATATGTCTTCAAATTTTGGTCACTCTCAGTGAAACTTACAGCCGGGAATGCTTCATTAAGTAAAAATTTTGAAACAACAAATTTGATGCCCTGCTTCTGGCGGACTTTCTCTTAGGTTTAGCATATGGCACCAAAAGACGTTTTTGTAGGTCGTAGTCTGTTACATATGTGTACCAATTTTCGTAGCTCTAGAATAAACGTACAACCAGCAATGCTTTGTTAAGTAAGAGTATTGAAACTCTAAATTTGATGCCTCGTCCCCGTCATATAGTATGTCAAAAACGTTTGATTTTTTACCATGATGTTGTCCCATGTGTTGAGATGGTACAGCCCAAGTTTGAAGTCAATCGGGTTAACCGTGTAGGAGAAGCGGGCAATAGTATGATCCATGTAAATGTGCAAAACTGGGCCAAAATTGGACATTCAGATGATCATAGCCTCACTTTCTGTCTATTTTAGGGTACACGCATCAAAGAGGTTTTTGTTCATTGGGATGTGCTACAGGTGCCACACAATTTTCATAGCCGTCGGACAATCGTAGCGGGACAGGGATCCGTTTAACCTATGTAGGGGGCGCTAAGGAGCCATTTTTCTTTTGTCATGTATGTCGACTATAAAATATCAAATTTTTCGCCAGGCCTGATGTGTGTGTAAAGTTTGGTGAGTTTTCGGTCACGTTTAGTGTCTCAAAAATGTGATCGTTTGCGGAGAATAATAATAATAAGAAGAATAACTAGAGCTGCGAGCAGCTATAAAGGGCCCTCGCAACCCGGGCCACGTTGGGGTACTGTCAAATAGGACAAGGACCATCTAAAATGTTTTTGACAAGCCTTGTGTGTGCAAAGTTTAATCAAAACGCAAAATATGAAAAAAAGAAAAAAAAAAGAAAAGAAAAAAAAACGCAAAATATGGTGTGCAATTCCCAAAATGAATTCAAAATGGCGGACTTCCTTTTAGGTTTAGCATACGGCTACAGAATACTTTTTGTAGGTCTTAGACTAATAGGTATGCCTCTGAGTTTTCACAAATCTAGGTCAGGTCAAGTCATCTTTAGTTATTTCGCGCTTGAATCATCCAATCGGAAATGCTCCATAAAAATGTATAGAGGGCGCGATTTATTGCAAATTGCACAAGAAATCTCTAAAAATTCATATTCATGACAAGTCTGATGTGTGTGCAAAGTTTCATGAGTTTTCACACATGTATAGACCAAAAAAAAATAAGCAGCACTTTACTTGGCAAACAATGCATCGCTATGGCAACAGCATGTGACAAAATAAAAAACTTTCGATAACTTTGCATCTTAAACATCTTAAGATGAAACACACCAGGTTTGAAGACGGTCGGATGAATTTTGTACGAGGAGTTCGTGAAAATATGACCCCTAAGAAAGGCCACAAAAAATGGCTACAAATGCCGACGTAAATCAAAATGGCGGACTTCCCGTTTGGTTTAGCAGATGGTTCCAAGACTTTTTTGTACATCGTGGGCTCTTATGTATGCCTCCAAATTATCATCGCGCTAGGTGAAACGTACAACCGGGAATGCTTCGTTAAAGAGGAGTTTTTTTTAGCTCAAAATGTGATGCCCGGCCCCTGCGGGACTTCCTGTTGGGTTTAGCACATGGCACCAAGAGACTTTTTTTGTACATCGTGGGCTGTTACATATGTGTACAAATTTTCGTAGCTCTAGCTGCTTCGTCCAACTGGGAATGCTTCATTAAGAAGGATTTTTTTCCTTTGCAAAAAGTGCATGCCACGACAACAGCGTGCGACGAAATAAAAAACTTTCAATAATAAACTAATCAATCGGCGACTTTAAAATATCAAATTTTTCGCCAGGCCTGATGTGTGTGTAAAATTTGGTGAGTTTACGTTCACGTTGAGTGTCTCAAAAATGCGAAGCTAATAGGTATGCCTCCCAGTTTTCACAAATCTAGGTCAAATCACCTTTAGTTGTGTATCGCTTGAATCATACAATTGGAAATGCTCCATAAAAATGCATAGAGGGCGCTATTGAGCACAACGTTGGGTTACTTGCACGTCAGGGTACTGGCACGTTGGAACAAGGACCATTTAAAATGTTAGTTTTTTCCATGCCTTGTCTGTGCAAAGTTTAATGAAAAAGGCCAAAAATTATGTATAATTCCCAAAATAAAATCAAAATAGCGGACTTCCTCTTTGGTTTGGCAAATGGCTACATAATGCTTTTATGTAGGTCTAGCATAATCATACAATCGGAAATGCTTCATAAAAATGTCTAGAGGGCGCTATTTATTGCAAATTGGACAATAAATCTCTAAAAATTCATGTTCATGACAAGTCTGATGTGTTTGCAAAGTTTCATGAGTTTTCACACATGTATAAAAAAAAAAAAAAAAGCAGCACTTGGCAAACAATGCATTGCTATGGCAACAGCGTGTGACAAAATAAAAAACTTTAGATTACTTTGCATCTTAAACATCTTAAGATGAAACACAAGTTTGAAGACAGTCAGATAAATTTTGTAGGAGGGGTTCGTTAAAATATGACCCCTGAAAAAGGCCACAAAAAATGGCAACAAATCCCATCATAAATCAAAATGGCGGACTTCCTGTTTGGTTTAGCACATGGTTCCAAGAGACTTTTTTGTACATCGTGGGCTCTTATGTATGCCTGCAAATTATCATAGCGCTAGGTGAAACGTACAACCGGGAATGCTTCGTTAAAGAGGAGTTTTTTAGCTCAAAATGTGATGCCCGGCCCCTGGGGGACTTCCTGTTGCGTTTAGCACATGGCACCAAGAGACATTTTTGTACATCCTGGGCTGTTACATATGTCTACAATTTTTCGTCGCTCTAGCTGCTTCGTAAAACTGGGAATGCTTCATTAAGAAGGATTTTTTTCCTTTGCAAAAAGTGCATGCCACGATAACAGCGTGTGACGAAATAAAAAACTTTCAATAACTTTTCATTTTCAACATCTTAAGATGAATCACACCAAGTTTGAAGATGATCGGATAAACTCTGTAGGAGGAGTTTGTTAAAATATGACCCCTATGAAATGGCCAAAAAAAATGGCAACACATTCCAAAGTAAATCAAAATGGCGGACGTCCTATTAGGTTTAGCATATGGTTCAAAAAGAGTTTTTTGTACCTCGAGGGCTGTTATATACCTCTACAAATTTTGGTAACTCTAGGTGAAACGTACAGCCGGGTATGCTTTGTTAAAGAGGAGTTTTTTTAGCTCAAAATGTGATGCCCGGCCCCTGGGGGACTTCCTGTTGGGTTTAGCACAGGGCACCAAGAGACTTTTTTGTACATCTTGGGCTGTTACATATGTCTACAAATTTTCGTAGCTCTAGCTGCTTCGTACAACTGGCAATGCTTCTTTAAGGATATTTTTTTTCCTTTGCAAACAGTGCATGCCATGACAACAGCGTGCGACGAAATACAAAGCTTTCAATAACTTTTCATCTTCAACATCTTAAGATGAATCACACCAAGTTTGAAGATGATCGGATAAACACTGTAGGAGGAGTTCGTTAAAATAAGGCCCCAATGAAATGGCCAAAAAAATGGCAACACGTTCCAAAATAAATCAAAATGGTGGACTTCCTGTTAGGTTTAGCATATGGTTCAAAAAGAGTTTTTTGTAGGTCATAGTCTGTGACATATGTGTACCAATTTTCGTAGCTCTAGATTAAACGTACAACCGGCAATGCCTCGTGAAGTAAGAATTTTTAAACTCTAAATTTGATGCGCCGCCGCCGTCATATAGTATATCAAAAACTTTTCATTTTTCACAATGATGTTGTCCCAGGTGTTGAGATGGTACATCCCAAGTTTGAAGTCAATCGGGTTAACCGTGTAGGAGAAGCGGGCAAAAGTATCACCCCTGTAAATGTGCAAAAATTGGCAAAAATTGGACATTTAAATACTCATACCTCACTTTCTGTCTATTTTAGGGTACACACTTCAAAGAGGTTTTTGTTCATTGGGATGTGCTACAGGTGCCACACAATTTTCATAGCCGTCGGACAATCGTAGCGGGACAGGGATCCGTTTAACCTATGTAGGGGGCGCTAAGGAGCCATTTTTCTGTTATTATGTATGGTGACTTTAAAATATCAAATTTTTCGCCAGGCCTGATGTGCGTGTAAAGTTTGGTGAGTTTTCGTTCACGTTTAGCGTCTCAAAAATGCGATTGTTTGCGGAGAAGAATAATAATAAGAATAATAACTAGAGCTGCGAGCAGCTATAAAGGGCCCTCGCAACCTGGGCCACGTTGGGGTACTTGCACGTCGGGGTACTGGCACGTTGGGGTACTGTCAAATCGGACAAGGACCATCTAAAATGTTTTTGACAAGCTTTGTGAGTGCAAAAGGCCAAAGATGGTGTGCAATTCCCAAAATAAATTCAAAATGGCGGACTTCCTTTTAGGTTTAGCATACGGCTACAGAATACTTTTTGTAGGTCTTAAGCTAATAGGTATGCCTCCCAGTTTTCACAAATCTAGGTCAAGTCATCTTTAGTTGTGTATCGCTTGAATCATACAATTGGAAATGCTCCATAAAAATGCATAGAGGGCGCTATTGAGCACAACGTTGGGTTACTTGCACGTCAGGGTACTGGCACGTTGGGGTACTGTTACATGGAACAAGGACCATTTAAAATGTTAGTTTTTTCCATGCCTTGTCTGTGCAAAGTTTAATGAAAGAGGCCAAAAATGATGTATAATTCCCAAAATAAAATCAAAATAGCGGACTTCCTCTTTGGTTTGGCAAATGGCTACATAATACTTTTTTGTAGGTATTAGGCTGATAGGGGTCTGTCCTAATTTTCACAAATCTAGCAGAATCATACAATCGGAAATACTTCATAAAAATGTCTAGAGGGCGCTATTTATTGCAAATTGCACAATAAATCTCTAAAAATTCATGTTCATGACAAGTCTGATGTGTTTGCAAAGTTTCATGAGTTTTCACACATGTATAGATAAAAAAACAAAGCAGCACTTTACTTGGCAAACAATGCATCGCTATAGCAGCAGCGTGCGACAAAATAAAAAACTTTCGATAACTTTGCATCTTAAACATCTTAAGATGAAACACACCAAGTTTGAAGACGGTCGGATGAACTTTGTACGAGGAGTTCGTTAAAATATGACCCCTGAAAAAGGCCACAAAAAATGGCAACAAATCCCATCGTAAATCAAAATGGCAGACTTCCTGTTTGGTTTAGCACATGGTTCCAAGAGACTTTTTTGTACATCGTGGGCTCTTATGTATGCCTGCAAATTATCATCTCGCTAGGTGAAACGTACAACCGGGAATGCTTCGTTAAAGAGGAGTTTTCTAGCTCAAAATGTGATGCCCGGCCCCTGGGGGACTTCCTGTTGGATTTAGCACATGGCACCAAGAGACTTTTTTTGTACATTGTGGGCTGTTACATATGTCTACAAATTTTTGTAGCTCTAGCTACTTCGTACAACTGGGAATGCTTCATTAAGAAGGATTTTTTTCCTTTGCAAAAAGTGCATGCCACGACAACAGCGTGCGACGAAATAAAGAGCTTTCAATAACTTTTCATCCTCAACATCTTAAGATGAGTCACACCAAGTTTGAAGATGATCGGATAAACTCTGTAGGAGGAGTTCGTTCAAATATGACCCCTATGAAATGGCCCAAAAAATGGCAACACATTCCAAAGTAAATCAAAATGGCGGACGTCCTGTTAGGTTTAGTATATGGTTCAAAAAGAGTTTTTTTGTACCTCGAGGGCTGTTATATACCTCTACAAATTTTGGTAACTCTAGGTGAAACGTACAGCCGGGTATGCTTTGTTAAAGAGGAGTTTTTTAGCTCAAAATGTGATGCCCGGCCCCTGGGGGACTTCCTGTTGGGTTTAGCACAGGGCACCAAGAGACTTTTTTGTACATCTTGGGCTGTTACATATGTCTACAAATTTTCGTAGCTCTCGCTGCTTCGTACAAATGGGAATGCTTCTTTAAGGATATTTTTTTTCCTTTGCAAACAGTGCATGCCATGACAACAGCGTGCGACGAAATACAAAGCTTTCAATAACTTTTCATCTTCAACATCTTAAGATGAATCACACCAAGTTTGAAGATGATCGGATAAACACTGTAGGAGGAGTTCGTTAAAATAAGACCCCAATGAAATGGCCAAAAAAATGGCAACACGTTCCAAAATAAATCAAAATGGCGGACTTCCTGTGAGGTTTAGCATATGGTTCAAAAAGAGTTTTTTGTAGGTCATAGCCTGTTACATATGTGTACCAATTTTCGTAGCTCTAGATTAAACGTACAACCGGCAATGCTTCGTGAAGTAAGAATTTTTAAACTCTAAATTTCATGCGTCGCCGCCGTCATATAGTATATCAAAAACTTTAGATTTTTTACAATGATGTTGTCCCAGGTGTTGAGATGGTCCATCCCAAGTTTGAAGTCAATCGGGTTAACCGTGTAGTAGAAGCGGGCAAAAGTATGACCCCTGTAAATGTGCAAAACTGGGCCAAAATTGGACATTCAGATGATCATACCTCACTTTCTGTCTATTTTAGGGTACACACATCAAAGAGGTTTTTGTTCATCTGGATGTGCTACGGGTGCCACACAATTTTCGTCGCCATAGGACAATCGTAGCGGGACAGGGATCCGTTTAACCTATGTAGGTGGCGCTATGGAGCCATTTTTCTGTTATCATGTATGGCGACTTTAAAATATCAAATTTTTCGCCAGGCCTGATGTGCGTGTAAAGTTTGGTGAGTTTTCGGTCACGTTTAGTGTCTCAAAAATGCGATTGTTTGCGGAGAAGAATAATAAGAATAAGAATAATAATAATAAGAAGAATTCCTACAAAAACAATAGGGCCTCGCAGCGGCACCGCCGCCGCCGCTGCTCGGGCCCTAACTAGAGCTGCGAGCAGCTATAAAGGGCCCTCGCAACCTGGGCCACGTTGGGGTACTTGCACGTCGGGGTACTGACACGTTGGGGTACTGTTTCATAGGAAACCGTCTAAATTGTAAATGTTTTTGCCATGCTTTGTGCTTGCAAAGTTTCATGGAAAGGCCAAAAATGATGCACAATTAACAAAATAAAATCAAAATGGTTTGGCACATGGCTATAGAATATTTTTTGTAGGTATTAGACTGATAGGTGTGCCTCCAAATATTCACACATCTAGCTGAATCATTTAATCAGAAATACTTCATAAAAATGTCTAGAGGGCGCTATTGAGCCATTTATTACAAATTGCACAACAAATCTCTAAAATATTCATGTTCTTGAGAGGTCTGATCTGTGTGCAAAGTTTTGAGTTTTCGCTCGTTTAGACAAAAAAAAAAAAAGCAGCATTTTACTTGGCAAATAATGCATCGCTATGGCAACGGCTTGCGACAAAATAAAAAAAACTTTCGATAACTTTGCATCTTAAACATCTTAAGATGAAACACACCAAGTTGGAAGACAGTCGGATAAATTTCGTAGGAGTTCGTTAAAATGTGACCCCTAAAAAAGGCGTAAATCAAAATGCCGGACTTCCTGTTTGGTTTAGCATATGGTTCTAAGAGACTTTTTTGTACATCGTGGGCTCTTATGTATGCCTCCAAATTATCATAGCGCTAGGTGAAACGTACAACCGGGAATGCTTCGTTAAAGAGGAGTTTTTTAGCTCAAAATGTGATGCCCGGCCCCTGCGGGACTTCCTGTTGGGTTTAGCACAAAGCAGCAAGAGATTTTTGTTGTACATCGTGGGCTGTTACATATGTCTACAAATTTTCGTAGCTCTAGCTGCTTCGTACAACTGAGAATTCTTCATTAAGAAGAATTTTTTTCCTTTGCAAACAAGTGCATGCCACGACAACAGTGTGCGGCGAAATAAAAAGCTTTCAATAACTTTTTATCTTCAACATCTTAAGATGAATCACACCAAGTTTGAAGATGATCGGATAAACTCTGTAGGAGGAGTTCGTTAAAATAGGACCCCTATGAAATGGCCAAAAAAATGGCAACACGTTCCAAAGTAAATCAAAATGGCGGACTTCCTGTTAGGTTTAGCACATGGTTCAAAAAGAGTTTTTTGTACCTTGAGGGCTGTTACATATGTCTTCAAATTTTGGTAACTCTAGGTGAAACGTACAGCCGGGAATGCCTCATTAAGTAAGAATTTTGAAACTCAAAATTTGATGCCCCGCCTCTGGCGGACTTCCTGTTGGGTTTAGCATATGGCACCAACAGTCTTTTTTGTAGATCATAGTCTGTTACATATGTGTACCAATTTTCGTAGCTCAAGGTTAAACGTACAACCGGCAATGCTTCGTTAAGTAAGAATTTTGAAACTGTAAATTTAATGCCCCGCCACCGTCATATAGTATGTCAAAAACTTTTCATTTTTTACCATGATGTTGTCCCAGGTGTTGAGAAGGTACAGCCCAAGTTTGAAGTCAATCGGGTTTACCGTGTAGGAGAAGCGGGCAAAAGTATCACCCCTGTAAATGTGCAAAAATTGGCCAAAATTGGACATTTAAATACTCATATCTCACTTCCTGTCTATTTTTGGGTACACAGATCAAAGAGGTTTTTGTTCCTCTGGATATGCTACAGGTGCCACACAATTTTCATAGCCGTAGGACAATCGTAGCGGGACAGGGATCCGTTTAAGCTATGTAGGTGGCGCTACAGAGCCATTTTTCTGTTATCATGTATGGCGACTTTAAAATATAAAATTTTTCACCAGGCCCGATCTGCGTGTAAAGTTTGGTGAGTTTTCGTTCACGTTTAGTGTCTCAAAAATGTGATTGTTTGCGGAAAAGAATAATAACAAACTAGAGCTGCGAGCAGCTATAAAGGGCCCTCGCAACCCGGGCCACGTTGGGGTATTTGCACGTCGGGGTACTGGCATGTTGGGGTACTGTCAAATAGGAAACCATCTAAATTTTAAACGTTTTTGCCATGCTTTGTGTTTGTAAAGTTTCATGGAAAGGCCAAAAATGATGCACAATTAACAAAATAAAATCACAATGGATTGTCACATGGCAATATAGAATACTTTTTGAATATATGAGGCATGCCTGCCAATATTGACACATCTAGCTGAATCATATAATCGGAAAGACTTCACAAAAATGTCTAGAGGGCGCTATTGAGCAATTTATTACAAATTACACAACAAATCTCTAAATAAAATATTCATGTTCCAGACAGGTCTGGTGTGTGTGCAAAGTTTTGTGAGTTTTCGCCCATATTTAGACTCTCAAAAAAGCATTTTTCTTCACAAACAATGCATGGCTTCAGCAAAGGCGTGTGACAAAATAAAAAAATTCAATAACTTTTCATCTTAAATATCTTAAGATGAAACATGCCAAAGAATGAAGACGATCTGATAAGTTCTGTTGAAAATATGACCCCTATAAAAGGCCCCAAAAAATGGCTACAAATACCAAAGTAAATCAAAATGGCAGACTTCCTTTTTGATTCAGCATATGGCTTTAGAAACCTTTTTGTAAGTCTTAGGCTGATAGGTATCCCAATTTTTACAAATCTAGCTGAATCATAAAATACAAAACATTTGCAAAAGCTTCATAAAAATGTCTAGAGGGTGCTATTGAACCATTTATTGCAAATTGAATAAGAAATCTCTAAAATATTCATGCTTATGACAAGCCTGATGTGTGTGTAAAGTTTCATGAGTTTTTGCACGTTTAGACCAAAAAAAGCAGCATTTTACTTGGCAAACAATGCATCGCCATGACAACGGCGTGCGACAAAATAAATAACTTTCGATAACTTTTCATCTTCAACATCTTAAGATGAATCACACCAAGTTTGGAGATGATCGGATAAACTCTGTAGGAGGAGTTCGTTAAAATAAGACCCCTATGAAATGGCCCAAAAAATGGCAACACGTTCCAAAGTAAATCAAAATGGCGGACTTCCTGTTCGGTTTAGCATATGGTTCAAAAAGAGTTTTTTGTACTTTGAGGGCTGTTACATATGTCTTCAAATTTTGGTAACTCTAGGCGAAATGTACAGCCGGGAATGCTTCATTAAGTAAGAATTTTGAAACACAAAATTTGATGCCTCGCCTCTGGCGGACTTCCTGTTAGGTTTAGCATATGGCACCAACAGGCTTTTTTGTAGATCATAGTCTGTTACATATGTGTACCAATTTTCGTAGCTCTCGATTAAACGTACAACCGGGAATGCTTCGTTAAAGAGGAGTTTTTTAGCTCAAAATGTGATGCCCGGCCCCTGGGGGACTTCCTGTTGGGTTTAGCACATAGCACCAAGAGACTTTTTTGTACATTGTGGGCTGTTACATATGTCTACAAATTTTCGTAGCTCTAGCTGCTTCGTACAACTGGGAATTCTTCATTAAGAAGATTTTTTTTTCTTAGGCAAACAAGTGCATGCCACGGCAACAGCGTGCGACGAAATAAAAAGCTTTCAATAACTTGTCATCTTCAACATCTTAAGATGAATCACACCAAGTTTGAAGATGATGGGATAAACTCTGTAGGAGGAGTTCGTTAAAATAAGACCCCTATGAAATGGCCAAAAAAATGGCAACACGTTCCAAAGTAAATCAAAATGGTGGACTTTCTGTTAGGTTTAGCACATGGTTCAAAAAGAGTTTTTTGTACCTTGAGGGCTGTTACATATGTCTTCAAATTTTGGTAACTCTAGGTGAAACGTACAGCCGGGAATGCGTCTTTAATTAAGAATTTTGAAACGCAAAATTAGATGCCCCGCCTCTGGCGGACTTCCTGTTGGGTTTAGCATATGGCACCAAAGACTTTTTTGTAGATCATAGTCTGTTACATATGTGTACCAATTTTCGTAGCGCTAGGTTAAACGTACAACCGGCAATACTATGTTAAGTAAGAATTTTGAAACTCTAAATTTGATGCCCCGCCGCCGTCATATAGTATGTCAAAAACTTTAGATTTTTTACCATGGTGTTGTCCCAGGTGTTGAGATGGTACATCCCAAGTTTGAACTCAATTGGGTTAACCGTGTAGGAGAAGTGGGCAAAAGTATGACCCCTGTAAATGTGCAAAAATGGGCCACAATTGGACATTCAAATGATCATACCTCACTTCCTGTCTATTTTAGGGTACACACTTCAAAGAGGTTTTTGTTCATTGGGATGTGCTACAGGTGCCACACAATTTTCGTAGCCGTAGGACAATCGTAGCGGGACAGGGCTCCGTTAAACCTATGTAGGTGGCGCTACAGAGCCATTTTTCTGTTATCATGTATGGCGACTTTAAAATATCAAATTTTTCGCCAGGCCTGATGTGCGTGTAAAGTTTGGTGAGTTTTCGTTCACGTTTAGTGTCTCAAAAATGCGATTGTTTGCGGAGAAGAAAAAGAAGAATAACTAGAGCTGCGAGCAGCTATAAAGGGCCCTCGCAACCCGGGCCACGTTGGGGTATATGCAAGTCGGGGGACTTGCACGTTGGGGTACTGTTAAATAGACAAGGACCATGGAAAATAGAAATGCATTTGCCGTGCCTTGTGTGTAAAAAGGTGCAGTAAAAGGCCAAAAAGGATGCACAATTCCCAAAATAAATTCAAAAGTGTGGACTTTCTGATGTGTGTGCAAAGTTTCATGAAAAGTCGCTCGTTTGATATTCAAAACCAGCATCTGTTTATTTGAAAACATTGCATGGCACAGAGATGGTGTGTGATCAAATAAAAAGCTTTTTGATGACTCTTAATGTGGTGTCGCTGTGCAACACATATGTATTCATGACATAGTGAAGTATTGTGACAGTTTTGTAGGGTCCAGCAAACAGTAAATGTGTGACAGTTATTCAAGAAAAAATGTAGCTTTGAAGCAGGCTAACCAATGACATCATCTAAAGGGGAAAAAAGCACATGAGCAAGCATAGGTATAAGTAGAGGAGAAAAAGAGATGAAAGAAGTGCGAGAGATGGAACAGGAGAGGAATGCAGCTGTTTATGTATAGCTGTTGTAACAGGACAGATTAAATAACACTTTAACCTGGGGTTAACAGCGCCCTAGGACAGATAAACTCTTTAGTGTAAAAGTTTTCTGGGACAGATGAATCCCTTGGGGTCAAAGAGTTTGGGTTAGCACATAGTCTGTCTTAGGATAATGTAACCTCCATGGATGAATTAGTCCTAGGACGCTTTGACCTGCGGGCTAAAACTTCAGGGGGGTTAACCTGTCCTGTTATATTGTGATCATCGTCTTCGTGCATGTCCTCAGTGGCTTCTTCTGTCTGTGTGGCAGCATTTGATACATCTGTAGAACAAAAAAGAATGAAGAATCATGTTAGATCTGTGAAGTTTGGTTGTCTTAGGTGTAGTTTACAGAACAGTCGTGTGCATATTTTTAGCATGGTAGTGTCTTAATACAAATGCATATTATGTAATGCACTGTATATGGATATTACAGACGTAATATTTGACGGTGATCTTATATTCATAGTTTTTGCCCGTTAATAAATAATATAGCTAGTAAGTAATAAGACACGCAAAAATGGTATAGTTGAATCCTCTGGGTCAAAAAGCAATGTTTTAGGATTGTGTGATGAAATGATGAATAAAAGTAAGGATACGACAGGTACATAAATGGTTATGTAAGTGTAAAATTTGGCATGGTGTGTCCAGATACATGCAGGATAAGTATAAAATATTATGGTGTGTGATTGATTTTTTCTTAGTAAAAATTAGTATTGTAAAGGTCAAGTCACAGTATGTCCAAAAAATTTTAAAAAAAAAATCTATGGTATAGAAACATCATAATCAGGGGCAAAGACATAAACATAATAATAGTAATTAATAATGATAGAATTTAAATACAATCTTTTCCATGAATATGTCAGTTATTTTGAGAAGATACAGAAAAAAAAGAACTTTGAAGTGTCTATCAGTGGATGAAAGAGGGCAAGATCACAGCATAGCTACATGATATCAGTCACATTTGAAAGTAATCAAGTGTAGTATGTATTCACATTATATACATTGAGAAATTGCGGCTCAATAATCAGTCAGTGTTTTAGTTAACAGTCCAATGTTACCTTCAAGATATTCCTAACAGAAAAAAAGGAACGTGCATTAACAAAAAAATGTAAAAATGTCCATTGTCAAACATGTCATTCATTATACACAATGTGTAGGATGGGGATGCTTGCTGTGTTAGTGTTTGTGTGTCTTCCATGTCATATAGCTTACCATCACGGACAAATGCATCACATGCATCCTTTATATCCAATGCAGTCTGGAGTTCTTTCACAAGCTTGGTTTTGAAGTCTATCTGTTTTTCAAGTGCTCGATTGACTCGAGTCACATGGACTAGTTGGTTCATTTGGGAATGAAGATCAAGGCTGCGCTGGTATAAGTCGTTGCGACTGAAAGCATGATCAATGCATGCATACTGTAATGACAAAGCATTCAATGAAAATCAGTCATGTTAGATTCCATGATTCTAAATAGCAGAGGTAACGTGTTGGTGCAAAACGTTGTGGTCGTGTTGCATGTTACTCAATGGCTGTGTGTGTCAAAACGAGTTTATTTGAAAGAATATACAAATATATACACACGGACATATATATTTATACAGTATAACAGTGCCGCATGTATTGGTTTTAAGGAAAGAGTTGAAAAGCAGTGTTCAGAAAAAAGCATAAGACGCACAAAGTACCATTTCACTACATGTAATAAGTTGTCAAGTAGACATGTGAATTAAGTGGTTAAGATAGTGGCTACTGTGCAAGTAAGCTTCAATTGTCTCTAAAAGGTTAGCATATGTGTTCTACATGATATCAATGGCTAGACGTGCTCGTGGAGAAACATTACAAACGGAAAAACACACTAAAGGTGCCTTTAACAAACCTGTTAATAAATGAGAACTTAATACATATATGTATGGCATACTGTATATGATTGAGGAAGTTGTCCTGTTTAGTTTATGTATTGTATACTTACGGAAAAAAGTTGGCAATCTTTGCGTATGGAGATGATTAGAGGGTCTTTATCAAAAGAGAATTTGCTTGTTGATTTGTTCATGTTCTGTAGAAAAGCAAAGGAGTAGAAATAAATACAGTATCATACTTCATAAACATACAAGAAATTTGTAGCTGTATTAACCATTGTTGGTATTTGAAGTGATAATTTAGGAATAGAAGTGTAGTGATTGCAGAATTTATAGAGTGCTTACCTTGTATGACTTTGTAGATGGAAATGTCTTTTGTTGAAAGAGCTCTTTGTTGTCTACTATATATGCAAGGACAAGCATAAGTAGGTGTGGTTATGAAGTACTTGACCATTGAAATAAAGCAGTGGTATCAAATGTATGGACCGTGGTTTGGCTCAGGCCTGCAAAGGGGTTTAATGTGGCACAAGAGATAATCTTGTAAGGTACAAAAAATAATAATAATATAATAGGTATGCCTCTGTTTTCACAAATCTAGGTCAAGTCAAGTCATCTTTAGTTATTTTGCGCTTGAATCATCCAATCGGAAATGCTCCATAAAAAATGTATAGAGGGTGCGATTTATTGCAAATTGCACAAGAAATCTCTAAAAATTCATGTTAATGACAAGTCTGATGTGTGTGCAAAGTTTCACGAGTTTTCACACATGTATAGATAAAAAAAAACAAAGCAGCACTTTACTTGGCAACCAATGCATCGCTATAGCAGCAGCGTGCGACAAAATAAAAAACTTTCGATAAATTTGCATCTTAAACATCTTAAGATGAAACACACCAAGTTTGAACACGGTCGGATGAATTTTGTAGGAGGAGTTAAAATATGACCCCTAAAAAAGGCCACAAAAAAAGGCTACAAATCCCATCATAAATCAAAATGGCGGACTTCCTGTTTGGTTTAGCACATGGTTCCAAGAGACTTTTTTGTACATCGTGGGCTCTTATGTATGCCTCTAAATTATCATAGCGCTAGGTGAAACGTACAACCGGGAATGCTTCGTTAAAGAGGAGTTTTTTAGCTCAAAATGTGATGCCGGCCCCTACGGGACTTCCTGTTGGGTTTAGCACATGGCACCAAGAGACTTTTTTGTACATCGTGGGCTGTTACATTTGTCTCCAAATTTTCGTAGCTCTAGCTGCTTCGTACAACTGGGAATGCTTCATTAAGAAGTAATTTTTTCCTTTGCAAACTGTGCATGCCACGGCAACAGCGTGCGACAAAATAAAAAGCTTTCAATAACTTTTCATCTTCAACATCTTAAGATGAATCACACCAAGTTTGGAGATGATCGGATAAACTCTGTAGGAGGAGTTCGTTAAAATAAGACCCCTATGAAATGGCCCAAAAAATGGCAACACGTTCCAAAGTAAATCAAAATGGCGGACTTCCTGTTCGGTTTAGCATATGGTTCAAAAAGAGTTTTTTGTACCTTGAGGGCTGTTACATATGTCTTCAAATATTGGTAACTCTAGGTGAAATGTACAGCCGGGAATGCTTCATTAAGTTAGAATTTTGAAACACAAAATTTGATGCCTCGCCTCTGGCGGACTTCCTGTTAGGTTTAGCATATGGCACCAACAGGCTTTTTTGTAGATCATAGTCTGTTACATATGTGTACCAATTTTCGTAGCTCTAGATTAAACGTACCACCGGCAATGCTTCGTTAAGTAAGAATTTTGAAACTGTAAATTTGATGCCCCGCCACCGTCATATAGTATGTCAAAAACTTTAGATTTTTTACCATGGTGTTGTCCCAGGTCTTGAGATGGTACATCCCAAGTTTGAAGTCAATCGGATTAACCGTGTAGGAGAAGCGGGCAAAAGTATGACCCCTGTAAATGTGCAAAAATTGGCCAAAATTGGACATTTAAATACTCATATCTCACTTCCTGTCTATTTTAGGGTACACAGATCAAAGAGGTTTTTGTTCATCTGGATATGCTACAGGTGCCACACAATTTTCATAGCCGTAGGACAATCGTAGCGGGACAGGGATCCGTTTAAGCTATGTAGGTGGCGCTACAGAGCCATTTTTCTGTTATCATGTATGGCGACTTTAAAATATCAAATTTTTCGCCAGGCCCGATCTGCGTGTAAAGTTTGGTGAGTTTTCGTTCACGTTTAGTGTCTCAAAAATGTGATTGTTTGCGGAAAAGAATAATAACAAATAAAAAGAATAACTAGAGCTGCGAGCAGCTATAAAGGGCCCTCGCAACCCGGACCACGTTGGGGTACTTGCACGTCGGGGTACTGGCACGTTGGGGTACTGTCAAATAGGACAAGGACCATCTAAAATGTTTTTGACAAGCCTTGTATGTGCAAAGTTTAATCAAAACGCAAAATATGGTGTGCAATTCCCAAAATAAATTCAAAATGGCGGACTTCCTTTTAGGTTTAGCATACAGCTACAGAATACTTTTTGTAGGTCTTAAGCTAATAGGTATGCCTCCCAGTTTTCACAAATCTAGGTCAAGTCATCTTTAGTTGTGTATCGCTTGAATCATACAATTGGAAATGCTCCATAAAAATGCATAGAGGGCGCTATTGAGCACAACGTTGGGTTACTTGCACGTCAGGGTACTGGCACGTTGGGGTACTGTTACATGGAACAAGGACCATTTAAAATGTTAGTTTTTTCCATGCCTTGTCTGTGCAAAGTTTAATGAAAGAGGCCAAAAATGATGTATAATTCCCAAAATAAAATCAAAATAGCGGACTTCCTCTTTGGTTTGGCAAATGGCTACATAATACTTTTTTGTAGGTATTAGGCTGATAGGGGTCTGTCCTAATTTTCACAAATCTAGCAGAATCATACAATCGGAAATACTTCATAAAAATGTCTAGAGGGCGCTATTTATTGCAAATTGCACAATAAATCTCTAAAAATTAATGTTCATGACAAGTCTGATGTGTTTGCAAAGTTTCATAAGTTTTCACACATGTATAGATAAAAAAACAAAGCAGCACTTCACTTGGCAAACTGCATCGCTATAGCAGCAGCGTGCGACAAAATAAAAAACTTTTGATAACTTTGCATCTTAAACATCTTAAGATGAAACACACCAAGTTTGAAGACGGTCGGATGAACTTTGTACGAGGAGTTCGTTAAAATATGACAACTGAAAAAGGCCACAAAAAATGGCAACAAATCCCATCGTAAATCAAAATGGCAGACTTCCTGTTTGGTTTATCACATGGTTCCAAGAGACTTTTTTGTACATCGTGGGCTCTTATGTATGCCTGCAAATTATCATCGCGCTAGGTGAAACGTACAACCGGGAATGCTTCGTTAAAGAGGAGTTTTTTAGCTCAAAATGTGATGCCAGACCCCTGGGGGACTTCCTGTTGGGTTTAGCACATGGCACCAAGAGACTTTTTTGTACACTGTGGGCTGTTACATATGTCTACAATTTTTTGTAGCTCTAGCTACTTCGTACAACTGGGAATGCTTCATTAAGAGGGATTTTTTTCCTTTGCAAAAAGTGCATGCCACGACAACAGCGTGCGACGAAATAAAGAGCTTTCAATAACTTTTCATCCTCAACATCTTAAGATGAGTCACACCAAGTTTGAAGATGATCGGATAAACTCTGTAGGAGGAGTTCGTTAAAATATGACCCCTATGAAATGGCCCAAAAAATGGCAACACATTCCAAAGTAAATAAAAATGGCGGACATCCTGTTAGGTTTAGCATATGGTTCAAAAAGAGTTTTTTGTACCTCGAGGGCTGTTATATACCTCTACAAATGTTGGTAACTCTATGTGAAACGTACAGCCGGGTATGCTTTGTTAAAGAGGAGTTTTTTAGCTCAAAATGTGATGCCCGGCCCCTGGGGGACTTCCTGTTGGGTTTAGCACAGGGCACCAAGAGACTTTTTTGTACATCTTGGGCTGTTACATATGTCTACAAATTTTCGTAGCTCTAGCTGCTTCGTACAAATGGGAATGCTTCTTTAAGGAGATTTTTTTTTTCCTTTAAAAACAGTGCATGCCATGACAACAGCGTGCAACGAAATACAAAGCTTTCAATAACTTTTCATCTTCAACATCTTAAGATGAATCACACCAAGTTTGAAGATGATCGGATAAACACTGTAGGAGGAGTTCGTTAAAATAAGACCCCAATGAAATGGCCAAAAAAATGGCAACACGTTCCAAAATAAATCAAAATGGTGGACTTCCTGTTAGGTTTAGCATATGGTTCAAAAAGAGTTTTTTGTAGGTCATAGCCTGTTACATATGTGTACCAATTTTCGTAGCTCTAGATTAAACGTACGACCGGCAATGCTTCGTGAAGTAAGAATTTTTAAACTCTAAATTTGATGCGCCACCGCCGTCATATAGTATATCAAAAACTTTTCATTTTTCACAATGATGTTGTCCCAGGTGCTGAGATGGTACATCCCAAGTTTGAAGTCAATCGGGTTAACCGTGTAGGAGAAGCGGGCAAAAGTATGACCCCTGTAAATGTGCAAAAATTGGCAAAAATTGGACATTTAAATACTCATACCTCACTTTCTGTCTATTTTAGGGTACACACTTCAAAGAGGTTTTTGTTCATTGGGATGTGCTACAGGCGCCACACAATTTTCATAGCCGTCGGACAATCGTAGCGGGACAGGGATCCGTTTAACCTATGTAGGGGGTGCTAAGGAGCCATTTTTCTGTTATCATGTATGGCGACTTTAAAATATCAAATTTTTCGCCAGGCCTGATGTGCGTGTAAAGTTTGGTGAGTTTTCGGTCACGTTTAGTGTCTCAAAAATGCGATTGTTTGCGGAGAAGAATAATAAGAAGAATAACTAGAGCTGCGAGCAGCTATAAAGGGCCCTCGCAACCCGGGCCACGTTGGGGTACTTGCTCGTCGGGGTACTGGCACGTTGGGGTACTGTCAAATAGGACAAGACCATCTAAAATGTTTTTGACAAGCCTTGTGTGTGCAAAGTTTAATCAAAACGCAAAATATGGTGTGCAATTCCCAAAATAAATTCAAAATGGTGGACTTCCTTTTAGGTTTAGCATACGGCTACAGAATACCTTTTGTAGGTCTTAAGCTAATAGGTATGCCTCCCAGTTTTCATAAATCTTGGTCAAGTCATCTTTAGTTGTGTATCGCTTGAATCATACAATTGGAAATGCTCCATAAAAATGCATAGAGGGCGCTATTGAGCACAACGTTGGGTTATTGAGCACAACGTTGGGTTACTTGCACGTCAGGGTACTGGCACGTTGGGGTACTGTTACATGGAACAAGGACCATTTAAAATGTTAGTTTTTTCCATGCCTTGTCTGTGCAAAGTTTAATGAAAAAGGCCAAAAATGATGTATAATTCCCAAAATAAAATCAAAATAGTGGACTTCCTCTTTGGTTTGGCAAATGGCTACATAATACTTTTTTGTAGGTCTAGCATAATCATACAATCGGAAAGGCTTCATAAAAATGTCTAGAGGGCGCTATTTATTGCAAATTGCACAATAAATCTCTGAAAATTCATGTTCATGACGAGTCTGATGTGTTTGCAAAGTTTCATGAGTTTTCATGTGTATAAAAAAAAAAAAGCAGCACTTGACAAACAATGCATTGCTATGGCAACATCGTGTTACAAAATAAAAAACTTTTGATTACTTTGCATCTTAAACATCTTAAGATGAAACACACCAAGTTTGAAGACAGTCGGATAAATTTTGTAGGAGGGGTTCGTTAAAATATGACCCCTGAAAAAGGCCACAAAAAATGGCAACAAATCCCATCATAAATCAAAATGGCAGACTTCCTGTTTGGTTTAGCACATGGTTCCAAGAGACTTTTTTTGTACATCGTGGGCTCTTATGTATGCCGGCAAATTATCATAGCACTAGGTGAAACGTACAACCGGGAATGCTTCGTTTAAGAGGAGTTTTTTAGCTCAAAATGTGATGCCCGGCCCCTGGGGGACTTCCTGTTAGGTTAAGCACATGGCACCAAGAGACTTTTTTGTACATCCTGGACTGTTACATATGTCTACAATTTTTCGTCGCTCTAGCTGCTTCGTACAACTGGGAATGCTTCATTAATAAGATTTTTTTTCCTTTGCAAAAAGTGCATGCCACAACAACAGCGTGTGACGAAATAAAAAACTTTCAATCACTTTTCATTTTCAACATCTTAAGATGAATCACACCAAGTTTGAAGATGATCGGATAAACTCTGTAGGAGGAGTTTGTTAAAATATGACCCCTATGAAATGGCCCAAAAAAATGGCAACACATTCCAAAGTAAATCAAAATGGCGGACGTCCTGTTAGGTTTAGCATATGGTTCAAAAAGAGTTTTTTGTACCTCGAGGGCTGTTATATACCTCTACAAATTTTGGTAACTCTATGTGAAACGTACAGCCGGGTATGCTGTGTTAAAGAGGAGTTTTTTTAGCTCAAAATGTGATGCCCGGCCCCTGGGGGACTTCCTGTTGGGTTTAGCACAGGGCACCAAGAGACTTTTTTTGTACATCTTGGGCTGTTACATATGTCTACAAATTTTCGTAGCTCTAGCTGCTTCGTACAAATGGGAATGCTTCTTTAAGGATATTTTTTTTTCCTTTAAAAACAGTGCATGCCATGACAACAGTGTGCGACGAAATACAAAGCTTTCAATAACTTTTCATCTTCAACATCTTAAGATGAATCACACCAAGTTTGAAGATGATCGGATAAACACTGTAGGAGGAGTTCGTTAAAATAAGACCCCAATGAAATGGCCAAAAAAATGGCAACACGTTCCAAAATAAATCAAAATGGTGGACTTCCTGTTAGGTTTAGCATATGGTTCAAAAAGAGTTTTTTGTAGGTCATAGCCTGTTACATATGTGTACCAATTTTCGTAGCTCTAGATTAAACGTACAACCGGCAATACTTCGTGAAGTAAGAATTTTTAAACTCTAAATTTGATGCGCCGCCACCGTCATATAGTATATCAAAAACTTTTCATTTTTCACAATGATGTTGTCCCAAGTGTTGAGATGGTACATCCCAAGTTTGAAGTCAATCGGGTTAACCGTGTAGGAGAAGCGGGCAAAAGTATGACCCCTGTAAATGTGCAAAAATTGGCAAAAATTGGACATTTAAATACTCATACCTCACTTTCTGTCTATTTTAGGGTACACACTTCAAAGAGGTTTTTGTTCATTGGGATGTGCTACAGGTGCCACACAATTTTCATAGCCGTCGGACAATCGTAGCGGGACAGGGATCCGTTTAACCTATGTAGGGGGCGCTAAGGAGCCATTTTTCTGTTATCATGTATGGCGACTTTAAAATATCAAATTTTTCGCCAGGCCTGATGTGCGTGTAAAGTTTGGTGAGTTTTCGTTCACGTTTAGTGTCTCAAAAATGCGATTGTTTGCGGAGAAGAAAAAGAAGAACTAGAGCTGCGAGCAGCTATAAAGGGCCCTCGCAGCCCGGGCCACGTTGGGGTCCTTGCACGTTGGGGTACTTGCACGTTAGGGTACTGGCACGTTGGGGTACTGGCATATTGGAAGCAAAATTTCTTTGAAAATGGCACAATAAACGTTTACATGTAGAATATTTTTTTTGCCAGTGTGTGTCAAGCTCAACAGGTTTTGGTGATTATTAAGACCTGCAAAAATCAGCGTCCTTTTTTATTTTTAGGCAATGAGTTGCCCTGATTGGTATTTTTTGTAAAGGTCTATATACACATCATCGCTTGTTGTACTCATTGCACAATGTTACTTTTATTGTCCAAAGGGGCAATCAAAAATGAATAAAACAAAATGGAAACGTACATACGTTTGGATCGGTGTGAAGCCAGTAAAAAATTTGAGTGGTGGAAACTAAAAGAATATTCATAAATGACTTAGTTATCACACTTAGAATGAGTTTACATTTTTTGTACAAAATACCGTATATGTTTTTTTTTTTTTTAATGCCTCAAGGGCTAAGTGGCGCTGTATTTATAACTGAATGTTGTCATAGAGATAACTTCAGGCCTTGACGATAAACATACATGTCAAGTTTGGGATTTTTTGGAGCATGTACCGGGGAGTTATCAAGCATATCCTTTTTCATTGCGAAACACAAATTTTGATGCCCCGCCCTCATCATATAGTATTTCGAAAAGTCAAAATTTTTCCCCCTGTCGTTGGCTCAGGTCTTGACATGGTCCAGGTCAAGTCTTAACTCAGTCGGATGAAACGTGGAGAAGAAGTGGGCAAAAGTATGCCCCCTGTAAATGTGCAAAAATCATCAAAAAAGGGACATTCAAAAATTCGTAGCTCACTTCCTGTTCATTTTAGCATATGGGTCCAAGAGACTTTTATGTAGGTCTTGGGCTCCCTCATACACCTAAAAATATTCGTCATTCTTGCTTAAACGTACAACCGGGGCTGCTTCGTTAAAAATTTCTAGGGGGCGCTATTGATTCTTTTTTTTTAAAAATAGCACAATCAACAATAAAATATTGCTCATTGTACCAGGCCAGATGTGTGTGCCAAGTTTCATGAGTTTCTGTGCATGTTTAGACCATCATAACTGGCGTTGTTTTCTTGGCGAACAGCGCTTAGCCACGCCCACAGCAATTCGCGAAAACTCACAAACTTCGTGTTGTGACATCATGAAGGCCGAAACCCTCATCTGAGCAAATATGAGGTAGGTCCAGTTAACGTGTTTGGAGAAAAACGTATAAGAAAATTCGTAAGAAAAAAAATTGCCACTAGGTGGCGCTATCAGTTAGATGAAATATAAGTCAGGAGATGTCTTTAGGGCTGGACTCTCATAAAATGTGTGAAATTTTGAGAAGAAAGGATCATCTCGGTCAAGTTAATGCAGCTTTTATTGTCACGAAAAATCTTTAGAATTTGCGGCACCGTAGCGGCCACGCCCTTTGGTGAAAAGTTACAATATTCGGTGTGGGGCATGATCAACATCTTAAGGCTTTTCTGACCAATTTTCAACTGGATCCCTTCAACGAGCTCAGCGCAGTAGCTAAAAACGTAAAGTATGACATTTATTGTTACCACTAGGTGGCGCTATATGTATGACAAAATTTTATCATATAGATGTTTTCAGGCCGTGACTATTACATTGCCTGAGAAGTTTGAGATTTTTTGGAGCTTGAACATGGGAGTTATTAAGCATTTGCTCTTTCTGGACAAATGAAATTTTAAAGGCAATATTTGATGCCCCGCCCCCATCATATAGTATTTCGAAAAGGCAAGACTTTTTGCCCAGTTATTCTCTCAGGTCTTGAGATGATAAATGCCAAGTTTGAAGTCAATTGGATGAAAAATGTTTGCAAAGGGGGAAAAAGCATGACCACAGTGAATGTGCCAAAATAGGCCAAAATTGGACATTAAAAAATTCATAGCTCATTTCCTGTACATTTTAGCTACATGGTCCCAATAGACTTTTTTTGTGCGTCTCGGGGTGCTACACGTGCCTGCCAATTTTTGTTGCTCTAGCTCAAACGTGCCGGGCTTGGTTTTTATTTTTCTACGCTAGGGGGCGCTATAGAGTCGCGTTGTTATGACGACTTCATAATATCAAATTTTTCGCCGGGCCTGAGGAGTGTGCAAAGTTTGGTGAGTTTTCGTGAATGTTTAGGTACCCAAAATCGGGATCGTTTGCGGAGAATAAAGAAGAAGAAGAAGAAGAATAACTAGAGCTGCGAGCAGCTATAAAGGGCCCTCGCAGCCCGGGCCACGTTGGGGTCCTTGCACGTTGGGGTACTTGCACGTTGGGGTACTGGCACGTTGGGGTACTGGCATATTGGAAGCAAAATTTCTTTGAAAATGGCATAATAAACGTTTACATGTAGAATATTTTTTTTGCCAGTGTCTGTCAAGCTCAACGGATTTTGGTGATTGTTAAGACCTGCAAAAATCAGCGTCCTTATTTATTTTTAGGCAATGAGTTGCCCTGATTGGTATTTTTTTGTAAAAGTGTATATACACATCATCGCTCGTTGTACTCATTGCACAATGTTTTATTGTCCAAAGGGGCAATCAAAAATGAATAAAACAAAATGGAAACGTACATACGTTTGGATCGGTGTGAAGCCAGTGAACAATTTGAGTGGTGGAAACTAAAAGAATATTCATAAATGACTTAGTTATCACACTTATAATGAGTGTACATTTTTTGTACAAAATACCGTATGTGGGGTATTTTTTTAATTTTTTTAATATAAGCCTCAACGGCTAGGTGGCGCTGTATTTATAACTGAATGTTGTCATAGAGATACCTTCAGGCCTTGATTATAAGCATACATGTCAAGTGTGGGATTTTTTTTGGAGCATGTACCGTGGAGTTATTAAGCATATCCTTCATTCACGATATTGCTTTTAATGTCCATAGAGGCTATCAAAAATAAATAAAAATATATATATGTTTGGATAAGTCTGATGCCAGTGAACATTTTGAGTGGTGGAAACTAAAAGAATATTCATAAATGACTTCGTTATCACACTTAGAATGAGTTTACATTTTTTGTACAAAATACCGTATGTGGGGTATTTTTTTTTCATGCCTCAAGGGCTAGGTGGCGCTGCATATATAACTGAATGTTGTCATAGAGATAACTTCAGGCCTTGACGATAAACATACATGTCAAGTTTGGGATTTTTTGGAGCATGTACCGGGGAGTTATCAAGCATATCCTTTTTCATTGCGAAACACAAATTTTGATGCCCCGCCCTCATCATATAGTATTTCGAAAAGTCAAAATTTTTCCCCCTGTCGTTGGCTCAGGTCTTGACATGGTCCAGGCCAAGTCTTAACTCAGTCGGATGAAACGTGTAGGAGAGGTGGGCAAAAGTCTGCCCCCTGTGAATGTGCAAAAATCGTCAAAAATGGGACATTCAAAAATTCGTAGCTCACTTCCTGTTCATTTTAGCATATGGGTACAAGAGACTTTTTTGTAGGTCTTGGGCTCCCTCATACACCTGAAAATATTCGTCGTTCTTGCTTAAACGTACAACCGGGGCTGCTTCGTTAAAAATTTCGAGGGGGCGCTATTGAGTCATTTTTGTAAAAATAGCACAATCAACAATAAAATATTGCTCATTTTACCAGGCCAGATGTGTGTGCCAAGTTTCAGGAGTTTCTGTGCATGTTTAGACCCTCAAAACTGGCGTTGTTTTCTTGGCGAACAGCGCTTAGCCACGGCCACAGCAATTCGCGAAAACTCACAAACTTCGTGTTGTGACATCATGAAGGCCGAAACCCTCATCTGAGCAAATATGAGGTAGGTCCAGTTAACGTGTTTGGAGAAAAACGTAGAAGAAAATTCGTAAGAAAAAAAATTGCCACTAGGTGGCGCTATCAGTTAGATGAAATGTAAGTTAGTAGATGTCTTTAGAGCTGGACTCTCATCAAGTGTGTGAAATTTTGAGAAGATAGGATCATCTCGGTCAAGTTAATGCAGCTTTTATTGTCACGAAAAATCTTCAGACTTTGCGTCACCGTAGCGGCCACGCCCTTTGGCGAAAAGTTACAATATTCAGTGTGGGGCATCATCAACATCTTAAGGCTTTTCTGACCAATTTTCAACTGGATCCCTTCAACGAGCTCAGCACAGTAGCTAAAAACGTAAAGTATGACATTTATTGTAACCACTAGGTGGCGCTATATGTATAACTGAATTTTGTCATATAGATGTTTTCAGGCCGTGACTATTACGTTGCCTGAGAAGTTTGAGATTTTTTGGAGCTTGTACATGGGAGTTATTCAGCATTTGCTCTTTCTGGACAAATGAAATTTTAAAGGCAATATTTGATGCCCCGCCCCCGTCATATAGTATTTCGAAAAGGCAAGACTTTTTGCCCAGCTGTTCTCTTAGGTCTTGAGATGATAAATACCAAGTTTGAAGTCAATGGGATGAAAAATGTTTGCATAGGGGGAAAAAGCATGACCACAGTGAATGTGCCAAAATAGGCCAAAATTGGACATTAAAAAATTCATAGCTCACTTCCTGTACATTTTAGCTACATGGTCCCAATAGACTTTTTTGTGCGTCTCGGGGTGCTACACGTGCCTGCCAATTTACGTTGCTCTAGCTCAAACGTGCCGGGCTTGGTTTTTATTTTTCTATGCTAGGGGGCGCTATAGAGTCGCGTTGTTATAACGACTTCATAATATCAAATTTTTCGCCGGACCTGAGGAGTGTGCAAAGTTCGGTGAGTTTTCGTGAATATTTAGGTACCCAAAATCGCGATTGTTTGCGGAGAATAAAGAAGAAGAAGAAGAAGAAGAAGAACTAGAGCTGCGAGCAGCTATAAAGGGCCCTCGCAGCCCGGGCCACGTTGGGGTCCTTGCACGTTGGGCTACTGGCATATTGGAAGCAAAATTTCTTTGAAAATGGCATAATAAACGTTTACATGTAGAATATTTTTTTTTGCCAGTGTGTGTCAAGCTCAACGGGTTTTGGTGGTTGTTAATACCTGCAAAAATCAGCGTCCTTTTTTATTTTTAGGCAATGAGTTGCCCTGATTGGTATTTTTTGTAAAAGTGTATATACACATCATCGCTCGTTGTACTCATTGCACAATGTTACTTTTATTGTCCAAAGGGGCAATCAAAAATGAATAAAACAAAATGGAAACGTACATACGGTTGGATCGGTGTGAAGCCAGTGAACAATTTGAGTGGTGGAAACTAAAAGAATATTCATAAATGACTTAGTTATCACACTTAGAATGAGTGTACATTTTTTGTACAAAACACCGTATGTGGGTTTTTATATATATATATATATATATATATATATATATATATATATATATATATATATATATATATATATATATATATATATATATATATATATATATATATAAATGCCTCAAGGGCTAGGTGGCGCTGTATTTATAACTGAATGTTGTCATAGAGATACCTTCAGGCCTTGATTATAAGCATACATGTCAAGTGTGGGATTTTTTTTGGAGCATGTACCGTGGAGTTATTAAGCATATCCTTCATTCACGATATTGCTTTTAATGTCCATAAAGGCTATCAAAAATAAATAAAAATATATATATGTTTGGATAAGTCTGATGCCAGTGAACATTTTGAGTGGTGGAAACTAAAAGAATATTCATAAATGACTTAGTTATCACACTTAGAATGAGTTTACATTTTTTGTACAAAATACCGTATGTGGGGTATTTTTTTTTTATGCCTCAAGGGCTAGGTGGCGCTGCATATATAACTGAATGTTGTCAAAGAGATAACTTCAGGCCTTGACGATAAACATACATGTCAAGTTTGGGATTTTTTGGAGCATGTACCGGGGAGTTATCAAGCATATCCTTTTTCATTGCGAAACACAAATTTTGATGCCCCGCCCTCATCATATAGTATTTTGAAAAGTCAAAATTTTTCCCCCTGTCGTTGGCTCAGGTCTTGACATGGTCCAGGCCAAGTCTTAACTCAGTCGGATGAAACGTGTAGGAGAAGTGGGCAAAAGTCTGCCCCCTGTGAATGTGCAAAAATCGTCAAAAATGGGACATTCAAAAATTCGTAGCTCACTTCCTGTTCATTTTAGCATATGGGTACAAGAGACTTTTTTGTAGGTCTTGGGCTCCCTCATACACCTAAAAATATTCGTCGTTCTTGCTTAAACGTACAACTGGGGCTGTTTCGTTAAAGATTTCTAGGGGGCGCTATTGAGTCATTTTTGTAAAAATAGCACAATCGGCGATAAAAAATTGCTCATTTTGCCAGGCCAGCTGTGTGTGCCAAGTTTCGTGTGTTTCTGTGCCAGTTTAGGCCCTCAAAATTGGCGTTGTTTTCTTAGCGAACAGCGCTTAGCCACGCCCACAGCGACTCGCGAAAACTCACAAACTTCGTGTTGTGACATCATGAAGGCCGAAACCCTCATCTGAGCAAATATGAGGTAGGTCCAGTTAACGTGTTTGGAGAAAAACGTAGAAGAAAATTCGTAAGAAAAAAAATTGCCACTAGGTGGCGCTATCAGTTAGATGAAATGTAAGTTAGTAGATGTCTTTAGAGCTGGACTCTCATCAATTGTGTACAATTTTGAGAAGATAGCATCATCTCGGTCAAGTTAATGCAGCTTTTGTTGTCACGAGAAATCTTCAGACTTTGCGGCACCGTAGCGGCCACGCCCTTTGGCAAAAAGTTACAATATTCGGTGTGGGGCATGATCAACATCTTAAGGCTTTTCTGACCAATTTTCAACTGGATCCCTTCAACGAGCTCAGCACAGTAGCTAAAAACGTAAAGTCTGACAATTATTGTTGCCACTAGGTGGCGCTACATGGATAACTGAATTTTATCATATAGATGTTTTCAGGCCGTGACTATTAAGTTGCCTGATAAGTTTGAGATTTTTTGGAGCTTGAACATGGGAGTTATTAAGCATTTGCTCTTTCTGGACAAATGAAATTTTAAAGGCAATATTTGATGCCCCGCCCCCGTCATATAGTATTTCGAAAAGGCAAGATTTTTTCCCCAGTTGTTCTCTCAGGTCTTGAGATGATAAATACCAAGTTTGAAGTCAATTGGATGAAAAATGTTTGCAAAGGGGGAAAAAGCATGACCACAGTGAATGTGCCAAAATAGGCCAAAATTGGACATTAAAAAATTCATAGCTCACTTCCTGTACATTTTAGCTACATGGTCCCAATAGACTTTTTTGTGCGTCTCGGGGTGCTACACGTGCCTGCCAATTTTCGTTGCTCTAGCTCAAACATGCCGGGCTTGGTTTTTATTTTTCTATGCTAGGGGGCGCTATAGAGTCGCGTTGTTATGACGACTTCATAATATCAAATTTTTCGCCGGGCCTGAGGAGTGTGCAAAGTTTGGTGAGTTTTCGTAAATGTTTAGGTACCCAAAATCGTGATCGTTTACGGAGAAAAAGAATAATAATAATAATAATAATAATAATAATAATCCGATCGAAAAACAATAGGGACCTCGCAGCGGTAGCTGCTCGGGCCCTAATAATAATAATAATAATAATTTTTACAAAAACAATAGGGACCTCGCAGCGGTCGCTGCTCGGGCCCTAATAATAATAATAATAATAATAAAATTTTTTACAAAAACAATAGGGACCTCGCAGCGGTCGCTGCTCGGGCCCTAATAATCCGATCGAAAAACAATAGGGACCTCGCAGCGGTAGCTGCTCGGGCCCTAATAATAATAATTTTTACAAAAACAATAGGGACCTCGCAGCGGTCGCTGCTCGGGCCCTAATAATAATAATAATAATAATTCGAACGAAAAACAATAGGGACCTCGCAGCGGTCGCTGCTCGGGCCCTAACTAGAGCTGCGAGCAGCTATAAAGGGCCCTCGCAACCCGGGCCACGTTGCGGTACTTGCACGTCGGGGTACTGGCACGTTGGGGTACTGTCAAATAGGACAAGGACCATCTAAAATGTTTTTGACAAGCCTTGTGTGTGCAAAGTTTAATCAAAACGCAAAATATGGTGCGCAATTCCCAAAATAAATTCAAAATGGCGGACTTCCTTTTAGGTTTAGCATACGGCTACAGAATACTTTTTGTAGGTCTTAAGCTAATAGGTATGCCTCCCAGTTTTCACAAATCTAGGTCAAGTCATCTTTAGTTGTGTATCGCTTGAATCATACAATTGGAAATGCTCCATAAAAATGCATAGAGGGCGCTATTGAGCACAACGTTGGGTTACTTGCACGTCGGGGTACTGGCACGTTGGGGTACTGTTACATGGAACAAGGACCATTTAAAATGTTATTTTTTTCCATGCCTTGTCTGTGCAAAGTTTCATGAAAAAGGCCAAAAATGATGTATAATTCCCAAAATAAAATCAAAATAGCGGTCTTCCTCTTTGGTTTGGCAAATGGCTACATAATACTTTTTTGTAGGTCTAGCATAATCATACAATCGGAAATGCTTCGTAAAAATGTCTAGAGGGCGCTATTTATTGCAAATTGCACAATAAATCTCTGAAAATTCATGTTCATGACAAGTCTGATGTGTTTGCAAAGTTTCATGAGTTTTCATGTGTATAAAAAAAAAAAAAGCAGCACTTGACAAACAATGCATTGCTATGGCAACAGCGTGTTACAAAATAAAAAACTTTTGATTACTTTGCATCTTAAACATCTTAAGATGAAACACACCAAGTTTGAAGACAGTCGGATAAATTTTGTAGGAGGGGTTCGTTAAAATATGACCCCTGAAAAAGGCCACAAAAAATGGCAACAAATCCCATCATAAATCAAAATGGCAGACTTCCTGTTTGGTTTAGCACATGGTTCCAAGAGACTTTTTTTTGTACATCATGGGCTCTTATGTATGCCTGCAAATTATCATAGCTCTAGGTGAAACGTACAACCGGGAATGCTTCGTTAAAGAGGAGTTTTTTAGCTCAAAATGTGATGCCCGGCCCCTGGGGGACTTCCTGTTGGGTTTAGCACATGGCACCAAGAGACTTTTTTGTACATCCTGGGCTGTTACATATGTCTACAATTTTTCGTCGCTCTAGCTGCTTCGTACAACTGGGAATGCTTCATTAAGAAGGATTTTTTTCCTTTGCAAAAAGTGCATGCCACGACAACAGCGTGTGATGAAATAAAAAACTTTCAATAACTTTTCATTTTCAACATCTTAAGATGAATCACACCAAGTTTGAAGATGATCGGATAAACACTGTAGGAGGAGTTCGTTAAAATAAGACCCCAATGAAATGGCCAAAAAAATGGCAACACGTTCCAAAATAAATCAAAATGGTGGACTTCCTGTTAGGTTTAGCATATGGTTCAAAAAGAGTTTTTTGTAGGTCATAGCCTGTTACATATGTGTACCAATTTTCGTAGCTCTAGATTAAACGTACAACCGGCAATGCTTCGTGAAGTAAGAATTTTTAAACTCTAAATTTGATGCGCCGCCGCCGTCATATAGTATATCAAAAACTTTTCATTTTTCACAATGATGTTGTCCCAGGTGTTGAGATGGTACATCCCAAGTTTGAAGTCAATCGGGTTAACCGTGTAGGAGAAGCGGGCAAAAGTATGACCCCTGTAAATGTGCAAAAATTGGCAAAAATTGGACATTTAAATACTCATACCTCACTTTCTGTCTATTTTAAGGTACACACTTCAAAGAGGTTTTTGTTCATTGGGATGTGCTACAGGTGCCACACAATTTTCATAGCCGTCGGACAATCGTAGCGGGACAGGGATCCGTTTAACCTATGTAGGGGGCGCTAAGGAGCCATTTTTCTGTTATCATGTATGGCGACTTTAAAATATCAAATTTTTCGCCAGGCCTGATGTGCGTGTAAAGTTTGGTGAGTTTTCGGTCACGTTTAGTGTCTCAAAAATGCGATTGTTTGCGGAGAAGAATAATAAGAATAATAATAACTAGAGCTGCGAGCAGCTATAAAGGGCCCTCGCAACCCGGGCCACGTTGGGGTATATGCAAGTCGGGGGACTTGCACGTTGGGGTACTGTTAAATAGACAAGGACCATGGAAAATAGAAATGCATTTGCCGTGCCTTGTGTGTAAAAAGGTGCAGTAAAAGGCCAAAAATGATGCACAATTCCCAAAATAAATTCAAAAGTGTGGACTTTCTGATGTGTGTGCAAAGTTTCATGAAAAGTCGCTCGTTTGATATTCAAAACCAGCATCTGTTCATTTGAAAACATTGCATGGCACAGAGATGGTGTGTGATCAAATAAAAAGCTTTTTGATGACTCTTAATGTGGTGTCGCTGTGCAACACATATGTATTCATGACATAGTGAAGTATTGTGACAGTTTTGTAGGGTCCAGCAAACAGTAAATGTGTGACAGTTATTCAAGAAAAAATGTAGCTTTGAAGCAGGCTAACCAATGACATCATCTAAAGGGGAAAAAAGCACATGAGCAAGCATAGGTATAAGTAGAGGAGAAAAAGAGATGAAAGAAGTGCGAGAGATGGAACAGGAGAGGAATGCAGCTGTTTATGTATAGCTGTTGTAACAGGACAGATTAAATAACACTTTAACCTGGGGTTAACAGCGCCCTAGGACAGATAAACTCTTTAGTGTAAAAGTTTTCTGGGACAGATGAATCCCTTGGGGTCAAAGAGTTTGGGTTAGCACATAGTCTGTCTTAGGATAATGTAACCTCCATGGATGAATTAGTCCTAGGACGCTTTGACCTGCGGGCTAAAACTTCAGGGGGGTTAACCTGTCCTGTTATATTGTGATCATCGTCTTCGTGCATGTCCTCAGTGGCTTCTTCTGTCTGTGTGGCAGCATTTGATACATCTGTAGAACAAAAAAGAATGAAGAATCATGTTAGATCTGTGAAGTTTGGTTGTCTTAGGTGTAGTTTACAGAACAGTCGTGTGCATATTTTTAGCATGGTAGTGTCTTAATACAAATGCATATTATGTAATGCACTGTATATGGATATTACAGACGTAATATTTGACGGTGATCTTATATTCATAGTTTTTGCCCGTTAATAAATAATATAGCTAGTAAGTAATAAGACACGCAAAAATGGTATAGTTGAATCCTCTGGGTCAAAAAGCAATGTTTTAGGATTGTGTGATGAAATGATGAATAAAAGTAAGGATACGACAGGTACATAAATGGTTATGTAAGTGTAAAATTTGGCATGGTGTGTCCAGATACATGCAGGATAAGTATAAAATATTATGGTGTGTGATTGATTTTTTCTTAGTAAAAATTAGTATTGTAAAGGTCAAGTCACAGTATGTCCAAAAAATTTAAAAAAAAAAAATCTATGGTATAGAAACATCATAATCAGGGGCAAAGACATAAACATAATAATAGTAATTAATAATGATAGAATTTAAATACAATCTTTTCCATGAATATGTCAGTTATTTTGAGAAGATACAGAAAAAAAAGAACTTTGAAGTGTCTATCAGTGGATGAAAGAGGGCAAGATCACAGCATAGCTACATGATATCAGTCACATTTGAAAGTAATCAAGTGTAGTATGTATTCACATTATATACATTGAGAAATTGCGGCTCAATAATCAGTCAGTGTTTTAGTTAACAGTCCAATGTTACCTTCAAGATATTCCTAACAGAAAAAAAGGAACGTGCATTAACAAAAAAATGTAAAAATGTCCATTGTCAAACATGTCATTCATTATACACAATGTGTAGGATGGGGATGCTTGCTGTGTTAGTGTTTGTGTGTCTTCCATGTCATATATCTTACCATCACGGACAAATGCATCACATGCATCCTTTATATCCAATGCAGTCTGGAGTTCTTTCACAAGCTTGGTTTTGAAGTCTATCTGTTTTTCAAGTGCTCGATTGACTCGAGTCACATGGACTACTTGGTTCATTTGGGAATGAAGATCAAGGCTGCGCTGGTATAAGTCGTTGCGACTGGAAGCATGATCAATGCATGCATACTGTAATGACAAAGCATTCAATGAAAATCAGTCATGTTAGATTCCATGATTCTAAATAGCAGAGGTAACGTGTTGGTGCAAAACGTTGTGGTCGTGTTGCATGTTACTCAATGGCTGTGTGTGTCACAACGAGTTTATTTGAAAGAATATACAAATATATACACACGGACATATATATTTATACAGTATAACAGTACCGCATGTATTGGTTTTAAGGAAAGAGTTGAAAAGCAGTGTTCAGAAAAAAGCATAAGACGCACAAAGTACCATTTCACTACATGTAATAAGTTGTCAAGTAGACATGTGAATTAAGTGGTTAAGATAGTGGCTACTGTGCAAGTAAGCTTCAATTGTCTCTAAAAGGTTAGCATATGTGTTCTACATGATATCAATGGCTAGACGTGCTCGTGGAGAAACATTACAAACAGAAAAACACACTAAAGGTGCCTTTAACAAACTTGTTAATAAATGAGAACTTAATACATATATGTATGGCATACTGTATATGATTGAGAAAGTTGTCCTGTTTAGTTTATGTATTGTATACTTACGGAAAAAAGTTGGCAATCTTTGCGTATGGAGATGATTAGAGGGTCTTTATCAAAAGAGAATTTGCTTGGTGATTTGTTCATGTTCTGTAGAAAAGCAAAGGAGTAGAAATAAATACAGTATCATACTTCATAAACATACAAGAAATTTGTAGCTGTATTAACCATTGTTGGTATTTGAAGTGATAATTTAGGAATAGAAGTGTAGTGATTGCAGAATTTATAGAGTGCTTACCTTGTATGACTTTGTAGATGGAAATGTCTTTTGTTGAAAGAGCTCTTTGTTGTCTACTATATATGCAAGGACAAGCATAAGTAGGTGTGGTTATGAAGTACTTGACCATTGAAATAAAGCAGTGGTATCAAATGTATGGACCGTGGTTTGGCTCAGGCCTGCAAAGGGGTTTAATGTGGCACAAGAGATAATCTTGTAAGGTACAAAAAATAATAATAATATAATAGGTATGCCTCTGAGTTTTCACAAATCTAGGTCAAGTCAAGTCATCTTTAGTTATTTCGCGCTTGAATCATCCAATCGGAAATGCTCCATAAAAAATGTATAGAGGGTGCGATTTATTGCAAATTGCACAAGAAATCTCTAAAAATTCATGTTAATGACAAGTCTGATGTGTGTGCAAAGTTTCACGAGTTTTCACACATGTATAGATAAAAAAAAACAAAGCAGCACTTTACTTGGCAACCAATGCATCGCTATAGCAGCAGCGTGCGACAAAATAAAAAACTTTCGATAAATTTGCATCTTAAACATCTTAAGATGAAACACACCAAGTTTGAACACGGTCGGATGAATTTTGTAGGAGGAGTTAAAATATGACCCCTAAAAAAGGCCACAAAAAAAGGCTACAAATCCCATCATAAATCAAAATGGCGGACTTCCTGTTTGGTTTAGCACATGGTTCCAAGAGACTTTTTTGTACATCGTGGGCTCTTATGTATGCCTCTAAATTATCATAGCGCTAGGTGAAACGTACAACCGGGAATGCTTCGTTAAAGAGGAGTTTTTTAGCTCAAAATGTGATGCCCGGCCCCTACGGGACTTCCTGTTGGGTTTAGCACATGGCACCAAGAGACTTTTTTGTACATCGTGGGCTGTTACATTTGTCTCCAAATTTTCGTAGCTCTAGCTGCTTCGTACAACTGGGAATGCTTCATTAAGAAGTAATTTTTTCCTTTGCAAACTGTGCATGCCACGGCAACAGCGTGCGACAAAATAAAAAGCTTTCAATAACTTTTCATCTTCAACATCTTAAGATGAATCACACCAAGTTTGGAGATGATCGGATAAACTCTGTAGGAGGAGTTCGTTAAAATAAGACCCCTATGAAATGGCCCAAAAAATGGCAACACGTTCCAAAGTAAATCAAAATGGCGGACTTCCTGTTCGGTTTAGCATATGGTTCAAAAAGAGTTTTTTGTACCTTGAGGGCTGTTACATATGTCTTCAAATATTGGTAACTCTAGGTGAAATGTACAGCCGGGAATGCTTCATTAAGTTAGAATTTTGAAACACAAAATTTGATGCCTCGCCTCTGGCGGACTTCCTGTTAGGTTTAGCATATGGCACCAACAGGCTTTTTTGTAGATCATAGTCTGTTACATATGTGTACCAATTTTCGTAGCTCTAGATTAAACGTACCACCGGCAATGCTTCGTTAAGTAAGAATTTTGAAACTGTAAATTTGATGCCCCGCCACCGTCATATAGTATGTCAAAAACTTTAGATTTTTTACCATGATGTTGTCCCAGGTGTTGAGATGGTACAGCCCAAGTTTGAAGTCAATCGGGTTAACCGTGTAGGAGAAGCGGGCAAAAGTATGACCCCTGTAAATGTGCAAAAATGGGCCAAAATTGGACATTCAAATACTCATACCTCACTTCCTGTCTATTTTAGGGTACACATATCAAAGAGGTTTTTGTTCATCTGGATGTGCTACAGGTGCCACACAATTTTCGTAGCCATAGGACAATCGTAGCGGGACAGGGATCCGTTAAACCTATGTAGGTGGCGCTACAGAGCCATTTTTCTGTTATCATGTATGGCGACTTTAAAATATCAAATTTTTCGCCAGACCCGATCTGCGTGTAAAGTTTGGTGAGTTTTCGTTCATGTTTAGTGCCTCAAAAATGTGGTTGTTTGCGGAAAAGAATAATAACAAAGAAGAAGAAGAAGAAGAATAACTAGAGCTGCGAGCAGCTATAAAGGGCCCTCGCAATCCGGGCCACGTTGGGGTACTTGCACGTCGGGGTACTGGCACGTTGGGGTACTGTCAAATAGGACAAGGACCATCTAAAATGTTTTTACAAGCCTTGTGTGTGCAAAGTTTAATCAAAACGCAAAATATGGTGTGCAATTCCCAAAATAAATTCAAAATGGTGGACTTCCTTTTATTAGGTTTAGCATACGGCTACAGAATACTTTTTGTAGGTCTTAAGCTAATAGGTATGCCTCCCAGTTTTCATAAATCTTGGTCAAGTCATCTTTAGTTGTGTATCGCTTGAATCATACAATTGGAAATGCTCCATAAAAATGCATAGAGGGCGCTATTGAGCACAACGTTGGGTTACTTGCACGTCAGGGTACTGGCACGTTGGGGTACTGTTACATGGAACAAGGACCATTTAAAATGTTATTTTTTTCCATGCCTTGTCTGTGCAAAGTTTAATGAAAAAGGCCAAAAATGATGTATAATTCCCAAAATAAAATCAAAATAGCGGACTTCCTCTTTGGTTTGGCAAATGGCTACATAATACTTTTTTGTAGGTCTAGCATAATCATACAATCGGAAATGCTTCATAAAAATGTCTAGAGGGCGCTATTTATTGCAAATTGCACAATAAATCTCTGAAAAATTCATGTTCATGACAAGTCTGATGTGTTTGCAAAGTTTCATGAGTTTTCATGTGTATAAAAAAAAAAAAAAGCAGCACTTGACAACTGGTACATGGAATAAGGACCATTTAAAATGTTATTTTTTTCCATGCCTTGTCTGTGCAAAGTTTAATGAAAAAGGCCAAAAATGATGTATAATTCCCAAAATAAAATCAAAATAGCGGACTTCCTCTTCGGTTTGGCAAATGGCTACATAATACTTTTTTGTAGGTCTAGCATAATCATACAATCGGAAATGCTTCATAAAAATGTCTAGAGGGCGCTATTTATTGCAAATTGCACAATAAATCTCTGAAAATTCATGTTCCTGACAAGTCTGATGTGTTTGCAAAGTTTCATGAGTTTTCATGTGTATAAAAAAAAAAAAAAGCAGCACTTGACAAACAATGCATTGCTATGGCAACAGCGTGTTACAAAATAAAAAACTTTCGATTACTTTGCATCTTAAACATCTTAAGATGAAACACACCAAGTTTGAAGACAGTCGGATAAATTTTGTAGGAGGGGTTCGTTAAAATATGACCCCTGAAAAAGGCCACAAAAAATGGCAACAAACCCCATCATAAATCAAAATGGCAGACTTCCTGTTTGGTTTAGCACATGGTTCCAAGAGACTTTTTTGTACATCATGGGCTCTTATGTATGCCTGCAAATTATCATAGCGCTAGGTGAAACGTACAACCGGGAATGCTTCGTTAAAGAGGAGTTTTTTAGCTCAAAATGTGATGCCCGGCCCCTACGGGACTTCCTGTTGGGTTTAGCACATGGCACCAAGAGACTTTTTTGTACATCGTGGGCTGTTACATTTGTCTCCAAATTTTCGTAGCTCTAGCTGCTTCGTACAACTGGGAATGCTTCATTAAGAAGTAATTTTTTCCTTTGCAAACTGTGCATGCCACGGCAACAGCGTGCGACAAAATAAAAAGCTTTCAATAACTTTTCATCTTCAACATCTTAAGATGAATCACACCAAGTTTGGAGATGATCGGATAAACTCTGTAGGAGGAGTTCGTTAAAATAAGACCCCTATGAAATGGCCCAAAAAATGGCAACACGTTCCAAAGTAAATCAAAATGGCGGACTTCCTGTTCGGTTTAGCATATGGTTCAAAAAGAGTTTTTTGTACCTTGAGGGCTCTTACATATGTCTTCAAATATTGGTAACTCTAGGTGAAATGTACAGCCGGGAATGCTTCATTAAGTTAGAATTTTGAAACACAAAATTTGATGCCTCGCCTCTGGCGGACTTCCTGTTAGGTTTAGCATATGGCACCAACAGGCTTTTTTGTAGATCATAGTCTGTTACATATGTGTACCAATTTTCGTAGCTCTAGATTAAACGTACCACCGGCAATGCTTCGTTAAGTAAGAATTTTGAAACTGTAAATTTGATGCCCCGCCACCGTCATATAGTATGTCAAAAACTTTAGATTTTTTACCATGATGTTGTCCCAGGTGTTGAGATGGTACAGCCCAAGTTTGAAGTCAATCGGGTTAACCGTGTAGGAGAAGCGGGCAAAAGTATGACCCCTGTAAATGTGCAAAAATGGGCCAAAATTGGACATTCAAATACTCATACCTCACTTCCTGTCTATTTTAGGGTACACATATCAAAGAGGTTTTTGTTCATCTGGATGTGCTACAGGTGCCACACAATTTTCGTAGCCATAGGACAATCGTAGCGGGACAGGGATCCGTTAAACCTATGTAGGTGGCGCTACAGAGCCATTTTTCTGTTATCATGTATGGCGACTTTAAAATATCAAATTTTTCGCCAGACCCGATCTGCGTGTAAAGTTTGGTGAGTTTTCGTTCATGTTTAGTGCCTCAAAAATGTGGTTGTTTGCGGAAAAGAATAATAACAAAGAAGAAGAAGAAGAAGAATAACTAGAGCTGCGAGCAGCTATAAAGGGCCCTCGCAATCCGGGCCACGTTGGGGTACTTGCACGTCGGGGTACTGGCACGTTGGGGTACTGTCAAATAGGACAAGGACCATCTAAAATGTTTTTGACAAGCCTTGTGTGTGCAAAGTTTAATCAAAACGCAAAATATGGTGTGCAATTCCCAAAATAAATTCAAAATGGTGGACTTCCTTTTAGGTTTAGCATACGGCTACAGAATACTTTTTGTAGGTCTTAAGCTAATAGGTATGCCTCCCAGTTTTCATAAATCTTGGTCAAGTCATCTTTAGTTGTGTATCGCTTGAATCATACAATTGGAAATGCTCCATAAAAATGCATAGAGGGCGCTATTGAGCACAACGTTGGGTTACTTGCGCGTCAGGGTACTGGCACGTTGGGGTACTGTTACATGGAACAAGGACCATTTAAAATGTTATTTTTTTCCATGCCTTGTCTGTGCAAAGTTTAATGAAAAAGGCCAAAAATGATGTATAATTCCCAAAATAAAATCAAAATAGCGGACTTCCTCTTTGGTTTGGCAAATGGCTACATAATACTTTTTTGTAGGTCTAGCATAATCATACAATCGGAAATGCTTCATAAAAATGTCTAGAGGGCGCTATTTATTGCAAATTGCACAATAAATCTCTGAAAAATTCATGTTCATGACAAGTCTGATGTGTTTGCAAAGTTTCATGAGTTTTCATGTGTATAAAAAAAAAAAAAAGCAGCACTTGACAACTGTTACATGGAATAAGGACCATTTAAAATGTTATTTTTTTCCATGCCTTGTCTGTGCAAAGTTTAATGAAAAAGGCCAAAAATGATGTATAATTCCCAAAATAAAATCAAAATAGCGGACTTCCTCTTCGGTTTGGCAAATGGCTACATAATACTTTTTTGTAGGTCTAGCATAATCATACAATCGGAAATGCTTCATAAAAATGTCTAGAGGGCGCTATTTATTGCAAATTGCACAATAAATCTCTGAAAATTCATGTTCCTGACAAGTCTGATGTGTTTGCAAAGTTTCATGAGTTTTCATGTGTATAAAAAAAAAAAAAAGCAGCACTTGACAAACAATGCATTGCTATGGCAACAGCGTGTTACAAAATAAAAAACTTTCGATTACTTTGCATCTTAAACATCTTAAGATGAAACACACCAAGTTTGAAGACAGTCGGATAAATTTTGTAGGAGGGGTTCGTTAAAATATGACCCCTGAAAAAGGCCACAAAAAATGGCAACAAACCCCATCATAAATCAAAATGGCAGACTTCCTGTTTGGTTTAGCACATGGTTCCAAGAGACTTTTTTGTACATCATGGGCTCTTATGTATGCCTGCAAATTATCATAGCGCTAGGTGAAACGTACAACCGGGAATGCTTCGTTAAAGAGGAGTTTTTTAGCTCAAAATGTGATGCCCGGCCCCTACGGGACTTCCTGTTGGGTTTAGCACATGGCACCAAGAGACTTTTTTGTACATCATGGGCTGTTACATTTGTCTCCAAATTTTCGTAGCTCTAGCTGCTTCGTACAACTGGGAATGCTTCATTAAGAAGGAATTTTTTCCTTTGCAAACTGTGCATGCCACGGCAACAGCGTGCGACAAAATAAAAAGCTTTCAATAACTTTTCATCTTCAACATCTTAAGATGAATCACACCAAGTTTGAACACGGTCGGATGAATTTTGTAGGAGGAGTTAAAATATGACCCCTAAAAAAGGCCACAAAAAAAGGCTACAAATCCCATCATAAATCAAAATGGCGGACTTCCTGTTTGGTTTAGCACATGGTTCCAAGAGACTTTTTTGTACATCGTGGGCTCTTATGTATGCCTCTAAATTATCATAGCGCTAGGTGAAACGTACAACCGGGAATGCTTCGTTAAAGAGGAGTTTTTTAGCTCAAAATGTGATGCCCGGCCCCTACGGGACTTCCTGTTGGGTTTAGCACATGGCACCAAGAGACTTTTTTGTACATCGTGGGCTGTTACATTTGTCTCCAAATTTTCGTAGCTCTAGCTGCTTCGTACAACTGGGAATGCTTCATTAAGAAGGAATTTTTTCCTTTGCAAACTGTGCATGCCACGGCAACAGCGTGCGACAAAATAAAAAGCTTTCAATAACTTTTCATCTTCAACATCTTAAGATGAATCACACCAAGTTTGGAGATGATCGGATAAACTCTGTAGGAGGAGTTCGTTAAAATAAGACCCCTATGAAATGGCCCAAAAAATGGCAACACGTTCCAAAGTAAATCAAAATGGCGGACTTCCTGTTCGGTTTAGCATATGGTTCAAAAAGAGTTTTTTGTACCTTGAGGGCTGTTACATATGTCTTCAAATTTTGGTAACTCTATGTGAAATGTACAGCCGGGAATGCTTCATTAAGTTAGAATTTTGAAACACAAAATTTGATGCCTCGCCTCTGGCGGACTTCCTGTTAGGTTTAGCATATGGCACCAACAGGCTTTTTTGTAGATCATAGTCTGTTACATATGTGTACCAATTTTCGTAGCTCTCGATTAAACGTACCACCGGCAATGCTTCGTTAAGTAAGAATTTTGAAACTGTAAATTTGATGCCCCGCCACCGTCATATAGTATGTCAAAAACTTTAGATTTTTTACCATGATGTTGTCCCAGGTGTTGAGATGGTACAGCCCAAGTTTGAAGTCAATCGGGTTAACCGTGTAGGAGAAGCGGGCAAAAGTATGACCCCTGTAAATGTGCAAAAATGGGCCAAAATTGGACATTCAAATACTCATACCTCACTTCCTGTCTATTTTAGGGTACACATATCAAAGAGGTTTTTGTTCATCTGGATGTGCTACAGGTGCCACACAATTTTCGTAGCCATAGGACAATCGTAGCGGGACAGGGATCCGTTAAACCTATGTAGGTGGCGCTACAGAGCCATTTTTCTGTTATCATGTATGGCGACCTTAAAATATCAAATTTTTCGCCAGGCCCGATCTGCGTGTAAAGTTTGGTGAGTTTTCGTTCATGTTTAGTGCCTCAAAAATGTGGTTGTTTGCGGAAAAGAATAATAACAAAGAAAAAGAAGAAGAAGAAGAAGAATAACTAGAGCTGCGAGCAGCTATAAAGGGCCCTCGCAACCCGTGCCACGTTGGGGTATTTGCACGTCGGGGTACTGGCACGTTAGGGTACTGTTTCATAAGAAACCATCTAAATTGTAAATGTTTTGCCATGCTTTTTGTGTTTGTTCACATTGCTATGGAATGCTTTGTCGAGGTATTCGGCTGATAGGTATGCCTCCCAATATTCACACATCTTGCTGAATCATATAAAAAAAAAAATTCTTTGCAAACAATGCATCGCTACAGCAAAGGCGTGCCACGTTGGGGTACTTGCACGTCGGGGTACTGGCACGTTGGGGTACTGTCAAATAGGACAAGGACCATCTAAAATGTTTTTGACAAGCCTTGTGTGTGCAAAGTTTAATCAAAACGCAAAATATGGTGCGCAATTCCCAAAATAAATTCAAAATGGCGGACTTCCTTTTAGGTTTAGCATACGGCTACAGAATACTTTTTGTAGGTCTTAAGCTAATAGGTATGCCTCCCAGTTTTCACAAATCTAGGTCAAGTCATCTTTAGTTGTGTATCGCTTGAATCATACAATTGGAAATGCTCCATAAAAATGCATAGAGGGCGCTATTGAGCACAACGTTGGGTTACTTGCACGTCAGGGTACTGGCACGTTGGGGTACTGTTACATGGAACAAGGACCATTTAAAATGTTAGTTTTTTCCATGCCTTGTCTGTGCAAAGTTTAATGAAGAAGGCCAAAAATTATGTATAATTCCCAAAATAAAATCAAAATAGCGGACTTCCTCTTTGGTTTGGCAAATGGCTACATAATACTTTTTTGTAGGTCTAGCATAATCATACAATCGGAAATGCTTCATAAAAATGTCTAGAGGGCGCTATTTATTGCAAATTGCACAATAAATCTCTGAAAATTCATGTTCATGACAAGTCTGATGTGTTTGCAAAGTTTCATGAGTTTTCATGTGTATGAAAAAAAAAAAAAGCAGCACTTGACAACTGTTACATGGAACAAGGACCATTTAAAATGTTAGTTTTTTCCATGCCTTGTCTGTGCAAAGTTGAATGAAAAAGGCCAAAAATGATGTAGAATTCCCAAAATAAAATCAAAATAGCGGACTTCCTCTTTGGTTTGGCAAATGGCTACATAATACTTTTTTGTAGGTCTAGCATAATCATACAATCGGAAATGCTTCATAAAAAGGTCTAGAGGGCGCTATTTATTGCAAATTGCACAATAAATCTCTGAAAATTCATGTTCATGACAAGTCTGATGTGTTTGCAAAGTTCCATGAGTTTTCATGTGTATAAAAAAAAAAAAGCAGCATTTGACAAACAATGCATTGCTATGGCAACAGCGTGTTACAAAATAAAAAACTTTCGATTACTTTGCATCTTAAACATCTTAAGATGAAACACACCAAGTTTGAAGACAGTCGGATAAATTTTGTAGGAGGGGTTCGTTAAAATATGACCCCTGAAAGTTTTTCCTTGCCCGGTTGGAGGGTTAGATCAGGGGATGTCGCAACTTGTTTGTGGTTAAGTGCTACAGAAGTAAATGTGTCTTAACAACCTCATGATTGAATGTGTTTTCAATTCTCTAGGATGTGATTGGATTGTATCAATTAAATGTTCTTATAACTGATTCAGTGAGTAGTAAAAATAGTGTGTCAAGTATAATGACATGAAATATAAGGAATACAAAAAACAAAACAAGAACCCTCTAAATTACACATTTTGTTCCAGGCTTTATGTGCGTGCATAGTTTGAGTATACACCTAGGTTTAGGCCAGGAGTGTTCAAACCTTTTGCAAAGAGGGCCGGGTATGGTAAGGTGAAAATGTGTGGGGCCTAATCAACCATTTAGTTTAGCCTGACATAATTTTTTTACATGCATATGTAAATATATATATGTGGACAAATGTGTACATATGTCTACAAATTTTTGTAGCTCGAGCTGCTTCGTCCAACTGGGAACGCTGCATTAAGAAGGATTTTTTTTCCCTTTGCCAACAGTGCATGCCACGACAACAGCGTGCGACGAAATAAAAAGCTTTCAATAACTTTTCATCGTCAACATCTTAAGATGAATCACACCAAGTTTGAAGATGATCGGATAAACTCTGTAGGAGGAGTTCGTTAAAATAAGACCCCTATGAAATGGCCAAAAAAATGGCAACATGTTCCAAAGTAAATCAAAATGGCAGACTTCCTGTTAGGTTTAGCATATGGTTCAAAAAGAGTTTTTTGTACCTCGAGGGCTGTTCATATGTCTTCAAATTTTGGTCACTCTAGGTGAAACGTACAGCCGGAAATGCTTCATTAAGTAAAAATTTTGAAATGCAAAATTTGATGCCCTGCCTCTGGCGGACTTCCTGTTAGGTTTAGCATATGGCACCAACAGGCTTTTTTGTAGATCATAGTCTGTTACATATGTGTACCAATTTTCGTAGCTCTAGATTAAACGTATAACCGGCAATACTTCAGATGAAACATGCCAAAGAATGAAGACAATCTGATAAGTTTTGTAGAAAATATGAGGCCTATAAAAGGCCCCCAAAAAATGGCTACAAATAGCAAAGTAAATCAAAATGCCGGACTTCCTGTTTGGCTTAGCATATGGTTCTAAAAGACTTTTTTTGTACATCGTGGGCTCTTATGTATGCCTCCAAATTATCATAGCGCTAGGTGAAAGGTACAACCGGGAATGCTTCGTTAAAGAGGAGTTTTTTAGCTCAAAAAGTGATTCCCGGCCCTTGCGGGACTTCCTGTTGGGTTTAGCACAAAGCAGCAAGAGACTTTTTTTGTACATCGTGGGCTGTTACATATGTCTACAAATTTTCGTAGCTCTAGCTGCTTCGTACAACTGAGAATTCTTCATTAAGAAGAATTTTTTTCCTTTGCAAACAAGTGCATGCCACGACAACAGCGTGCAGCGAAATAAAAAGCTTTCAATAACTTTTCATCTTCAACATCTTAAGATGAATCACACCAAGTTTAAAGATGATCGGATAAACTCTGTAAGAGGAGTTCGTTAAAATAGGACCCCTATGAAATGGCCAAAAAAATGGGAACACGTTCCAAAGTAAATCAAAATGGTGGACTTTCTGTTAGGTTTAGCATATGGTTCAAAAAGAGTTTTTTGTACCTTGAGGGCTGTTACATATGTCTTTAAATTTTGGTAACTCTAGGTGAAACATACAGCCGGGAATGCTTCATTAAGTAAGAATTTTGAAACTCCAAATTTGATGCCCCGCCTCTGGCGGACTTCCTGTTGGGTTTAGCATATGGCACCAACAGACTTTTTTGTAGGTCATAGTCTGTTACATATGTGTACCAATTTTCGTAGCTCTAGGTTAAACATACAACCGGCAATACTACGTTTAGTAAGAGTTTTGAAACTCTAAATTTGATGTCCCACCGCCGTCATATAGTATTTCGAAAACTTTAGATTTTTTACCATGGTGTTGTCCCAGGTCTTGAGATGGTACATCCCAAGTTTGAAGTCAATTGGATTAACCGTGTAGGAGAAGCAGGCAAAAGTATGACCCCTGTAAATGTGCAAAAATTGGCCAAAATTGGACATTTAAATACTCATATCTCACTTCCTGTCTATTTTAGGGTACACACATCAAAGAGGTTTTTGTTCATCTGGATGTGCTACAGGTGCCACACAATTTTCATAGCCGTCGGACAATCGTAGCGGGCCAGGGATCTGTTTAACCTATGTAGGTGGCGCTATGGAGCCATTTTTCTGTTATCACCTATGGCGACTTTAAAATATCAAATTTTTCGCCAGGCCTGACGTGTGTGTAAAGTTTGGTGAGTTTTCGTTCACGTTTAGTGTCTCAAAAATGTGATTGTTTGCGGAAAAGAATAATAACAAATAAAAAGAAGAATAATAAGAATTCCTTGAAAAACAATAGGGACCTCGCAGCGGTCGCTGCTCGGGCCCTAACTAGAGCTGCGAGCAGCTATAAAGGGCCCTCGCAACCCGGGCCACGTTGGGGTACTTGCACGTCGGGGTACTGGCACGTTGGGGTACTGTCAAATAGGACAAGACCATCTAAAATGTTTTTGACAAGCCTTGTGTGTGCAAAGTATAATCAAAACGCAAAATATGGTGTGCAATTCCCAAAATAAATTCAAAATGGTGGACTTCCTTTTAGGTTTAGCATACGGCTACAGAATACCTTTTGTAGGTCTTAAGCTAATAGGTATGCCTCCCAGTTTTCATAAATCTTGGTCAAGTCATCTTTAGTTGTGTATCGCTTGAATCATACAATTGGAAATGCTCCATAAAAATGCATAGAGGGCGCTATTGAGCACAACGTTGGGTTACTTGCACGTCAGGGTACTGGCACGTTGGGGTACTGTTACATGGAACAAGGACCATTTAAAATGTTATTTTTTTCCATGGCTTGTCTGTGCAAAGTTTAATGAGAAAGGCCAAAAATGATGTATAATTCCCAAAATAAAATCAAAATAGCGGACTTCCTCTTTGGTTTGGCAAATGGCTACATAATACTTTTTTGTAGGTCTAGCATAATCATACAATCGGAAATGCTTCATAAAAATGTCTAGAGGGCGCTATTTATTGCAAATTGCACAATAAATCTCTAAAAATTCATGTTCATGACAAGTCTGATGTGTTTGCAAAGTTTCATGAGTTTTCATGTGTATAAAAAAAAAAAAAAAAAAGCAGCACTTGACAACTGTTACATGGAACAAGGACCATTTAAAATGTTAGTTTTTTCCATGCCTTGTCTGTGCAAAGTTTAATGAAAAAGGCCAAAAATGATGTATAATTCCCAAAATAAAATCAAAATAGCGGACTTCCTCTTTGGTTTGGCAAATGGCTACATAATACTTTTTTGTAGGTCTAGCATAATCATACAATCGGAAAGGCTTCATAAAAATGTCTAGAGGGCGCTATTTATTGCAAATTGCACAATAAATCTCTGAAAATTCATGTTCATGACGAGTCTGATGTGTTTGCAAAGTTTCATGAGTTTTCATGTGTATAAAAAAAAAAAGCAGCACTTGACAAACAATGCATTGCTATGGCAACAGCGTGTTACAAAATAAAAAACTTTCGATTACTTTGCATCTTAAACATCTTAAGATGAAACACACCAAGTTTGAAGACAGTCAGATAAATTTTGTAGGAGGGGTTTGTTAAAATATGACCCCTGAAAAAGGCCACAAAAAATGGCAACAAATCCCATCATAAATCAAAATGGCAGACTTCCTGTTTGGTTTAGCACATGGTTCCAAGAGACTTTTTTGTACATCGTGGGCTCTTATGTATGCCTGCAAATTATCATAGCGCTAGGTGAAACGTACAACCGGGAATGCTTCGTTAAAGAGGAATTTTTTAGCTCAAAATGTGATGCCCGGCCCCTGGGGGACTTCCTGTTGCGTTTAGCACATGGCACCAAGAGACATTTTTGTACATCCTGGGCTGTTACATATGTCTACAATTTTTCGTCGCTCTAGCTGCTTCGTACAACTGGGAATGCTTCATTAAGAAGGATTTTTTTCCTTTGCAAAAAGTGCATGCCACGATAACAGCGTGTGACGAAATAAAAAACTTTCAATAACTTTTCATTTTCAACATCTTAAGATGAATCACACCAAGTTTGAAGATGATCGGATAAACTCTGTAGGAGCAGTTTGTTAAAATATGACTCCTATGAAATGGCCAAAAAAAAATGGCAACACATTCCAAAGTAAATCAAAATGGCGGACGTCCTGTTAGGTTTAGCATATGGTTCAAAAAGAGTTTTTTGTACCTCGAGGGCTGTTATATACCTCTACAAATTTTGGTAACTCTAGGTGAAACGTACAGCCGGGTATGCTTTGTTAAAGAGGAGGTTTTTTTAGCTCAAAATGTGATGCCCGGCCCCTGGGGGACTTCCTGTTGGGTTTAGCACAGGGCACCAAGAGACTTTTTTGTACATCTTGGGCTGTTACATATGTCTACAAATTTTCGTAGCTCTAGCTGCTTCGTACAACTGGCAATGCTTCTTTAAGGATACTTTTTTTCCTTTGCAAACAGTGCATGCCATGACAACAGCGTGCGACGAAATACAAAGCTTTCAATAACTTTTCATCTTCAACATCTTAAGATGAATCACACCAAGTTTGAAGATGATCGGATAAACACTGTAGGAGGAGTTCGTTAAAATAAGACCCCAATGAAATGGCCAAAAAAATGGCAACACGTTCCAAAATAAATCAAAATGGTGGACTTCCTGTTAGGTTTAGCATATGGTTCAAAAAGAGTTTTTTGTAGGTCATAGTCTGTTACATATGTGTACCAATTTTCGTAGCTCTAGATTAAATGTACAACCGGCAATGCCTCGTGAAGTAAGAATTTTTAAACTCTAAATTTGATGCGCCGCCGCTGTCATATAGTATATCAAAAACTTTTCATTTTTCACAATGATGTTGTCCCAGGTGTTGAGATGGTACATCCCAAGTTTGAAGTCAATCGGGTTAACCGTGTAGGAGAAGCGGGCAAAAGTATGACCCCTGTAAATATGCAAAACTGGGCCAAAATTGGACATTTAAATACTCATACCTCACTTTCTGTCTATTTTAGGGTACACACTTCAAAGAGGTTTTTGTTCATTGGGATGTGCTACAGGTGCCACACAATTTTCATAGCCGTCGGACAATCGTAGCAGGACAGGGATCCGTTTAACCTATGTAGGGGGCGCTAAGGAGCCATTTTTCTGTTATCATGTATGGCGACTTTAAAATATCAAATTTTTCGCCAGGCCTGATGTGCGTGTAAAGTTTGGTGAGTTTTCGGTCACGTTTAGTGTCTCAAAAATGCGATTGTTTGCGGAGAATAATAATAATAATAATAATAATAATAAGAATTCCTACAAAAACAATAGGGCCTCGCAGCGGCACCGCCGCCGCCGCTGCTCGGGCCCTAATAAGAATTCCTTCAGGAACAATAGGGACCTCGCAGCGGTCGCTGCTCGGGCCCTAATAATAAGAATTCCTTCAGAAACAATAGGGACCTCGCAGCGGTCGCTGCTCGGGCCCTAATAATAATAATAATAATAAGAAGAATTCCTACAAAAACAATAGGGCCTCGCAGCGGCACCGCCGCCGCCGCTGCTCGGGCCCTAATAATAAGAATTCCTTCAGAAACAATAGGGACCTCGCAGCGGTCGCTGCTCGGGCCCTAATAATAATAATAAGAAGAAGAATTCCTACAAAAACAATAGGGCCTCGCAGCGGCACCGCCGCCGCCGCTGCTCGGGCCCTAATAATAATAATAATAATTTTTACAAAAACAATAGGGACCTCGCAGCGGTCGCTGCTCGGGCCCTAATAATAATAATAATCCGATCGAAAAACAATAGGGACCTCGCAGCGGTAGCTGCTCGGGCCCTAATAATAATAATTTTTACAAAAACAATAGGGACCTCGCAGCGGTCGCTGCTCGGGCCCTAATAATAATAATAATAATAATAATAATAATAATAATAATAATTTTTACAAAAACAATAGGGACCTCGCAGCGGTCGCTGCTTGGGCCCTAACTAGAGCTGCGAGCAGCTATACAGGGCCCTCGCAGCCCGGGCCACGTTGGGGTACTTGCACGTTAGGGGTCCTGTCACATTGGAAGCAGAATTTCTTTGAAAATGGCATGATAAACCTTTACATGTGAATTTTCTTTGCCAGGTGTGATGAATGTGTCAAGCTCAATGGGTTTTTGTGAACGTTAAGATCTGCAAAAATCAGCATCCTTTTTTATTTTTAGTCAATACGTTGCCCTGATTGGTATTTTTTGTAAAAATATATGTACGCATCATCACTCGTACTCATTGCACAATATTGCTTTTATTGTCCATAGAGGCTATCAAAATTAAATCAAACTAAATAAAAAAGTATGCATGTTTGGATAGGTCTGATGCCAGTGAACATTTTGAATGGTGGAAACTAAAATAATATTCATAAATGACTTAGTTATCACACTTACAAAGAGTTTACAATTTTTGCAAAAATACCGTGAAGTGGGGTATACTTTTTTTATGCCTCAAGGGTTAGGTGGCGATATATATATAATGGAATGTTGTCATAGAGATACCTTCAAGCCTTGACTCTAAACATATATGTCAAGTGTGGGATTTTTTTTTGAGCATGTACCATGGAGTTATTAAGCATATCCTTCATTCACGATATTGCTTTTAATGTCCATAGAGGCTATCAAAAATAATTAAAAAAGTACATATGTTTGGATAAGTCTGATGCCAGTGAACATTTTGAGTAATGGAAAGTAAAAGAATATTCATAAATGACTTATTATCACACTAAGAATGAGTTTACATTTTTTGTACAAAATACCGTATGTGGGGTATTTTTTTTTTTTAATGCCTCAAGGGCTAGGTGGAGCTGTATTTATAACTGAATGTTGTCATAGAGATACCTTCAGGCCTTGATTATAAGCATACATGTCAAGTTTGGGATTTTTTTGGAGCATGCACCGGGGAGTTATTAAGCATATCCTTTTTCATTGCGAAACATGTTTACAATTTTTGTAAAAATACCGTAAGTGGGGTATTTTTTTTTTCTGCCTCAAGGGCTAGGTGGCGCTGCATATATAACTGAATGTTGTCATAGAGATAGCTTCAGGCCTTGACTATAAACATACATGTCAAGTTTGGGATTTTTTGGAGCATGTACCGGAGAGTTATTAAGCATATAATTTTTCATTGCGAAACACAAATTTTGATGCCCCGCCCTCATCATATAGTATTTAGAAAAGTCAAGATTTTTCTCCCTGTCGTTGGCTCAGGTCTTGACATAGCCCATAGTCTGAAGTCAGTCGGATGAAACGTGTAGGAGAAGTGGGCAAAAGTATGCCCCCTGTAAATGTGCTAAAATCGTAAAAAATGGGACATTCAAAATTTCGTAGCTCACTTCCTGTTCATTTTAGCATATGGGTCCAAGAGACTTTTTTGTAGGTCTTGGGCTCCCTCATACACCTAAAAATTTTCGTAGATCTTGCTTAAACGTACAACCGGGGCTGCTTCATTAAAATTTTCTAGGGGGCGCTATTGAGTCATTTCTGTAAAAATAGCACAATCCAGGATAAAATATCGCTCATTTTGCCAGGCCAGATGTGTGTGCCAAGTTTCATGCGTTTCTGTGCCGGTTTAGGCCCTCAAAATTGGTGTTGTTTTCTTGGCGAACAGCGCTTAGCCATGCCCACAGCGATTCGCGAAAACTCACAAACTTCGTGTTGTGACATCATGAAGACCGAAACCCTCATCTGAGCAAATATGAGGTAGGTGCAGTTAATGTGGTTGGAGAAAAACATTTAAGAAAAATCGTTAAAAAAAAAATTGCCAGACGGTGGCGCTAACAGTAAGATGAAATATAAGTTCGTAGATGTCTTAAGGGCTGGACTTTCATCAAATGTGTGAAATTTTGAGAAGATAGGAAGATAGGATTACCTGGATCAAGTGAAAGCAGCTTTTATTGCCACGAAAAATTACCAGACTTTACGGCACCGTAGAGGCCACGCCCTTTGGCGAAAAGTTACAATATTCGGTGTGGGGCATGATCAACATCTTAAGGCTTGTCTGACCAATTTTCAACTGGATCCCTTCAAAGAGCTTGGCACAGTAGCTAAAAACGTAAAGTATGACATTTATTGTCACCACTAGGTGGCGCTATATATATAACAGAATTGTATCATATAGATGTTTTCAGGCCGTGACTATTAAGTTGCATGAGAAGTTTGAGATTTTTTGGAGCTTGTTCATGGGAGTTATTCAGCATTTTGTCTTTCTGGACAAATTAAATTTTAAAGGCAATATTTGATGCCCCGCCCCCGTCATATAGTATTCCAAAAAGTCAAGATATTTTGCCCAGTTGTTGTCTTGGGTCTTGAGATGACACATGGCAAGTTTGAAGTCAACTGGCTGAAAAATATTTGCAAAGGGGGAAAAAGTATGACTACAGTGAATGGGCCAAAATGGGCCAAAATTGGACATTCAAAAATTCATAGCTCACTTCCTGTACATTTTAGGAAATGGCTTCCACTGACTTTTTTTGTGCGTCTCGGGGTGCTACACGTGCCTGGCAATTTTCGTAGCTCTAGGTCAAACGGGCCGGGATTGGTTTTTATTTTTCTACGCTAGGGGGCGCTATAGAGTCGCATTGTTATGGCAACTACATAATATCAAATTTTTCGCCGGGCCCGAAGAGACTGCAAAGTTTGGTGAGTTTTCGTAAATGTTTAGGCCCTCAAAAATGCGATCGTTTACGAAGAAGAAGAAGAAGAAGAAGAAGAAGAAGAAGAAGAAGAAGAAGAAGAAGAAGAAGAAGAAGAAGAAGAAGAAGAAGAAGAAGAAGAAGAATTCTTACAAAAACAAGAGGGACCTCGCAGCGGTCGCTGCTCGGGCCCTAATAATAATTCTTACAAAAACAAGAGGGACGTCGCAGCGGTCGCTGCTCGGGCCCTAATAATAATTTTTACAAAAACAATAGGGACCTCACAGCGGTCTCTGCTCGGGCCCTAATAATTCTTACAAAAACAAGAGGGACCTCGCAGCGGTCGCTGCTCGGGCCCTAATAATTCTTACAAAAACAAGAGGGACCTCGCAGCGGTCGCTGCTCGGGCCCTAACAATAATAATAATAATAATAATAATTTTTACAAAAACAATAGGGACCTCGCAGCGGTCGCTGCTCGGGCCCTAATAATTCTTACAAAAACAAGAGGGATCTTGCAGCGGTCGCTGCTCGGGCCCTAATAATAATAATAATATTAATTTTTACAAAAACAATAGGGACCTCGCAGCAGTCGCTGCTCGGGCCCTAACAATGATCAGTCAAGGGAGATGCTGACATTTCACATTTATGGACATTATGAATTAAATTTGACGAGATCAACCAATAATTTAGCCGTGAACACTGTCCATTATTGGCAGCGTTAAACCACCTATATTTCTTTGTAAGAATATTTTTCATTCTCCAATAATCAATTAAGCTTCCCTTGGATACAAAATCAACAAAAACGTCGTCATAGTTGTGACATTGGCCTCTTGGAGGAAGCCTATATCCAACCAAAGATCTGGGACTAAATTAAAATCCCCACCCACAATAACTTTATCAGTATTATAAGTGACTTTCCAACATTCCACTTAAATGAAGATAGTATTGTTTGTTTTGAGCCCTTCTGTTGTAGCCATACACCCAAACCAAAATAAAATTAACCCCATCAATTTCAATCACCACCATTAACCAATGACCATTAGTATCTTTTGCCTGGTTGATTACATCCATCCATCCATCCATTTTCTTGACGGCTTATTCCTCACAAGGGTCGCGGGGGGTGCTGGCGCCTATCTCAGCTGGCTCTGGGCAGTAGGCGGGGGACACCCTGGACTGGTTGCCAGCCAATCGCAGGGCACACAGAGACGAACTACCATTGTCTGAAATCTAGTGATGGTAATATTAAATAACAAAAGTGTTTCATGAATTTTTAAGTGAGTTAGAATATGTACTATAAAGTATACTGACGTCGTGCTTGACTGTGTTGTTCACTTAATTTGACAGTCATGCACATTGATGTAAAATTACAACTGTAGACTGAGCATTGAGTGATGAAAGCCACTTCTGTCTGTTTCAGTTTGTTTGGGTTTTTGTTTTATTTTGGTGAGTGTTGGTTGTCTGGTGTTCCTGTCTTTTTTTCCCCCAGTCTCGTTATGGTTAACTTTGTCCACCTGTGTGTGCCTTCCCTCCCCGTTTGTGTGACCTAATTAGTGCCCTCTGCCTGCTGTGTCTCCCAGGTGTGTCCTGTTAGTGTCATTAGTGTTGGTATAAGGGAGTGGTGTTTGTCTCACGCAGGTGTGGGAGCTTTGCATGTTGTTTGAATGTTTTCACGTTAGATGGTGAATGTTTGGGTCACAGTATTGTGTCAGTCTGCCAAGTCACCCACGCCACGTCTTCCAAGTCACCCACGCCACGTCTTCCAAGTCACCCACGCCACGTCTTCCAAGTCACCCACGCCACGTCTTCCAAGTCACCCACGCCACGTCTTCCAAGTCACCCACGCCACGTCAAGCCTTCAAGTCTTCCGTCCACGTCAAGCCTCTGCATCTGTCCATGCAAGTCAGTCCAGGTTCGTCATGCCAGTTCAATCCCCATTTCATCCTGTCAAAGTCTTTCTGGTTGCTGTCATTCCACTTCTCCCTGCCTGGTTATTCCGCCTCTGGGTCCATCCACCACACCCCTACCGTGACAACTTGATCAGGATGCCACAGAGTCAAACATAAGAGCGGGAAACAAAATTTCCTTTCAATTTATTAAGGTTGGTTTACACATAATACATTTTAGCAATTTAATGAGTCCTTGAAAGAACTTTTGTGAATATTTTTGTATCGAGTACAGTATCGGTCATTTTGGACGTGAACATCGTGACGTATCGCGTGCATAAAATACACATTGAATGACATGGCTGCCAGTGACGATAAAGAACTCACAAGGAGTTAAAGGTACACTCAGTATTATACAGTGGCATCTAGTGTTGAAATAATTAATTCATTAAAAAAAAAAATGTTTGTGTTAGTAAGTAAATAGATTTGTTGTATCGCATAAACGTACTTTTCTAAAATATAATGGTAAGTCTAGAAATCACTAATTATTTTACATGGCCGCGCCGCGCCTTCTAGTGTCCACCATGTTTCGCTGCCATCTTTCTGCTACGGGTGCCATCAAAGACAAATTTCAGCAATCCATTTCTTAACGTGTTTTTGGAACGCCTTTGCAGACGCACTTCCGGTTTGTGTGGCGACCGCATGTAAACGAAGAGGAAGAGTTTCCGGTCCCCGAAGAGAGCATTATCAAGCATCACAATTGCTTTGGGAATTTATTTTATTTCAGCGCGACCAAACAAGAGTTTATATTGTAGCCGCATTTGCCAGATGGAGAGAAATGAGGAACAGACTTGGTTTGGGAAATGCCGGTGCCTTCGACTGCTTTCTACTTGACCGGTAAGTAAGAGTACATTTGTGTTTACGTTTTGAGAGCGAGAGAAAAAGTATACACCGTACTAATTAATACGATGTTCGTACCATTGTTTTACGATCACTGTAGCTGTTGATTAGCAACTCCACATCACTCGAACAATTTCGTTATGTAGCTACTTTGCTTTGCTTTGAAAAAAAAAATGATTCAAAATGATTCCTGCTGGCAGGTTATATTCAGAGTAAATGCGCAAGTTATTGTGTAATGTAAAGTAACTGTGATTTCGGAGGTATATTTGCCCATAACTTCAATTGAGAATCTAAAGCATACTGTATTAGTGGAGGATTTGAAAATGATTATTTTTGTTGTGGTTGGTGAAAATAGTGTTCTCGAAATTAATTTTCGGCAGGGAATAACTTTCTGGACTTGAATGCTGGCTGTACTGCAAGCACTGCTAGTCTGAACTCTCTCACTCAAGTGTGTACTGGTCCATTGTGTAATTGGGTGCACAAGAATTTACAGGCTGCTACGTTTTCCACGGAAACTCGACAAGCAAGCAGCCTTTGCATATTCTATGCCGTATGCAGTCAAGTTACTTTAATCTAGCTAATACAATGTTTTGGGGGCTTTGTTGGAAATGTGGTGACATATATTAGTATCATCAATTTATTTTTTTTTATTTTGTTTTTGCTTGTGTCACACTAGATCAACAGCCAAACTTGAGGGGTTCCAGAACCATATTCTGATGTATACAAGCATTCATGCACTGTTTAAATACATCACCGACCTGCAAGAAAAAAAAAACATCAACAGGAGAGTCCGCAGCCAAATTGGAATGCCCCGAATGAGGACACTTCGGATGGAGGACCCCAGAAGGTTTAGTGTTGTACCACCAGTATCTCCACCTACCATATCTGAGCTGCAACAAACTGAAGTCAGCCGAGGTCTTGGTATATCATTTACATATGGACGGTATTACACACTACATTAACTTTTTGTGTGAAGCAATACAGAATGGTCACATGTACAAGCACCACTTGTTTTACACAGGACCTGCTGACCAGGTGTCTGAAGCCATGGAGTGACTCCTCCCTCACTTTCCTCAGCAAGCCTTTGAAGAATATGATATCATCGTTGGTGGGAACATGCCCTCACTCCATAACATGTACTTGTGCAGTCAAGGAGCATGTCAAACTTAATAAAACCAGCAAACATTGAAGTGACTTCATTATTACTGTAGTCTGTTCACACAATCAATGGACAACCCTTCCTTAGTTTTGCCCCAATAATGTAGAGTAGGCGAAAAGTAGCGTTACAGATCATACTATGTGTTCTGGAGAGTTTGAGAAATGTTGCAATGTTAATGGGGGACAATGTCAGCACAAAAAACCCACCATCATGGTATTGAGATAATTAGATATTTTAGCTGTGTACAACACATTCCTGCTCTGTAACACTACTTTTGGCCCAAACCTGTATGTCCATTTTCCATATATTGAAATGCACAGAGTATTGGTAAATTTCTGGAACAAGTGCAATTCATGTAGCTCATTATATTCTAACAGCATTTTTTTTTTTTAAGTTAATATGTTCATTTCATGTAGACATTTTATTTATTCATTTTCATGTACTGTACCTTACATTCATTGGCCAATGAAGAAGTCCTTGTCATTGCAAGCATTTATAATAATTCCCCAGGCTTTTGATGTTTTACATTTCTGGTCATGTAAAATAGTGTTAGGTTAGGTGTCGAATGAACACTGCATGTTGACACCAAAGGAAATAGTATTTTTTAGTTATTCTAAATGTACAAATTGACACACAACAATATACAAGTTATACAAACTACAACAAACCAGTGTCAGACATGGAGTAATTATATGCCAGGTAAAAAACCTTTGTATTGTCCTTGAGGATCTGGGAAAGTGTCACTTATTTGCCACAAGGCCACCAAGGTACTGCAGTCTGGGATCCAGGTACAGGAAATCATGGTGGTGCTGATGTGCCAGCAGTGTGTCAAAAAGTATTTCTTGGTGTCTATCAGCTGGACTTGGATATCTTCATGTTTCTCCAGGGTCATTTCCTGTACGAGTCTCTGCAAGAAGGTAACAATTGTATGTCAGATGAGGTACCAAACAATGAACTGAAAGTCACTGAGCCAATGAAGTACACATTACATGAGCAAGACTATTTGTGAAAGCCATGTAAATTCCTGCACATCGAAGTACAAGGAAGCTGTTGTATCTTCAATCAAAACTAAGTTGCTTAGTGATATTTATTAGGTAAAACTGTTCAACATGGTGTCAACTTCCGCTTACCCGCAGGACTTAAATCGGGAAATATGTCCTGATCAACTCTTCAATCAAAGGGTTAGAAATTCCCCTTTTCCCTCACCGGCGATTTAGAATAAGGCGTTTTTGGCTAAAAATAATTCGAAGATATGGGAGTGGTTAAATGGCTCTTACCCTACACGCGATTAATCTTTCATATCTTCCTCTTAACACCTTATTAATAAAAGTTTTGTACTTTACCCAATCTGTGAAGAAAGATCCAGTCACGGCTAAAAGTCAAAGTCCCTTCGTGGAAAAACCTAAGTCCCACGCTGCCGCGAATCCGTCTTCAGCAACACACTCCATCCAGATCACATCGCAGGGTGACGAAGAGAGAGCGTAGATCCTCGTTGGAGAAGATCCTTTATAACCTCTGGTCCGTGTCACTGGTTTCCTCAGTGTGAGTGTGTCCTTCCGCGTTCTTGGGGGATTTCCAGTCCTTTCACATATCAATGCGCAAGGGGACTTTTGCTCTCGGTACTTTCCACATAGATGAGTTATAAGCGCATAACGGAACTAAACTTGCAGAGGAAACTGGTTGCTAAGCTACGCACACCACGGAGCGCAACCAGTTCCTGTTTTTGTCATTATGACACTTCTATTCTACTCATAATCTCATATGTCAAAGGCCTTGGCTCTTATTCAGCAATCATAAACTTTAGTACATAAAATGTCCTAAACATAATTTAAGCTAGCATGAATAACATGTATATACATGACATGTTAATCCCAATTTCTCTCAGGGAATATTAACAGGTTAATTCTAGTTCTTGTTTCACATCATGCAGGTCATTGTTGAGAGGACAATACATACAGGTAATCTTTTCACTCAATGCAGTTACAGCAATATTATCAGCGATTAAGACAGTATCGCTTGTAAAGAAAATAAAAGAAAAGACAGCAAACTTCATAGTTGGCGTCAATGTGCTGTAATCATTGATCCATAAATCAGGTTAACAATTGTCGAATATAGATTGTGTATATGTGTATTATTACTTAGTTCAGGATACCATTTATTTACACTTAAATTGTATTTGTCATATCTCCTTATATGGGATGTCCGGGCTGGGCTGAGTGCGGCTTGGTTGTACAGGTTTGGCGGCATCTGGTGGTTGCATTAGGGAGCTACACACAGAGGCCATTTGGTTTTGGTTTTCACTCATGTAGACACCAATTGGTCTCGAACTAAGAATGGAGTCTAGTCCATTAATTTATTATCTCATTCTACATGATATGGCGTTACATCTGACCCACTCAATTCAACAATGGTGACAAATCGATATCTGAGTAAAGTGTTTCAAATGTTTTTGTAAGCAGCACTTTTCTGAGTGGTTAGCAGTTACAAGACGGGGGGAATTTACGAGTCTGAGTTGCAGATGTGTAGTTCATTTAACACCATTATTTTGTACGATATACTAAACAAATCAGCAAACGATGTAATCTAAATACCACATATTCCAAGCAAAGGTATGTTTTGAGCCATTCACATGCAGGCTCGAATGGATTATTTTTCCATGCTGACATAATTGTACGTTACCAGACACCGCGTTCCCCTCCGTGTTCTCTTCCTCGTCGTCTCCCTCGCCCCCTCCTCACCCTCTTTGAGATGGTCCAAATGTCTATAAAACATATAACATAACTGTGTGTTCTCTGTTGCATGGTTTAGCTGCACTAACAAATATGAACATAGATATCCATTAGCATTAGCTGACGTACAGTATTTCCTAACAATGCCACAAAAATATTAATTCTGAAATTAAATGACTAAATCACAAATTTAGGGATCTGTACAGTATGTCTTAACAAATGCAATTCACTTACGTCATCACTCGAGGGAATACCAGAAGTCGTTTGCTCTTCTGTTCTGGTGAAATCGGTGGTAAGCTAGTGAAGTATGGACTCTCTGGGACACCGTAGTTCGTGTGGTTAAAATCATTGCATTCTCTTGTTTGACCGATAGATGGGGGTCGTGAGCTACACACTGGGGCTTTAATGCGTCCCATGGCGGACATCAAAGGTGGAATTACGCCTTATAGCAAAGAAGCACTTCTTCAAAAGCAGGACACCCATGTAGAACTCGTCAAACATTTGTATGAACACTGTAGATGAAACCATCCAATAAGGAGGACACAATCAGCCGGCCGGATCATAGCGAGTTAGTTGGAGAGTGTCTGCAGGTTGCGTGTTACAGAGGCTCAAATTACAAGTCAAGTCAACATTGACATTGTTCATGTAATTTGTGGGTAAACATCCAGCTGACTTTTACTCTGCTAGGCTAAGCTACATCATAAGCACGCTTTAGCCCACATTAAGAGAGGCAACCACCCCACCCCCACACGGAATGACATGATCCGATCACGTGTTGAGGATTTTACTCTGACCAGAATTGGCACAGTAATTGGGATAGAAAATGAAATGACAGAAGCCGATTTTCGTTTATGCACAGGATACGTCATCATGATCACATGACCAGGATAATGGCGTTCATCATGGTATGTTTTTATCTTGATACTTAATTGGTTTAAAAGAAAATTCCGGGAATAAGATGCCAGAGATATTTGCACTTTTATTCTTGCTACACAATCCCTAATGTTAGAAGTCTTGTGTCGCTTTAAATATATGTATAAATTATACACTTGCTGATGTTTACAGAAGAAATCTTGTATATATATATTTTTTTAATTAAAGAATTATAACTGTAAGATTCCTCTGCCAAATATAATATTGGATTCTACGGAACTGAGCAATAAAAGAAAAAGGGGTCTTCAAAGCAGTGCATACTGTCCCACTTATTAAACACTAAAAAGTGGCTGCATGTGTTCATATCCTTCAAAAATATGCATCCGATTCAAATCAGTTTTAAATAGTCAAAAAAGGTGTTTCACCTACAAGAAGAAAAGGCGGGAAAAAAATCAACAACAACAAAAAAAACAAGGTTCAAGGCAATCAGGTCAGCTGTCCTTGTCAATGAGGTGCCCTTTATTTATTTTTCAGAGAGTTGGCAACCCTAGATACTAGGGGTGTAACAAAAACTGATTCGAACCGGACATCCGGTTTTGAGTTTAACGATGCGCTGGTACACAGACTAATGAATCGGTCTAAAAATAGCTTGAACCAGCTGATGACCCGGTCAAGTGTAACCAGGGTTAAGAACAAGTTTTTCCTTAGTAATGGGTTATCCTACACTCCTACTTGTACCTGAACACACCATGCCACACAGCACCTTTTCCACATCAACTAATCACCAGTTAGCCACTATATAAGCTGCCTTGGCTTCACTCTCCTCAGTTAGGTAGAAGCCAAGGAGCAGCAGCTGCAGGTTAGTTAAAGAACTTTGACATGTCCAATTAACAGTTTGGTTTTATGGTATCTCAAATGTTTTTTGTTTTTTTTTACTTGCCTTTAGAACCAGGTTTATTGTATGCATTGGAGACCTGTTTAGTAGTTATGGCGGGATGAAGCCCCGTGAATGTATCGAGTCTTTTGGGCCATTTGCTTCGCCAAAAGGCTGATCACTCGAGGCCTCATTTAATAGCTCATTTAGTAGTGCTGACATCTGCTGGTCATTTAGTGTAACGCAGATGTTATGTGGTTCACAGGCAACAAATCAGTAAATCTGTGCACAAAATAAAGGAAGTTTTGTCCATTAAATATTGTCCGTATATTTGTCAGTTGTATGTTCAGTTACTTGATGTGCTTGTGTAACTGGGACACATATTGGATAGAGGGAATGGTGTATTTTATTGATTTTTGTTAAGGAATAAAATCATTTTGACTGTGTTGGGGCTCAGTCGATTCCTTTTTTTGGATATGATTTCCCCTGCCTTTGAGAAAACCCTCTCTCAGGGGACAGAGGAAGCAGGTGTGCAAAGGAACTGAAGTGCCAACTGGTACAGATGTCTGTTTATACCTTGTTGGGAGATATCTGTTCGAAATGCTCCCAAACTGGTGAAGTCCTTCGCATTTTGGGTGGCTCCATTCTTAAGCAGTATCGCAGCAATGATCCAAGACTCACGTGACGTCAGACGGTCATGCGGGGGACCCTTCCTGGGTTTTCCGCGACTACTTATGGAGCGCGACTCACGATGCGAGTCAGTCACGTGATCGCTGAAAACGGGGCCTCGTTTGCCTTCGGTCACGTGATATGAGGAAAAAAAAGAGACGGGCCTCGATATGGGCTCCATTTAACCACGCCCCCTTTGTGCGGGGCATGACTCGCGACTCTAGTTCCATTTGTGACATCACTTTTAGAACATCCACTGAACTCGTGTCGTGAGTTTAATTTTATTTTTTTTCCTCCCATGTGTTAGCATTAACATTGCTGATGCTGACTTGTGCCGCGGCATGAATGTATTGTCTGTGGATCTGGTTTTATTGTGTGCTTATGTGTTTATGATGGTGCATGGTAGCATGCTAATGTTAACATGCTACTTCATGTCTCCATCATAGCTTTAGTTTTAAATATGACCTGATAGTCATGGAGTCTGCTACAGCTAGTATAATAGTATGTTTTGATCATGATGGTGATGGAGTTGTCTGATTTATTCAGGCCATGGCCAGTTTTGAGCGTAAGAAGTCAACCCCTGACGTGATGCCAGAGCCTGGTAGGAGGCTCTGTAGCCTGTTCCTCTCTCCCAGGGCCGGCGCGAGTCATTTTGGTGCCCTAAGCATAAATGTTTTGTGGTGCCCCCCAACACTCCGTCCCCATCACCCCTCCCCTGGTAGAAATGAACAATATCTGAGTATTTGTCAGTTTTGCTTTATTAAACAAAAAAACTTGTAAGTAGGGCTGGGTTTGAAATCTCGATATATCATCATATTGATACACCTTTTCATATCCCAATATCCATACATAAACCATGTATCAATATATGGACCCCCCCATTTGTGTCAACTTATTTACACAGCCTGTGCTGTGGTTGTCATTTATTTAAATATTGTTTTTATAAGGCCATGTTAAATGAAACAGATTAATGTAACTGCAATGGATTCAATTCCTAATGTAAATATTCATATTCTTACTAATGCATTAAATTAGACCAAGAAGTTTCTACTCTTTGCAGCATTGGTACTTTTGACTGTCTAAAATATGTGCTGCATGAATTCCTCAACTGAATCGAAAATCGTTGTGAATGATGAATTGAATCTGGCCCTTGTGAATCGAATTAAATCGATTCTGGAAATCGGAATCGATATCCAGCCCTACTTGTGTCAATATTGAAATATTAAATGTTCACAAAAATAAGTGATAAATAATAAGTCTTTATAAAACACTAACAATGGCACCAAATACTCAAATAAATAAATAAAGCTAAATAAATAAAAATAAAAAGTAAAACTAAATGCCACTACTATAAACATAAAGTGTAAATTAGTAGAGGCCCTACAGAGGCACATGTCTACATTTCTGAGCTGCAAAATCGGCTATCAGGTCATCATATGAAAGCTTTTGTGCAATTTCTGCATTTATGTTAGGGTATGAAATGCTCCTTGGAATATTGAAGCATTGATCCTGTATTCAGAAATACAAGACAATATTCAGAGATTCTACAATGAAATATGGTTTTGAACCATGGTACAAACATTTTCTAAATTGATTATGGTATTGTGCAGGCCTATATTTAAAACGCAGGTACATGAAAATTTTAATCTACCTTTTTAGAGAAGGACTGATAGGGCACCTATGTAAAAATTCTGGACATAATGTTAAAACTATGAATATGAAATGAGGAAATCTACTTAGCCTTAAAATGATGATTAATATTTATTTATTTTCAAATTACACTTTCACCAGTACATGCCGCTCTTGGCCGTTCCATATGAAACAATATTGTCTCGTCACAATCCATTTAACTCATTCACTCCCAGGACATTTTTGTTGTTTTACTGGATTTTGACTGACTTTGCAAGGCCTATAAGATATTGTGTCCTATTACTATAAAAACATGGAACCTACCAAAAGAAAGATTAAAGTCTCTTCTTTCATCAGGAAAAAAAAAAGTGTATTTCTAGTTGTTTCCATTTTGCATCAATTAGCATTAGAACATGGCTAAGTTTCATCATTATTCACAAATCTGTTTAAAATAGTGGGGAAAATAGATTTTTGTTCTCTTATACTCTGCTGGCCGTTTTTGTAATAACCACCATTGCTTCAAGCATTCTCTTCAGTTCAGAGGTTGCATCAAAACCAAAACGTATAATTACATGTTTGGGAGCATGGTAATATTTAAAATGGAACGTATTTATACATTTTTGGGAGTAAATGAGTTAACATACCGTATAATGAACGTGTGCTGGTCACAACCATTCCACTGCGGCGGTTTGGAGTGTTTTTGTTTGTTTTTTTTGCTAACTGTGGTCATGTAAATGTAGCTGCTACAAAATAAACAAATTGTCATTGTCATACCTGCAAGTGGCGCGCAATCATCATCTCGTTTTTTCTTTTCCTCTTTTCCGTCCCCAATTCTTGATGCCTTTTTGATGACATGTCCAGATATCCAAGAATAAACTTATGCCAAATTTGCGATTGAAGCATAAAGTGCACCCCGCAGCCCTCCCCCTTTCCCGAAGAGGAACAAACTACTAGGGGAGGGGGGGCACCAACGTAGACCAGCGATACCGCTCGTCGAGTAAATAATGCTACGTTATTTTTTTGTATTTATTAACATGCTTTACAAGATTTTATTTTAAATATTAGACACTGATATTATAATTACTAATATGATTATTTTTACGGGCTTGATTTGTTTTTTGGTGCCCTACGCACAGTGCGTGATAAGCGTATGCGGAGCGCCGTGTCTGCTTTCTCCCACCTACATACACGGAGCGCTGCCACACCTGAACTTTCATCTCTGGACACTTGCGCTGCGCATTGGAACCACAAATCCAGAAAACTTAAACTCAACGGACTGTCGCGCTCACGGGAGAACTCTTGGGTCAAGGAACAACCTTACTTGCTGCGTTGACTGCCATCGTGCCCGTTGTGACTTGTTACAATTAGTTCTGTGGAATTTATTTATTTTTGATTTACTTGTTTATTTTCATTAATACATTGGCCATCTGAATCAAAGCTTGGAGTCTTGTCTTTTATTTACTGCCTCTGCCCTCCAGTAGCCAGATCTGGAATCTTCTGTTACAGCCCAATTACATGCAATAACCCCAGTATTGATTAAATACTTGCTACACAAGACGTTGTATATCGGTTTTATGTTGCTGATACAGCTGCTCAAAACTGCTTTATAAAACAACCACAACAGTCCAGTTGCGATCAATTCAATACAATGAGAATGAAATGTCCTGGATGAATGAGAATATTATTCACAAACAAGCTGTTGAAACTGTATTTCCTTGACTCTAAGTCACGTATGACTTTGCCTGGGAGACTTGTTTGTGCGTGGGTGGGGAAAAAAAAAAGTCAGGCGAGACTTGTGTGACGTCAGTTTGGGAGAGAAGTTGAATGAAGATGCGGACAAGATTCACAAATACTCGGGCAAGTTTAATGTGCAAAGTACTAAGGAGATGTTTATTTCATATGAACAATGAAATGCTGGATAAAAGTATCGCCATGTACAAAGACGCTTGATGAGCCGGCAAGGATCCGCGGTGTTCAACAGCACGGACAGACAGGACTTCCAATTAAAACGCCCACGTGTTGAGTGGAACACAGCAATAAAGTGCCAGCCCGCGTTTTACTGATAATGGAATGACCGGCGACATGATCGTGATGATCACGAGAGATTTCAATTGATTTTTTTTTTTTTTTTCACAAGAACCTTGATAAACATTAAGCATGAATCAATTTATTCACTACATGTATGGGTAGTATACAGGAAATGTCACAAGAGTAAACATAAGGTAACAGATGTATTTGTTTTAAGTTAGTTTACATTTAGTAAGATGGCAGTTTGAAAAAGATATTCATTAGTTGTAACTTACGAGTAGAGCATATGCATAAAACACCAAGACTTAAACCCAATTCACACTGACTGCGAAACGGACGCGGTGCGTTCTCCGTACGGATGCCGCAAGGATAGAACGCATTCAAGTCTACGTGTCAATTCACACCAGCTTCGGTGCGGTGCGTAACGATTGCGGCGATGCGGAAAGTTTCAGCAAGCATTATATTTCTTCCGGACGCCGCATGCGGATTTTCATGAAGCTGAAGAAATTACACGAGCCGGGCAGGAAATCGAGCCTCTCGCATTAAGGTAAATCTGGCATATTTCAAAAGAAAGCAGTTTGCGAATTCGTTTTCTTGGGGAGGGAAGCTAGCTAGCTGCATAGCATTACATCAGTCGGACATTTAAGACAAAAAATGAGCTCAGAATAAATTAAACATGACAAAATGACACTATTTAAACAAAACATACTTACCCATGGAGAACAGCCATGGTAGAAGTCCCAGAAATAATGTCCAAAAAGCATATCGATGTGACAACAGGCAAGCGTGGCTATTGTTTACCAATAGCCACTGTTATCAGGTGAACTCAACTCACCAGCGTGAACCTCATGTAATCTCGTGTTCTGTCGGGAGCAGATTTCCGGACGCGCAACGCACGTGGTGTGAATTGCAGTTCTTGCGGCGTCCATATAGCCGCCGTACGGAAAACGCACCGCGTCCGTTCCGCAGTTAGTGTGAATTGGGTTTTATAGTTACTGATTTGGTCTGTAACATGTCGGAACATTACAGATGCAAAACTGTTGTTTCCTGCGTTTACAAAATAAAAGCAGTATTTGCAAACGTGCAAATTACAAGATTTTGATCAGTTTAAATTAAACAAGACAATCAAACCATTAATGAAGTAACAAAATTCCAAATTGATTTGATAATTGATGAATTGTTGAGTAATCAAATAATTGTTGCATGGCTACACCCAATCGAACTGAATCGAATAGTAATCCAACTGAATTGAACATCGAATCACAATTCTATTGAATAGAACTGAACCGTTTAATTTCAAAATCAAACCGTCCTTGTATCGGATCGCACCCCATGTATCAAGATGCGTATAGAATCGTGTTGATTGGAGAGAATTACACCCCGACGAGACACGCTTCACTTCACCTGGTGCCCTGAACAAGCCAACTGTACTAGTGGTACAAAAGGGACGCTTTGGATGGATGGTCATTTGAGTATGCATGCGGCTCTCTAAGTTCTGTTGAATTGGCAGATGAACAATAGAGCAATAAGGGTGAACTGGAGTCTGACAGTGGGGGCTACAACTGGCGACCTGGAGCACGGATCTGAAACAATAAAAATACAATGACAATAAATAGCATTTTTTTCTTTCTTAATAAATGTGTACATACGCTATAGACCAGGGGTCACCAGTGTGGTGCACGTGCACTGGTGACCCCAATGACCGGCTGCGTAGCCTATGGGCATGTCCTAAAAATGCTGATGGGACAATTGTGATTTCCCAAGAATGGCGTTGTCTTGGTCGTAAAAGGTTCTATATTGATATTTATCAGTTTCCCAATTATTATAGGAAATCATTCACATCGCCACTGTCTTCACAGTATTATTACTAGGGGTGTTAAAAAAAATCAATTTGGCAATATATCGCGATATTACAGTGTGCAATTCTCAAATCAATTCAATAGGCAGCTGAATCGATTTTTAAAAATCCATTTTTGATGGAAAAATATTCAGCCAAACATCTTACTTGGGTAATCCTTTAGGGAAATGATTCACACCTCAATCATGGAAAAATGTGATATTAATGGAACATTAAGCCTTAATATTTTATTTCAATACTGTCCAAACATGAAACAGATTACAACCTGTTTGTTCAATACTGTGGCTCACAGTTAGAAGACTGAAGTTTCAGATAAAAAAAAAAATTAATACATTTTCATACAAATCTTATAGTATACCTGTGCAAGTTTACTGAATAGTATTTTCTAAGTTTGAGTTAAAAAAAAAAAAAATCCCAACAATCGACTTGTAAATTCGTATCGGGATTAATCGGTATCGAATTGAATTGTGACCTATAAATCGTGATACGAATCGAATCGTCAGGTACGAGGCAATTCACACCCCTAATTATTACATTCATTAATACATAATTCACAGGGATATAAAATTATCAAATGAGCACTAGAGGCTGTTGTTTGGTGTTCATTCAACACCGCCCCCTCACCCCATGACCTCATGAATGAACGTTAAGACTTATACCCTATGAAGGACCAAAAACTACCAAAATTAAAAATAAATAAATAACAAAATAAATTAATAAATAAATTAGATATATATAATATAATGTAAAATAAAAATAGACCCGCTCCGGCAAAAGGGTCCACATGTCGGCAGGCTTAATCTAGAGATATGGGCGATATTAGACAGTTGGACATTTTTTGTTCATTTTGAGATTTCTCCACAAATAGCTTCCTTGAGGGCTCTAGTTTCATTTCCAAGCAACACAAAAGTCAAAAATGTAATACAAGTGGATGAAAATAATCAATTATTAGAGAGTATGCATCGTAACTAGGGGGTCTTTTTAGCTTAGCTGCTAGCTAGTGCAGAGTCTTGCGCAACTGTTCAGAAACAACCCGAATTTCCTAGTCTCAAACGTAATTCACAAATGATTTATATAAATGTTGTAAGGATATATGCGGATCTGCTAATGGATGGACATGGCAACCAAAACAAAAAAAAAAAGCCGAAACCCTTTACAAGGCCGGATGTGACTATCACCGGCAAGCACGAACAACATCATGCCGATATGAGAATTCTATCGTGGATTGACTAAAGATATAGGACATCACTGATCTAAAGCAAAAGATGACTAAAAGCCATTGCCTCCATTAATGAGACTATGCTATATAGCTAACATGCCTACAAGTGCGGCACCATCTTGGTTTTTCTTGAAGGAACTATGGTGCACAAATAGAGGTGTGTTAAATTCGTAAAAACAATTCTATATTTACTTCTTACGTATTTTAAGAATAAACAAAGCCAGATGTAGCTACTTTCTATATGGTTTTTCTTCTGTACGGGATGTTGCACAGGCCTGTTCAACACCACTCAGGACTTTAAGTACATACATGTATAAAGTAAAAGGGAAATACGGACCAATGGTCTTAATTCTGGAGGTGTTTATGGTTGGGAGCTCCCGGAGGACCGGACAGTCATCACAGAAGTCCGCACAAGCGGGGCAAATCAGGACTCCGCTGTACACCCAGTCATTGACTTGCAAACTCACGCTCAGCAGCTGACCTTTACGGAGACAGAGGAAGGATTGTTCCTGAACGTATACGGTCAGGCCTTGAGCAGAGCATAAGACCTGTGATAGAGAAATAACGTGAAATATGTAAATACAGTAAATCAATACAAGTCACACATTTGCATGTATTATATTTTCTGGAGGAGATAAACCCAGGGCCTGGACATAGGCGAACTAGGCGGTCCCCTAGGGCGCCATCTAGTGGAGGTGGCGCCGAATAAAATGTGTTATACAGCATATGTATTCTTCTTTCAGCTTTTCCCTTCAAGTGTCGCCACAGTGAATCAGTTTCCTCCATCTAACCCTGTCCTCTGCATCCTCTGCTCTTACACCAACTACCTTTCATGTCCTTTTTGACTACATCCATAAACTTCCTCTTTGGTCTTCCTCTTGATCTTCTGCCTGGCATTTGGAAACTCAGCATCCTTCTGCCAATATACTCACTATCTCTCCTCTGGACATGTCCAAACAATCTCAGTCTGGCCTCAATGACTTTATCTCCAAAGCCTCAAGCATGTGCTGTCCCTCTGATGTACTCATTCCTGATCCTATCCAACCTGGTCACTCCCAAAGAGAACATCAGCATCTTCATCTCTGCCTCCTCCAGCTCTGTCTCCTGTCTTTTTCTCAGTGGCACTATCTCCAGACCAAACAACATCGCTGGTCTCACCACTGTTTTATAAACCTTTCCTTTCATTTTAGCTGAAACTCTTCTATCACACCTGACACTTTTCTCCACCCATTCCAGCCTGCCTGCACACGCTTCTTCACTTCTATTCCACACTCTCCATTGCTCTGAACTGTTGACCCTAAATACTTAAACTCCTCCACCTTCTTGGCCTCTTCTCCCTGTAACCTCACTGTTCCACTTGGGTCCCTCTCATTCACACACAGATACTCCGTCTTGCTACGGCTAACCTTCATTCCCCTCCTTTGCAGGGCAAACCTCCACGCCTCTAGCTTCTCCTCCACCTGTTCCTTGCTTTCACTGTAGATCACTGTCATCTGCAAACATCATAGTCCATGGGGATTCCTGTCTAACCTCATCTGTCATCCTGTCCATTACCATAGCGAACAAGAAGGGGCTCAGAGCTGATCCCTGATGTAGTCCCACCTCCACCTTGAACTCCTCCGTCACACCTACAGCACACCTCACCACTGTCTTACAGTCCGCATACATGTCCTGCACCACTTGAACATACTTCTCCACCGGAAGTGACCCTATTTCAACAGGAAGTTACACAATTTCAACAGGAAGTAACCTAAAATCAATAGGAAGTGACCTGATTTCAACAGAAAATGACCCAATTTCGACAGGAAGTGACCTTTCAACAGGAAGTGACCCAATTTCAACAGGAAGTGACCTAAAATCAACAGGAAGTGACTTGTTTCAACAGGAATTGACTAGTTTTCAACAGTAAGTGATAATTCTTATCATATTACTCCATTGCTTACTCGATTACTTTCTCCTTCCTCTATTGCTCACTTGAGTTCTTCCTTGTTTTCTTGTTTCTTGTGAATTTATTTTTATTTTTGTGCTATTTTTCTTCCTTCAACAGCTTCTCGATTTCAGTATGAATGCAAACCATTCCAAATTTAGCATGTTCAGCTCATTCCAGGTCATTATATAGCATTCCAGGTCATTCAATATCATTCGACACCATTCAATATAATTCCTAATCATTCCGCAGGTTTTTATTCAGGCTTACAGCCTTCACACGCAATCTCTCCAGAAATTGCATTTTCTAGTTATGATTTTAGATTTGCACAATAAATGTTGTTATCCTAAGTAAATTTATTCTTAGTTTTTTTTTTAATCAATTTAGTTTCTATAAAGGCTATGTAAACCAGCAAGCAAATTATAAAAAAACCAAACAAAGAATACACTTAATTCTATACCGTGATATATATACCATTACCATTAAGGGATGCTGTTTATACCATGATATGAAATTTTGAGCCATATCGCCCAGATCTAACTACACATCACTGCCCAAAGCAGTAGGCGGGATATGGTCCAGCGCACCCGCAACCCTTGTGAGGAGTAAGCGGTTTTAAGAAGAAGGATGGATGGATGGAATTAATACCTTTAAAAACGGGTTCTTCCACTTGCTGTCAACTGAAAATGACATCACCTGTACTGAGGAAATAGGTAACGACCAATCACGGCTCACCCGCTTTCTGGGTTTGGTCAGAAAACTGAGCCATGATTGGTTGTTACCCGTTTCCTCAGCACAGATGATATTTTCAGTAGACAGCAAGTGTCAATATTAGATTTTAAAGGTATTAATTGTTCATGGAAAAATAATTAAGTTATCACATTACAGGGAGTCATCGAATTATGTCGTACGCGACCTCCTTTGTTTCGACTTTACGGTGCCTGTGCCTCGTCCGTAGCACCTTGGTTTTTGTTATTTTCCCACAGTAATCATGCCATTTTAAAGTTGTTGTTACCTCAGGAAACGGACATCAATCGAGCAGGTCAGCGTGCATGTCACATTTCCGTGTTTAAGTTTGAATTAACTCCGCTCTGCCGTCCATCAGCAATTAATGTCCGTGCAGAAACACAAAATATTGGTTCAAGCTCTTCCGGGTTGCATAAATGTTTTTTTTTTTTAATTCACTGTACAAAGTATTAGGATGTAAATTTCGACTTTAACTGTGAAATCTGACAAGTCAAAATTTGGGTTACATCGGCCGTAACTCGAGGGCTCCCTGTAATCATAGATATAAATATATAAATACCTTCATACTGTTGAAAATGCCTCAATGAGTCAAGTATCCCTTTAACAGTTTCACAGAAGGTTGAGGGTTTTTACTTTTTGTATTGGAAGCATCTACAACAGTACACATGTTATGTAATAATTGTCCTGTCAAAGTGATTATTGCTAGTACCTTGTAACATCCAGATCCCCAGTCAGGGTAAGTGATCTTCTTGGTGCACTGCTCCATTACAAAGGCTGACATCTGGTATACACATACAGAGTCTGGTCCATAACGTTCTGCTGCATAGTTCCTCCACCAGTCTGAATTATAGAACAACAATAAATTAATAAATAACAAGAACATATTTTGGAATTCATGGTATGGAATGCACCGTGTAATCCATGGCAATGCCACCTCTGAGCTATGTAACGTTACATGTGGAATTCCGCAGGGGTCAGTATGTGGCTCGTTTAGCATCTATATGGTTCCGCTTCGTGATATATGTAAATATAACATATTGTTCTTTAACTTTCAATGTTATGCTGACGATACTGAAAGGGATAGTTCGGCTTTTTTGACATAAATCTCTATTTCATCCTCACCTCCAGTGTGTGCGATCATCACTGACTTACCACTGACAGTGTTCTGTGACAAGAGTTTGGCTCCGGTGTTGGACGAGAAGAAAATAGCCCGGCAGCTTAGCTGGGGTCTTATAAATAAAGCGTTTTTCTTCCCAAACAAGTTGTGTTCAAAAGAGTGACACATTTGCATCACAATACCCTTTTCCCGAAAAAATCAGACGCCATTACCGCCCGGTACTATTTTCTGTTCGTTCGTATCACTGCGCGGCGCCCCGCATGCAGCTAGTAGCCTTCCGCCGTAATTATAACTCCGAGAAGTCACGGTAACATGTCTTACTACGATACTGACGAAGAAGAAAATGTTTTTAGCGCTGAGCCAAGGGGGTATCTTTATGAACCCGAATATACTGATGTCGAAATTCGTCAGATGGATTTACAACGTACACAGAGTGAGAGGAGGGATCGAGAATTGGTTGTTGCTGGAGCCTCAGCCATAAGAGAGCGGGTGACTGAGAAATGGTGGTGTACTTGCTCGAATTGTGAACTCATGCCGACAGAAGTCGAATCCTACTGTTGCCGTGAATGGGAGCTCATCATGCCACAGATGCAAAACCTTAGGATTGATGAGGCCAGCGCGGCAGCTCCTGTCTGCATCACAAAACACGACGACATTCCTGCACTCCTGAACGCTGGTGTCCTGTGGACCTTTTTCAACATTCCGAAAATAAACTGGAAGAAGCGTCCCAGGCCAGCTGAGCCGGATGGTCAGTTGTCTTCAGAGTAAGTATTGACTCCTCTATTACAACCTCATATCATACAAGTGGTGAATTATGAAATTATTTATTAGGGCATACGTTATTCATGTGTTCAGGTAATAGGCTACGACGTCAGGCATTGAAGGACTCTGAATTATCATAATATGTTACATAAGTTACAATGGCGATACAATGCTTTATTATTTTGTATTATCTCATTATTATTGTTGTTCTATTATGTATACACTCGTTTATATATTTAGAATTGTGTTGTTTTTCACATTTCAGACAGTACAGGCTGGTTGCCTATCGCATCGTGATAGAATGGGCCCTGAGAGGAGAGAAGCTCGGTCCAGGCAACAGGAGAGTTCTTCCCTCGTGTGTGGTGGAGCTGATAAGAAAATCATATCCATCACCAAATGGACAATACAAAGGGTTCAAAGAATCAGAGGATGCACTGCAATTGTTTTAGATGTTTAGAATAGAAATGTTTAATTGTACTTTTTTATATATACTTTGTAACATTAGTAACATTATTATTATAATATATACAAAACATACACAGAATCCGGTCCTGTTCAATAAAACTGTGTTCACCAACACATCAGCTGTGATGATTATAACACTAAAACTACACACAATAATACAAAAGCAATATGGGCTCAATAATTCTTTTTAGAAAAGGAAATAGATAAGTCTTTACAAGTCTCAGGAACTAAGATTCATCACCAGCATGTTTTTTTTTAAAACCTGATGCATGTTGTGTCACCAAGTCATCCTTGTTTGGTTTTGGAGTAGGACCAATGTTGACCGGTATGCTGACTGGATGATGGATGTGGAAAGATTGATCGCCAAGCCTGATGTTTTTGTCCAGTCGTCGTAGAATGACCTGTTGCACCAAGTCTTTCCTGAAGTCTTGAGATGTTGGCTCATACAGCTTCCTTACAACCCACTGGTTTGATTGCTTGGAGTGAAAAACATATTTATCTTCTCCTGAGAATTGAGAAAGAGGGTACACAAGAATGATGAGGGTGGTACATGTGCATTACATGATTATAAAATTGATTTATCCAGTGTACATATGGCATGACAAAAGTTGTACATGTTTTGTCTGTTTTCACACTTACCAGACTTCGTAAGGTCATGTTGACGGCCAACATTGTGGTTGTGGTCCATTATACTAAGTTGCAGTCTTGCTTGCATGGAGACATATGTGAAATGTCTCCTCTTCTCTGCATACTTCAGCATAGAGCTGTGGAATACTTCAAGGGCCCCTAAAAAAAAATGTGTGTGTGTGTGTGTATAGGGGTGTGTGTGTAGGTGTGTAGGTGTGTGTGTATATATATATATATATATGTGTGTGTATATATATATGTGTGTGTGTGTGTGTGTGTGTGTGTGTGTGTGTATATATATATATATTTTGTATTCTCAAAGGATTGGCAAAACACATTATTCATGTTTCCCAAATAGGTTCTCTGATGTGTTTGGGGTCAAATGTGAACAACCTATTGCCTATAAATTTATCCAAACTAACCAGTGTGCTTGAACAATGTCAAGTGGCGTAGGTCTCTCAAGAGATTTTTATCAAGTACAACAGCCTTGAGAGCGTTACAGGCAGCACAGCCATTCTGCAGCCATTTCTTCCCTTTTTGTTGATCATCAGTGAGGTCGTCATGGTAACACTTGTACTCCTGCCCATCTTGTTCCCAGCGGTGGATACCACACACATGGTACAGGAATGAAGTCCACCGGCGTCTCAACTCCTACAGAAATGCAGACAGCTTAGCAAATGTCTCAAAGTTATTGGTGGCTTCAAAATATGTTTGCTTAGCCATGCTTTTGTTTCATGAAAATCAGCAGCATTTAGATCATCATCAGCTAGGACCAACCTAGTTGCACGAAATAGAAACGATGCAAAACATATTGTAAATGTAGGTCTAAAATCAGTAGGTGTGAATAGCAGCTCTAAAATATCGTGTGCATTGAATATTGTATTTTGAATAGCCAATTTCAGGAGCATCACCTTCTCATCTCCACCACAAGAGCTGCACGACCACCAGAAGTGATTGCCAAGAGACTTGATCCATGGCTGCAGGTCCTTATTTTCTTTCTTCCTCCCTGCTGCAGTTGCCTTCTTCTTTACACCTATATAATATATGAAGATGAACATAAGGTATATCCTGATAAATGATTTTGAAGAATGTCATAATATTACATAACAATGAACTGTGAATTCCACAACTGCTCCACTGACCTTTTTTTAAATGCAAAAGTACAACATTGGAGATTACAAATAATAAAAAACAGTAAGTAATAATACCCTTTGCACCATGCCATGGGTCAAATTGATGTCTGAGCTCAGGGTATGACTCCCTCATGATCTTCCGTATTGATGTAGCCCGGTCAATGGTAACAACATCAACACTAACTCCAGAGTCCAGCAGACGATCCAGGCCCCTCCTGAAACCAACAGACTCCATTACGGGTGAACTGGTAGCCTCCGATACCTGTATTTATTTTAGCAGAAAAGAAACAGAAGACATGCAGGGAAGCCCAAAATATCAAAACATAGAAGTGACGAAAACACTCGTTAATTTACTTGACAATATTGTTTGTTTTACCTGTATCAAATCTGACATTACTATGTTATTTGTTGCGTCATCTATAAAGCAGGTGTACTTGGCACTGTAACCAGGGGAATCCGATCTGTGGATGACAAACAAGGAAGTTACTTGTGGAGTGCTGGCAATTATGATTTGATTCATTTATAATATAAGAGCACAACTTTGCTCATATACTGGAATATAAATAACAGAAAAATCTATCTTGCATCCCCACCAATATCTGTGTGTCCACCTGCAGATGCCCTTTCCTGGAGTTCGGATAATATTTTTTCTTGCATGTCATTGTAGGCTTTGTGAATAACAGGAATCAAATACGTTGATTGCAGTGAATAATATGGGGTTTTCTTTGACAACTGTAAATTTAGAAGATCGGACCACTCCTCAATTTCCTTTTGTGTTGTCCCAGTGAAAATAATGGCTGCTGAAGATACAAGGTTATTCTCAGGCATCCCACGGACCTCCGGACAGGATTGCCACACTCCTTTATGATGATTGAGACATGTCCATTCTATTTTGATCATGGATCCACTGGTGGTGATCTTCTTGTCAGTTATGGATATGCCACAAGTGTGACAAGTGGCAAACAGTTCCATAAGTGCAGACTCGTTGACAATCCACCTCCTCTCAGACCAGTCACCTCTATTTTCTGTGCATGCAATGCTCAGGTTAGAGGAAGATGTTCTTGTGGATGAGCTTTCAGTACTCAGTGGAAGAAATACGCTGTCATCTGTTTCACACGGTGTCTCTATGGAACTCATGCTTGTATCCAGCGTCTCAGATATAACTGCAGAGCTTGGGTTTTCTAACTGGGAATGAAGACGAAGAATACAGTGAAGTCCAATTCAAAGTAAATTGGTTTACTACATGGCAACATTTATGTGGATCAAATTTATGCTGTGCAATGAGCATTATCATATTTTGACCTTATGAAAATACCTTTATATTCTGATAAATTGCATGCACAAGATGGGAACTTGTTCTTGCCTGTGATTGTGTCCAGGTGGGAGGTAGGGCCAAGTATGTACCAGATGTGGATGGCTTTGTCCTAGAAACCATTTGTGCTGGGCTGTTGAGAACTAACTTCAATTGCTCATGGTCAGATCTGGACTTCAGAGGGGTTAACTGAGAGAGTCCAGGACGATCTTGGACAATGTCTTCATGTTGTAATTCCATACTGGGCTCAGACTGTGCTGTTGCAGCCATTGCAACAGGGGTGCATATCTATGAAAAAAATGCATTGTAGATTAAAACATGGAATAGAAAGGGATTCATGCTTTACAAACACACAGTCATACAAAATCTGAAATTTCACTTTACTAAAAACTGTAACTGTGACAAATATTCTGTGCAATTATTCCATATTTTTATAGTACAACTTACATAAATCCACATCCAGTCTTTCTAACATGTCAAAATTTTGTGTTCTTTCAGAATCTTGTGTTATGACTGTTTTCCAAATGACAATGGCCAGTCGCTCACTTAGAAACTCGTATACACCTGGCATATAGCCTATAGTGTTTCTGAAGGCATGGACTACTCATAGAAATATTGGATCATCCACACGTCCATGTAATTTGCTGACAACAATAATAAAAATCTACAAATATAAAGTTATGTTTTGTAGAAGCTTCACTGGTTTTATGACATTGAGTGATTTGCAAAACACAACTACTGTTGCTAGATGACTTGTTCTCTTGTAAACTTTTTTTCTTACTTGGGTGGCAGGGACAGCAGCGCTCTTCAAAACACGTTTCTTCCTCCATCCTGGGCATGGGGCAACATAATCGTCTTCTCTGAAGTGCGCACTACACACACGAAGCGTTTTTATCTTCTTGAGTTTTGTCTGCACACTGCATCCGATGGCAAGAAGCCAAAGTTGCCTCATGGCTATGTCCGTGCTCGGAAATCGGTGCAAAGTGTGCGGAGATCCAGAGCCACTGTTATTGGTACAGCCCGGGAAACTACACGTCCGCACCATTTTTACAAAGAGAATAATATAATACAACCAGCGTATCCAATCGTAAAGTTATATACTATTCGCCGTTGTTCTCCATTAGCTGTCTCGCGTCATGTAAACACTTCCAAACAGCTAGTGTATTAGTGCGAGGTTGCATGCGGGGCGCCGCGCAGTGATACGAACGAACAGAAAATAGTACCGGGCAATAATGGCGTCTGATTTTTTTCGGGAAAAGAGTATTGTGATGCAAATGTGTCACTCTTTTGAACACAACTTGTTTGGGAAGAAAAACGCTTTATTTATAAGACCCCAGCTAAGCTGCCGGGTTATTTTCTTCTCGTCCAACACCGGAGCCGAACTCTTGTCACAGAACACTGTCAGTGGTAAGTCAGTGATGATCGCACACACTGGAGGTGAGGATGAAATAGAGATTTATGTCAAAAAAGCCGAACTATCCCTTTAATTATATTTGCCTCTAGAAATAGCAAACCCGCACAACTGCTGTAATCTGGAGGCGTGCCTCACCGAGATTAAACAATGGATGTTGCTGAATTTTTTTGCACACTAACTCAGATAAAACCGAGATACTGATAGTTGGTCCCGCTCGGCATCGGCACCTGTTTACGAACACCTCTCTAAACCTCGATAAATGTATTATTAGCCGAAGTGACTCATAAAAAAAAAACTACATGATATTCGACCCAACTCTCTCTCTTCAAATGTTCATTAAAAATATAACTACATTTTTTTTTCCACCTTCACAATATTGCTAAAATTTGGCTACTGGTGACGAACTTTCTGCTCCTTAAACATTGTATATTTTAGCTCCAGTGCAGTAGAGTGCATTATTATGGGATAATTATGACGTGGACGTGTCTGCTACGTTGTGACTGGAGTACAACAGGCGTTCCTAATTAGGGCCCGAGCAGCGACCGCTGCGAGGTCCCTATTGTTTTTGTAAAAATTATTATTATTATTAGGGCCCAAGCAGCGACCGCTGCGAGGTCCCTATTGTTTTTGTAAAAATTATTATTATTATTATTATTATTATTATTATTATTATTATTAGGGCCCGAGCAGCGACCGCTGCGAGGTCCCTATTGTTTTTCGTTCGAATTATTATTATTATTATTATTATTATTATTCTCCGTAAACGATCGCATTTTTGAGTACCTAAACATTCACGAAAACTCACCAAACTTTGCACACTCCTCAGGCCCGGCGAAAAATTTTATATTATGAAGTCGTCATAACAACGCGACTCTATAGCGCCCCCTAGCGTAGAAAAATAAAAACCAAGCCTGGCACGTTTGAGCTAGAGCAACGAAAATTGGCAGGCACGTGTAGCACCCCGAGACGCACAAAAAAAGTCTATTGGGACCATGTAGCTAAAATGTACAGGAAATGAGCTATGAATTTTTTTATGTCCAATTTTGGCCTATTTTGGCACATTCACTGTGGTCATGCTTTTTCCCCCTCTGCAAACATTTTTCATCCAATTCACATCAAACTTGGCATTTATCATCTCAAGACCTGAGAGAACAACTGGGCAAAAAGTCTTGCCTTTTCGAAATACTATATGATGGGGGCGGGGCATCAAATATTGTCTTTAAAATTTCATTTGTCCAGAAAGAGCAAATGCTTAATAACTCCCATGTTCAAGCTCCAAAAAATCTCAAACTTCTCAGGCAACGTAATAGTCACGGCCTGAAAACATCTATATGATAAAATTCAGTTATACATATAGCGCCACCTAGTGGTGATAATAAATGTCATACTTTACGTTTTTAGCTACTGCGCTGAGCTCGTTGAAGGGATCCAGTTGAAAGTTGGTCAGAAAAACCTTAAGATGTTGATCATGCCCCACACCGAATATTGTAACTTTTCGCCAAAGGGCGTGGCCGCTACGGTGCCGCAAAGTCTGAAGATTTTTCGTGACAACAAAAGCTGCATGAACTTGACCGAGATGATCCTATCTTCTGAAAATTTCACACATTTGATGAGAGTCCAGCCCTAAAGACATCTACGAACTTATATTTCATCTTACTGATAGCGCCACCTAGTGGCAATTTTTTTTCTTACGAATTTTCTTGTACATTTTTTCTCCAAACACGTTAACTGGACCAACCTCATATTTGCTCAGATGAGGGTTTCGGCCTTCATGATGTCACAACACGAAGTTTGTGAGTTTTCGCGAATCGCTGTGGGCGTGGCTAAGCACTGTTCGCCAAGAAAACAACGCCAGTTTTGAGGGTCTAAACATGCGCAGAAACTCATGAAACTTGGCACACACATCTGGCCTGGTAAAATGAACACAATTTTATTGTTGATTGTGCTATTTTTACAAAAATGACTCAATAGCGCCCCCTAGAAATTTTTAACGAAGCAGCCCCGATTGTACGTTTAAGCAAGATCTACGAAAATTTTTACGTGTATGAGGGAGCCAAAGACCTACAAAAAAGTCTCTTGGACCCATATGCTAAAATGAACAGGGAGTGAGCTACGAATTTTTGAATGTCCCATTTTTGACGATTTTTGCACATTTTCAGGGGGCATACTTTTGCCCACTTCTCCTACACGTTTTATCCGACTGACTTATGACTTGACCTGGACCATGCCAAGACCTGAGCCAACAACAGACGGAAAAATCTAGACTTTTGTTAATACTATATGATGAGGGCGGGGCATCAAAATTTGTGTTTCGCACTGAAAAAGGATATGCTTAATAACTCCCCGATACATGCTCCAAAAAATCCCAAACTTGACATGTATGTTTATCGTCAAGGCCTGAAGGTATCTCTATGACAACATTCAGTTATATATGCAGCGCCACCTAGTCCTTGAGGCATGAAAAAAAAATACCCCACTTACGGTATTTTGTACAAAAAATGTAAACTCATTCTCAGTGTGATAACTAAGTCATTTAGGAATATTCTTTTACTTTCCACCACTCAAAATATTCACTGGCATCAGACCTAACCAAACATACATATTTTTGTTATTTAGTTTTATGTATTTTTGATAGCCTCTATGGACATTAAAAGCAGTATCGTGAATGAAGGCTATGCTTAATAACTCCCAGGTACATGCTCCAAAAAATCCCATACTTGAAATGTATATTTATAGTCAAGGCCTAAAGGTATCTCTATGACAAAATTCAGTTATAAATACAGCGCCACCTAGTCCTTGAGGCATAAAAAAAAAAATGCCTCACTTACGGTATTTTTGCAAAAATTGTAAACTCATTGTAAGTGTGATAACTAAGTCATTGATGAATATTCTTTTACTTTCCACCACTCAATATGTTCACTGGGATCAGACCGATCCAAACATACGTATTTTTTATTTAGTTTTATTTATTTTTTGATCGCCTGTATGGACAATAAAAGCAACATTGTGCAATGAGTACGAGCGATGATGCGTGTATATATACTTTTACGAAAAATACCAATCAGGGCAACTCATTGCCTAAAAATAGAAAAAAGACGCTGATTTTTGCAGATCTTAACAATCACCAAAACCCATTGAGCTTGACACACTCATCACACCTGGCAAAAAAAAAAAAAATAATCCACATGTTTATCATGCCATTTTCAAAGAAATTCTGCTTCCAATGTGCCAGTACCCCAACGTGCAAGTACCCCAACGTGGCCCGGGCTGCGAGGGCCCTTTATAGCTGCTCGCAGCTCTAGTTATTAGGGCCCGAGCAGCGACCGCTGCGAGGTCCCTATTGTTTTTCGTTCGAATTATTATTATTATTATTATTCTTCTTCTTCTTCTTCTTCTTCTCCGTAAACGATCGCATTTTTGAGTACCTAAACATTCACGAAAACTCACCAAACTTTGCACACTCCTCAGGCCCGGCGAAAAATTTGATATTATGAAGTCGTCATAACAATGCGACTCTATAGCGCCCCCTAGCGTAGAAAAATAAAAACCAAGCCTGGCACGTTTGAGCTAGAGCAACAAAAATTGGCAGGCACGTGTAGCACCCCGAGACGCACAAAAAAGTCTATTGGGACCATGTAGCTAAAATGTACAGGAAGTGAGCTATGAATTTTTTTATGTCCAATTTTGGCCTATTTTGGCACATTCACTGTGGTCATGCTTTTTCCCCCTTTGCAAACATTTTTCATCCAATTGACTTCAAACTTGGCATTTATCATCTCAAGACCTGAGAGAACAACTGGGCAAAACATCTTGCTTTTTTGAAATACTATATGACGGGGGCGGGGCATCAAATATTGTCTTTAAAATTTCATTTGTCCAGAAAGAGCAAATGCTTAATAACTCCCATGTTCAAGCTCCAAAAAATCTCAAACTTCTCAGGCAACGTAATAGTCACGGCCTGAAAACATCTATATGATAAAATTCAGTTATACATATAGCGCCACCTAGTGGTGACAATAAATGTCATACTTTACGTTTTTAGCTACTGCGCTGAGCTCGTTGAAGGGATCCAGTTGAAAGTTGGTCAGAAAAGCCTTAAGATGTTGATCATGCCCAACACCGAATATTGTAACTTTTCGCCAAAGGGCGTGGCCGCTACGGTGCCGCAAAGTCTGAAGATTTTTCGTGACAATAAAAGTTGCATGAACTTGACCGAGATGATCCTATCTTCTCAAAATTTCACACATTTGATGAGAGTCCAGCCCTAAAGACATCTACGAACTTATATTTCATCTTACTGATAGCGCCACCTAGTGGCAATTTTTTTTCTTACGAATTTTCTTGTACATTTTTTCTCCAAACACGTTAACTGGACCAACCTCATATTTGCTCAGATGAGGGTTTCGGCCTTCATGATGTCACAACACGAAGTTTGTGAGTTTTCGCGAATTGCTGTGGGTGTGGCTAAGCGCTGTTCGCCAAGAAAATAACGCCAGTTTTGAGGGTCTGAACATGCACAGAAACTCATGAAACTTGGCACACACATCTGGCCTGGTAAAATGAGCAATATTTTATTGTTGATTGTGCTATTTTTACAAAAATGACTCAATAGCGCCCCCTAGAAGTTTTTAACGAAGCAGCCCCGGTTGTACGTTTAAGCAAGAACGACGAATATTTTTAGGTGTATGAGGGAGCCCAAGACCTACAAAAAAGTCTCTTGGACCCGTATGCTAAAATGAACAGGAAGTGAGCTACGAATTTTTGAATGTCCCATTTTTGACGATTTTTGCACATTCACAGGGGGCAGACTTTTGCCCACTTCTCCTACACGTTTCATCTGACTGAGTTAAGACTTGACCTGGACCATGTCAAGACCTGAGCCAACGACAGGGGGAAAAATCTTGACCTTTCGAAATACTATATGATGAAGGCGGGGCATCAAAATTTGTGTTTCGCACTGAAAAAGGATATGCTTAATAACTCCCCGGTACATGCTCCAAAAAATCCCAAACTTGACATGTATGTTTATCGTCAAGGCCTGAAGCTATCTCTATGACAACATTCAGTTATATATGTAGCGCCACCTAGCCCTTGAGGCATAAAAAAAAAATACCCCACATACGGTATTTTGTACAAAAAATGTAAACTCATTCTAAGTGTGATAACTCAGTCATTTATGAATATTCTTTTAGTTTCCACCACTCAAAATGTTCACTGGCATCAGACTTATCCAAACATATATATATTTTTATTTATTTTTGATAGCCTCTGTGGACATTAAAAGCAATATCGTGAATGAAGGATATGCTTAATAACTCCACGGTACATGCTCCAAAAAAAATCCCACACTTGACATGTATGCTTATAATCAAGGCCTGAAGGTATCTCGATGACAACATTCAGTTATAAATACAGCGCCACCTAGCCCTTGAGGCTTATATAAAAAAAAAAACCCACATACGGTATTTTGTACAAAAAAATGTAAACTCATTCTAAGTGTGATGACTAAGTCATTTATGAATATTCTTTTAGTTTCCACCACTCAAATTGTTCACTGGCTTCACACCGATCCAAACGTATGTACGTTTCAATTTTGTTTTATTCATTTTTGATTGCCCCTTTGGACAATAAAAGTAACATTGTGCAATGAGTACAACGAGCGATGATGTATATATACACTTTTACAAAAAATACCAATCAGGGCAACTCATTGCCTAAAAATAAAAAAGGACGCTGATTTTTGCAGGTCTTAACAATCACCAAAACCCGTTGAGCTTGATACACACACTGGCAAAAAAATATTCTACATGTAAACGTTTATGATGCCATTTTCAAAGAAATTTTGCTTCCAATATGCCAGTACCCCAATGTGCCAGTACCCCAACGTGCAAGTACCCCAACGTGCAAGGACCCCAACGTGGCCCGGGCTGCGAGGGCCCTTTATAGCTGCTCGCAGCTCTAGTTATTCTTCTTCTTCTTCTTCTTCTCCGTAAACGATCACGATTTTGGGTACCTAAACATTTACGAAAACTCACCAAACTTTGCACACTCCTCAGGCCCGGCGAAAAATTTGATATTATGAAGTCGTCATAACAACGCGACTCTATAGCGCCCCCTAGCATAGAAAAATAAAAACCAAGCCCGGCATGTTTGAGCTAGAGCAACGAAAATTGGCAGGCACGTGTAGCACGCCGAGACGCACAAAAAAGTCTATTGGGACCATGTAGCTAAAATGTACAGGAAGTGAGCTATGAATTTTTTAATGTCCAATTTTGGCCTATTTTGGCACATTCACTGTGGTCATGCTTTTTCCCCCTTTGCAAACATTTTTCATCCAATTGACTTCAAACTTGGCATTTATCATCTCAAGACCTGAGAGAACAACTGGGGAAAAAATCTTGCCTTTTCGAAATACTATATGACGGGGGCGGGGCATCAAATATTGCCTTTAAAATTTCATTTGTCCAGAAAGAGCAAATGCTTAATAACTCCCATGTTCAAGCTCCAAAAAATCTCAAACTTCTCAGGCAACTTAATAGTCACGGCCTAAAAACATCTATATGATAAAATTCAGTTATCCATGTAGCGCCACCTAGTGGTAACAATAATTGTCATACTTTACGTTTTTAGCTACTGTGCTGAGCTCGTTGAAGGGATCCAGTTGAAAATTGGTCAGAAAAGCCTTAAGATGTTGATCATGCCCCACACCGAATATTGTAACTTTTCGCCAAAGGGCGTGGCCGCTACGGTGCCGCAAAGTCTGAAGATTTCTCGTGACAACAAAAGCTGCATTAACTTGACCGAGATGATGCTATCTTCTCAAAATTGTACACAATTGATGAGAGTCCAGCCCTAAAGACATCTACAAACTTATATTTCATCTTACTGATAGCGCCACCTACTGGCAATTTTTTTTCTTACGATTTTTCTTCAATGTTTTTCTCCAACCATGTTAACTGGACCTACCTCATATTTGCTCAGATGAGGGTGTCGGCCTTCATGCTGTCACAACACGAAGTTTGTGAGTTTTCGCGAGTCGCTGTGGGCGTGGCTAAGCGCTGTTCGCCAAGAAAACAACGCCAATTTTGAGGGCCTAAACTGGCACAGAAACACACGAAACTTGGCACACACAGCTGGCCTGGCAAAATGAGCAATTTTTTATCGGCGATTGTGCTATTTTTACAAAAATGACTCAATAGCGCCCCCTAGAAATCTTTAACGAAACAGCCCCAGTTGTACGTTTAAGCAAGAACGACGAATATTTTTAGGTGTATGAGGGAGCCCAAGTCCTACAAAAAAAGTCTCTTGGACCCATATGCTAAAATGAACAGGAAGTGAGCTACGAATTTTTGAATGTCCCATTTTTGACAATTTTTGCACATTCACAGGGGGCAGACTTTTGCCCACTTCTCCTACACGTTTCATCTGACTGAGTTAAGACTTGACCTGGACCATGTCAAGACCTGAGCCAACGACAGGGGGAAAAATCTTGACCTTTCGAAATACTATATGATGAAGGCGGGGCATCAAAATTTGTGTTTCGCACTGAAAAAGGATATGCTTAATAACTCCCCGGTACATGCTCCAAAAAATCCCAAACTTGACATGTATGTTTATCGTCAAGGCCTGAAGCTATCTCTATGACAACATTCAGTTATATATGCAGCGCCACCTAGCCCTTGAGGCATAAAAAAAAAATACCCCACATACGGTATTTTGTCCAAAAAATGTAAACTCATTCTAAGTGTGATAACTAAGTCATTTATGAATATTCTTTTAGTTTCCACCACTCAAAATGTTCACTGGCATCAGACTTATCCAAACATATATATATTTTTATTTATTTTTGATAGCCTCTGTGGACATTAAAAGCAATATCGTGAATGAAGGATATGCTTAATAACTCCACGGTACATGCTCCAAAAAAAATCCCACACTTGACATGTATGCTTATAATCAAGGCTTGAAGGTATCTCGATGACAACATTCAGTTATAAATACAGCGCCACCTAGCCCTTGAGGCTTATATAAAAAAAAAAAACCACATACGGTATTTTGTACAAAAAAATGTAAACTCATTCTAAGTGTGATGACTAAGTCATTTATGAATATTCTTTTAGTTTCCACCACTCAAATTTTTCACTGGCTTCACACCGATCCAAACGTATGTACGTTTCCATTTTGTTTTATTCATTTTTGATTGCCCCTTTGGACAATAAAAGTAACATTGTGCAATGAGTACAACGAGCGATGATGTATATATACACTTTTACAAAAAATACCAATCAGGGCAACTCATTGCCTAAAAATAAAAAAGGACGCTGATTTTTGCAGGTCTTAACAATCACCAAAACCCGTTGAGCTTGACACACACTGGCAAAAAAAATATTCTACATGTAAAGGTTTATTATGCCATTTTCAAAGAAATTTTGCTTCCAATATGCCAGTACCCCACAACCCGATTGTCCCATTTTTGATGATTTTTGCACATTTACAGGGGGCATACTTTTGCCCACTTCTTCTCCACGTTTCATCCAACTGAGTTAAGACTTGACCTGGACCATGTCAAGACCTGAGCCAACGACAGGGGGGAAAATCTTGACTTTTCGAAATACTATATGATGAGGGCGGGGCATCAAAATTTGTGTTTCACAATGAAAAAGGATATGCTTGATAACTCCCCGGTACATGCTCCAAAAAATCCCAAACTTGACATGTATGTTTATCGTCAAGGCCTGAAGGTATCTCTATGACAATATTCAGTTATATATACAGCGCCACCTAGCCCTTGAGGCATAAAATAAAATACCCCACATACGGTATTTTGTCCAAAAAATGTAAACTCATTCTAAGTGTGATAACTAAGTCATTTATGAATATTCTTTTAGTTTCCACCACTCAAAATGTTCACTGGCATCAGACTTATCCAAACATATATATATTTTTATTTATTTTTTATCGCCTCTATGGACATTAAAAGCAATATCGTGAATGAAGGATATGCTTAATAACTCCACGGTACATGCTCCAAAAAAAATCCCACACTGGACATGTATGCTTATAATCAAGGCCTGAAGGTATCTCTATGAAAACATTCAGTTATAAATAAAGCGCCATCTAGCCCTTGAGGCATAAAAAAAAAAAACACATACGGTATTTTGTACAAAAAATGTAAACTCATTCTAAGTGTGATAACTAAGTCATTTATTAATATTCTTTTAGTTTCCACTACTCAAATTGTTCGCTGGCTTCACACCGATCCAAACGTATGTATGTTTCCATTTTGTTTTATTCATTTTTGATTGCCCCTTTGGACAATAAAAGTAACATTGTGCAATGAGTATAACGAGCGATGATGTCTATATACACTTTTACAAAAAATACCAATCAGGGCAACTCATTGCCTAAAAATAAAAAAGGACGCTGATTTTTGCAGGTCTTAACAATCACCAAAACCCGTTGAGCTTGACACACACTGGCAAAAAAAATATTCTACATGTAAACGTTTATTATGCCATTTTCAAAGAAATTTTGCTTCCAATATGCCAGTACCCCAACGTGCCAGTACCCCAACGTGCAAGGACCCCAACGTGGCCCGGGCTGCGAGGGCCCTTTATAGCTGCTCGCAGCTCTAGTTATTATTATTATTATTCTTCTTTATTCTCCGCAAACGATCCCGATTTTGGGTACCTAAACATTCACGAAAACTCACCGAACTTTGCACACTCCTCAGGCCCGGCGAAAAATTCGATATTATGAAGTCGTCATAACAACGCGACTCTATAGCGCCCCCTAGCGTAGAAAAATAAAAGCCAAGCCCGGCACGTTTGAGCTGGAGCAACGAAAATTGGCAGGCACGTGTAGCACCCCGAGATGCACAAAAAAGTCTATTGGGACCATGTAGCTAAAATGTACAGGAAATGAGCTATGAATTTTTTAATGTCCAATTTTGGCCTATTTTGGCACATTCACTGTGGTCATGCTTTTTCCCCCTCTGCAAACATTTTTCATCCAATTAACTTCAAACTTGGCATTTATCATCTCAAGACGTGAGAGAACAACTGGGCAAAAAGTCTTGCCTTTTCGAAATACTATATGATGGGGGCGGGGCATCAAATATTGCCTTTAAAATTTCATTTGTCCAGAAAGAGCAAATGCTTAATAACTCCCATGTTCAAGCTCCAAAAAATCTCAAACTTCTCAGGCAATGTAATAGTCACGGCCTGAAAACATCTATATGATAAAGTTCAGTTATACATATAGCGCCACCTAGTGGTAACAATAAATGTCATACTTTACATTTTTAGCTACTGCGCTGAGCTCGTTGAAGGGATCCAGTTGAAAATTGGTCAGAAAAGCCTTAAGATGTTGATCATGCCCCATACCGAATATTGTAACTTTTCGCCAAAGGGCGTGGCCGCTACGGTGCCGCAAAGTCTAAAGATTTTTCGTGACAATAAAAGCTGCATTAACTTGACCGAGATGATCCTATCTTCTCAAAATTTCACACATTTGATGAGAGTCCAGCCCTAAAGACATCTATGAAGTTATATTTCATCTTACTGATAGCGCCAACTAGTGGCAATTTTTTTTCTTACGAATTTTCTTCTACGTTTTTCTCCAAACACGTTAACTGGACCTACCTCATATTTGCTCAGATAAGGGATTCGGCCTTCATGATGTCACAACACGAAGTTTGTGAGTTTTCGCGAATCGCTGTGGGCGTGGCTAAGCACTGTTCGCCAAGAAAACAACGCCAGTTTTGAGGGTCTAAACATGCGCAGAAACTCATGAAACTTGGCACACACATCTGGCCTGGTAAAATGAACAATATTTTATTGTTGATTGTGCTATTTTTACAAAAATGACTCAATAGCGCCCCCTAGGAATTTTTAATGAAGCAGCCCCGGTTGTACGTTCAAGCAAGATCTACGAAAATTTTTAGGTGTATGAGGGAGCCCAAGACCTACAAAAAAGTCTCTTGGACCCATATGCTAAAATGAACAGGAAGTGAGCTACGAATTTTTGAATGTCCCATTTTTGACGATTTTTGCATATTCACAGGGGGCAGACTTTTGCCCACTTCTCCTACACGTTTCATCTGACTGAGTTAAGACTTGACCTGGACCATGTCAAGACCTGAGCCAACGACAGGGGGAAAAATCTTGACTTTTCGAAATACTATATGATGAAGGCGGGGCATCAAAATTTGTGTTTCGCACTGAAAAAGGATATGCTTAATAACTCCCCGGTACATGCTCCAAAAAATCCCAAACTTGACATGTATGTTTATCGTCAAGGCCTGAAGCTATCTCTATGACAACATTCAGTTATATATGCAGCGTCACCTAGCCCTTGAAACATAAAAAAAAAATACCCCACATACGGTATTTTGTACAAAAAATGTAAACTCATTCTAAGTGTGATAACTAAGTCATTTATGAATATTCTTTTAGTTTCCACCACTCAAAATGTTCACTGGCATCAGACTTATCCAAACATATATATATATATTTTTTTATTTTTGATAGCCTCTGTGGACATTAAAAGCAATATCGTGAATGAAGGATATGCATAATAACTCCACGGTACATGCTCCAAAAAAAATCCCACACTTGACATGTATGCTTATAATCAAGGCCTGAAGGTATTTCTATGACAACATTCAGTTATAAATACAGCGCCACCTAGCCCTTGAGGCATAATATATAAAAAAAAAAAAACACATACGGTATTTTGTACAAAAAATGTAAACTCATTCTAAGTGTTAAAACTAAGTCATTTATGAATATTCTTTTAGTTTCCACCACTCAAATTGTTCACTGGCTTCACACCGATCCAAACGTATGTACGTTTCCATTTTGTTTTATTCATTTTTAATTGCCCCTTTGGACAATAAAAGTAACATTGTGCAATGAGTACAACGAGCAATGATGTATATATACACTTTTACAAAAAATACCAATCAGGGCAACTCATTGCCTAAAAATAAATAAGGACGCTGATTTTTGCAGGTCTTAACAATCACCAAAACCCGTTGAGCTTGACAGACACTGGCAAAAAAAATATTCTCCATGTAAACGTTTATTATGCCATTTTCAAAGAAATTTTGCTTCCAATATGCCAGTACCCCAACGTGCCAGTACCCTAACGTGCAAGTACCCCAACGTGCAAGGACCCCAACGTGGCCCGGGCTGCGAGGGCCCTTTATAGCTGCTCGCAGCTCTAGTTATTATTATTATTATTATTATTATTATTATTATTATTATTCTTCTTTATTCTCCGCAAACGATCGCGATTTTGGGTACCTAAACATTCACGAAAACTCACCGAACTTTGCACACTCCTCAGGCCCGGCGAAAAATTTGATATTATTAAGTCGTCATAACAATGCGACTCGATAGCGCCCCCTAGCGTAGAAAAATAAAAACCAAGCCCGGCACGTTTGAGCTAGAGCAACGAAAATTGGCAGGCACGTGTAGCACCCCGAGACGCACAAAAAAGTCTATTGGGACCATGTAGCTAAAATGTACAGGAAGTGAGCTATGAATTTTTTAATGTCCAATTTTGGCCTATTTTGGCACATTCTCTGTGGTCATGCTTTTTCCCCCTTTGCAAACATTTTTCATCCAATTGACTTCAAACTTGGCATTTATCATCTCAAGACCTAAGAGAACAGCTGGGCAAAACATCTTGCCTTTTCGAAATAGTATACGACGGGGGCGGAGCATCAAATATTGCCTTTAAAATTTCATTTGTCCAGAAAGAGCAAATGCTTAATAACTCCCATGTTGAAGCTCCAAAAAATCTCAAACTTCTCAGGCAACGTAATAGTCACAGCCTGAAAACATCGATATGACAAAATTCAGTTATACATATAGCGCCACCTAGTGGTTACAATAAATGTCATACTTTACGTTTTTAGCTACTGTGCTGAGCTTGTTGAAGGGATCCATTTGAAAATTGGTCAGAAAAGCCTTAAGATGTTGATCATGCCCCACACCGAATATTGTAACTTTTCGCCAAAGGGCGTGGCCGCTACGGTGACGCAAAGTCTGAAGATTTTTTGTGAAAATAAAAGCTGCATTAACTTGACCGAGATGATCCTATCTTCTCAAAATTTCACACATTTGATGAGAGTCCAGCTCTAAAGACATCTACTAACTTACATTTCATGTAACTGATAGCGCCACCTAGTGGCAATTTTTTTTATTACGAATTTTCTTCTACGTTTTTCTCCAAACACGTTAACTGGACCTACCTCATATTTGTTCAGATGAGGGATTCGGCCTTCATGATGTCACAACACGAAGTTTGTGAGTTTTCGCGAATCGCTGTGGGCGTGGCTAAGCACTGTTCGCCAAGAAAACAACGCCAGTTTTGAGGGTCTAAACATGCACAGAAACTCATGAAACTTGGCACACACATCCGGCCTGGTAAAATGAGCAATATTTTATTGTTGATTGTGCTATTTTTACAAAAATGACTCAATAGCGCCCCCTAGAAGTTTTTAACGAAGCAGCCCCGGTTGTACGTTTAAGCAAGAACGACGAATATTTTTAGCTTGTATGAGGGAGCCCAAGACCTACAAAAAAGTCTCTTGGACCCATATCCTAAAATGAACAGGAAGTGAGCTACGAATTTTTGAATGTCCCATTTTTGACGATTTTTGCACATTCACAGGGGGCAGACTTTTGCCCACTTCTCCTACACGTTTCATCCGACTGAGTTAAGACTTGGCCTGGACCATGTCAAGACCTGAGCCAACGACAGGGGGAAAAATTTTGACTTTTCGAAATACTATATGATGAGGGCGGGGCATCAAAATTTGTGTTTCACAATGAAAAAGGATATGCTTGATAACTCCCCGGTACATGCTCCAAAAAATCCCAAACTTGACATGTATGTTTATCGTCAAGGCCTGAAGTTATCTCTATGACAACATTCAGTTATATATGCAGCGCCACCTCGCCCTTGAGGCATGAAAAAAAAATACCCCACATACGGTATTTTGTACAAAAAATGTAAACTCATTCTAAGTGTGATAACGAAGTCATTTATGAATATTCTTTTAGTTTCCACCACTCAAAATGTTCACTGGCATCAGACTTATCCAAACATATATATATTTTTATTTATTTTTGATAGCCTCTATGGACATTAAAAGCAATATCGTGAATGAAGGATATGCTTAATAACTCCACGGTACATGCTCCAAAAAAAATCCCACACTTGACATGTATGCTTATAATCAAGGCCTGAAGGTATCTCTATGACAACATTCAGTTATAAATACAGCGCCACCTAGCCCTTGAGGCTTATATAAAAAAAAAACCCACATACGGTATTTTGTACAAAAAATGTACACTCATTCTAAGTGTGATAACTAAGTCATTTATGAATATTCTTTTAGTTTCCACCACTCAAATTGTTCACTGGCTTCACACCGATCCAAACGTATGTACGTTTCCATTTTGTTTTATTCATTTTTGATTGCTCCTTTGGACAATAAAAGTAACATTGTGCAATGAGTACAACGAGCGATGATGTATAGATACACTTTTACAAAAAATACCAATCAGGGCAACTCATTGCCTAAAAATAAATAAGGACGCTGATTTTTGCAGGTCTTAACAATCACAAAAACCCGTTGAGCTTGACACACACTGACACACACTGGCAAAAAAAATATTCTACATGTAAACGTTTATTATGCCATTTTCAAAGAAATTTTGCTTCCAATATGCCAGTACCCCAACGTGCCAGTACCCTAACGTGCAAGTACCCCAACGTGCAAGGACCCCAACGTGGCCCGGGCTGCGAGGGCCCTTTATAGCTGCTCGCAGCTCTAGTTATTATTATTCTTCTTTATTCTCCGCAAACGATCGCGATTTTGGGTACCTAAACATTCACGAAAACTCACCGAACTTTGCACACTCCTCAGGCCCGGCGAAAAATTTGATATTATTAAGTCGTCATAACAATGCGACTCGATAGCGCCCCCTAGCGTAGAAAAATAAAAACCAAGCCCGGCACGTTTGAGCTAGAGCAACAAAAATTGGCAGGCACGTGTAGCACCCCGAGACGCACAAAAAAGTCTATTGGGACCATGTAGCTAAAATGTACAGGAAGTGAGCTATGAATTTTTTAATGTCCAATTTTGGCCTATTTTGGCACATTCACTGTGGTCATGCTTTTTCCCTCTTTGCAAACATTTTTCATCCAATTGACTTCAAACTTGGCATTTATCATCTCAAGACCTGAGAGAACAACTGGGCAAAACATCTTGCCTTTTTGAAATACTATATGACGGGGGCGGGGCATCAAATATTGCCTTTAAAATTTCATTTGTCCAGAAAGAGCAAATGCTTAATAACTCCCATGTTCAAGCTCCAAAAAATCTCAAACTTCTCAGGCAACGTAATAGTCACGGCCTGAAAACATCTATATGATAAAATTCAGTTATACATATAGCACCACCTAGTGGTTACAATAAATGTCATACTTTACGTTTTTAGCTACTGTGCTGAGCTTGTTGAAGGGATCCATTTGAAAATTGGTCAGAAAAGCCTTAAGATGTTGATCATGCCCCACACCGAATATTGTAACTTTTCGCCAAAGGGCGTGGCCGCTACGGTGACGCAAAGTCTGAAGATTTTTTGTGAAAATAAAAGCTGCATTAACTTGACCGAGATGATCCTATCTTCTCAAAATTTCACACATTTGATGAGAGTCCAGCCCTAAAGACATCTACTGACTTATATTTCATCTAACTGATAGCGCCACCTAGTGGCAATTTTTTTTCTTACGAATTTTCTTCTACGTTTTTCTCCAAACACGTTAACTGGACCTACCTCATATTTGCTCAGATGAGGGTTTCGGCCTTCATGATGTCACAACACGAAGTTTGTGAGTTTTCGCGAATTGCTGTGGGTGTGGCTAAGCGCTGTTCGCCAAGAAAACAACGCCAGTTTTGAGGGTCTAAACATGCACAGAAACTCATGAAACTTGGCACACACATCTGGCCTGGTAAAATGAGCAATATTTTAATGTTGATTGTGCTATTTTTACAAAAATGACTCAATAGCGCCCCCTTGAAGTTTTTAACGAAGCAGCCCCGGTTGTACGTTTAAGCAAGAACGACGAATATTTTTAGGTGTATGAGGGAGCCCAAGACCTACAAAAAAGTCTCTTGGACCCATATGCTAAAATGAACAGGAAGTTAGCTACGAATTTTTGAATGTCCCATTTTTGACTATTTTTGCACATTCACAGGGGGCAGACTTTTGCCCACTTCTCCTACACGTTTCATCTGACTGAGTTAAGACTTGACCTGGACCATGTCAAGACCTGAGCCAACGACAGGGGGAAAAATCTTGACCTTTCGAAATACTATATGATGAAGGCGGGGCATCAAAATTTGTGTTTCGCACTGAAAAAGGATATGCTTAATAACTCCCCGGTACATGCTCCAAAAAATCCCAAACTTGACATGTATGTTTATCGTCAAGGCCTGAAGCTATCTCTATGACAACATTCAGTTATATATACAGCGCCACCTAGCCCTTGAGGCATAAAAAAAAAATACCCCACATACTGTATTTTGTACAAAAAATGTAAACTCATTCTAAGTGTGATAACTAAGTCATTTATGAATATTCTTTTAGTTTCCACCACTCAAAATGTTCACTGGCATCAGACTTATCCAAACATATATATATTTTTATTTATTTTTGATAGCCTCTGTGGACATTAAAAGCAATATCGTGAATGAAGGATATGCTTAATAACTCCACGGTACATGCTCCAAAAAAAATCCCACACTTGACATGTATGCTTATAATCAAGGCCTGAAGGTATCTCGATGACAACATTCAGTTATAAATACAGCGCCACCTAGCCCTTGAGGCTTATATAAAAAAAAAAAACCCACATACGGTATTTTGTACAAAAAATGTAAACTCATTCTAAGTGTGATGACTAAGTCATTTATGAATATTCTTTTAGTTTCCACCACTCAAATTGTTCACTGGCTTCACACCGATCCAAACGTATGTACGTTTCCATTTTGTTTTATTCATTTTTGATTGCCCCTTTGGACAATAAAAGTAACATTGTGCAATGAGTACAACGAGCGATGATGTATATATACACTTTTACAAAAAATACCAATCAGGGCAACTCATTGCCTAAAAATAAATAAGGACGCTGATTTTTGCAGGTCTTAACAATCACCAAAACCCGTTGAGCTTGACACACAGTGGCAAAAAAAAATTCTACATGTAAACGTTTATTATGCCATTTTCAAAGAAATTTTGCTTCCAATATGCCAGTACCCCAACGTGCCAGTACCCTAACGTGCAAGTACCCCAACGTGCAAGGACACACTCATCACACCTGGCAAAAAAAAAAAAATCCACATGTTTATCATGCCATTTTCAAAGAAATTCTGCTTCCAATGTGCCTGTACCCCAATGTGCAAGTACCCCAACATGCAAGTACCCCAACGTGGCCCGGGCTGCGAGGGCCCTTTATAGCTGCTCGCAGCTCTAGTTAGGGCCCGAGCAGCGACCGCTGCGAGGTCCCTATTGTTTTTGTAAAAATTATTATTATTATTAGGGCCCGAGCAGCGACCGCTGCGAGGTCCCTATTGTTTTTGTAAAAATTATTATTATTATTAGGGCCCGAGCAGCGAACGCTGCGAGGTCCCTATTGTTTTTGTAAAAATTATTATTATTATTAGGGCCCGAGCAGCGACCGCTGCGAGGTCCCTATTGTTTTTGTAAAAATTATTATTATTATAATTATTAGGGCCCGAGCAGCGACCGCTGCGAGGTCCCTATTGTTCCTGAAGGAATTCTTATTAGGGCCCGAGCAGCGGCGGCGGCGGTGCCGCTGCGAGGCCCTATTGTTTTTGTAGGAATTCTTCTTATTAGGGCCCGAGCAGCGGCGGCGGCGGTGCCGCTGCGAGGCCCTATTGTTTTTGTAGGAATTCTTCTTATTATTATTATTCTTATTATTATTCTTCTCCGCAAACAATCGCATTTTTGAGACACTAAACGTGACCGAAAACTCACCAAACTTTACACGCACATCAGGCCTGGCGAAAAATTTGATATTTTAAAGTCGCCATACATGATAACAGAAAAATGGCTCCTTAGCGCCCCCTACATAGGTTAAACGGATCCCTGTCCTGCTACGATTGTCCGACGGCTATGAAAATTGTGTGGCACCTGTAGCACATCCCAATGAACAAAAACCTCTTTGAAGTGTGTACCCTAAAATAGACAGAAAGTGAGGTATGAGTATTTAAATGTCCAATTTTGGCCCAGTTTTGCATATTTACAGGGGTCATACTTTTGCCCGCTTCTCCTACACGGTTAACCCGATTGACTTCAAACTTGGGATGTACCATCTCAACACCTGGGACAACATCATTGTGAAAAATGAAAAGTTTTTGATATACTATATGACAGCGGCGGCGCATCAAATTTAGAGTTTAAAAATTCTTACTTCACGAGGCATTGCCGGTTGTACGTTTAATCTAGAGCTACGAAAATTGGTACACATATGTAACAGACTATGACCTACAAAAAACTCTTTTTGAACCATATGCTAAACCTAACAGGAAGTCCACCATTTTGATTTATTTTGGAACGTGTTGCCATTTTTTTGGCCATTTCATTGGGGTCTTATTTTAACGAACTCCTCCTACAGTGTTTATCCGATCATCTTCAAACTTGGTGTGATTCATCTTAAGATGTTGAAGATGAAAAGTTATTGAAAGCTTTGTATTTCGTCGCACGCTGTTGTCATGGCATGCACTGTTTGCAAAGGAAAAAAAGTATCCTTAAAGAAGCATTGCCAGTTGTACGAAGCAGCTAGAGCTACGAAAATTTGTAGACATATGTAACAGCCCAAGATGTACAAAAAAGTCTCTTGGTGCCCTGTGCTAAACCCAACAGGAAGTCCCCCAGGGGCCGGGCATCACATTTTGAGCTAAAAAAACCTCCTCTTTAACAAAGCATACCCGGCTGTACGTTTCACCTAGAGTTACCAAAATTTGTAGAGGTATATAACAGCCCTCGAGGTACAAAAAACTCTTTTTGAACCATATGCTAAACCTAACAGGACGTCCGCCATTTTGATTTACTTTGGAATGTGTTGCCATTTTTTTTTGGCCATTTCATAGGAGTCATATTTTAACAAACTGCTCCTACAGAGTTTATCCGATCATCTTCAAACTTGGTGTAATTCATCTTAAGATGTTGAAAATGAAAAGTTATTGAAAGTTTTTTATTTCGGCACACGCTGTTATCGTGGCATGCACTTTTTGCAAAGGAAAAAAATCCTTCTTAATGAAGCATTCCCAGTTGTACGAAGCAGCTAGAGCGACGAAAAATTGTAGACATATGTAACAGCCCAGGATGTACAAAAATGTCTCTTGGTGCCATGTGCTAAACGCAACAGGAAGTCCCCCAGGGGCCGGGCATCACATTTTGAGCTAAAAAATTCCTCTTTAACGAAGCATTCCCGGTTGTACGTTTCACCTAGCGCTATGATAATTTGCAGGCATACATAAGAGCCCACGATGTACAAAAAAGTCTCTTGGAACCATGTGCTAAACCAAACAGGAAGTCTGCCATTTTGATTTATGATGGGATTTGTTGCCATTTTTTGTGGCCTTTTTCAGGGGTCATATTTTAACGAACCCCTCCTACAAAATTTATCCGACTGTCTTCAAACTTGGTGTGTTTCATCTTAAGATGTTTAAGATGCAAAGTAATCGAAAGTTTTTTATTTTGTAACACGCTGTTGCCATAGCAATGCATTGTTTGTCAAGTGCTGCTTTTTTTTTTTATACACATGAAAACTCATGAAACTTTGCAAACACATCAGACTCGTCATGAACATGAATTTTCAGAGATTTATTGTGCAATTTGCAATAAATAGCGCCCTCTAGACATTTTTATGAAGCCTTTCCGATTGTATGATTATGCTAGACCTACAAAAAAGTATTATGTAGCCATTTGCCAAACCAAAGAGGAAGTCCGCTATTTTGATTTTATTTTGGGAATTATACATCATTTTTGGCCTTTTTCATTAAACTTTGCACAGACAAGGCATGGAAAAAACTAACATTTTAAATGGTCCTTGTTCCATGTTACAGTACCCCGACGTGCCAGTACCCTGACGTGCAAGTAACCCAACGTTGTGCTCAATAGCGCCCTCTATGCATTTTTATGGAGCATTTCCAATTGTATGATTCAAGCGATACACAACTAAAGATGACTTGACCAAGATTTATGAAAACTGGGAGGCATACCTATTAGCTTAAGACCTACAAAAGGTATTCTGTAGCCGTATGCTAAACCTAAAAGGAAGTCCACCATTTTGAATTTATTTTGGGAATTGCACACCATATTTTGCGTTTTGATTATACTTTGCACACACAAGGCTTGTCAAAAACATTTTAGATGGTCTTGTCCTATTTGACAGTACCCCAACGTGCCAGTACCCCGACGTGCAAGTACCCCAACGTGGCCCGGGTTGCGAGGGCCCTTTATAGCTGCTCGCAGCTCTAGTTATTATTATTATTCTTATTATTATTCTTCTCCGCAAACAATCGCATTTTTGAGACGCTAAACGTGAACGAAAACTCACCAAACTTTACACGCACATCAGGCCTGGCGAAAAATTTGATATTTTAAAGTCGCCATACATGATAACAGAAAAATGGCTCCATAGCGCCACCTACATAGGTTAAACGGATCCCTGTCCCGCTACGATTGTCCTATGGCGACGAAAATTGTGTGGCACCCGTAGCACATCCAGATGAACAAAAACCTCTTTGATGTGTGTACCCTAAAATAGACAGAAAGTGAGGTATGATCATCTGAATGTCCAATTTTGGCCCAGTTTTGCACATTTACAGGGGTCATACTTTTGCCCGCTTCTCCTACACGGTTAACCCGATTGACTTCAAACTTGGGATGGACCATCTCAACACCTGGGACAACATCATTGTAAAAAATCTAAAGTTTTTGATATACTATATGACGGCGGCGACGCATCAAATTTAGAGTTTAAAAATTCTTACTTCACGAAGCATTGCCGGTTGTACGTTTAATCTAGAGCTACGAAAATTTGTACACATATGTAAAAGGCTATGACCTACAAAAAACTCTTTTTGAACCATATGCTAAACCTCACAGGAAGTCCGCCATTTTGATTTATTTTGGAACGTGTTGCCATTTTTTTGGCCATTTCATTGGGGTCTTATTTTAACGAACTCCTCCTACAGTGTTTATCCGATCATCTTCAAACTTGGTGTGATTCATCTTAAGATGTTGAAGATGAAAAGATATTGAAACCTTTGTATTTCGTCGCACGCTGTTGTCATGGCATGCACTGTTTGCAAAGGAAAAAAAATATCCTTAAAGAAGCATTCCCATTTGTACGAAGCAGCGAGAGCTACGAAAATTTGTAGACATATGTAACAGCCCAAGATGTACAAAAAAGTCTCTTGGTGCCCTGTGCTAAACCCAACAGGAAGTCCCCCAGGGGCCGGGCATCACATTTTGAGCTAAAAAACTCCTCTTTAACAAAGCATACCCGGCTGTACGTTTCACCTAGAGTTACCAAAATTTGTAGAGGTATATAACAGCCCTCGAGGTACAAAAAACTCTTTTTGAACCATATGCTAAACCTAACAGGACGTCCGCCATTTTGATTTACTTTGGAATGTGTTGCCATTTTTTGGGCCATTTCGTAGGGGTCTTATTTTAACGAACTCCTCCTACAGAGTTTATCCGATCATCTTCAAACTTGGTGTGACTCATCTTAAGATGTTGAGGATGAAAAGTTATTGAAAGCTCTTTATTTCGTCGCACGCTGTTGTCGTGGCATGCACTTTTTGCAAAGGAAAAAAATCCTTCTTAATGAAGCATTCCCAGTTGTGCGAAGTAGCTAGAGCTACAAAAATTTGTAGACATATGTAAAAGCCCACAATGTACAAAAAAGTCTCTTGGTGCCATGTGCTAAACCCAACAGGAAGTCCCCCAGGGGCCGGGCATCACATTTTGAGCTAGAAAACTCCTCTTTAACGAAGCATTCCCGGTTGTACGTTTCACCTAGCGCGATGATAATTTGCAGGCATACATAAGAGCCGACGATGTACAAAAAAGTCTCTTGGAACCATGTGCTAAACCAAACAGGAAGTCCGCCATTTTGATTTACGATGGGATTTGTTGCCATTTTTTGTGGCCTTTTTCAGGGGTCATATTTTAACGAACTCCTCGTACAAAGTTCATCCGACCGTCTTCAAACTTGGTGTCTTTCATCGTAAGATGTTTAAGATGCAAAGTTATCGCAAGTTTTATTTTGTCGCACGCTGCTGCTATAGCGATGCATTGTTTGCCAAGTAAAGTGCTGCTTTGTTTTTTTATCTATACATGTGTGAAAACTCATGAAACTTTGCAAACACATCAGACTTGTCATGAACATGAATTTTTAGAGATTTATTGTGCAATTTGCAATAAATAGCGCCCTCTAGACATTTTTATGAAGTATTTCCGATTGTATGATTCTGCTAGATTTGTGAAAATTAGGACAGACCCCTATCAGCAGAATACCTACAAAAAAGTATTATGTAGCCATTTGCCAAACCAAAGAGGAAGTCCGCTATTTTGATTTTATTTTGGGAATTATACATCATTTTTGGCCTCTTTCATTAAACTTTGCACAAACAAGGCATGGAAAAAACTAACATTTTAAATGGTCCTTGTTCCTTGTAACAGTACCCCAACGTGCCAGTACCCTGACGTGCAAGTAACCCAACGTTGTGCTCAATAGCGCCCTCTATGCATTTTTATGGAGCATTTCCAATTTTATGATTCAAGCGATACACAACTAAAGATGACTTGACCTAGATTTGTGAAAACTGGGAGGCATACCTATTAGCTTAAGACCTACAAAAAGTATTCTGTAGCCGTATGCTAAACCTAAAAGGAAGTCCGCCATTTTGAATTTATTTTGGGAATTGCACACCATCTTTGGCCTTTTGCACTCACAAAGCTTGTCAAAAACATTTTAGATGGTCCTTGTCCGATTTGACAGTACCCCAACGTGCCAGTACCCCGACGTGCAAGTACCCCAACGTGGCCCAGGTTGCGAGGGCCCTTTATAGCTGCTCGCAGATCTAGTTATTATTCTTATTATTATTCTTCTCCGCAAACAATCGCATTTTTGAGACACTAAACGTGACCAAAAACTCACCAAACTTTACACGCACATCAGGCCTGGCGAAAAATTTGATATTTTAAAGTCGCCATACATGATAACAGAAAAATGGTTCCTTAGCGCCCCCTACATAGGTTAAACGGATCCCTGTCCCGCTACGATTGTCCGACGGCTATGAAAATTGTGTGGCACCTGTAGCACATCCCAATGAACAAAAACCTCTTTGAAGTGTGTACCCTAAAATAGACAGAAAGTGAGGTATGAGTATTTAAATGTCCAATTTTTGCCAATTTTTGCACATTTACAGGGGTCATACTTTTGCCCGCTTCTCCTACACGGTTAACCCGATTGACTTCAAACTTGGGATGTACCATCTCAACACCTGGGACAACATCATTGTGAAAAATGAAAAGTTTTTGATATACTATATGACGGCGGCGGCGCATCAAATTTAGAGTTTAAAAATTCTTACTTCACGAAGCATTGCCGGTTGTACGTTTAATCTAGAGCTACAAAAATTGGTACACATATGTAACAGGCTATGACCTACAAAAAACTCTTTTTGAACCATATGCTAAACCTAACAGGAAGTCCACCATTTTGATTTATTTTGGAACGTGTTGCCATTTTTTTGGCCATTTCATTGGGGTCTTATTTTAACGAACTCCTCCTACAGTGTTTATCCGATCATCTTCAAACTTGGTGTGATTCATCTTAAGATGTTGAAGATGAAAAGTTATTGAAAGCTTTGTATTTCGTCGCACGCTGTTGTCATGGCATGCACTGTTTTTAAAGGAAAAAAATATATCCTTCAAGAAGCATTCCCATTTGTACGAAGCAGCTAGAGCTATGAAAATTTGTAGACATATGTAACAGCCCAAGATGTACAAAAAAGTCTCTTGGTGCCCTGTGCTAAACCCAACAGGAAGTCCCCCAGGGGCCGGGCATCACATTTTGAGCTAAAAAACTCCTCTTTAACAAAGCATACCCGGCTGTACGTTTCACATAGAGTTACCAAAATTTGTAGAGGTATATAACAGCCCTCGAGGTACAAAAAACTCTTTTTGAACCATATGCTAAACCTAACAGGACGTCCGCTATTTTGATTTACTTTGGAATATGTTGCCATTTTTTTTGGCCATTTCATAGGGGTCATATTTTAACAAACTCCTCCTACAGAGTTTATCCGATCATCTTCAAACTTGGTGTGATTCATCTTAAGATGTTGAAAATGAAAAGTTATTGAAAGTTTTTTATTTCGTCACACGTTGTTGTCGTGGCATGCACTTTTTGCAAAGGAAAAAAAATCTTATTAATGAAGCATTCCCAGTTGTACGAAGCAGCTAGAGCGACGAAAAATTGTAGACATATGTAACAGTCCAGGATGTACAAAAAAAGTCTCTTGGTGCCATGTGCTTAACCTAACAGGAAGTCCCCCAGGGGCCGGGCATCCCATTTTGAGCTAAAAAACTCCTCTTTAACGAAGCATTCCCGGTTGTACGTTTCACCTAGCGCTATGATAATATGCAGGCATACATAAGAGCCCATGATGTACAAAAAAAGTGTCTTGGAACCATGTGCTAAACCAAACAGGAAGTCTGCCATTTTGATTTATGATGGGATTTGTTGCCATTTTTTGTGGCCTTTTTCAGGGGTCATATTTTAACGAACCCCTCCTACAAAATTTATCCGACTGTCTTCAAACTTGGTGTGTTTCATCTTAAGATGTTTAAGATGCAAAGTGATCGAAAGTTTTTTATTTTGTAACACGCTGTTGCCATAGCAATGCATTGTTTGTCAAGTGCTGCTTTTTTTTTTTTATACACATGAAAACTCATGAAACTTTGCAAACACATCAGACTTGTCATGAACATGAATTTTCAGAGATTTATTGTGCAATTTGCAATAAATAGCGCCCTCTAGACATTTTTATGAAGCATTTCCGATTGTATGATTATGCTAGACCTACAAAAAAGTATTATGTAGCCATTTGCCAAACCAAAGAGGAAGTCCGCTATTTTGATTTTATTTTGGGAATTATACATCATTTTTGGCCTTTTTCATTAAACTTTGCACAGACAAGGCATGGAAAAAACTAACATTTTAAATGGTCCTTGTTCCATGTAACAGTTGTCAAGTGCTGCTTTTTTTTTTTTTTTTTATACACATGAAAACTCATGAAACTTTGCAAACACATCAGACTTGTCATGAACATGAATTTTTAGAGATTTATTGTGCAATTTGCAATAAATAGCGCCCTCTAGACATTTTTATGAAGCATTTCCGATTGTATGATTATGCTAGACCTACAAAAAAGTATTATGTAGCCATTTGCCAAACCAAAGAGGAAGTCCGCTATTTTGATTTTATTTTGGGAATTATGCATCATTTTTGGCCTCTTTCATTAAACTTTGCACAGACAAGGCATGGAAAAAACTAAAATTTTAAATGGTCCTTGTTCCATGTAACAGTACCCCAACGTGCCAGTACCCTGACGTGCAAGTAACCCAACGTTGTGCTCAATAGCGCCCTCTATGCATTTTTATGGAGCTTTTCCAATTGTATGATTCAAGCGATACACAACTAAAGATGACTTGACCAAGATTTATGAAAACTGGGAGGCATACCTATTAGCTTAAGACCTACAAAAGGTATTCTGTAGCCGTATGCTAAACCTAAAAGGAAGTCCACCATTTTGAATTTATTTTGGGAATTGCACACCATATTTTGCGTTTTGATTAAACTTTGCACACACAAGGCTTGTCAAAAACATTTTAGATGGTCCTTGTCCGATTTGACAGTACCCCAACGTGCCAGTACCCAGACGTGCAAGGACCCCAACGTGGCCCGGGTTGCGAGGGCCCTTTATAGCTGCTCGCAGCTCTAGTTATTATTATTCTTCTTCTTCTTCTTTTTCTTTGTTATTATTCTTTTCCGCAAACAACCACATTTTTGAGGCACTAAACATGAACGAAAACTCACCAAACTTTACACGCAGATCGGGTCTGGCGAAAAATTTGATATTTTAAAGTCGCCATACATGATAACAGAAAAATGGCTCTGTAGCGCCACCTACATAGGTTTAACGGATCCCTGTCCCGCTACGATTGTCCTATGGCTACGAAAATTGTGTGGCACCTGTAGCACATCCAGATGAACAAAAACCTCTTTGATATGTGTACCCTAAAATAGACAGGAAGTGAGGTATGAGTATTTGAATGTCCAATTTTGGCCCATTTTTGCACATTTACAGGGGTCATACTTTTGCCCGCTTCTCCTACACGGTTAACCCGATTGACTTCAAACTTGGGCTGTACCATCTCAACACCTGGGACAACATCATGGTAAAAAATCTAAAGTTTTTGACATACTATATGACGGTGGCGGGGCATCAAATTTACAGTTTCAAAATTCTTACTTAACGAAGCATTGCCGGTGGTACGTTTAATCTAGAGCTACGAAAATTGGTACACATATGTAACAGACTATGATCTACAAAAAAGCCTGTTGGTGCCATATGCTAAACCTAACAGGAAGTCCGCCAGAGGCGAGGCATCAAATTTTGTGTTTCAAAATTCTAACTTAATGAAGCATTCCCGGCTGTACATTTCACCTAGAGTTACCAATATTTGAAGACATATGTAACAGCCCTCAAGGTACAAAAAACTCTTTTTGAACCATATGCTAAACCGAACAGGAAGTCCGCCATTTTGATTTACTTTGGAACGTGTTGCCATTTTTTGGGCCATTTCATAGGGGTCTTATTTTAACGAACTCCTCCTACAGAGTTTATCCGATCATCTCCAAACTTGGTGTGATTCATCTTAAGATGTTGAAGATGAAAAGTTATTGAAAGCTTTTTATTTTGTCGCACGCTGTTGCCGTGGCATGCACAGTTTGCAAAGGAAAAAATTACTTCTTAATGAAGCATTCCCAGTTGTACGAAGCAGCTAGAGCTACGAAAATTTGTAGACAAATGTAACAGCCCACGATGTACAAAAAAGTCTCTTGGTGCCATGTGCTAAACCCAACAGGAAGTCCCGTAGGGGCCGGGCATCACATTTTGAGCTAAAAAACTCCTCTTTAACGAAGCATTCCCGGTTGTACGTTTCACCTAGCGCTATGATAATTTAGAGGCATACATAAGAGCCCACGATGTACAAAAAAGTCTCTTGGAACCATGTGCTAAACCAAACAGGAAGTCCGCCATTTTGATTTATGATGGGATTTGTAGCCTTTTTTTGTGGCCTTTTTTAGGGGTCATATTTTAACTCCTCCTACAAAATTCATTCGACCGTGTTCAAACTTGGTGTGTTTCATCTTAAGATGTTTAAGATGCAAATTTATCGAAAGTTTTTTATTTTGTCGCACGCTGCTGCTATAGCGATGCATTGGTTGCCAAGTAAAGTGCTGCTTTGTTTTTTTTTATCTATACATGTGTGAAAACTCGTGAAACTTTGCACACACATCAGACTTGTCATTAACATGAATTTTTAGAGATTTCGTGTGCAATTTGCAATAAATCGCACCCTCTATACATTTTTTATGGAGCATTTCCGATTGGATGATTCAAGCGCGAAATAACTAAAGATGACTTGACTTGACCTAGATTTGTGAAAACTCAGAGGCATACCTATTATATTATTATTATTTTTTGTACCTTACAAGATTATCTCTTGTGCCACATTAAACCCCTTTGCAGGCCTGAGCCAAACCACGGTCCATACATTTGATACCACTGCTTTATTTCAATGGTCAAGTACTTCATAACCACACCTACTTATGCTTGTCCTTGCATATATAGTAGACAACAAAGAGCTCTTTCAACAAAAGACATTTCCATCTACAAAGTCATACAAGGTAAGCACTCTATAAATTCTGCAATCACTACACTTCTATTCCTAAATTATCACTTCAAATACCAACAATGGTTAATACAGCTACAAATTTCTTGTATGTTTATGAAGTATGATACTGTATTTATTTCTACTCCTTTGCTTTTCTACAGAACATGAACAAATCACCAAGCAAATTCTCTTTTGATAAAGACCCTCTAATCATCTCCATACGCAAAGATTGCCAACTTTTTTCCGTAAGTATACAATACATAAACTAAACAGGACAACTTTCTCAATCATATACAGTATGCCATACATATATGTATTAAGTTCTCATTTATTAACAGGTTTGTTAAAGGCACCTTTAGTGTGTTTTTCTGTTTGTAATGTTTCTCCACGAGCACGTCTAGCCATTGATATCATGTAGAACACATATGCTAACCTTTTAGAGACAATTGAAGCTTACTTGCACAGTAGCCACTATCTTAACCACTTAATTCACATGTCTACTTGACAACTTATTACATGTAGTGAAATGGTACTTTGTGCGTCTTATGCTTTTTTCTGAACACTGCTTTTCAACTCTTTCCTTAAAACCAATACATGCGGTACTGTTATACTGTATAAATATATATGTCCGTGTGTATATATTTGTATATTCTTTCAAATAAACTCGTTTTGACACACACAGCCATTGAGTAACATGCAACACGACCACAACGTTTTGCACCAACACGTTACCTCTGCTATTTAGAATCATGGAATCTAACATGACTGATTTTCATTGAATGCTTTGTCATTACAGTATGCATGCATTGATCATGCTTTCAGTCGCAACGACTTATACCAGCGCAGCCTTGATCTTCATTCCCAAATGAACCAACTAGTCCATGTGACTCGAGTCAATCGAGCACTTGAAAAACAGATAGACTTCAAAACCAAGCTTGTGAAAGAACTCCAGACTGCATTGGATATAAAGGATGCATGTGATGCATTTGTCCGTGATGGTAAGCTATATGACATGGAAGACACACAAACACTAACACAGCAAGCATCCCCATCCTACACATTGTGTATAATGAATGACATGTTTGACAATGGACATTTTTACATTTTTTTGTTAATGCACGTTCCTTTTTTTCTGTTAGGAATATCTTGAAGGTAAAATTGGACTGTTAACTAAAACACTGACTGATTATTGAGCCGCAATTTCTCAATGTATATAATGTGAATACATACTACACTTGATTACTTTCAAATGTGACTGATATCATGTAGCTATGCTGTGATCTTGCCCTCTTTCATCCACTGATAGACACTTCAAAGTTCTTTTTTTTCTGTATCTTCTCAAAATAACTGACATATTCATGGAAAAGATTGTATTTAAATTCTATCATTATTAATTACTATTATTATGTTTATGTCTTTGCCCCTGATTATGATGTTTCTATACCATAGATTTTTTTTTTTAAATTTTTTTGGACATACAGTGACTTGACCTTTACAATACAAATTTTTACTAAGAAAAAATCAATCACACACCATAATATTTTATACTTATCCTGCATGTATCTGGACACACCATGCCAAATTTTACACTTACATAACCATTTATGTACCTGTCGTATCCTTACTTTTATTCATCATTTCATCACACAATCCTAAAACATTGCTTTTTGACCCAGAGGATTCAACTATACCATTTTTGCGTGTCTTATTACTTACTAGCTATATTATTTATTAACGGGCAAAAACTATGAATATAAGATCACCGTCAAATATTACGTCTGTAATATCCATATACAGTGCATTACATAATATGCATTTGTATTAAGACACTACCATGCTAAAAATATGCACACGACTGTTCTGTAAACTACACCTAAGACAACCAAACTTCACAGATCTAACATGATTCTTCATTCTTTTTTGTTCTACAGATGTATCAAATGCTGCCACACAGACAGAAGAAGCCACTGAGGACATGCACGAAGACGATGATCACAATATAACAGGACAGGTTAACCCCCCTGAAGTTTTAGCCCGCAGGTCAAAGCGTCCTAGGACTAATTCATCCATGGAGGTTACATTATCCTAAGACAGACTATGTGCTAACCCAAACTCTTTGACCCCAAGGGATTCATCTGTCCCAGAAAACTTTTACACTAAAGAGTTTATCTGTCCTAGGGCGCTGTTAACCCCAGGTTAAAGTGTTATTTAATCTGTCCTGTTACAACAGCTATACATAAACAGCTGCATTCCTCTCCTGTTCCATCTCTCGCACTTCTTTCATCTCTTTTTCTGCTCTACTTATACCTATGCTTGCTCATGTGCTTTTTTCCCCTTTAGATGATGTCATTGGTTAGCCTGCTTCAAAGCTAAATTTTTTCTTGAATAACTGTCACACATTTACTGTTTGCTGGACCCTACAAAACTGTCACAATACTTCACTATGTCATGAATACATATGTGTTGCACAGCGACACCACATTAAGAGTCATCAAAAAGCTTTTTATTTGATCACACACCATCTCTGTGCCATGCAATGTTTTCAAATAAACAGATGCTGGTTTTGAATATCAAACGAGCGACTTTTCATGAAACTTTGCACACACATCAGAAAGTCCACACTTTTGAATTTATTTTGGGAATTGTGCATCATTTTTGGCCTTTTACTGCACCTTTTTACACACAAGGCACGGCAAATGCATTTCTATTTTCCATGGTCCTTGTCTATTTAACAGTACCCCAACGTGCAAGTCCCCCGACCTGCATATACCCCAACGTGGCCCGGGTTGCGAGGGCCCTTTATAGCTGCTCGCAGCTCTAGTTATTATTATTATTATTCTTTATTCTCCGCAAACGATCGCGATTTTGGGTACCTAAACATTCACGAAAACTCACCGAACTTTGCACACTCCTCAGGCCCGGCGAAAAATTTGATATTATTAAGTCGTCATAACAATGCGACTCGATAGCGCCCCCTAGCGTAGAAAAATAAAAACCAAGCCCGGCACGTTTGAGCTAGAGCAACAAAAATTGGCAGGCACGTGTAGCACCCCGAGACGCACAAAAAAGTCAATTGGGACCATGTAGTTAAAATGTACAGGTAGTTAGCTATGAATTTTTTTATGTCCAATTTTGGCCTATTTTGGCACATTCACTGTGGTCATGCTTTTTCCCCCTTTGCAAACATTTTTCATCCAATTGACTTCAAACTTGGCATTTATCATCTCAAGACCTGAGAGAACAACTGGGCAAAACATCTTGCCTTTTTGAAATACTATATGACGGGGGCGGGGCATCAAATATTGCCTTTAAAATTTCATTTGTCCAGAAAGAGCAAATGCTTAATAACTCCCATGTTCAAGCTCCAAAAAATCTCAAACTTCTCAGGCAACGTAATAGTCACGGCCTGAAAACATCTATATGATAAAATTCAGTTATACATATAGCGCCACCTAGTGGTTACAATAAATGTCATACTTTACGTTTTTAGCTACTGTGCTGAGCTTGTTGAAGGGATCCATTTGAAAATTGGTCAGAAAAGCCTTAAGATGTTGATCATGCCCCACACCGAATATTGTAACTTTTCGCCAAAGGGCGTGGCCGCTACGGTGACGCAAAATCTGAAGATTTTTCGTGAAAATAAAAGCTGCATTAACTTGACCGAGATGATCCTATCTTCTCAAAATTTCACACATTTGATGAGAGTCCAGCCCTAAAGACATCTACTGACTTATATTTCATCTAACTGATAGCGCCACCTAGTGGCAATTTTTTTTCTTACGAATTTTCTTCTACGTTTTTCTCCAAACACGTTAACTGGACCTACCTCATATTTGCTCAGATGAGGGTTTCGGCCTTCATGATGTCACAACACGAAGTTTGTGAGTTTTCGCGAATTGCTGTGGGTGTGGCTAAGCGCTGTTCGCCAAGAAAACAACGCCAGTTTTGAGGGTCTAAACATGCACAGAAACTCATGAAACTTGGCACACACATCTGGCCTGGTAAAATGAGCAATATTTTATTGTTGATTGTGCTATTTTTACAAAAATGACTCAATAGCGCCCCCTCGAAATCTTTAACGAAGCAGCCCCGGTTGTACGTTTAAGCAAGAACGACGAATATTTTTAGGTGTATGAGGGAGCCCAAGACCTACAAAAAAGTCTCTTGTACCCATATGCTAAAATGAACAGGAAGTGAGCTACGAATTTTTGAATGTCCCATTTTTGACGATTTTTGCACATTCACAGGGGGCAGACTTTTGCCCACTTCTCCTACACGTTTCATCCGACTGAGTTAAGACTTGGCCTGGACCATGTCAAGACCTGAGCCAACGACAAGGGGAAAAATTTTGACTTTTCGAAATACTATATGATGAGGGCGGGGCATCAAAATTTGTGTTTCGCAATGAAAAAGGATATGCTTGATAACTCCCCGGTACATGCTCCAAAAAATCCCAAACTTGACATGTATGTTTATCGTCAAGGCCTGAAGTTATCTCTATGACAACATTCAGTTATATATGCAGCGCCACGTAGCCCTTGAGGCATGAAAAAAAAATACCCCACATATGGTATTTTGTACAAAAAATGTAAATTCATTCTAAGTGTGATAACGAAGTCATTTATGAATATTCTTTTAGTTTCCACCACTCAAAATGTTCACTGGCATCAGACTTATCCAAACATATATATTTTTTTATTTATTTTTGATAGCCTCTATGGACATTAAAAGCAATATCGTGAATGAAGGATATGCTTAATAACTCCACGGTACATGCTCCAAAAAAAATCCCACACTTGACATGTATGCTTATAATCAAGGCCTGAAGGTATCTCTATGACAACATTCAGTTATAAATACAGCGCCACCTAGCCCTTGAGGCTTATATAAAAAAAAATAAAAAAATACCCCACATACGGTATTTTGTACAAAAAATGTACACTCATTCTAAGTGTGATAACTAAGTCATTTATGAATATTCTTTTAGTTTCCACCACTCAAATTGTTCACTGGCTTGACACCGATCCAAACGTATGTATGTTTCCATTTTGTTTTATTCATTTTTGATTGCCCCTTTGGACAATAAAAGTAACATTGTGCAATGAGTACAACGAGCGATGATGTGTATATACACTTTTACAAAAAAATACCAATCAGGGCAACTCATTGCCTAAAAATAAAAAAGGACGCTGATTTTTGCAGGTCTTAACAATCACCAAAACCCGTTGAGCTTGACACACACACTGGCAAAAAAATATTCTACATGTAAACGTTTATTATGCCATTTTCAAAGAAATTTTGCTTCCAATATGCCAGTACCCCAATGTGCCAGTACCCCAACATGCAAGTACCACAACGTGCAAGGACCCCAACGTGGCCCGGGCTGCGAGGGCCCTTTATAGCTGCTCGCAGCTCTAGTTAGGGCCCGAGCAGCGACCGCTGCGAGGTCCCTATTGTTTTTGTAAAAATTATTATTATTAGGGCCCGAGCAGCGAGCGCTGCGAGGTCCCTATTGTTTTTGTAAAAATTATTATTATTATTAGGGCCCGAGCAGCGACCGCTGCGAGGTCCCTCTTGTTTTTGTAAGAATTATTAGGGCCCGAGCAGCGACCGCTGCGAGGTCCCTATTGTTTTTGTAAAAATTATTATTATTAGGGCCCGAGCAGCGACCGCTGCGAGGTCCCTATTGTTTTTGTAAAAATTATTATTATTATTATTATTATTATTATTATTATTATTAGGGCCCGAGCAGCGACCGCTGCGAGGTCCCTATTGTTCCTGAAGGAATTCTTATTATTATTCTTCTTCTTCTTTTTCTTTGTTATTATTCTTTTCCGCAAACAACCACATTTTTGAGGCACTAAACATGAACGAAAACTCACCAAACTTTACACGCAGATCGGGTCTGGCGAAAAATTTGATATTTTAAAGTCGCCATACATGATAACAGAAAAATGGCTCTGTAGCGCCACCTACATAGGTTTAACGGATCCCTGTCCCGCTACGATTGTCCTATGGCTACGAAAATTGTGTGGCACCTGTAGCACATCCAGATGAACAAAAACCTCTTTGATATGTGTACCCTAAAATAGACAGGAAGTGAGGTATGAGTATTTGAATGTCCAATTTTGGCCCATTTTTGCACATTTACAGGGGTCATACTTTTGCCCGCTTCTCCTACACGGTTAACCCGATTGACTTCAAACTTGGGCTGTACCATCTCAACACCTGGGACAACATCATGGTAAAAAATCTAAAGTTTTTGACATACTATATGACGGTGGCGGGGCATCACATTTACAGTTTCAAAATTCTTACTTAACGAAGCATTGCCGGTGGTACGTTTAATCTAGAGCTACGAAAATTGGTACACATATGTAACAGACTATAATCTACAAAAAAGCCTGTTGGTGCCATATGCTAAACCTAACAGGAAGTCCGCCAGAGGCGAGGCATCAAATTTTGTGTTTCAAAATTCTAACTTAATGAAGCATTCCCGGCTGTACATTTCACCTAGAGTTACCAATATTTGAAGACATATGTAACAGCCCTCAAGGTACAAAAAACTCTTTTTGAACCATATGCTAAACCGAACAGGAAGTCCGCCATTTTGATTTACTTTGGAACGTGTTGCCATTTTTTGGGCCATTTCATAGGGGTCTTATTTTAACGAACTCCTCCTACAGAGTTTATCCGATCATCTCCAAACTTGGTGTGATTCATCTTAAGATGTTGAAGATGAAAAGTTATTGAAAGCTTTTTATTTTGTCGCACGCTGTTGCCGTGGCATGCACAGTTTGCAAAGGAAAAAATTCCTTCTTAATGAAGCATTCCCAGTTGTACGAAGCAGCTAGAGCTACGAAAATTTGGAGACAAATGTAACAGCCCACGATGTACAAAAAAGTCTCTTGGTGCCATGTGCTAAACCAACAGGAAGTCCCGTAGGGGCCGGGCATCACATTTTGAGCTAAAAAACTCCTCTTTAACGAAGCATTCCCGGTTGTACGTTTCACCTAGCGCTATGATAATTTAGAGGCATACATAAGAGCCCACGATGTACAAAAAAGTCTCTTGGAACCATGTGCTAAACCAAACAGGAAGTCCGCCATTTTGATTTATGATGGGATTTGTAGCCTTTTTTTGTGGCCTTTTTTAGGGGTCATATTTTAACTCCTCCTACAAAATTCATCCGACCGTGTTCAAACTTGGTGTGTTTCATCTTAAGATGTTTAAGATGCAAATTTATCGAAAGTTTTTTATTTTGTCGCACGCTGCTGCTATAGCGATGCATTGGTTGCCAAGTAAAGTGCTGCTTTGTTTTTTTTTATCTATACATGTGTGAAAACTCGTGAAACTTTGCACACACATCAGACTTGTCATTAACATGAATTTTTAGAGATTTCTTGTGCAATTTGCAATAAATCGCACCCTCTATACATTTTTTATGGAGCATTTCCGATTGGATGATTCAAGCGCGAAATAACTAAAGATGACTTGACTTGACCTAGATTTGTGAAAACTCAGAGGCATACCTATTATATTATTATTATTTTTTGTACCTTACAAGATTATCTCTTGTGCCACATTAAACCCCTTTGCAGGCCTGAGCCAAACCACGGTCCATACATTTGATACCACTGCTTTATTTCAATGGTCAAGTACTTCATAACCACACCTACTTATGCTTGTCCTTGCATATATAGTAGACAACAAAGAGCTCTTTCAACAAAAGACATTTCCATCTACAAAGTCATACAAGGTAAGGACTCTATAAATTCTGCAATCACTACACTTCTATTCCTAAATTATCACTTCAAATACCAACAATGGTTAATACAGCTACAAATTTCTTGTATGTTTATGAAGTATGATACTGTATTTATTTCTACTCCTTTGCTTTTCTACAGAACATGAACAAATCACCAAGCAAATTCTCTTTTGATAAAGACCCTCTAATCATCTCCATACGCAAAGATTGCCAACTTTTTTCCGTAAGTATACAATACATAAACTAAACAGGACAACTTTCTCAATCATATACAGTATGCCATACATATATGTATTAAGTTCTCATTTATTAACAGGTTTGTTAAAGGCACCTTTAGTGTGTTTTTCTGTTTGTAATGTTTCTCCACGAGCACGTCTAGCCATTGATATCATGTAGAACACATATGCTAACCTTTTAGAGACAATTGAAGCTTACTTGCACAGTAGCCACTATCTTAACCACTTAATTCACATGTCTACTTGACAACTTATTACATGTAGTGAAATGGTACTTTGTGCGTCTTATGCTTTTTTCTGAACACTGCTTTTCAACTCTTTCCTTAAAACCAATACATGCGGTACTGTTATACTGTATAAATATATATGTCCGTGTGTATATATTTGTATATTCTTTCAAATAAACTCGTTTTGACACACACAGCCATTGAGTAACATGCAACACGACCACAACGTTTTGCACCAACACGTTACACTTACATAACCATTTATGTACCTGTCGTATCCTTACTTTTATTCATCATTTCATCACACAATCCTAAAACATTGCTTTTTGACCCAGATGATTCAACTATACCATTTTTGCGTGTCTTATTACTTACTAGCTATATTATTTATTAACGGGCAAAAACTATGAATATAAGATCACCGTCAAATATTACGTCTGTAATATCCATATACAGTGCATTACATAATATGCATTTGTATTAAGACACTACCATGCTAAAAATATGCACACGACTGTTCTGTAAACTACACCTAAGACAACCAAACTTCACAGATCTAACATGATTCTTCATTCTTTTTTGTTCTACAGATGTATCAAATGCTGCCACACAGACAGAAGAAGCCACTGAGGACATGCACGAAGACGATGATCACAATATAACAGGACAGGTTAACCCCCCTGAAGTTTTAGCCCGCAGGTCAAAGCGTCCTAGGACTAATTCATCCATGGAGGTTACATTATCCTAAGACAGACTATGTGCTAACCCAAACTCTTTGACCCCAAGGGATTCATCTGTCCCAGAAAACTTTTACACTAAAGAGTTTATCTGTCCTAGGGCGCTGTTAACCCCAGGTTAAAGTGTTATTTAATCTGTCCTGTTACAACAGCTATACATAAACAGCTGCATTCCTCTCCTGTTCCATCTCTCGCACTTCTTTCATCTCTTTTTCTCCTCTACTTATACCTATGCTTGCTCATGTGCTTTTTTCCCCTTTAGATGATGTCATTGGTTAGCCTGCTTCAAAGCTACATTTTTTCTTGAATAACTGTCACACATTTACTGTTTGCTGGACCCTACAAAACTGTCACAATACTTCACTATGTCATGAATACATATGTGTTGCACAGCGACACCACATTAAGAGTCATCAAAAAGCTTTTTATTTGATCACACACCATCTCTGTGCCATGCAATGTTTTCAAATGAACAGATGCTGGTTTTGAATATCAAACGAGCGACTTTTCATGAAACTTTGCACACACATCAGAAAGTCCACACTTTTGCATTTATTTTGGGAATTGTGCATCATTTTTGGCCTTTTACTGCACCTTTTTACACACAAGGCACGGCAAATGCATTTCTATTTTCCATGGTCCTTATCTATTTAACAGTACCCCAACGTGCAAGTCCCCCGACTTGCATATACCCCAACGTGGCCCGGGTTGCGAGGGCCCTTTATAGCTGCTCGCAGCTCTAGTTATTATTATTATTATTATTATTATTATTATTATTCTTCTTCTTCTTTATTCTCCGCAAACGATCGCAATTTTGGGTACCTAAACATTCACGAAAACTCACCGAACTTTGCGCACTCTTCGGGCCCGGCGAAAAATTTGATATTATGAAGGCGTCATAACAACGCGACTCTATAGCACCCCCTAGCGTAGAAAAATAATAACCAAGCCCGGCACGTTTGAGCTAGAGCAACAAAAATTGGCAGGCACGTGTAGCACCCCGAGACGCACAAAAAAGTCTATTGGGACCATGTAGCTAAAATGTACAGGAAATGAGCTATGAATTTTTTAATGTCCAATTTTGGCCTATTTTGGCACATTCACTGTGGTCATGCTTTTTCCCCCTTTGCAAACATTTTTCATCCAGTTGACTTCAAAATTGGCATTTATCATCTCAAGACCTGAGACAACAACTGGGCAAAAAACCTTGACTTTTTGAAATACTATATGACGGGGGCGGGGCATCAAATATTGCCTTGAAAATTTCATTTGTCCAGAAAGAGCAAATGCTTAATAACTCCCATGTTCAAGCTCCGAAAAATCTCAAACTTCTCAGAAAACGTAATAGTCACGGCCTGAAAACATCTATATGATAAAATTCAGTTATACATATAGTGCCACCTAGTGGTAACAATAAATGTCATACTTTACATTTTTAGCTACAGTGCTGAGCTCGTTGAAGGGATCCAGTTGAAAATTGGTCAGAAAAGCCTTAAGATGTTGATCATGCCCCACACCGAATATTGTAACTTTTCGCCAAAGGGCGTGGCCGCTACGGTGACGCAAAGTCTGAAGATTTTTCGTGACAATAAAAGCTGCATTAACTTGACCGAGATGATCCTATCTTCTCAAAATTTCACACATTTGATGAGAGTCCAGCCCTAAAGACATCTACGAACTTATATTTCATCTTACTGATAGCGCCACCTAGTGGCATTTTTTTTTTCTTACAAATTTTCTTCTACGTTTTTGTCCAAACACGTTAACTGGACCTACCTCAGATTTGCTCAGATGAGGGTTACGGCCTTCATGATGTCACAACACGAAGTTTGTGAGTTTTCGTGAATTGCTGTGGGCGTGGCTAAGCGCTGTTCGCCAAGAAAACAACGCCGGTTTTGAGGGTCTAAACATGCACAGAAACTCATGAAACTTGGCACACACATCTGGCCTGGTAAAATGAGCAATATTTTAATGTTGATTGTGCTATTTTTACAAAAATGACTCAATAGCGCCCCCTAGAAAATTTTAACGAAGCAGCCCCGGTTGTACGTTTAAGCAAGATCTACGAAAAATTTTAGGTGTATGAGGGAGCCCAAGACCTACATAAAAGTCTCTTGGACCCATATGCTAAAATGAACAGGAAGTGAGCTACGAATTTTTGAATGTCCCATTTTTAATGATTTTTGCACATTTACAGGGGGCATACTTTTGCCCACTTCTTCTCCACGTTTCATCCGACTGAGTTAAGACTTGGCCTGGACAATGTCAAGACCTGAGCCAACGACAGGGGGGAAAATCTTGACTTTTCGAAATACTATATGATGAGGGCGTGGCATCAAAATTTGTGTTTCGCAATGAAAAAGGATATACTTGATAACTCCCCGGTACATGCTCCAAAAAATCCCAAACTTGACATGTATGTTTATCGTCAAGGCCTGAAGTTATCTCTATGACAACATTCAGTTATATATGCAGCGCCACCTAGCCCTTGAGGCATGAAAAAAAAATACCCCACATACGGTATTTTGTACAAAAAATGTAAACTCATTCTAAGTGTGATAACGAAGTCATTTATGAATATTCTTTTAGTTTCCACCACTCAAAATGTTCACTGGCATCAGACTTATCCAAACATATATATATTTTTATTTATTTTTGATAGCCTCTATGGACATTAAAAGCAATATCGTGAATGAAGGATATGCTTAATAACTCCACGGTACATGCTATAAAAAAAATCCCACACTTGACATGTATGCTTATAATCAAGGCCTGAAGGTATCTCTATGACAACATTCAGTTATAAATACAGCGCCACCTAGCCGTTGAGGCTTATATAAAAAAAATTAAAAAAATACCCCACATACGGTATTTTGTACAAAAAATGTACACTCATTCTAAGTGTGATAACTAAGTCATTTATGAATATTCTTTTAGTTTCCACCACTCAAATTGTTCACTGGCTTCACACCGATCCAAACGTATGTACGTTTCCATTTTGTTTTATTCATTTTTGATTGCCCCTTTGGACAATAAAATAAACATTGTGCAATGAGTACAACGAGCGATGATGTGTATATACACTTTTACAAAAAAATACCAATCAGGGCAACTCATTGCCTAAAAATAAATAAGGATGCTGATTTTTGCAGGTCTTAACAATCACTAAAGTCCGTTGAGCTTGACAGACACTGGCAAAAAAAATATTCTACATGTAAACGTTTATTATGCCATTTTCAAAGAAATTTTGCTTCCAATATGCCAGTACCCCAACGTGCCAGTACCCCAACGTGGCCCGGGCTGCGAGGGCCCTTTATAGCTGCTCGCAGCTCTAGTTATTCTTCTTCTTCTTCTTCTTCTTCTTCTTCTTTATTCTCCGCAAACGATCGCATTTTTGAGGGCCTAAACATTTACGAAAACTCACCAAACTTTGCAGTCTCTTCGGGCCCGGCGAAAAATTTGATATTATGTAGTTGTCATAACAACGCGACTCTATAGCGCCACCTAGCTTAGAAAAATAAAAACCAATCCCGGCCCGTTTGAGCTAGAGCTACGAAAATTGGCAGGCACGTGTAGCACTCCGAGACGCACAAAAAAGTCAGTGGAAGCCATTTCCTAAAATGTACAGGAAGTGAGCTATGAATTTTTTAATGTCCAATTTTGGCCTATTTTGGCACATTCACTGTGGTCATACTTTTTCCCCCTATGCAAACATTTTTCATCCCATTGACTTTAAACTTGGCATTTATGATCTCAAGACCTAAGAGAACAACTAGGCAAAAAATCTTGCCTTTTCGAAATACTATATGACGGGGGCGGGGCATCAAATATTGCCTTTAAAATTTCATTTGTCCAGAAAGAGCAAATGCTGAATAACTCCCATGTTCAAGCTCCAAAAAATCTCAAACTTCTCAGGCAACGTAATAGTCACGGCCTGAAAACATCTATATGATAAAATTCAGTTATACATATAGCGCCACCTAGTGGTAACAATAAATGTCATACTTTACGTTTTTAGCTACTGTGCCGAGCTCGTTGAAGGGATCCAGTTGAAAATTGGTCAGAAAAGCCTTAAGATGTTGATCATGCCCCACACCGAATATTGTAACTTTTCGCCAAAGGGCGTGGCCGCTACGGTGACGCAAAGTCCGAAAATTTTTCGTGACAATAAAAGCTGCATGAACTTGACCGAGATGATCCTATCTTCTCAAAATTTCACACATTTGATGAGAGTCCAGCCCTTAAGACATCTACGAACTTATATTTCATCTTACTGATAGCGCCATCTAGTGGCAATTTTTTTTTAAACGAATTTTCTTCTACGTTTTTCTCCAAACACGTTAACTGGACCTACCTCATATTTGCTCAGATGAGGGTTTCGGCCTTCATGGTGTCACAACACGAAGGTTGTGAGTTTTCGTGAATTGCTGTGGGCGTGGCTAAGCGCTGTTCGCCAAGAAAACAACGCCAGTTTTGAGGGTCTAAACATGCACAGAAACTCATGAAACTTGGCACACATATCTGGCCTGGTAAAATGAGCAATATTTTATTGTTGATTGTGCTATTTTTACAAAAATGACTCAATAGCGCCCCCTAGAAGTTTTTAACGAAGCAGCCCCAGTTGTACGTTTAAGCAAAAACGACGAATATTTTTAGGTGTATGAGGGAGCCCAAGACCTACAAAAACGTCTCTTGGACCCATGTGCTAAAATAAACAGGAAGTGAGCTACGAATTTTTGAATGTCCCATTTTTTACGAATTTAGCACATTTACAGGGGGCATACTTTTGCCCACTTCTCCTACACGTTTCATCCGACTGACTTCAGACTTGACCTGGACCATGTCAAGACCTGAGCCAACGACAGGGGGAAAAAATCTTGACTTTTCGGAATACTATATGATGAGGGCGGGGCATCAAATTTTGTGTTTCACAATGAAAAAGGATAGGCTTAATAACTCCCCGGTACATGCTCAAAAAAATCCCAAATTTGACATGTATGTTTAGAGTCAAGGCCTGAAGGTATCTATATGACAACATTCAGTTATATATGCAGCGCCACCTAGCCCTTGAGGCAAAACAAAAAAATACCCCACATACGGTATTTTGTTCAAAAAATGTAAACTCATTCTAAGTGTGATAACTAAGTCATTTATGAATATTCTTTTCTTTTCAACCACTCAAAATGTTCACTAGCATCAGACCTATCCAAACATGCGTATTTTTTATTTAGTTTTATTTATTTTTGATAGCCTCTATTGACGTTAATAGCAGTATCGTGAATGAAGGATATGCTGAATAACTCCCCGGTACATGCTTCAAAAAATCCCAAACTTGACATGTATATTTATAGTCAAGGCCTGAAGGTATCTCTATGACAAAATTTAGTTATAAATACTGCGCCACCTAGTCCTTGAGGCATTAAAAACAAAAAAACGAAAAAAAAAAAAAAAAAACCACTTACGGTATTTTGAACAAAATTTGTGAACTTGTAAGTGTTATAACTAAGTCATTTATGAATATTCTTTTACTTTCCACTACTCAAGGTGTTCACTGGTATCAGACCGATCCAAACATCTGTAGTTTTTTTATTCAGTTTCATTTTTTTTTGATCGCCTCTATGGACAATAAAAGCAACATTGTGCAATGAGTACAAGCGATGATGGGTATACATACTTTTGCAAAAAAAAAACAGTCAGGTCAACTCATTCCCTAAAAAAGGAAGCTGATTTTTGCAGATCTTGACAATCACCAAAACACATTGAGCTTCACACACACATCTCACCTGGCAAAAAAAAAATTCACATGTAAAGGTTTATCATGCCATGTTCAAAGAAATTTTGCTCCTAATGTGCCAGTACCCCAATGTGCGAGTACCCCAACGTGCAAGTACCCCAACGTGCAAGTACCCCAACGTGGCCCGGGCTGCGAGGGCCCTTTATAGCTGCTCGCAGCTCTAGTTATTATTATTATTATTATTATTATTAGGGCCCGAGCAGCGACCGCTGCGAGGTCCCTATTGTTTTTCAAGGAATTCTTATTATTCTTCTTCTTTTTATTTGTTATTATTCTTTTCCGCAAACAATCACATTTTTGAGACACTAAACGTGAACGAAAACTCACCAAACTTTACACACACGTCAGGCCTGGCGAAAAATTTGATATTTTAAAGTCGCCATAGGTGATAACAGAAAAATGGCTCCATAGCGCCACCTACATAGGTTAAACAGATCCCTGGCCCGCTACGATTGTCCGACGGCTATGAAAATTGTGTGGCACCTGTAGCACATCCAGATGAACAAAAACCTCTTTGATGTGTGTACCCTAAAATAGACAGGAAGTGAGATATGAGTATTTAAATGTCCAATTTTGGCCAATTTTTGCACATTTACAGGGGTCATACTTTTGCCTGCTTCTCCTACACGGTTAATCCAATTGACTTCAAACTTGGGATGTACCATCTCAAGACCTGGGACAACACCATGGTAAAAAATCTAAAGTTTTCGACATACTATATGACGGCGGTGGGGCATCAAATTTAGAGTTTCAAAACTCTTACTAAACGTAGTATTGCCGGTTGTATGTTTAACCTAGAGCTACGAAAATTGGTACACATATGTAACAGACTATGACCTACAAAAAAGTCTGTTGGTGCCATATGCTAAACCCAACAGGAAGTCCGCCAGAGGCGGGGCATCAAATTTTGCATTTCAAAATTCTTACTTAATGAAGCATTCCCGGCTGTACGTTTCACCTAGAGTTACCAAAATTTAAAGACATATGTAACAGCCCTCAAGGTACAAAAAACTCTTTTTGAACCATATGCTAAACCGAACAGGAAGTCCGCCATTTTGATTTACTTTGGAACGTGTTGCCATTTTTTGGGCCATTTCATAGGGGTCTTATTTTAACGAACTCCTCCTACAGAGTTTATCCGATCATCTCCAAACTTGGTGTGATTCATCTTAAGATGTTGAAGATGAAAAGTTATTGAAAGCTTTTTATTTTGTCGCACGCTGTTGCCGTGGCATGCACTGTTGGCAAAGGAAAAAACAATCCTTCTTAATGCAGCGTTCCCAGTTGGACGAAGCAGCTCGAGCTACAAAAATTTGTAGACATATGTACACATTTGTCCACATATATATATTTACATATGCATGTAAAAAAATTATGTCAGGCTAAACTAAATGGTTGATTAGGCCCCACACATTCTCACCTTACCATACCCGGCCCTCTTTGCAAAAGGTTTGAACACTCCTGGCCTAAACCTAGGTGTATACTCAAACTATGCACGCACATAAAGCCTGGAACAAAATGTGTAATTTAGAGGGTTCTTGTTTTGTTTTTTGTATTCCTTATATTTCATGTCATTATACTTGACACACTATTTTTACTACTCACTGAATCAGTTATAAGAACATTTAATTGATACAATCCAATCACATCCTAGAGAATTGAAAACACATTCAATCATGAGGTTGTTAAGACACATTTACTTCTGTAGCACTTAACCACAAACAAGTTGCGACATCCCCTGATCTAACCCTCCAACCGGGCAAGGAAAAACTTTCAGGGGTCATATTTTAACGAACCCCTCCTACAAAATTTATCCGACTGTCTTCAAACTTGGTGTGTTTCATCTTAAGATGTTTAAGATGCAAAGTAATCGAAAGTTTTTTATTTTGTAACACGCTGTTGCCATAGCAATGCATTGTTTGTCAAGTGCTGCTTTTTTTTTTTATACACATGAAAACTCATGGAACTTTGCAAACACATCAGACTTGTCATGAACATGAATTTTCAGAGATTTATTGTGCAATTTGAAATAAATAGCGCCCTCTAGACCTTTTTATGAAGCATTTCCGATTGTATGATTATGCTAGACCTACAAAAAAGTATTATGTAGCCATTTGCCAAACCAAAGAGGAAGTCCGCTATTTTGATTTTATTTTGGGAATTATACATAATTTTTGGCCTTCTTCATTAAACTTTGCACAGACAAGGCATGGAAAAAACTAACATTTTAAATGGTCCTTGTTCCATGTAACAGTACCCCAACGTGCCAGTACCCTGACGTGCAAGTAACCCAACGTTGTGCTCAATAGCGCCCTCTATGCATTTTTATGGAGCATTTCCAATTGTATGATTCAAGCGATACACAACTAAAGATGACTTGACCTAGATTTGTGAAAACTGGGAGGCATACCTATTAGCTTAAGACCTACAAAAAGTATTCTGTAGCCGTATGCTAAACCTAAAAGGAAGTCCGCCATTTTGAATTTATTTTGGGAATTTGGCACCATATTTTGCGTTTTGATTAAACTTTGCACACACAAGGCTTGTCAAAAACATTTTAGATGGTCCTTGTCCTATTTGACAGTACCCCAACGTGCCAGTACCCCGACGTGCAAGTACCCCAACGTGGCACGCCTTTGCTGTAGCGATGCATTGTTTGCAAAGAATTTTTTTTTTTTATATGATTCAGCTAGATGTGTGAATATTGGGAGGCATACCTATCAGCCGAATACCTCGACAAAGCATTCCATAGCAATGTGAACAAACACAAAAAGCATGGCAAAACATTTACAATTTAGACGGTTTCTTATGAAACAGTACCCTAACGTGCCAGTACCCCGACGTGCAAATACCCCAACGTGGCACGGGTTGCGAGGGCCCTTTATAGCTGCTCGCAGCTCTAGTTATTATTATTATTCTTCTTTATTCTCCGCAAACGATCGCGATTTTGGGTACCTAAACATTCACGAAAACTCACCGAACTTTGCACACTCCTCAGGCCCGGCGAAAAATTTGATATTATTAAGTCGTCCTAACAATGCGACTCGATAGCGCCCCCTAGCGTAGAAAAATAAAAACCAAGCCCGGCACGTTTGAGCTAGAGCAACAAAAATTGGCAGGCACGTGTAGCACCCCGAGACGCACAAAAAAGTCTATTGGGACCATGTAGCTAAAATGTACAGGAAGTGAGCTATGAATTTTTTTACGTCCAATTTTGGCCTATTTTGGCACATTCACTGTGGTCATGCTTTTTCCCCCTTTGCAAACATTTTTCATCCAATTGACTTCAAACTTGGCATTTATCATCTTAAGACCTGAGAGAACAACTGGGCAAAACATCTTGCCTTTTTGAAATACTATATGACGGGGGCGGGGCATCAAATATTGCCTTTAAAATTTCATTTGTCCAGAAAGAGCAAATGCTTAATAACTCCCATGTTCAAGCTCCAAAAAATCTCAAACTTCTCAGGCAACGTAATAGTCACGGCCTGAAAACATCTATATGATAAAATTCAGTTATACATATAGCGCCACCTAGTGGTTACAATAAATGTCATACTTTACGTTTTTAGCTACTGTGCTGAGCTTGTTGAAGGGATCCATTTGAAAATTGGTCAGAAAAGCCTTAAGGTGTTGATCATGCCCCACACCGAATATTGTAACTTTTCACCAAAGGGCGTGGCCGCTACGGTGACGCAAAGTCTGAAGATTTTTCGTGAAAATAAAAGCTGCATTAACTTGACCGAGATGATGCTATCTTCTCAAAATTTCACACATTTGATGAGAGTCCAGCCCTAAAGACATCTACTGACTTATATTTCATCTAACTGATAGCGCCACCTAGTGGCAATTTTTTTTCTTACAAATTTTCTTCTACGTTTTTCTCCAAACACGTTAACTGGACCTACCTCATATTTGCTCAGATTAGGGTTTCGGCCTTCATGATGTCACAACACGAAGTTTGTGAGTTTTCGCGAATTGCTGTGGGTGTGGCTAAGCGCTGTTCGCCAAGAAAACAACGCCAGTTTTGAGGGTCTAAACATGCACAGAAACTCATGAAACTTGGCACACACATCTGGCCTGGTAAAATGAGCCATATTTTATTGTTGATTGTGCTATTTTTAAAAAAATGACTCAATAGCGCCCCCTAGACGTTTTTAACAAAGCAGCCCCGGTTGTACGTTTAAGCAAGAACGACGAATATTTTTAGGTGTATGAGGGAGCCCAAGACCTACAAAAAAGTCTCTTGGACCCATATACTAAAATGAACAGGAAGTGAGCTACGAATTTTTGAATGTCCCATTTTTGACGATTTTTGCACATTCACAGGGGGCAGACTTTTGCCCACTTCTCCTACACGTTTCATCCGACTGAGTTAAGACTTGACCTGGACCATGTCAAGACCTGAGCCAACGACAGGGGGAAAAATCTTGACCTTTCGAAATACTATATGATGAGGGCGGGGCATCAAAATTTGTGTTTCGCACTGAAAAAGGATATGCTTAATAACTCCCCGGTACATACTCCAAAAAATCCCAAACTTGACATGTATGTTTATCGTCAAGGCCTGAAGCTATCTCTATGACAACATTCAGTTATATATGCAGCGTCACCTAGCCCTTGAGGCATAAAAAAAAAATACCCCACATACGGTATTTTGTACAAAAAATGTAAACTCATTCTAAGTGTGATAACTAAGTCATTTATGAATATTCTTTTAGTTTCCACCACTCAAAATGTTCACTGGCATCAGACTTATCCAAACATATATATATTTTTATTTATTTTTGATAGCCTCTGTGGACATTAAAAGCAATATCGTGAATGAAGGATATGCATAATAACTCCACGGTACATGCTCCAAAAAAAATCCCACACTTGACATGTATGCTTATAATCAAGGCCTGAAGGTATCTCGATGACAACATTCAGTTATAAATACAGCGCCACCTAGCCCTTGAGGCTTATATTAAAAAAAAAACCCACATACGGTATTTTGTACAAAAAAATTTAAACTCATTCTAAGTGTGATGACTAAGCCATTTATGAATATTCTTTTAGTTTCCACCACTCAAATTGTTCACTGGCTTCACACCGATCCAAATGTATGTACGTTTCCATTTTGTTTTATTCATTTTTGATTGCCCCTTTGGACAATAAGAGTAACATTGTGCAATGAGTACAACGAGCGATGATGTATATATACACTTTTACAAAAAATATCAATCAGGGCAACTCATTGCCTAAAAATAAAAAAGGACGCTGATTTTTGCAGGTCTTAACAATCACCAAAACCCGTTGAGCTTGACACACACTGGCAAAAAAAATATTCTACATGTAAACGTTTATTATGCCATTTTCAAAGAAATTTTGCTTCCAATATGCCAGTACCCCAACGTGCCAGTACCCCAACGTGCCAGTACCCTAACGTGCAAGTACCCCAACGTGCAAGGACTCCAACGTGGCCCGGGCTGCGAGGGCCCTTTATAGCTGCTCGCAGCTCTAGTTATTATTCTTCTTCTTCTTCTTCTTCTTTATTCTCCGCAAACAATCGCGATTTTGGGTACCTAAATATTCACGAAAACTCACCGAACTTTGCACACTCCTCAGGTCCGGCGAAAAATTTGATATTATGAAGTCGTTATAACAACGCGACTCTATAGCGCCCCCTAGCATAGAAAAATAAAAACCAAGCCCGGCACGTTTGAGCTAGAGCAACGAAAATTGGCAGGCACGTGTAGCACCCCGAGACGCACAAAAAAAGTCTATTGGGACCATGTAGCTAAAATGTACAGGAAGTGAGCTATGAATTTTTTAATGTCCAATTTTGGCCTATTTTGGCACATTCACTGTGGTTATGCTTTTTCCCCCTATGCAAACATTTTTCATCCTATTGACTTCAAACTTGGTATTTATCATCTCAAGACCTAAGAGAACAGCTGGGCAAAAAGTCTTGCCTTTTCGAAATACTATATGACGGGGGCGGGGCATCAAATATTGCCTTTAAAATTTCATTTGTCCAGAAAGAGCAAATGCTGAATAACTTCCATGTACAAGCTCCAAAAAATCTCAAACTTCTCAGGCAACGTAATAGTCACGGCCTGAAAACATCTATATGACAAAATTCAGTTATACATATAGCGCCACCTAGTGGTTACAATAAATGTCATACTTTACGTTTTTAGCTACTGTGCTGAGCTCGTTGAAGGGATCCAGTTGAAAATTGGTCAGAAAAGCCTTAAGATGTTGATGATGCCCCACACCGAATATTGTAACTTTTCGCCAAAGGGCGTGGCCGCTACGGTGACGCAAAGTCTGAAGATTTTTCGTGACAATAAAAGCTGCATTAACTTGACCGAGATGATCCTATCTTCTCAAAATTTCACACATTTGATGAGAGTCCAGCTCTAAAGACATCTACTAACTTACATTTCATCTAACTGATAGCGCCACCTAGTGGCAATTTTTTTTCTTACGAATTTTCTTCTACGTTTTTCTCCAAACACGTTAACTGGACCTACCTCATATTTGCTCAGATGAGGGTTTCGGCCTTCATGATGTCACAACACGAGGTTTGTGAGTTTTCGCGAATTGCTGTGGGCGTGGCTAAGCGCTGTTCGCCAAGAAAACAACGCCAGTTTTGAGGGTCTAAACATGCACAGAAACTCCTGAAACTTGGCACACACATCTGGCCTGGTAAAATGAGCAATATTTTATTGTTGATTGTGCTATTTTTACAAAAATGACTCAATAGCGCCCCCTCGAAATTTTTAACGAAGCAGCCCCGGTTGTACGTTTAAGCAAGAACGACGAATATTTTCAGGTGTATGAGGGAGCCCAAGACCTACAAAAAAGTCTCTTGTACCCATATGCTAAAATGAACAGGAAGTGAGCTACGAATTTTTGAATGTCCCATTTTTGACGATTTTTGCACATTCACAGGGGGCAGACTTTTGCCCACCTCTCCTACACGTTTCATCCGACTGAGTTAAGACTTGGCCTGGACCATGTCAAGACCTGAGCCAACGACAGGGGGAAAAATTTTGACTTTTCGAAATACTATATGATGAGGGCGGGGCATCAAAATTTGTGTTTCGCAATGAAAAAGGATATGCTTGATAACTCCCCGGTACATGCTCCAAAAAATCCCAAACTTGACATGTATGTTTATCATCAAGGCCTGAAGTTATCTCTATGACAACATTCAGCTATATATGCAGCGCCACCTAGCCCTTGAGGCATGAAAAAAAAATACCCCACATACGGTATTTTGTACAAAAAATGTAAACTCATTCTAAGTGTGATAACGAAGTCATTTATGAATATTCTTTTAGTTTCCACCACTCAAAATGTTCACTGGCATCAGACTTATCCAAACATACATATATTTTTATTTATTTTTGATAGCCTCTATGGACATTAAAAGCAATATCGTGAATGAAGGATATGCTTAATAACTCCACGGTACATGCTCCAAAAAAAATCCCACACTTGACATGTATGCTTATAATCAAGGCCTGAAGGTATCTCTATGACAACATTCAGTTATAAATACAGCGCCACCTAGCCGTTGAGGCTTATATAAAAAAAAATAAAAAATACCCCACATACGGTATTTTGTACAAAAAATGTACACTCATTCTAAGTGTGATAACTAAGTCATTTATGAATATTCTTTTAGTTTCCACCACTCAAATTGTTCACTGGCTTGACACCGATCCAAACGTATGTATGTTTCCATTTTGTTTTATTCATTTTTGATTGCCCCTTTGGACAATAAAAGTAACATTGTGCAATGAGTACAACGAGCGATGATGTGTATATACACTTTTACAAAAAAATACCAATCAGGGCAACTCATTGCCTAAAAATAAAAAAGGACGCTGATTTTTGCAGGTCTTAACAATCACCAAAACCCGTTGAGCTTGACACACACACTGGCAAAAAAATATTCTACATGTAAACGTTTATTATGCCATTTTCAAAGAAATTTTGCTTCCAATATGCCAGTACCCCAATGTGCCAGTACCCCAACATGCAAGTACCACAACGTGCAAGGACCCCAACGTGGCCCGGGCTGCGAGGGCCCTTTATAGCTGCTCGCAGCTCTAGTTAGGGCCCGAGCAGCGACCGCTGCGAGGTCCCTATTGTTTTTGTAAAAATTATTATTAGGGCCCGAGCAGCGACCGCTGCGAGGTCCCTATTGTTTTTGTAAAAATTATTATTATTATTATTATTATTATTATTATTATTATTATTAGGGCCCGAGCAGCTACCGCTGCGAGGTCCCTATTGTTTTTCGATCGGATTATTAGGGCCCGAGCAGCGGCGGCGGCGGTGCCGCTGCGAGGCCCTATTGTTTTTGTAGGAATTCTTCTTCTTCTTATTATTATTATTATTATTATTATTATTATTCTCCGCAAACGATCACATTTTTGAGACACTAAACGTGACCGAAAACTCACCAAACTTTACACGCACATCAGGCCTGGCGAAAAATTTGATATTTTAAAGTCGCCATACATGATAACAGAAAAATGGCTCCTTAGCGCCCCCTACATAGGTTAAACGGATCCCTGTCCCGCTACGATTGTCCGACGGCTATGAAAATTGTGTGGCACCTGTAGCACATCCCAATGAACAAAAACCTCTTTGAAGTGTGTACCCTAAAATAGACAGAAAGTGAGGTATGAGTATTTAAATGTCCAATTTTTGCCAATTTTTGCACATTTACAGGGGTCATACTTTTGCCCGCTTCTCCTACACGGTTAACCCGATTGACTAAAAACTTGGGATGTACCATCTCAACACCTGGGACAACATCATTGTGAAAAATGAAAAGTTTTTGATATACTATATGACGGCGGCGGCGCATCAAATTTAGAGTTTAAAAATTCTTACGTCACGAAGCATTGCCGGTTGTACGTTTAATCTAGAGCTACGAAAATTGGTACACATATGTAACAGGCTATGACCTACAAAAAACTCTTTTTGAACCATATGCTAAACCTAACAGGAAGTCCACCATTTTGATTTATTTTGGAACGTGTTGCCATTTTTTTGGCCATTTCATTGGGGTCTTATTTTAACGAACTCCTCCTACAGTGTTTATCCGATCATCTTCAAACTTGGTGTGATTCATCCAAAGATGTTGAAGATGAAAAGTTATTGAAAGCTTTGTATTTCGTCGCACGCTGTTGTCATGGCATGCACTGTTTTTAAAGGAAAAAAAATATCCTTAAAGAAGCATTCCCATTTGTACGAAGCAGCTAGAGCTACGAAAATTTGTAGACATATGTAACAGCCCAAGATGTACAAAAAAGTCTCTTGGTGCCCTGTGCTAAACCCAACAGGAAGTCCCCCAGGGGCCGGGCAGCACATTTTGAGCTAAAAAACTCCTCTTTAACAAAGCATACCCGGCTGTACGTTTCACATAGAGTTACCAACATTTGTAGAGGTATATAACAGCCCTCGAGGTACAAAAAACTCTTTTTGAACCATATGCTAAACCTAACAGGACGTCCGCCATTTTGATTTACTTTGGAATGTGTTGCCATTTTTTTTGGCCATTTCATAGGGGTCATATTTTAACAAACTCCTCCTACAGAGTTTATCCGATCATCTTCAAACTTGGTGTGATTCATCTTAAGATGTTGAAAATGAAAAGTTATTGAAAGTTTTTTATTTCGTCACACGCTGTTGTCGTGGCATGCACTTTTTGCAAAGGAAAAAATTCCTTCTTAATGAAGCATTCCCAGTTGTACGAAGCAGCTAGAGCGACGAAAAATTGTAGACATATGTAACAGCCCAGGATGTACAAAAAAGTCTCTTGGTGCCATGTGCTAAACCCAACAGGAAGTCCCCGAGGGGCCGGGCATCACATTTTGAGCTAAAAAACTCCTCTTTAACGAAGCATTCCCGGTTGTACGTTTCACCTAGCGCTATGATAATTTGCAGGCATACAAAAGAGCCCATGATGTACAAAAAAGTCTCTTGGAACCATGTGCTAAACCAAACAGGAAGTCTGCCATTTTGATTTATGATGGGATTTGTTGCCATTTTTTGTGGCCTTTTTCAGGGGTCATATTTTAACGAACCCCTCCTACAAAATTTATCCGACTGTCTTCAAACTTGGTGTGTTTCATCTTAAGATGTTTAAGATGCAAAGTAATCGAAAGTTTTTTATTTTGTAACACGCTGTTGCCATAGCAATGCATTGTTTGTCGAGTGCTGCTTTTTTTTTTTATATACACATGAAAACTCATGAAACTTTGCAAACACATCAGACTTGTCATGAACATGAATTTTCAGAGATTTATTGTGCAATTTGCAATAAATAGCGCCCTCTAGACATTTTTATGAAGCATGTCCGATTGTATGATTATGCTAGACCTACAAAAAAGTATTATGTAGCCATTTGCCAAACCAAAGAGGAAGTCCGCTATTTTGATTTTATTTTGGGAATTATACATCATTTTTGGCCTTTTTCATTAAACTTTGCACAGACAAGGCATGGAAAAAACTAACATTTTAAATGGTCCTTGTTCCATGTAACAGTACCCCAACGTGCCAGTACCCTGACGTGCAAGTAACCCAACGTTGTGCTCAATAGCGCCCTCTATGCATTTTTATGGAGCATTTCCAATTGTATGATTCAAGCGATACACAACTAAAGATGACTTGACCTAGATTTGTGAAAACTGGGAGGCATACCTATTAGCTTAAGACCTACAAAAAGTATTCTGTAGCCGTATGCTAAACCTAAAAGGAAGTCCGCCATTTTGAATTTATTTTGGGAATTGCGCACCATATTTTGCGTTTTGATTAAACTTTGCACACACAAGGCTTGTCAAAAACATTTTAGATGGTCCTTGTCCTATTTGACAGTACCCCAACGTGCCAGGACCCCGACGTGCAAGTACCCCAACGTGGCCCGGGTTGCGAGGGCCCTTTATAGCTGCTCGCAGCTCTAGTTAGGGCCCGAGCAGCGACCGCTGCGAGGTCCCTATTGTTTTTCAAGGAATTCTTATTATTCTTCTTTTTATTTTTTGTTATTATTCTTTTCCGCAAACAATCACATTTTTGAGACACTAAACGTGAACGAAAACTCACCAAACTTTACACACACGTCAGGCCTGGCGAAAAATTTGATATTTTAAAGTCGCCATAGGTGATAACAGAAAAATGGCTCCATAGCGCCACCTACATAGGTTAAACAGATCCCTGGCCCGCTACGATTGTCCGACGGCTATGAAAATTGTGTGGCACCTGTAGCACATCCAGATGAACAAAAACCTCTTTGATGTGTGTACCCTAAAATAGACAGGAAGTGAGATATGAGTATTTAAATGTCCAATTTTGGCCAATTTTTGCACATTTACAGGGGTCATACTTTTGCCTGCTTCTCCTACACGGTAAATCCAATTGACTTCAAACTTGGGATGTACCATCTCAAGACCTGGGACAACACCATGGTAAAAAATCTAAAGTTTTCGACATACTATATGACGGCGGTGGGGCATCAAATTTAGAGTTTCAAAACTCTTACTAAACGTAGTATTGCCGGTTGTATGTTTAACCTAGAGCTACGAAAATTGGTACACATATGTAACAGACTATGACCTACAAAAAAGTCTGTTGGTGCCATATGCTAAACCCAACAGGAAGTCCGCCAGAGGCGGGGCATCAAATTTTGAGTTTCAAAATTCTTACTTAATGAAGCATTCCCGGCTGTACGTTTCACCTAGAGTTACCAAAATTTAAAGACATATGTAACAGCCCTCAAGGTACAAAAAACTCTTTTTGAACCATATGCTAAACCTAACAGAAAGTCCACCATTTTGATTTACTTTGGAACGTGTTCCCATTTTTTTGGCCATTTCATAGGGGTCCTATTTTAACGAACTCCTCTTACAGAGTTTATCCGATCATCTTCAAACTTGGTGTGATTCATCTTAAGATGTTGAAGATGAAAAGTTATTGAAAGCTTTTTATTTCGCTGCACGCTGTTGTCGTGGCATGCACTTGTTTGCAAAGGAAAAAAATTCTTCTTAATGAAGAATTCTCAGTTGTACGAAGCAGCTAGAGCTACGAAAATTTGTAGACATATGTAACAGCCCACGATGTACAAAAAAGTCTCTTGCTGCTTTGTGCTAAACCCAACAGGAAGTCCCGCAAGGGCCGGGCATCACTTTTTGAGCTAAAAAACTCCTCTTTAACGAAGCATTCCCGGTTGTACCTTTCACCTAGCGCTATGATAATTTGGAGGCATACATAAGAGCCCACGATGTACAAAAAAGTCTTTTAGAACCATATGCTAAGCCAAACAGGAAGTCCGGCATTTTGATTTACTTTGCTATTTGTAGCCATTTTTTGGGGGCCTTTTATAGGCCTCATATTTTCTACAAAACTTATCAGATTGTCTTCATTCTTTGGCATGTTTCATCTGAAGTATCGCCGGTTATACGTTTAATCTAGAGCTACGAAAATTGGTACACATATGTAACAGACGATGATCTACAAAAAAGCCTGTTGGTGCCATATGCTAAACCTAACAGGAAGTCCGCCAGAGGCAGGGCATCAAATTTTGCATTTCAAAATTTTTACTTAATGAAGCATTTCCGGCTGTACGTTTCACCTAGAGTGACCAAAATTTGAAGACATATGTAACAGCCCTCGAGGTACAAAAAACTCTTTTTGAACCATATGCTAAACCTAACAGGAAGTCTGCCATTTTGATTTACTTTGGAACATGTTGCCATTTTTTTGGCCATTTCATAGGGGTCTTATTTTAACGAACTCCTCCTACAGAGTTTATCCGATCATCTTCAAACTTGGTGTGATTCATCTTAAGATGTTGACGATGAAAAGTTATTGAAAGCTTTTTATTTCGTCGCACGCTGTTGTCGTGGCATGCACTGTTGGCAAAGGAAAAAAAAAATCCTTCTTAATGCAGCGTTCCCAGTTGGATGAAGCAGCTCGAGCTACAAAAATTTGTAGACATATGTACACATTTGTCCACATATATATATTTACATATGCATGTAAAAAAATTATGTCAGGCTAAACTAAATGGTTGATTAGGCCCCACACATTTTCACCTTACCATACCCGGCCCTCTTTGCAAAAGGTTTGAACACTCCTGGCCTAAACCTAGGTGTATACTCAAACTATGCACGCATATAAAGCCTGGAACAAAATGTGTAATTTAGAGGGTTCTTGTTTTGTTTTTTGTATTCCTTATATTTCATGTCATTATACTTGACACACTATTTTTACTACTCACTGAATCAGTTATAAGAACATTTAATTGATACAATCCAATCACATCCTAGAGAATTGAAAACACATTCAATCATGAGGTTGTTAAGACACATTTACTTCTGTAGCACTTAACCACAAACAAGTTGCGACATCCCCTGATCTAACCCTCCAACCGGGCAAGGAAAAACTTTCAGGGGTCATATTTTAACGAACCCCTCCTACAAAATTTATCCGACTGTCTTCAAACTTGGTGTGTTTCATCTTAAGATGTTTAAGATGCAAAGTAATCAAAAGTTTTTTATTTTGTAACACGCTGTTGCCATAGCAATGCATTGTTTGTCAAGTGCTGCTTTTTTTTTTTATACACATGAAAACTCATGGAACTTTGCAAACACATCAGACTTGTCATGAACATGAATTTTCAGAGATTTATTGTGCAATTTGCAATAAATAGCGCCCTCTAGACCTTTTTATGAAGCATTTCCGATTGTATGATTATGCTAGACCTACAAAAAAGTATTATGTAGCCATTTGCCAAACCAAAGAGGAAGTCCGCTATTTTGATTTTATTTTGGGAATTATACATCATTTTTGGCCTTTTTCATTCAACTTTGCAAAGACAAGGCATGGAAAAAACTAACATTTTAAATGGTCCTTGTTCCATGTAACAGTTGTCAAGTGCTGCTTTTTTTTTTTTTTATACACATGAAAACTCATGAAACTTTGCAAACACATCAGACTTGTCATGAACATGAATTTTCAGAGATTTATTGTGCAATTTGCAATAAATAGCGCCCTCTAGACATTTTTATGAAGCATTTCCGATTGTATGATTATGCTAGACCTACAAAAAAGTATTATGTAGCCATTTGCCAAACCAAAGAGGAAGTCCGCTATTTTGATTTTATTTTGGGAATTATACATCATTTTTGGCCTTCTTCATTAAACTTTGCACAGACAAGGCATGGAAAAAACTAACATTTTAAATGGTCCTTGTTCCATGGAACAGTACCCCAACGTGCCAGTACCCTGACGTGCAAGTAACCCAACGTTGTGCTCAATAGCGCCCTCTATGCATTTTTATGGAGCATTTCCAATTGTATGATTCAAGCGATACACAACTAAAGATGACTTGACCTAGATTTGTGAAAACTGGGAGGCATACCTATTAGCTTAAGACCTACAAAAAGTATTCTGTAGCCGTATGCTAAACCTAAAAGGAAGTCCGCCATTTTGAATTTATTTTGGGAATTGCGCACCATATTTTGCGTTTTGATTAAACTTTGCACACACAAGGCTTGTCAAAAACATTTTAGATGGTCCTTGTCCTATTTGACAGTACCCCAACGTGCCAGTACCCCGACGTGCAAGTACCCCAACGTGGCACGCCTTTGCTGTAGCGATGCATTGTTTGCAAAGAATTTTTTTTTTTATATGATTCAGCTAGATGTGTGAATATTGGGAGGCATACCTATCAGCCGAATACCTCGACAAAGCATTCCATAGCAATGTGAACAAACACAAAAAGCATGGCAAAACATTTACAATTTAGACGGTTTCTTATGAAACAGTACCCTAACGTGCCAGTACCCCGACGTGCAAATACCCCAACGTGGCACGGGTTGCGAGGGCCCTTTATAGCTGCTCGCAGCTCTAGTTATTATTATTCTTCTTCTTCTTCTTCTTTTTCTCCGTAAACGATCACGATTTTGGGTACCTAAACATTTACGAAAACTCACCAAACTTTGCACACTCCTCAGGCCCGGCGAAAAATTTGATATTATGAAGTCGTCATAACAACGCGACTCTATAGCGCCCCCTAGCATAGAAAAATAAAAACCAAGCCCGGCATGTTTGAGCTAGAGCAACGAAAATTGGCAGGCACGTGTAGCACCCCGAGACGCACAAAAAAGTCTATTGGGACCATGAAGCTAAAATGTACAGGAAGTGAGCTATGAATTTTTTAATGTCCAATTTTGGCCTATTTTGGCACATTCACTGTGGTCATGCTTTTTCCCCCTTTGCAAACATTTTTCATCCAATTGACTTCAAACTTGGTATTTATCATCTCAAGACCTGAGAGAACAACTGGGGAAAAAATCTTGCCTTTTCGAAATACTATATGACGGGGGCGGGGCATCAAATATTGCCTTTAAAATTTCATTTGTCCAGAAAGAGCAAATGCTTAATAACTCCCATGTTCAAGCTCCAAAAAATCTCAAACTTATCAGGCAACTTAATAGTCACGGCCTGAAAACATCTATATGATAAAATTCAGTTATCCATGTAGCGCCACCTAGTGGCAACAATAATTGTCAGACTTTACGTTTTTAGCTACTGTGCTGAGCTCGTTGAAGGGATCCAGTTGAAAATTGGTCAGAAAAGCCTTAAGATGTTGATCATGCCCCACACCGAATATTGTAACTTTTTGCCAAAGGGCGTGGCCGCTACGGTGCCGCAAAGTCTGAAGATTTCTCGTGACAACAAAAGCTGCATTAACTTGACCGAGATGATGCTATCTTCTCAAAATTGTACACAATTGATGAGAGTCCAGCTCTAAAGACATCTACTAACTTACATTTCATCTAACTGATAGCGCCACCTAGTGGCAATTTTTTTTCTTACGAATTTTCTTCTACGTTTTTCTCCAAACACGTTAACTGGACCTACCTCATATTTGCTCAGATGAGGGTTTCGGCCTTCATGATGTCACAACACGAAGTTTGTGAGTTTTCGCGAGTCGCTGTGGGCGTGGCTAAGCGCTGTTCGCTAAGAAAACAACGCCAATTTTGAGGGCCTAAACTGGCACAGAAACACACGAAACTTGGCACACACAGCTGGCCTGGCAAAATGAGCAATTTTTTATCGCCGATTGTGCTATTTTTACAAAAATGACTCAATAGCGCCCCCTAGAAATCTTTAACGAAACAGCCCCAGTTGTACGTTTAAGCAAGAACGACGAATATTTTTAGGTGTATGAGGGAGCCCAAGACCTACAAAAAAGTCTCTTGTACCCATATGCTAAAATGAACAGGAAGTGAGCTACGAATTTTTGAATGTCCCATTTTTGACGATTTTTGCACATTCACAGGGGGCAGACTTTTGCCCACTTCTCCTACACGTTTCATCCGACTGAGTTAAGACTTGGCCTGGACCATGTCAAGACCTGAGCCAACGACAGGGGGAAAAATTTTGACTTTTCAAAATACTATATGATGAGGGCGGGGCATCAAAATTTGTGTTTCGCAATGAAAAAGGATATGCTTGATAACTCCCCGGTACATGCTCCAAAAAATCCCAAACTTGACATGTATGTTTATCGTCAAGGCCTGAAGTTATCTCTTTGACAACATTCAGTTATATATGCAGCGCCACCTAGCCCTTGAGGCATAAAAAAAAAATACCCCACATACGGTATTTTGTACAAAAAATGTAAACTCATTCTAAGTGTGATAACTAAGTCATTTATGAATATTCTTTTAGTTTCCACCACTCAAAATGTTCACTGGCATCAGACTTATCCAAACATATATATATTTTTATTTATTTTTGATAGCCTTTATGGACATTAAAAGCAATATCGTGAATGAAGGATATGCTTAATAACTCCACGGTACATGCTCCAAAAAAAATCCCACACTTGACATGTATGCTTATAATCAAGGCCTGAAGGTATCTCTATGACAACATTCAGTTATAAATACAGCGCCACCTAGCCCTTGAGGCATTTATATATATATATATATATATATATATATATATATATATATATATATATAAAAACCCACATACGGTGTTTTGTACAAAAAATGTACACTCATTCTAAGTGTGATAACTAAGTCATTTATGAATATTCTTTTAGTTTCCACCACTCAAATTGTTCACTGGCTTCACACCGATCCAAACGTATGTACGTTTCCATTTTGTTTTATTCATTTTTGATTGCCCCTTTGGACAATAAAAGTAACATTGTGCAATGAGTACAACGAGCGATGATGTGTATATACACTTTTACAAAAAATACCAATCAGGGCAACTCATTGCCTAAAAATAAAAAAGGACGCTGATTTTTGCAGGTATTAACAACCACCAAAACCCGTTGAGCTTGACACACACTGGCAAAAAAAAATATTCTACATGTAAACGTTTATTATGCCATTTTCAAAGAAATTTTGCTTCCAATATGCCAGTAGCCCAACGTGCAAGGACCCCAACGTGGCCCGGGCTGCGAGGGCCCTTTATAGCTGCTCGCAGCTCTAGTTATTATTATTATTCTTTATTCTCCGCAAACGATCGCGATTTTGGGTACCTAAACATTCACGAAAACTCACCGAACTTTGCACACTCCTCAGGCCCGGCGAAAAATTTGATATTATTAAGTCGTCATAACAATGCGACTCGATAGCGCCCCCTAGCGTAGAAAAATAAAAACCAAGCCCGGCACGTTTGAGCTAGAGCAACAAAAATTGGCAGGCACGTGTAGCACCCCGAGACGCACAAAAAAGTCTATTAGGACCATGTAGCTAAAATGTACAGGAAGTGAGCTATTAATTTTTTAATGTCCAATTTTGGCCTATTTTGGCACATTCACTGTGGTCATGCTTTTTCCCCCTTTGCAAACATTTTTCATCCAGTTGACTTCAAAATTGGCATTTATCATCTCAAGACCTGAGACAACAACTGGGCAAAAAACCTTGACTTTTTGAAATACTATATGACGGGGGCGGGGCATCAAATATTGCCTTGAAAATTTCATTTGTCCAGAAAGAGCAAATGCTTAATAACTCCCATGTTCAAGCTCCGAAAAATCTCAAACTTCTCAGAAAACGTAATAGTCACGGCCTGAAAACATCTATATGATAAAATTCAGTTATACATATAGCGCCACCTAGTGGTTACAATAAATGTCATACTTTACGTTTTTAGCTACTGTGCTGAGCTTGTTGAAGGGATCCATTTGAAAATTGGTCAGAAAAGGCTTAAGATGTTGATCATGCCCCACACCGAATATTGTAACTTTTCGCCAAAGGGCGTGGCCGCTACGGTGACGCAAAGTCTGAAGATTTTTCGTGAAAATAAAAGCTGCATTAACTTGACCGAGATGATCCTATCTTCTCAAAATTTCACACATTTGATGAGAGTCCAGCCCTAAAGACATCTACTGACTTATATTTCATCTAACTGATAGCGCCACCTAGTGGCAATTTTTTTTATTACGAATTTTCTTCTACGTTTTTCTCCAAACACGTTAACTGGACCTACCTCATATTTGCTCAGATGAGGGTTTCGGCCTTCATGATGTCACAACACGAAGTTTGTGAGTTTTTGCAAATTGCTGTGGGTGTGGCTAAGCGCTGTTCGCCAAGAAAACAACGCCAGTTTTGAGGGTCTAAACATGCACAGAAACTCATGAAACTTGGCACACACATCTGGCCTGGTAAAATGAGCAATATTTTATTGTTGATTGTGCTATTTTTACAAAAATGACTCAATAGCGCCCCCTAGAAGTTTTTAACGAAGCAGCCCCGGTTGTACGTTTAAGCAAGAACGACGAATATTTTTAGGTGTATGAGGGAGCCCAAGACCTACAAAAAAGTCTCTTGGACCCATATGCTAAAATAAACAGGAAGTGAGCTACGAATTTTTGAATGTCCCATTTTTGACAATTTTTGCACATTCACAGGGCGCAGACTTTTGCCCACTTCTCCTACACGTTTCATCTGACTGAGTTAAGACTTGACCTGGACCATGTCAAGACCTGAGCCAACGACAGGGGGAAAAATCTTGACCTTTCGAAATACTATATGATGAAGGCGGGGCATCAAAATTTGTGTTTCGCACTGAAAAAGGATATGCTTAATAACTCCCCGGTACATGCTCCAAAAAATCCCAAACTTGACATGTATGTTTATCGTCAAGGCCTGAAGCTATCTCTATGACAACATTCAGTTATATATGCAGCGCCACCTAGCCCTTGAGGCATAAAAAAAAAATACCCCACATACGGTATTTTGTACAAAAAATGTAAACTCATTCTAAGTGTGATAACTAAGTCATTTATGAATATTCTTTTAGTTTCCACCACTCAAAATGTTCACTGGCATCAGACTTATCCAAACATATATATATTTTTATTTATTTTTGATAGCCTCTGTGGACATTAAAAGCAATATCGTGAATGAAGGATATGCTTAATAACTCCACAGTACATGCTCCAAAAAAAAATCCCACACTTTACATGTATGCTTATAATCAAGGCCTGAAGGTATCTCGATGACAACATTCAGTTATAAATACAGCGCCACCTAGCCCTTGAGGCTTATATAAAAAAAAAAACCCACATACGGTATTTTGTACAAAAAAATGTAAACTCATTCTAAGTGTGATGACTAAGTCATTTCTGAATATTCTTTTAGTTTCCACCACTCAAATTGTTCACTGGCTTCACACCGATCCAAACGTATGTATGTTTCCATTTTGTTTTATTCATTTTTGATTGCCCCTTTGGACAATAAAAGTAACATTGTGCAATGAGTACAACGAGCGATGATGTATATATACACTTTTACAAAAAATACCAATCAGGGCAACTCATTGCCTAAAAATAAAAAAGGACGCTGATTTTTGCAGGTCTTAACAATCACCAAAACCCGTTGAGCTTGACACACACTGGCAAAAAAAATATTCTACATGTAAACGTTTATTATGCCATTTTCAAAGAAATTTTGCTTCCAATATGCCAGTACCCCAACGTGCCAGTACCCTAACGTGCAAGTACCCCAACGTGCAAGGACTCCAACGTGGCCCGGGCTGCGAGGGCCCTTTATAGCTGCTCGCAGCTCTAGTTATTCTTCTTCTTCTTCTTCTTCTTCTTCTTCTTTATTCTCCGCAAACAATCGCGATTTTGGGTACCTAAATATTCACGAAAACTCACCGAACTTTGCACACTCCTCAGGTCCGGCGAAAAATTTGATATTATGAAGTCGTTATAACAACGCGACTCTATAGCGCCCCCTAGCATAGAAAAATAAAAACCAAGCCCGGCACGTTTGAGCTAGAGCAACGTAAATTGGCAGGCACGTGTAGCACCCCGAGACGCACAAAAAAAGTCTATTGGGACCATGTAGCTAAAATGTACAGGAAGTGAGCTATGAATTTTTTAATGTCCAATTTTGGCCTATTTTGGCACATTCACTGTGGTCATGCTTTTTCCCCCTATGCAAACATTTTTCATCCCATTGACTTCAAACTTGGTATTTATCATCTCAAGACCTAAGAGAACAGCTGGGCAAAAAGTCTTGCCTTTTCGAAATACTATATGACGGGGGCGGGGCATCAAATATTGCCTTTAAAATTTCATTTGTCCAGAAAGAGCAAATGCTGAATAACTCCCATGTACAAGCTCCAAAAAATCTCAAACTTCTCAGGCAACGTAATAGTCACGGCCTGAAAACATCTATATGATAAAATTAAGTTATACATATAGCGCCACCTAGTGGTTACAATAAATGTCATACTTTACGTTTTTAGATACTGTGCTGAGCTCGTTGAAGGGATCCAGTTGAAAATTGGTCAGAAAAGCCTTAAGATGTTGATGATGCCCCACACCGAATATTGTAACTTTTCGCCAAAGGGCGTGGCCGCTACGGTGACGCAAAATCTGAAGATTTTTCGTGACAATAAAAGCTGCATTAACTTGACCGAGATGATCCTATCTTCTCAAAATTTCACACATTTGATGAGAGTCCAGCTCTAAAGACATCTACTAACTTACATTTCATCTAACTGATAGCGCCACCTAGTGGCAATTTTTTTTCTTACAAATTTTCTTCTACGTTTTTCTCCAAACACGTTAACTGGACCTCCCTCATATTTGCTCAAATGAGGGTTTCGGCCTTCATGATGTCACAACACGAAGTTTGTGAGTTTTCGCGAATTGCTGTGGGCGTGGCTAAGCGCTGTTCGCCAAGAAAACAACGCCAGTTTTGAGGGTCTAAACTGGCACAGAAACTCCTGAAACTTGGCACACACATTGGCCTGGTAAAATGAGCAATATTTTATTGTTGATTGTGCTATTTTTACAAAAATGACTCAATAGCGCCCCCTCGAAATTTTTAACGAAGCAGCCCCGGTTGTACGTTTAAGCAAGAACGACGAATATTTTCAGGTGTATGAGGGAGCCCAAGACCTACAAAAAAGTCTCTTGTACCCATGTGCTAAAATGAACAGGAAGTGAGCTACGAATTTTTGAATGTCCCATTTTTGACGATTTTTGCACATTCACAGGGGGCAGACCTTTGCCCACCTCTCCTACACGTTTCATCCGACTGAGTTAAGACTTGGCCTGGACCATGTCAAGACCTGAGCCAACGACAGGGGGAAAAATTTTGACTTTTCGAAATACTATATGATGAGGGCGGGGCATCAAAATGTGTGTTTCGCAATGAAAAAGGATATGCTTGATAACTCCCCGGTACATGCTCCAAAAAATCCCAAACTTGACATGTATGTTTATCGTCAAGGCCTGAAGTTATCTCTATGACAACATTCAGTTATATATGCAGCGCCACCTAGCCCTTGAGGCATGAAAAAAAAATACCCCACATACGGTATTTTGTACAAAAAATGTAAACTCATTCTAAGTGTGATAACGAAGTCATTTATGAATATTCTTTTAGTTTCCACCACTCAAAATGTTCACTGGCATCAGACTTATCCAAACATATATATATATTTATTTATTTTTGATAGCCTCTATGGACATTAAAAGCAATATCGTGAATGAAGGCTATGCTTAATAACTCCACGGTACATGCTCCAAAAAAAATCCCACACTTGACATGTATGCTTATAATCAAGGCCTGAAGGTATCTATGACAACATTCAATTATAAATACAGCGCCACCTAGCCCTTGAGGCTTATATATAAAAAAAAAAATACCCCACATACGGTATTTTGTACAAAAAATGTAAGCTCATTCTAAGTGTGATAACTAAGTCATTTATGAATATTCTTTTAGTTTCCACCACTCAAATTGTTCACTGGCTTCACACCGATCCAAACGTATGTACGTTTCCATTATGTTTATTCATTTTTGATTGCCCCTTTGGACAATAAAAGTAACATTGTGCAATGAGTACAACGAGCGATGATGTACATATATACACTTTTACAAAAAATACCAATCAGGGCAACTCATTGCCTAAAAATAAATAAGGACAATGATTTTTGCAGGTCTTAATAATCACCAAAACCCGTTGAGCTTGACACACACTGGCAAAAAAAATATTCTACATGTAAACGTTTATTATGCCATTTTCAAAGAAATTTTGCTTCCAATATGCCAGTACCCCAACGTGCCAGTACCCTAACGTGCAAGTACCCCAACGTGCAAGGACCCCAACGTGGCCCAGGCTGCAAGGGCCCTTTATAGCTGCTCGCAGCTCTAGTTAGGGCCCGAGCAGCGACCGCTGCGAGGTCCCTATTGTTTTTGTAAAAATTATTATTATTATTATTATTATTATTATTATTATTATTATTCTTTATTCTCCGCAAACAATCGCGATTTTGGGTACCTAAATATTCACGAAAACTCACCGAACTTTGCACACTCCTCAGGTCCGGCAAAAAATTTGATATTATGAAGTCGTTATAACAACGCGACTCTATAGCGCGCCCTAGCATAGAAAAATAAAAACCAAGCCCGGCACGTTTGAGCTAGAGCAACGTAAATTGGTAGGCACGTGTAGCACCCCGAGACGCACAAAAAAGTCTATTGGGACCATGTAGCTAAAATGTACAGGAAGTGAGCTATGAATTTTTTAATGTCCAATTTTGGCCTATTTTGGCACATTCACTGTGGTCATGCTTTTTCCCCCTATGCAAACATTTTTCATCCCATTGACTTCAAACTTGGTATTTATCATCTCAAGACCTAAGAGAACAGCTGGGCAAAAAGTCTTGCCTTTTCGAAATACTATATGACGGGGGCGGGGCATCAAATATTGCCTTTAAAATTTCATTTGTCCAGAAAGAGCAAATGCTGAATAACTCCCATGTACAAGCTCCAAAAAAATCTCAAACTTCTCAGGCAACGTAATAGTCACGGCCTGAAAACATCTATATGACAAAATTCAGTTATACATATAGCGCCACCTAGTTGTTACAATAAATGTCATACTTTACGTTTTTAGCTACTGTGCTGAGCTCGTTGAAGGGATCCAGTTGAAAATTGGTCAGAAAAGCCTTAAGATGTTGATGATGCCCCACACCGAATATTGTAACTTTTCGCCAAAGGGCGTGGCCGCTACGGTGACGCAAAGTCTGAAGATTTTTCGTGACAATAAAAGCTGCATTAACTTGACCGAGATGATCCTATCTTCTCAAAATTTCACACATTTGATGAGAGTCCAGCTCTAAACACATCTACTAACTTACATTTCATCTAACTGATAGCGCCACCTAGTGGCAATTTTTTTTCTTACGAATTTTCTTCTACGTTTTTCTCCAAACACGTTAACTGGACCTACCTCATATTTGCTCAGATGAGGGTTTCGGCCTTCATGATGTCACAACACGAAGTTTGTGAGTTTTCGCGAATTGCTGTAGGCGTGGCTAAGCGCTGTTCGCCAAGAAAACAACGCCAGTTTTGAGGGTCTAAACATGCACAGAAACTCCTGAAACTTGGCACACACATCTGGCCTGGTAAAATGAGCAATATTTTATTGTTGATTGTGCTATTTTTACAAAAATGACTCAATAGCGCCCCCTCGAAATTTTTAACGAAGCAGCCCCGGTTGTACGTTTAAGCAAGAACGACGAATATTTTCAGGTGTATGAGGGAGCCCAAGACCTACAAAAAAGTCTCTTGTACCCATATGCTAAAATGAACAGGAAGTGAGCTACGAATTTTTGAATGTCCCATTTTTGACGATTTTTGCACATTCACAGGGGGCAGACTTTTGCCCACCTCTCCTACACGTTTCATCCGACTGAGTTAAGACTTGGCCTGGACCATGTCAAGACCTGAGCCAACGACAGGGGGAAAAATTTTGACTTTTCGAAATACTATATGATGAGGGCGGGGCATCAAAATTTGTGTTTCGCAATGAAAAAGGATATGCTTGATAACTCCCCGGTACATGCTCCAAAAAATCCCAAACTTGACATGTATGTTTATCGTCAAGGCCTGAAGTTATCTCTATGACAACATTCAGTTCTATATGCAGCGCCACCTAGCCCTTGAGGCATGAAAAAAAAATACCCCACATACGGTATTTTGTACAAAAAATGTAAACTCATTCTAAGTGTGATAACGAAGTCATTTATGAATATTCTTTTAGTTTCCACCACTCAAAATGTTCACTGGCATCAGACTTATCCAAACATATATATATTTTTATTTATTTTTGATAGCCTCTATGGACATTAAAAGCAATATCGTGAATGAAGGATATGCTTAATAACTCCACGGTACATGCTCCAAAAAAAATCCCACACTTGACATGTATGCTTATAATCAAGGCCTGAAGGTATCTCTATGACAACATTCAGTTATAAATACAGCGCCACCTAGCCGTTGAGGCTTATATAAAAAAAATAAAAAAATACCCCACATACGGTATTTTGTACAAAAAATGTACACTCATTCTAAGTGTGATAACTAAGTCATTTATGAATATTCTTTTAGTTTCCACCACTCAAATTGTTCACTGGCTTCACACCGATCCAAACGTATGTACGTTTCCATTTTGTTTTATTCATTTTTGATTGCCCCTTTGGACAATAAAAGTAAACATTGTGCAATGAGTACAACGAGAGATGATGTGTATATACACTTTTACAAAAAAATACCAATCAGGGCAACTCATTGCCTAAAAATAAATAAGGACGCTGATTTTTGCAGGTCTTAACAATCACCAAAATCCGTTGAGCTTGACAGACACTGGCAAAAAAAATATTCTACATGTAAACGTTTATTATGCCATTTTCAAAGAAATTTTGCTTCCAATATGCCAGTACCCCAACGTGCCAGTACCCCAACGTGCAAGTACCCCAACGTGCAAGGACCCCAACGTGGCCCGGGCTGCGAGGGCCCTTTATAGCTGCTCGCAGCTCTAGTTATTATTATTATTATTATTATTATTATTATTATTATTATTATTATTATTCTTCTTCTCCGTAAACGATCGCGATTTTGGGTACCTAAACATTTACGAAAACTCACCAAACTTTGCACACTCCTCAGGCCCGGCGAAAAATTTGATATTATGAAGTCGTCATAACAACGTGACTCTATAGCGCCCCCTAGCATAGAAAAATATAAACCAAGCCCAGCATGTTTGAGCTAGAGCAACGAAAATTGGCAGGCACGTGTAGCACCCCGAGACGCACAAAAAAGTCTATTGGGACCATGTAGCTAAAATGTACAGGAAGTGAGCTATGAATTTTTTAATGTCCAATTTTGGCCTATTTTGGCACATTCACTGTGGTCATGCTTTTTCCCCCTTTGCAAACATTTTTCATCCAATTGACTTCAAACTTCGCATTTATCATCTCAAGACCTGAGAGAACAGCTGGGCAAAACATCTTGCCTTTTCGAAATACTATATGACGGGGGCAGAGCATCAAATATTGCCTTTAAAATTTCATTTGTCCAGAAAGAGCAAATGCTTAATAACTCCCATGTTCAAGCTCCAAAAAATCTCAAACTTCTCAGGCAACGTAATAGTCACGGCCTGAAAACATCTATATGATAAAATTCAGTTATACATATAGCGCCACCTAGTGGTTACAATAAATGTCATACTTTACGTTTTTAGCTACTGTGCTGAGCTCGTTGAAGGGATCCAGTTGAAAATTGGTCAGAAAAGCCTTAAGATATTGATGATGCCCCACACCGAATATTGTAACTTTTCGCCAAAGGGCGTGGCCGCTACGGTGACGCAAAGTCTGAAGATTTTTCGTGACAATAAAAGCTGCATTAACTTGACCGAGATGATCCTATCTTCTCAAAATTTCACACATTTGATGAGAGTCCAGCCCTAAAGACATCTACTAACTTACATTTCATCTAACTGATAGCGCCACCTAGTGGCAATTTTTTTTCTTACGAATTTTCTTCTACATTTTTCTCCAAACACGTAAACTGGACCTACCTCATATTTGCTCAGATGAGGGTTTCGGCCTTCATGATGTCACAACACGAAGTTTGTGAGTTTTCGCGAATTGCTGTGGGCGTGGCTAAGCGCTGTTCGCCAAGAAAACAACGCCAGTTTTGAGGGTCTAAACATGCACAGAAACTCCTGAAACTTGGCACACACATCTGGCCTGGTAAACTGAGCAATATTTTATTGTTGATTGTGCTATTTTTACAAAAATGACTCAATAGCGCCCCCTAGAAATTTTTAACGAAGCAGCCCCGGTTGTACGTTTAAGCAAGAACGACGAATATTTTTAGGTGTATGAGGGAGCCCAAGACCTACAAAAAAGTCTCTTCTACCCATATGCTAAAATGAACAGGAAGTGAGCTACGAATTTTTGAATGTCCCATTTTTTACGATTTTTGCACATTCACAGGGGGCAGACTTTTGCCCACTTCTCCTACATGTTTCATCCGACTGAGTTAAGACTTGGCCTGGACCATGTCAAGACCTGAGCCAACGACAGGGGGAAAAATGTTGACTTTTCGAAATACTATATGATGAGGGCGGGGCATCAAAATTTGTGTTTCGCAATGAAAAAGGATATGCTTGATAACTCCCGGTACATGCTCCAAAAAATCCCAAACTTGACATGTATGTTTATCGCCAAGGCCTGAAGGTATCTCTATGACAACATTCAGTTATATATGCAGCGCCACCTAGCCCTTGAGGAATAAAAAAAAAATACCCCACATACGGTATTTTGTACAAAAAATGTAAACTCATTCTAAGTGTGATAACTAAGTCATTTATGAATATTCTTTTAGTTTCCACCACTCAAAATGTTCACTGGCATCAGACTTATACAAACATATATATATTTTTATTTATTTTTGACAGCCTCAATGGACATTAAAAGCAATATCGTGAATGAAGGATATGCTTAATAACTCCACGGTACATGCTCAAAAAAAAATCGCACACTTGACATGTATGCTTATAATCAAGGCCTGAAGGTATCTGTATGACAACATTCAGTTATAAATACAGCGCCACCTAGCCCTTGAGGCTTATATAAAAAAATAAAAAAAATACCCCACATACGGTATTTTGTACAAAAAATGTACACTCATTCTAAGTTTGATAACTAAGTCATTTATGAATATTCTTTTAGTTTCCACCACTCAAATTGTTCACTGGCTTCACACCGATCCAAACGTATATACGTTTCCATTTTGTTTTAGTCATTTTTGATTGCTCCTTTGGACAATAAAAGTAACATTGTGCAATGAGTACAACGAGCGATGATGTGTATATACACTTTTACAAAAAATACCAATCAGGGCAACTCATTGCCTAAAAATAAAAAAGTACGCTGATTTTTGCAGGTCTTAACAATCACCAAAACCCGTTGAGCTTGACACACACTGGCAAAAAAATATTCTACATGTAAACGTTTATTATGCCATTTTCAAAGAAATTTTGCTTCCAATATGCCAGTACCCCAACGTGCAAGTACCCCAACGTGCAAGTACCCCAACGTGCAAGGACCCCAACGTGGCCCGGGCTGCGAGGGCCCTTTATAGCTGCTCGCAGCTCTAGTTATTATTATTCTTCTTCTCCGTAAACGATCGCATTTTTGAGTACCTAAACATTCACAAAAACTCACCAAACTTTGCACACTCCTCAGGCCCGGCGAAAAATTTGATATTATGAAGTCGTCATAACAACGCGACTCTATAGCGCCCCCTAGCGTAGAAAAATAAAAACCAAGCCTGGCACGTTTGAGCTGGAGCAACGAAAATTGGCAGGCACGTGTAGCACCCCGAGACGCACAAAAAAGTCTATTGGGACCATGTAGCTAAAATGTACAGGAAATGAGCTATGAATTTTTTTATGTCCAATTTTGGCCTATTTTGGCACATTCACTGTGGTCATGCTTTTTCCCCCTCTGCAAACATTTTTCTACCAAATTAACATCAAACTTGGCATTTATCATCTCAAGACCTGAGAGAACAACTGGGCAAAAAGTCTTGCCTTTTCGAAATACTATATGATGGGGGCGGGGCATCAAATATTGTCTTTAAAATTTCATTTGTCCAGAAAGAGCAAATGCTTAATAACTCCCATGTTCAAGCTCCAAAAAATCTCAAACTTCTCAGGCAACGTAATAGTCACGGCCTGAAAACATCTATATGATCAAATTCAGTTATACATATAGCGCCACCTAGTGGTGACAATAAATGTCATACTTAACGTTTTTAGCTACTGCGCTGAGCTCGTTGAAGGGATCCAGTTGAAAGTTGGTCAGAAAAGCCTTAAGATGTTGATCATGCCCCACACCGAATATTGTAACTTTTCGCCAAAGGGCGTGGCCGCTACGGTGACGCAAAGTCTGAAGATTTTTCGTGAAAATAAAAGCTGCATTAACTTGACCGAGATGATCCTATCTTCTCAAAATTTCATACATTTGATGAGAGTCCAGCCCTAAAGACATCTACGAACTTATATTTCATCTTACTGATAGCGCCACCTAGTGGCAATTTTTTTTCTTACGAATTTTCTTGTACATTTTTTCTCCAAACACGTTAACTGGACCAACCTCATATTTGCTCAGATGAGGGTTTCGGCCTTCATGATGTCACAACACGAAGTTTGTGAGTTTTCGCGAATCGCTGTGGGCGTGGCTAAGCACTGTTCGCCAAGAAAACAACGCCAGTTTTGAGGGTCTAAACATGCGCAGAAACTCATGAAACTTGGCACACACATCTGGCCTGGTAAAATGAACAATATTTTATTGTTGATTGTGCTATTTTTACAAAAATGACTCAATAGCGCCCCCTAGAAATTTTTAACGAAGCAGCCCCGATTGTACGTTTAAGCAAGATCTACGAAAATTTTTACGTGTATGAGGGAGCCCAAGACCTACAAAAAATTCTCTTGGACCCATATGCTAAAATGAACAGGAAGTGAGCTACGAATTTTTGAATGTCCCATTTTTTACGATTTTAGCACATTTACAGGGGGCATACTTTTGCCCACTTCTCCTACACGTTTCATCCGACTGACTTCAGACTTGACCTGGGCTATGTCAAGACCTGAGCCAACAACAGACGGAAAAATCTTGACTTTTGCAAATACTATATGATGAGGGCGGGGCATCAAAATTTGTGTTTCGCACTGAAAAAGGATATGCTTAATAACTCCCCGATACATGCTCCAAAAAATCCCAAACTTGACATGTATGTTTATCGTCAAGGCCTGAAGGTATGTCTATGACAACATTCAGTTATATATGCAGCGCCACCTAGCCCTTGAGGCATGAAAAAAAAATACCCCACTTACGGTATTTTGTACAAAAAATGTAAACTCATTCTCAGTGTGATAACTAAGTCATTTAGGAATATTCTTTTACTTTCCACCACTCAAAATATTCACTGGCATCAGACCTAACCAAACATACATATTTTTGTTATTTAGTTTTATGTATTTTTGATAGCCTCTATGGACATTAAAAGCAGTATCGTGAATGAAGGCTATGCTTAATAACTCCCAGGTACATGCTCCAAAAAATCCCATACTTGAAATGTATATTTATAGTCAAGGCCTGAAGGTATTTCTATGACAAAATTCAGTTATAAATACAGCGCCACCTAGTCCTTGAGGCATAAAAAAAAAAAAAATGCCTCACTTACGGTATTTTTGCAAAAATTGTAAACTCATTGTAAGTGTGATAACTAAGTCATTTATGAATATTCTTTTACTTTCCACCACTCAATATGTTCACTGGCATCAGACCGATCCAAACATACGTATTTTTTATTTAGTTTTATTATTTTTTTTGATCGCCTCTATGGACAATAAAAGCAACATTGTGCAATGAGTACGAGCGATGATGCGTGTATATATACTTTTACGAAAAATACCAATCAGGGCAACTCATTGCCTAAAAATAAAAGAAAGACGCTGATTTTTGCAGATCTTAACAATCACCAAAACCCATTGAGCTTGACACACTCATCACACCTGGCAAAAAAAAATAAAAAATCCACATGTTTATCATGCCATTTTCAAAGAAATTCTGCTTCCAATGTGCCAGTACCCCAACGTGCAAGTACCCCAACGTGGCCTGGGCTGCGAGGGCCCTTTATAGCTGCTCGCAGCTCTAGTTATTATTATTAGGGCCCGAGCAGCGACCGCTGCGAGGTCCCTATTGTTTTTGTAAAAATTATTATTATTATTATTATTAGGGCCCGAGCAGCGACCGCTGCGAGGTCCCTATTGTTTTTGTAAAAATTATTATTATTATTATTATTATTATTATTATTATTATTATTATTATTATTATTATTATTATTATTCTTCTTTATTCTCCGCAAACGATCGCGATTTTGGGTACCTAAACATTCACGAAAACTCACCGAACTTTGCACACTCCTCAGGCCCGGCGAAAAATTTGATATTATTAAGTCGTCATAACAATGCGACTCGATAGCGCCCCCTAGCGTAGAAAAATAAAAACCAAGCCCGGCACGTTTGAGCTAGAGCAACAATAATTGGCAGGCACGTGTAGCACCCCGAGACGCACAAAAAAGTCTCTTGGGACCATGTAGCTAAAATGTACAGGAAGTGAGCTATGAATTTTTTAATGTCCAATTTTGGCCTATTTTGGCACATTCACTGTGGTCATGCTTTTTCCCCCTTTGCAAACATTTTTCATCCAATTGACTTCAAACTTGGCATTTATCATCTCAAGACCTGAGAGAACAACTGGGCAAAACATCTTGCCTTTTTGAAATACTATATGACGGGGGCGGGGCATCAAATATTGCCTTTAAAATTTCATTTGTCCAAAAAGAGCAAATGCTTAATAACTCCCATGTTTAAGCTCCAAAAAATCTCAAACTTCTCAGGCAACGTAATAGTCACGGCCTGAGAACATCTATATGATAAAATTCAGTTATACATATAGCGCCACCTAGTGGTTACAATAAATGTCATACTTTACGTTTTTAGCTACTGTGCTGAGCTTGTTGAAGGGATCCATTTGAAAATTGGTCAGAAAAGCCTTAAGATGTTGATCATGCCCCACACCGAATATTGTAACTTTTCGCCAAAGGGCGTGGCCGCTACGGTGACGCAAAGTCTGAAGATTTTTCGTGACAATAAAAGCTGCATTAACTTGACCGAGATGATCCTATCTTCTCAAAATTTCACACATTTGATGAGAGTCCAGCCCTAAAGACATCTACTGACTTATATTTCATCTAACTGATAGCGCCACCTAGTGGCAATTTTTTTTTTTACGAATTTTCTTCTACGTTTTTCTCCAAACACGTTAACTGGACCTACCTCATAATTGCTCAGATGAGGGTTTCGGCCTTCATGATGTCACAATACGAAGTTTGTGAGTTTTCGCGAATTGCTGTAGGCGTGGCTAAGCGCTGTTCGCCAAGAAAACAACGCCAGTTTTGAGGGTCTAAACATGCACAGAAACTCCTGAAACTTGGCACACACATCTGGCCTGGTAAAATGAGCAATATTTTATTGTTGATTGTGCTATTTTTACAAAAATGACTCAATAGCGCCCCCTCGAGATTTTTAACGAAGCAGCCCCGGTTGTACGTTTAAGCAAGAACACCGAATATTTTTAGGTGTATGAAGGAGCCCAAGACCTACAAAAAAGTCTCTTGTACCCATATGCTAAAATGAACAGGAAGTGAGCTACGAATTTTTGATTGTCCCATTTTTGACGATTTTTGCACATTCACAGGGGGCAGACTTTTGCCCACTTCTCCTACACGTTTCATCCGACTGAGTTAAGACTTGGCCTGGACCATGTCAAGACCTGAGCCAACGACAGGGGGAAAAATTTTGACTTTTCGAAATACTATATGATGAGGGCGGGGCATCGAAATTTGTGTTTCGCAATGTAAAAGGATATGCTTGATAACTCCCCGGGACATGCTCCATAAAATCCCAAACTTGACATGTATGTTTATCGTCAAGGCCTGAAGTTATCTCTATGACAACATTCAGTTATATATGCAGCGCCACCTAGCCCTTGAGGCATGAAAAAAAAATACCCCACATACGGTATTTTGTACAAAAAATGTACACTCATTCTAAGTGTGATAACTAAGTCATTTATGAATATTCTTTTAGTTTCCACCACTCAAATTGTTCACTGGCTTCACACCGATCCAAACGTATGTACGTTTCCATTTTGTTTTATTCATTTTTGATTGCCCCTTTAGACAATAAAAGTAACATTGTGCAATGAGTACAACGAGCGATGATGTGTATATACACTTTTACAAAAAAATACCAATCAGGGCAACTCATTGCCTAAAAATAAAAAAGGACGCTGATTTTTGCAGGTCTTAACAATCACCAAAACCAGTTGAGCTTGACACACACACTGGCAAAAAAATATTCTACATGTAAACGTTTATTATGCCATTTTCAAAGACATTTTGCTTCCAATATGCCAGTACCCCAATGTGCCAGTACCCCAACGTGCAAGTACCCCAACGTGCAAGGACCCCAACGTGGCCCGGGCTGCGAGGGCCCTTTATAGCTGCTCGCAGCTCTAGTTCTTCTTCTTCTTCTTTATTCTCCGCAAACGATCCCGATTTTGGGTACCTAAACATTCACGAAAACTCACCAAACTTTGCACACTCCTCAGGCCCGGCGAAAAATTTGATATTATGAAGTCGTCATAAAAACGCGACTCTATAGCGCCCCCTAGCGTAGAAAAATAAAAACCAAGCCCGGCACGTTTGAGCTAGAGCAACAGAAATTGGCAGGCACGTGTAGCACCCCGAGACGCACAAAAAAGTCTATTGGGACCATGTAGCTAAAATGTACAGGAAATGAGCTATGAATTTTTTAATGTCCAATTTTGGCCTATTTTGGCACATTCACTGTGGTCATGCTTTTTCCCCCTTTGCAAACATTTTTCATCCAATTGACTTCAAACTTGGCATTTATCATCTCAAGACCTGAGAGAATAACTGGGCAAAAAGTCTTGCCTCTTCGAAATACTATATGATGGGGGCGGGGCATCAAATATTGCCTTTAAAATTTCATTTGTCCAGAAAGAGTAAATGCTTAATAACTCCCATGTTCAAGCTCCAAAAAATCTCAAACTTCTCAGGCAATGTAATAGTCACGGCCTGAAAACATCTATATGATAAAATTTAGTCATACATATAGCGCCACCTAGTGGTAAATATAAATGTCATACTTTACGTTTTTAGCTACTGCGCTGAGCTCGTTGAAGGGATCCAGTTGAAAATTGGTCAGAAAAGCCTTAAGATGTTGATCATGCCCCACACCGAATATTGTAACTTTTCACCAAAGGGCGTGGCCGCTACGGTGCCGCAAATTCTAAAGATTTTTCGTGACAATAAAAGCTGCATTAACTTGACCGAGATGATCCTATCTTCTCAAAATTTCACACATTTGATGAGAGTCCAGCCCTAAAGACATCTATGAACTTATGTTTCATCTTACTGATAGCGCCACCTAGTGGCAATTTTTTTTCTTACGAATTTTCTTCTACGTTTTTCTCCAAACACGTTAACTGGACCTACCTCATATTTGCTCAGATGAGGGTTTCGGCCTTCACGGTGTCACAACACGAAGTTTGTGAGTTTTCGCGAATTGCTGTGGGCGTGGCTAAGCGCTGTTCGCCAAGAAAACAACGCCAGTTTTGATGGTCTAAACATGCACAGAAACTCATGAAACTTGGCACACACATCTGGCCTGGTACAATGAGCAATATTTTATTGTTGATTGTGCTATTTTTAAAAAAAAGAATCAATAGCGCCCCCTAGAAATTTTTAACGAAGCAGCCCCGGTTGTACGTTTAAGCAAGAATGACGAATATTTTTAGGTGTATGAGGGAGCCCAAGACCTACATAAAAGTCTCTTGGACCCATATGCTAAAATGAACAGGAAGTGAGCTACGAATTTTTGAATGTCCCTTTTTTGATGATTTTTGCACATTTACAGGGGGCATACTTTTGCCCACTTCTTCTCCACGTTTCATCCGACTGAGTTAAGACTTGACCTGGACCATGTCAAGACCTGAGCCAACGACAGGGGGAAAAATTTTGACTTTTCGAAATACTATATGATGAGGGCGGGGCATCAAAATTTGTGTTTCGTAATGAAAAAGGATATGCTTTATAACTCCCCGGTACATGCTCCAAAAAATCCCAAACTTGACATGTATGTTTATCGTCAAGGCCTGAAGTTATCTCTATGACAACATTCAGTTATATATGCAGCGCCACCTAGCCCTTGAGGCATAAAAAAAAAAAATACCCCACATACGGTATTTTGTACAAAAAATGTAAACTCATTCTAAGTGTGATAACTAAGTCATTTATGAATAATCTTTTAATTTCCACCACTCAAAATGTTCACTGGCATCAGACTTATCCAAACATATATATATTTTTATTTATTTTTGATAGCCTCTGTGGACATTAAAAGCAATATCGTGAATGAAGGATATGCTTAATAACTCCACGGTACATGCTCCAAAAAAAATCCCACACTTGACATGTATGCTTATAATCAAGGCCTGAAGGTATCTCTATGACAACATTCAGTTATAAATACAGCGCCACTTAGCCCTTGAGGCATAAAAAAAAAAAAAACATATACGGTATTTTGTACAAAAAATGTAAACTCATTCTAAGTGTGATAACTAAGTCATTTATGAATATTCTTTTAGTTTCCACCACTCAAATTGTTAACTGGCTTCACACCGATCCAAACATATGTACGTTTCCATTTTGTTTTATTCATTTTTGATTGCCCCTTTGGACAATAAAAGTAACATTGTGCAATGAGTACAACAAGCGATGATGTGTATATAGACTTTTACAAAAAATACCAATCAGGGCAACTCATTGCCTAAAAATAAAAAAGGACGCTGATTTTTGCAGGTCTTAACAATCACCAAAACCTGTTGAGCTTGACACACACTGGCAAAAAAAATATTCTACATGTAAACGTTTATTGTGCCATTTTCAAAGAAATTTTTCTTCCAATATGCCAGTACCCCAACGTGCCAGTACCCTAACGTGCAAGTACCCCAACGTGCAAGGACCCCAACGTGGCCCGGGCTGCGAGGGCCCTTTATAGCTGCTCGCAGCTCTAGTTATTATTATTCTTCTTCTTCTTCTTCTTCTTTATTCTCCGCAAACGATCCCGATTTTGGGTACCTAAACATTCACAAAAACTCACCGAACTTTGCACACTCCTCAGGCCCGGCGAAAAATTTGATATTATGAAGTCGTCATAACAACGCAACTCTATAGCGCCCCCTAGCGTAGAAAAATAAAAACCAAGCCCGGCACGTTTGAGCTAGAGCAACGAAAATTGGCAGGCACGTGTAGCACCCCGAGATGCACAAAAAAGTCTATTGGGACCATGTAGCTAAAATGTACAGGAAATGAGCTATGAATTTTTTAATGTCCAATTTTGGCCTATTTTGGCACATTCACTGTGGTCATGCTTTTTCCCCCTCTGCAAACATTTTTCATCCAATTAACTTCAAACTTGGCATTTATCATCTCAAGATGTGAGAGAACAACTGGGCAAAAAGTCTTGCCTTTTCGAAATACTATATGATGGGGGCAGGGCATCAAATATTGCCTTTAAAATTTCATTTGTCCAGAAAGAGCAAATGCTTAATAACTCCCATGTTCAAGCTCCAAAAAATCTCAAACTTCTCAGGCAATGTAATAGTCACGGCCTGAAAACATCTATATGATAAAATTCAGTTATACATATAGCGCCACCTAGTGGTAACAATAAATGTCATACTTTACGTTTTTAGCTACTGCGCTGAGCTCGTTGAAGGGATCCAGTTGAAAATTGGTCAGAAAAGCCTTAAGATGTTGATCATGCCCCACACAGAATATTGTAACTTTTCGCCAAAGGGCGTGGCCGCTATGGTGCCGCAAAGTCTAAAGATTTTTCGTGACAATAAAAGCTGCATTAACTTGACCGAGATGATCCTATCTTCTCAAAATTTCACACATTTGATGAGAGTCCAGCCCTTAAGACATCTACGTACTTATATTTCATCTTACTGATAGCGCCACCTACTGGCAATTTTTTTTCTTACGATTTTTCTTCAATGTTTTTCTCCAACCCCATTAACTGCACCTACCTCATATTTGCTCAGATGAGGGTTTCGGTCTTCATGATGTCACAATACGAAGTTTGTGAGTTTTCGCGAATCGCTGTGGGCGTGGCTAAGCGCTGTTCGCCAAGAAAACAACACCAATTTTGAGGGCCTAAACTGGCACAAAAACTCCTGAAACTTGGCACACACATCTGGCCTGGTAAAATGAGCAATATTTTATTGTTGATTGTGCTATTTTTACAAAAATGACTCAATAGCGCCCCCTCGAAATTTTTAACGAAGCAGCCCCGGTTGTACGTTTAAGCAAGAACGACGAATATTTTTAGGTGTATGAGGGAGCCCAAGACCTACAAAAAACTCTCTTGTACCCATATGCTAAAATGAACAGGAAGTGAGCTACGAATTTTTGAATGTCCCATTTTTGACGATTTTTGCACATTCACAGGGGGCAGACTTTTGCCCGCTTCTCCTACACGTTTCATCCGACTGAGTTAAGACTTGGCCTGGACCATGTCAAGACCTGAGCCAACGACAGGGGGAAAAATTTGGACTTTTCGAAATACTATATGATGAGGGCGGGGCATCAAAATTTGTGTTTTGCAATGTAAAAGGATATGCTTGATAACTCCCCGGGACATGCTCCAAAAAATCCCAAACTTGACATGTATGTTTATCGTCAAGGCCTGAAGTTATCTCTATGACAACATTCAGTTATATATGCAGCGCCACCTAGCCCTTGAGGCATGAAAAAAAAATACCCCACATACGGTATTTTGTACAAAAAATGTACACTCATTCTAAGTGTGATAACTAAGTCATTTATGAATATTCTTTTAGTTTCCACCACTCAAAATGTTCACTGGCATCGGACTTATCCAAACATATATATATTTTTATTTATTTTTGATAGCCTCGATGGACATTAAAAGCAATATCGTGAATGAAGGATATGCTTAATAACTCCACGGTACATGCTCCAAAAAAAATCCCACACTTGACATGTATCCTTATAATCAAGGCCTGAAGGTATCTCTATGACAACATTCAGTTATAAATACAGCGCCACCTAGCCCTTGAGGCTTATATAAAAAAAAATAAAAAATACCCCACATACGGTATTTTGTACAAAAAATGTACACTAATTCTAAGTGTGATAACTAAGTCATTTATGAATATTCTTTTAGTTTCCACCACTCAAATTGTTCACTGGCTTCACACCGATCCAAACGTATGTACGTTTCCATTTTGTTTTATTCATTTTTGATTGCCCCTTTGGACAATAAAAGTAACATTGTGCAATGAGTACAACGAGCAATGATGTGTATATACACTTTTACAAAAAAATACCAATCAGGGCAACTCATTGCCTAAAAATAAAAAAGGACGCTGATTTTTGCAGGTCTTAACAATCACCAAAACCCGTTGAACTTGACACACACACTGGCAAAAAAATATTCTACATGTAAACGTTTATTATGCCATTTTCAAAGAAATTTTGCTTCCAATATGCCAGTACCCCAATGTGCCAATACCCCAACGTGCAAGTACCCCAACGTGCAAGGACCCCAACGTGGCCCGGGCTGCGAGGGCCCTTTATAGCTGCTCGCAGCTCTAGTTATTCTTCTTCTTCTTCTTCTTCTTCTTCTTCTTCTTTATTCTCCGCAAACAATCGCGATTTTGGGTACCTAAATATTCACGAAAACTCACGAACTTTGCACACACTCCTCAGGTCCGGCGAAAAATGTGATATTATGAAGTCGTTATAACAACGCGACTCTATAGCGCCCCCTAGCATAGAAAAATAAAAACCAAGCCCGGCACGTTTGAGCTAGAGCAACGAAAATTGGCAGGCACGTGTAACACCCCGAGACGCACAAAAAAAGTCTATTGGGACCATGTAGCTAAAATGTACAGGAAGTGAGCTAGGAATTTTTTAATGTCCAATTTTGGCCTATTTTGGCACATTCACTGTGGTCATGCTTTTTCCCCCTATGCAAACATTTTTCATCCCATTGACTTCAAACTTGGCATTTATCATCGTTCACCTAAGAGAACAGCTGGGCAAAAAGTCTTGCCTTTTCGAAATACTATATGATGGGGGCGGGGCATCAAATATTGCCTTTAAAATTTCATTTGTCCAGAAAGAGCAAATGCTGAATAACTCCCATGCACAAGCTCCAAAAAATCTCAAACTTCTCAGGCAACGTAATAGTCACGGCCTGAAAACATCTATATGACAAAATTCAGTTATACATATAGCGCCACCTAGTGGTTACAATAAATGTCATACTTTACGTTTTTAGCTACTGTGCTGAGCTCGTTGAAGGGATCCAGTTGAAAATTGGTCAGAAAAGCCTTAAGAAGTTGATGATGCCCCACACCGAATATTGTAAATTTTCGCCAAAGGGCGTGGCCGCTACGGTGACGCAAAGTCTGAAGATTTTTCGTGACAATAAAAGCTGCATTAACTTGACCGAGATGATCCTATCTTCTCAAAATTTCACACATTTGATGAGAGTCCAGCTCTAAAGACATCTACTAACTTACATTTCATCTAACTGATAGCGCCACCTAGTGGCAATTTTTTTTCTTACGAATTTTCTTCTACGTTTTTCTCCAAACACGTTAACTGGACCTACCTCATATTTGCTCAGATGAGGGTTTCGGCCTTCATGATGTCACAACACGAAGTTTGTGAGTTTTCGCGAATTGCTGTAGGCGTGGCTAAGCGCTGTTCGCCAAGAAAACAACGCCAGTTTTGAGGGTCTAAACATGCACAGAAACTCATGAAACTTGGCACACACATCTGGCCTGGTAAAATGAGCAATATTTTATTGTTGATTGTGCTATTTTTACAAAAATGACTCAATAGCGCCCCCTCGAAATTTTTAACGAAGCAGCCCCGGTTGTACGTTTAAGCAAGAACGACGAATATTTTTAGGTGTATGAGGGAGCCCAAGACCTACAAAAAACTCTCTTGTACCCATATGCTAAAATGAACAGGAAGTGAGCTACGAATTTTTGAATGTCCCATTTTTGACGATTTTTGCACATTCACAGGGGGCAGACTTTTGCCCACTTCTCCTACACGTTTCATCCGACTGAGTTAAGACTTGGCCTGGACCATGTCAAGACCTGAGCCAACGACAGGGGGAAAAATTTTGACTTTTCGAAATACTATATGATGAGGGCGGGGCATCAAAATTTGTGTTTCGCAATGAAAAAGGATATGCTTGATAACTCCCCGGTACATGCTCCAAAAAATCCCAAACTTGACATGTATGTTTATCGTCAAGGCCTGAAGTTATCTCTATGACAACATTCAGTTATATATGCAGCGCCACCTAGCCCTTGAGGAATGAAAAAAAAATACTCCACATACGGTATTTTGTACAAAAAATGTAAACTCATTCTAAGTGTGATAACGAAGTCATTTATGAATATTCTTTTAGTTTCCACCACTCAAAATGTTCACTGGCATCAGACTTATCCAAACATATATATATTTTTATTTATTTTTGATAGCCTCGATGGACATTAAAAGCAATATCGTGAATGAAGGATATGCTTAATAACTCCACGGTACATGCTCCAAAAAAAATCCCACACTTGACATGTATCCTTATAATCAAGGCCTGAAGGTATCTCTATGACAACATTCAGTTATAAATACAGCGCCACCTAGCCCTTGAGGCTTATATAAAAAATAAATAAAAATACCCCACATACGGTATTTTGTACAAAAAATGTACACTCATTCTAAGTGTGATAACTAAGTCATTTATGAATATTCTTTTAGTTTCCACCACTCAAATTGTTCACTGGCTTCACACCGATCCAAACGTATGTACGTTTCCATTTTGTTTTATTCATTTTTGATTGCCCCTTTGGACAATAAAAGTAACATTGTGCAATGAGTACAACGAGCGATGATGTGTATATACACTTTTACAAAAAAATACCAATCAGGGCAACTCATTGCCTAAAAATAAAAAAGGACGCTGATTTTTGCAGGTCTTAACAATCACCAAAACCCGTTGAGCTTGACACACACACTGGCAAAAAAATATTCTACATGTAAACGTTTATTATGCCATTTTCAAAGAAATTTTGCTTCCAATATGCCAGTACCCCAATGTGCCAGTACCCCAACGTGCAAGTACCCCAACGTGCATGGACCCCAACGTGGCCCGGGCTGCGAGGGCCCTTTATAGCTGCTCGCAGCTCTAGTTATTCTTCTTCTTCTTCTTCTTCTTCTTCTTCTTCTTCTTCTTCTTCTTCTTCTTCTTCTTCTTCTTTATTCTCCGCAAACGATCGCGATTTTGGGTACCTAAACATTCACGAAAACTCACCGAACTTTGCACACTCCTCAGGCCCGGCGAAAAATTTGATATTATTAAGTCGTCATAACAATGCGACTCGATAGCGCCCCCTAGCGTAGAAAAATAAAAACCAAGCCCGGCACGTTTGAGCTAGAGCAACAAAAATTGGCAGGCACGTGTAGGACCCCGAGACGCACAAAAAAGTCTCTTGGGACCATGTAGCTAAAATGTACAGGAAGTGAGCTATGAATTTTTTTATATCCAATTTTGGCCTATTTTGGCACATTCACTGTGGTCATGCTTTTTCCCCCTTTGCAAACATTTTTCATCCAATTGACTTCAAACTTGGCATTTATCATCTCAAGACCTGTTAGAACAACTGGGCAAAACATCTTGCCTTTTTGAAATACTATATGACGGGGGCGAGGCATCAAATATTGCCTTTAAAATTTCATTTGTCCAGAAAGAGCAAATGCTTAATAACTCCCATGTTCAAGCTCCAAAAAATCTCAAACTTCTCAGGCAACGTAATAGTCACGGCCTGAAAACATCTATATGATAAAATTCAATTATACATATAGCGCCACCTAGTGGTTACAATAAATGTCATACTTTACGTTTTTAGCTACTGTGCTGAGCTTGTTGAAGGGATCCATTTGAAAATTGGTCAGAAAAGCCTTAAGATGTTGATCATGCCCCACACCGAATATTGTAACTTTTCGCCAAAGGGTGTGGCCGCTACGGTGACGCAAAGTCTGAAGATTTTTCGTGAAAATAAAAGCTGCATTAACTTGACCGAGATGATCCTATCTTCTCAAAATTTCACACATTTGATGAGAGTCCAGCCCTAAAGACATCTACTGACTTATATTTCATCTAACTGATAGCGCCACCTAGTGGCAATTTTTTTTTCTTACGAATTTTCTTCTACGTTTTTCTCCAAACACGTTAACTGGACCTACCTCATATTTGCTCAGATGAGGGTTTCGGCCTTCATGATGTCACAACACGAAGTTTGTGAGTTTTCGCGAATTGCTGTGGGTGTGGCTAAGCGCTGTTCGCCAAGAAAACAACGCCAGTTTTGAGGGTCTAAACATGCACAGAAACTCATGAAACTTGGCACACACATCTGGCCTGGTAAAATGAGCCATATTTTATTGTTGATTGTGCTATTTTTACAAAAATGACTCAATAGCGCCCCCTAGAAGTTTTTAACAAAGCAGCCCCGGTTGTACGTTTAAGCAAGAACGACGAATATTTTTAGGTGTATGAGGGAGCCCAAGTCCTACAAGAAAGTCTCTTGGACCCATATGCTAAAATGAACAGGAAGTGAGCTACGAATTTTTGAATGTCCCATTTTTGACAATTTTTGCACATTCACAGGGGGCAGACTTTTGCCCACTTCTCCTACACGTTTCATCTGACTGAGTTATATATGCAGCGCCACCTAGCCCTTGAGGCATAAAAAAAAAAAAAAACCCCACATACGGTATTTTGTACAAAAAATGTAAACTCATTCTAAGTGTGATAACTAAGTCATTTATGAATATTCTTTTAGTTTCCACCACTCAAAATGTTCACTGGCATCAGACTTATCCAAACATATATATATTTTTATTTATTTTTGATAGCCTCTGTGGACATTAAAAGCAATATCGTGAATGAAGGATATGCTTAATAACTCCACGGTACATGCTCCAAAAAAAATCCCACACTTGACATGTATGCTTATAATCAAGGCCTGAAGGTATCTCGACGACAACATTCAGTTATAAATACAGCGCCACCTAGCCCTTGAGGCTTATATAAAAAAAAAAAAAAACACATACGGTATTTTGTACAAAAAAATGTAAACTCATTCTAAGTGTGATGACTAAGTCATTTATGAATATTCTTTTAGTTTCCACCACTCAAATTGTTCACTGGCTTCACACCGATCCAAACGTATGTACGTTTCCATTTTGTTTTATTCATTTTTGATTGCCCCTTTGGACACTAAAAGTAACATTGTGCAATGAGTACAACGAGCGATGATGTATATATACACTTTTACAAAAAATACCAATCAGGGCAAGTCATTGCCTAATAATAAAAAAGGACGCTGATTTTTGCAGGTCTTAACAATCACCAAAACCCGTTGAGCTTGACACACAATGGCAAAAAAAATATTCTACATGTAAACGTTTATTATGCCATTTTCAAAGAAATTTTGCTTCCAATATGCCAGTACCCCAACGTGCCAGTACCCCAACGTGCCAGTACCCCAACGTGCCAGTACCCTAACGTGCAAGTACCCCAACGTGCAAGGACTCCAACGTGGCCCGGGCTGCGAGGGCCCTTTATAGCTGCTCGCAGCTCTAGTTTTGTTTGCATTTGTTAATCGAACGTTTAAAAAAAACAAAAAAAACAAAACAATTGTGGCGTGAAAGGAACTGTAATTAACTCAGTATTAACGTGAGAATTTTGACACCCCTAATGGGGGGTCGTGATAATTTCGTCGAAAAATTTTCATCATAATTTTCATCACAAAAATGTTTGTTGAGACGAAAATTAAATGAAAACTAAAATAGAAGACATTCATTGAGGCTATAACTATAATTTCGTCAGTCTAAAACGAAAATGAAAACACGAAAATTGATGAAAATTCACACATTCCAATCAGAAGGAATGAAACGCGGGTTGGAGAAAAGAACCACTTAGAAGCTGTTCAGTGTTCAATGAACTTTATTTAAAGGGATCGTTCGGATTTTTTAACATGAATCTCAATTTCATCCTCACCTTCAGTGTGTGCGATCAGCACTGAGTTACCCCTGACAGCGTTCTGTGACACGAGTTCTGGTCCGGTGTTGGACGAGAGGAAAATAGTCCAGCAAGCTGGCTGGGGTCTCGGAAATAAAACGTTTTTCTTCTAAAAACTATTTGTGTTCAAAAGTGTGATACATTTCCACCACAATACTCCTTTTCCGAAAAATGTCAGACGCCATTACCGCCAGCCACTACTTTTTCTGTTCGTTCGTATCACTGCGCGTCGCCCTGTAGACTGCTAATCGACGCACTGCAGCCAGCTAGCTGATCCTTCCGCCTTCGAAAGGACAAACAACTTCTAGCGGAAGGATCAGCTGGCTGCAGTGTGTCGATTAGCCCTCTAATTTTTTTTTTTGCTAGGGGGTGCTATAGAGTCTTGTTGTTATGACAACATCAGAATATCAAATTTTTCGCCGGGCCCGAAGAGTGTGCAAATTTCGGTGAGTTTTCGTAAATGTTTAGGTCCTCAAAAATGCGATAGTTTGCAGAGAATAAAGAAATTACATTTTTTTTTCAAAAACAATAGGGACCTCGCAGCGGTCGCTGCTCAGGCCCTAATAATAATTTTTTCAAAAACAAGAGGGACCTCGCAGCGGTCGCTGCTCGGGCCCTAATAATAATAATTTTTACAAAAACAAGAGGGACCTCGCAGCGGTCGCTGCTCGGGCCCTAATAATAATTTTTTCAAAAACAATAGGGACCTCGCAGCAGTCGCTGCTCGGGCCCTAATAAGAATAAGAATAACGGGAATGGTGTAGAATAACATATGTGTGAAGGCCTCCAGCCTTCACACAATAAAGCTCAGTTGAGGGTCTAAATAGCTAAAATAAGCAGCTGGCAATAACTGTAGTGTGAAAATTACCTGGTTGGTTTTCTGACACTCTGCAGTTAGAGTTTCTCTGATACTCTCCAGTCATGTGCCAGTTGAACTCCTGACTGAAAGGACAGAAGTCGGCAATCTCCACTGCGCCTCCAAAAAAGGACAGCTGGTCAGCAGCAACATCTGGAATCTGTTCAAAGTACTGCAATAACATACAAGACAATTAGAATATTTGAACACCGATATTGGACTTCAATATGAATTTTGTTCTTCGATATGAATATTTCGATCTTCAGAGTATGTGCCCACCCATCAGCTGTGAAAGCAAATGTTTAACAAACAAGTAAATATTTTGGTATTTGCCTGTTTCTAAAAATGTGACGTGAGAGAGCCATACCATGCACTTGTGCTCCACTGCCACATAACAGTGGGACTCATTCACAACAACCCACTCCCATCACTAGGGATGTAACGATAAAGGCAATATCGTGATATTGTGATATTAAAACTGCCACAATATCGTCGTCGTGTTCGCGATATTTAAAAGGAACGCATTTGTTAAAAAAAGTCATGTTGATTTCCATTTGTGCAGTTCTAGCACCCTCTAGTGGCTATTTTATGAGTGCAAATTTTCATTCGGGATGTTTTGGCCTTCTTTGTTTAAAATCTATGCTAATTGTCAGGTGAAGGGGAACCTAATTTGCTTGTTAAGCGATCAATGTGTGCTTGCATTAGCAAGTAAGTAATTGAGTAAAAGTAAGTGATTGTAGGTGGTTTATATGCATCGCTGTTATGTACAAAGCGCAATATTGTGCTATTTTTTAGAATGAGCTTTTTTTTTTTTTTTTTTTTTTTTAAATAATGTCTATTGTCTGAAAACAGCAACATTCTCTGACATTTCCCCTCCCTCTTTTCAACACTTCACCAGCAACCACAAGGATCTACTACTTTGAGACTAACATGGAGCTAGCCGGCATCCCCTCAGTGAAGAATGCATCCCAGAGGAGTCACGGAAGCACTGCAAATTTAAGCTATCTAACCTAGACTTACAGACTTATATCAAGCCATAGTCTTCTTTGTCTTGTTTTGAGAATAATGATATACTTTGCAAGAGCAGAGCAGAATTTCCAGGAGGCCTTCACACATGTTATTCATTCATTCTTCTTCTTCTTCTTCTTCAACTTATTCCGCCCACATTTTTGACGTGTAACTACTTCCACATAATTCATCCGATTTTCGTCATTCCAATTTTGACATATTTCAAATATTCATGACATGCTTGGGTGCATTTTGTTTATTCCAAATATTCACCGTTTACCCACAATTTCCGATTTCGTACCCGAATTTTCCCCATTATTCTTAATCGGAGATTCTACATTTCACATTTAATCCACATTTTTCATTCGATTCAATTCATTCCACTTTCAATATTTTCCAGTAATTCACACCATGAGCTCTTCCAGATTTTCAGTTCCAAAATTCACATTTTCCGATTTCGTAGCCGATTATTCCCACATTCTAAATTTTGGAGATTCTACATTTCCACATTATTCATCCGATTCAGTACATTCCAGTATTTCATGCTATGAGCGATTCCTGCTTTTCAGTTCCAAAATTTACAATTTTCGATTTCGTGGCCGATTATTCCCGCATTATACATTTTCCATTTACTTCCACATTATTCATCCGATTCACATCATTCCAGCTTCAATATATTCCAGCATTTCACGCCATGAGCTATTCCAGCTTTCAGGTTCAAAATTCCCACCTTACCCACAATTCCCGATTTCATACCCGATTATTTCCCACATTCTACATTTTCCATTTACTTCCACATTCATCCGATTCACATCAATCCAGCCTCAATATATTCCAGCAATTCATGCCATGAGCTATTCCAGCTTTTCAGTTCCAAAATTCACGCCTTACCCGCAATTCCCGATTTCGCACCCGATTATTACCCACAATTCTCAATTTTGTACCAGAATATTTCCCACATTCTACATTTTCCATTTACTTCCACATTATTCATCCGATTGACGTCGTTCCAGCTTCAATATATTCCACCAATTCATATGGCCATTTTCCAACTTACCATGTACAGCGGCCAGTTTAGACAAATGATATGCCCAGGTTTCTCGCCAACCTGGCCCCCCAAGGCGGCGGCCATTTTGGCCGGCCAATTGATGATTGATTTCAACAGGAAGTGGCCAGTAAGTGACCTTAAATCAACAGGAAGTGACCAGATTTCAACAGAAAGTGACCTGATTTCAATAAGAAGTGACCTCATATCAACAGGAAGTGACCTTATTTGAACAGGAAGTGACCTCAAATCAACAGGACGTGACCTGATTTTAACAGGAAGTGACCTCATAACAGGAAGTGGCTAAAAATCAATAGGAAGTGACCAAAAATTAACAGGAAGTGACCCGATTTCAACAGGAAGTGACCTAATATCAACAGGAAGTGACCCGATTTCAATAGGAAGTGACCTGAAATCAACAGGAAGTGAGCATGCTAGTGCTAAGATAGCATGCTAATGCTAATGTTAGCTTTGTATGCCAATGCTAATGTTAGCTTTGCAAGCCAATGCTAATGCTAGATTAGAACGCTAATACTATATTAGCATGCTATTGCTAATGTTAGCTTAGCATGCTAATGCTAGCATAGTATACTAATGCAAATGTGACATGATTTCAACAGAGTGACTATTTCTCCATTGCTTAAATTTGCCACTCCTTACACCATTGCTGCTCGATTCTACCCTCCTTACTTCATTGCTTACTTAATTCTTCTCACTTTACAACACTGCTTATTCGATTACTTGCTACTTCCTCCATTTCTTACTTGATTTCTTCATTGTTTTCTTGTTTCTTGCTGATTTATTTTTACCTTTGTGCTATTTTTCTTCCTTCAACTGCTTCTACATTTCTGGATGAATTCAAACTATTCCAACTTCAGCATGTTAAGCTCATTCCATGTCATTCAGTATCATTCAATATCATTCATCATTCAACATTATTCCAAATCATTCCACAGGTATCATTCAGCTCTCCAGCATTCACACGCCATTTCCCCGGGAATGGCATTTCTAGTTATTTCAGTTATTCCGACCACTTTTTTTGGGAGCTATCTACTTCCACATTTTTCACCCGATTCACTCCATTCCAATTTCAAACTATTCCAAAAATTCACGCAACGACCGCTTCCATTTTTCTCAGTTCAAAAATTCACGGCTTACCCACAATTCCCGATTTCGTACTCGATTTTTCCCCATTATTCTTAATTGGAGATTCTACATTTCACATTTTTCACCCTATTCACATCATTCCAGTTTCAATATATTCCAGCAATTCATGCCATGAGCAATTCCATCTTTTCAGGTTAAAAATTCACACCTTACCCACAATTCCAGATTACGTACCCGATTATTTCCCACATTCTACATTTTCCATTTACTTCCACATTATTCATCCGATTCACATCATTCCAGCTTCAATATATTCCAGCAATTCATGCCGTGAGCTATTCCAGCTTTTCAGGTTCAAAATTCACACCTTACCCACAATTCCGGATTTTGTACCCGATTATTTCCCACATTCTACATTTTCCATTTACTTCCACATTATTCAACCGATTGACATCATTCCATCTTCAATATATTTCATTTCACGCCATGAGCTCTTCCAGCTTTTCAGTTAAAAAATTCACGGCTTACCCACAATTCCCGATTTCGTACCCGATTTTTTTCCCCATTATTCTTAATGGGAGAATCTACATTTCACATTTAATTCCACATTTTTCACCCTATTCACATCATTCCAGCTTCAATATATTCCAGCAATTCATGCCGTGAGCTAATCCAGCTTTTCAGGTTAAAAATTCACACTTTACCCACAATTCCAGATTACGTAACCGATTATTTCCCACATTCTACATTTTCCATTTACTTCCACATTATTCATCCGATTCACATCATTCCAGCTTCAACATATTCCAGCAATTCATGCCATGAGCTATTCCAGCTTTTCAGGTTCAAAATTCACACCTTACCCACAATTACGTATTTTGTACCAGATTATTTCCCACATTCTACAATTTCCATTTACTTCCACATTTTTTACCCTATTCACATCATTCCAGCTTCAATATATTCCAGCAATTCATGCCATGAGCTATTCCAACTTTTCAGGTTAAAAATTCACACCTTACCCACAATTCTCGATTTCGCACCCGATTATTTCCCACATTCTACATTTTCCATTTACTTCCACATTATTCAACCGATTCACATCATTCCAGCTTCAATATATTCCACCAACTCACGCCATGAGCTCTTACAGCTTTTCAGTTCCAAAATTCACGCGTTATCCACATTTCTCGATTTCATACCCGATTATTTCCCACATTCTACATTTTCCACTTACTTCCACATTATTCATCCGATTGACTTCATTCCAATTTGAATATATTCCATTTCACGCCATGACCTCTTCCAGATTTTCAGTTCCAAAATTCACATTTTCCGATTTCAGGCCGATTATTCCCACATTCTACATTTTCCATTTACTTCCACATTATTCACCTGGTTGTCTTTATTCCAATTTCAATAAATTCCATTTCACGCCATGAGCTCTTCCAGCTTTTCGGTTTCAAAATTCACGCGTTACCCACAATTCTCGATTTCGCACCCGATTATTTCCCACATTCTCACATTCTATATTTTCTATTTAGTTCCACATTATTCATCCGATTGACTTCATTCCAACTTCAATATATTCCAGTAATTCATGCCATGAGCTCTTCCAGCTTTTCAGTTCCAAAATTCACACCTTACCCACAATTCCCGATTTGGTACCCGATTATTTCCCACATTCTACATGGGCGATTCTACATTTCGCATTTACTTCCACATTTTTCATCCGATTGACTTCATTCCAACTACAATATATTCCACCAATTCATGCCATGAGCTCTTCCATCTTACCACGCACGGCGGCCATTTTACAACTTACCATGCACGGCGGCCATTTTACAAATGATATGCCCAGGTTTCTCGCCAACCTGGCCCCCCAAGGCGGCGGCCATTTTGGCCAATTGATTAGGTATGCCTGTGATTCTTGCCAGGATATGCCCCGACCTGAACAGGAAATGACCAGATTTCAACTGGAAGTGACCTATATCAACAGGAAGTGACCTGATTTTGACAGGAAGTGACCCCATTTTAACAGGAAGTGACCCCCATTTTAACAGGAAGTGACCCCCATTTTAACAGGAAGTGACCCGATTTCAACAGGAAGTGACCCGATTTCAACAGGAAGTGACCCGATTTCAACAGGAAGTGACCCGATTTCAACAGGAAGTTACTTAATATCAATAGGAAGTGACCAGATTTCAACAGGAAGTGAGCAGATTTCAACAGGAAGTGACCTGAAATCAACAGGAAGTGAGCATGCTAGTGCTAAGTTAGCAAGCTAATGCTAGATTAGCATGATAATGCTAACGCTACCTTACCTCTTTGACTGCCAAAGACGTTTCATGATGATTAGTAAAATTCCAATGAATGGAATGCGATCTTTCATTGAGTAGCCACACTGTATATGTAATAAAGGCAAACAATATTCTTTTTGCCTTGAAAGATGAGTTAAAATGCTCAAAAGCGGCTGGCACTGTGGATTTTTTTGTTTTGTTTTTATAACGCCTGGCAGCCAAAGAGTTACTATGCTAATGTTAATGTTAGCTTAGCATGCTAATGCTAGCTTAACATGCTAATGTTAGCTTAGCATGCTAATGCTAATGTTAGCTTAGCATGCTCATACTAAGTTAGCATTCTAATGGTAATGCTAGATTAGAATTCTAATGCTACATTAACATGCGATTGCTAATGTTAGCTTAGCATGTTAATGCTAGCTTCGTATACTAATGCAAATGTGACCTGATTTCAACAGAGTGACTATTACTCCATTGCTTAAATTTGCCACTCCTTACACCATTGCAACTCGATTCTACCCTCCTTACTTCATTGCTTACTTAATTCTTCTCACTTACCCGATTGCTACTTCCTCCATTTCTTCCTTCAACTGCTTCTAGATTTCTGGATGAATTCAAACCATTCCAACTTCAGCATGTTAAGCCCATTCCATGTCATTCAGTATCATTCAACATCATTCAACATAATTCAATATCATTCAACACCATTCAATATCTTTCAATATCATTCATTATTCAACATTATTCCAAATCATTCCACAGGTATCATTCAGCTCTCCAGCCTTCACACGCCGTTTCCCCAGAAATGGCATTCTAGTTAATCTTGTTTTAAGATTATTTATCTTTTTTCTCTCTTAGTTAGTAAATCTTAAAATTGGTAAATTTTTATGCACAATAAGCTAAAACAACCCAACAACATACTGTTGCGTTTTATTGTAAGCAAATTCCTGGTCATACTTACTAAGCTCATTTTCCCTCTTTCCAGTGAACAGGCTAGCAGCTCCAATTTTCAACTCTTCCCCCCACCAGAGATTTCCAACTCACAAACAAACAGCAGCAGCAGCAGCAGGACATCATGGCAGCAAAACAACCCCATAGGAACTGCTCTGTACCAGAATGTACAGAGGACAACAAAAACTTCTGCCACAGAAAGACTTGTGGTTGGACTTTATTTATGCATTAAATTAAATATGCCCAAGCAACTCCCAAAACGTGCATTAGTTTGTGGCAAACATTTTAATGATGACTGCTTGAGTAATTTGGGACAATACAAAGATGGATTAACAGAACATCTTTAACTTACCCCAAATTATAAACCCATCAGTATACTGCCTACAGTGTCGAAGATTGCAGAAAAAACTGGTGGCAAAACAAATAATTAACCATTTAAACACACACCCCTTATGTTCTCCGTCCCATGCAGTTTGGCTGTAAAGCTAATTATTCTGCCACCTGCTTCCTCACCGACAGCATCAGAGTTTAGCTGGATTGAGGTTGGGGTTGTTGGTTCTGTGTTCCTCGATCTCAAAAAGGCCTTTGACACTGTCAGTCATCAAATCCTTCTGTGAAAATTAGGCAGTTTTAATTTCTCCCCAAATGCAATCAAGTGTATTGAGTCTAATCTCTCTGGCCATTAGAGTCCAGTCATGTCGATCAGCAGCCCTTAATCTCTCCACCTGTCTTCCCCAAGGCTCAATTTTAGGGCCCTTGTTGTTCTCATTTTATATAAATGACCTTCCATCCGTCTGTGCTGATGTAGCTGATTACGTTCATGATAATAATGTCTCTCAGGTGGCTCAGAAGCTCTCCGATTCCATGGTTCATATCACAGCTTGGTTGAAACACTCCTGTTTGCAGTTGAATACATCTAAAACTGGCAATGTTTTTCACTAATAATTTCAATATATTTAGACATGTTCGCCATCAGATGCCAACACAGGCAGCAAAAACATGTATGCATGCTGTGGTCCTTTCACTTTATCACCTACTGTTTACCCATCTGGTGTCATCCTTGAAACCTATACAATTACTTTAGAAGCGAACTGTAAAAATTCTTGATAAGAAACGGAATAGCTCACATCATTTTTCAATATTACAAAAATATGTTACTCACCTGGGAAAACATGGTTAAATATTCATATCTATGGCTAATCTATAAAATCATTCATGGTCTATCATCCCCTCCTCTTTTATTAACATTTGAACAACTGACCATAGGAGAACCTGAGGTGCAGCAAGAGGAGACTGTAACGCAAGGCTGACACTTTTTTGTGGCACGAATTGGCACGACTCGAGTCGTGCCAGTGCGCAAACTAGTCGTAAACTGGCATGAAGTGTGCGTAAACCTGTCGTGACTGCGTGCCATGTCGGGGCAAAAATTTTGAAATGTTCTAAATTTTTGTCACGACAAAATTTTGCAAGCGGGTCGTGAACTCTGCGTAAACTTCGTGAACTCGTCGGGACGGTGCAGGAAGGATGGCTTTTGTCCTGGCCATGAAAAAACGGACTAGCTCTACACACTCGGCAGGGTTCTCGAGCGTGCATGGGTGTTCGCTCAACCAGTCTACATGGAGAAGGCATTCAACCGTGTACCTCTGGGAATTCTGAGTTGAGTACTTTGGGAGTATGCAGTACCGAACACCCTGTTTGGTTCCTGCATGACCGATGTCTGGCCGAGTTTGGCCTGCATTACCGGCAGTAAGTTGGACTCGTTTACGATGAGGGTTGGACTCCACCAAAGCTGCCCTTTGTCACCGATTCTGTTCATACCACTTTTGGACAGAATTTCTTGGCCAAGGCATTGAGTGTGTCCATTTTGGTGACCTCAGTATTGCATCTCTGCTCTCTGCAGATAATGTGATACTGATCATGTGTTCATATGTGGTACGGCTTCATCATCACCCATGATTTCCAACTCTCACTGGAGTGGTTCATTGCAGAGTGTGAAACTGTTGGAAAGAAAATCAGCAGCTCCAAATCTGAGACCATGGTTCTCAGTCGGAAAAGGGTGCCCTCTTCAGATCGAGGATGAGATCCTGCTCCCAATGGAGGCTTTGTGCAGTGTCTGCAGTGATGCGGATAGGTTGTGGTGAAGAATTAGATGTTTTCAAAGGCAAAGCAGGTCAATCTATTATTTCTGCCCTGAACTATGGTCACAAGCTGAGGGTCGTGACACAAACAACAAGAACTTGGATAAAAGCGGACAAAATTTGTCTCCTCCGGGGTGTCAGACCGCTTAGAGATTAGAAGCTCAGTCATCCTGAAGGGACTCAGAGTAGAGCAGCTGTTCCTTTGCATTGAGAGGAAACCAAAGAGGTGGCTCAGGCATCTGATCAGGATGCCTCTTGGAGGCGTCCTGGTTGTGACGAGTAAAGAGTAACTAATCTTATTCCTAGAGTCACACATTTTCAAAAATAAACCTCCAAATTAATAGATATTTCACATTATTCCTTCCACCTTCCTTGACTGAACCAACCATTTCAACTATAAATGTCATCTTACTCCCGATTTATTTATTTATTTTTTATTTTATTTTTTATTTTTTTATTTTTTTAGGTATTTAACTCCTTCTGCATTGGTCGCTCCATGTCTATACCTCGTACATCGTGACATTAATTCAACAGCATTTCAGTTCTGCTTCAGGTCTTCTATATTCACACAGAATTGCTACAGAAATCACGTTGTCTAGTGATGACAGACTGCTAGTCAGACAATTCATCCTAATTTCTCTATATTAATAAGACACAGATTCCAAGTAAATATGCTTTTTAAAGTGGAATGGTAAAATGGTCTACTATTTTATATTGCACTAATCTCGGTCCTTGAGGGCCACAGACCTGCAGGTTTTGGATGTTGCCCTTCTCCAACACAGATGATATATGATCCGCTCATCAGCAAGCACTGATTACGATAACGATCCCATTGTATTGGAAGTGGGCAACCTGCAAAACCTGAAGTAGTCCGGCCCTCGAGGACCGAGATTGCCCACCCTGAAGCCTGATTTATGTCTCCACGTTTGCCGTGACGTCTCCATGTGAGCCTCAAGTATACTGAGGCCTTGATACTACACCATATGGTGCGCTTTACAATGCCTCACATTCACCCATTCACACCCATATTCACACATCACTTGTCGACTGCTTTCCATGCAGGGCACTACTAGGTCCACTGGGAGAAAATCGGGATTCAGCGTCTTGCTCAAGGACACTTGAACATGATCACCAGTTGTGAGGATCAAATCCACAACCTCACGAACCGAAGACGACCACTCTACCACTGAGCCATGCTGCCCCTAAGTAATTGAGAAATGACCATTCTATTACCTCAAAATTAGTACAATAATTGTTTGAATGCACAATAGCAGTTACTGAAAATTTAATAACAAACATAGATGAAAACTAATTTCAAACTCTATTCAGGTTAGGTTGGTGGACTGTGTACCTGATACTCCAGTGGCAACTCGAGTGGGTATTTCTGCAGGTTGCAGACAGCCACAGCTAGCTGGTCCTGTCTGCACATCAGGTGCAAAGGAGAGGCTCGGACTCTGTCACAGTAAGGCATGACAGCATGTTTTCTGAAACAACAAACCAAACGATTTTCAAGAGAGTTGAAATTTATTGAAGATTTTTTAAATCCAAATGATTGCTGTATTGTGGTGTGGTAGTGCATAAAACATACACAACTAACTCTGAAAGAAGTGCAGCTAAAATAGATTAAAATCTTGTGAGAAATTATGGAATACAAATTATTTAAATGTAAACAGTGGCGCCTCAAATTCTGTGATGTCGGTCAAATTTCGGCTTGGTTGTCTTGCAAAATAAAAAAGGGATAATAACTTCATTCATTATATTTGGAATAATTAATTTCACAAGGTTATTTTTGCTTAAATTATGAATTAAAAAAAAATACATGTTGCATGTTACATATTCAATACTAGAGGTGCAACAATTAATCAACTACAATGAACATTTAATCAATTATCAAATGAATCGGTATTCTTATAATCAATTATTTGTTTAGATAACTTTTTAATAAGAAATTCTCAAAATGCTCAGAATTTCAGCTTCTGAACAGTAAATATTCACCAATTTCTATTGTCCTCCAGGATAGAAGACCGAAAAAAATTAAACTTTTTCACAGGTGTTGGGCCGAAATCTCGTAAGTCATAATAACTTTCATACTTTTCCAAAAATCTGTATTAGTGGTCAGTCCACGTGTTATTTATTTAATTATTTATATAAATAAATAAATATTACTTATTTATACATTTTTATTATTTTTTATTTTTTTACAAATTACTGACCAATCTAAAGTACCCTGTTCAAGTTACCTCCATGGGGCCTTATAAATCAATGCTGCAGGAGTGTGGTGCTCAAATTTTAAAGATTCAAAATAGCGGACTTCCTGTTAGGTTTAGGATATGACTCCAAAAGACTTTTGTAGGACACAGGCTGCTTATTACGTATGTAGATCCACTCTACTATTCGCTGCAGAACATAGCCACAAGCAAACAACGCCTCTGTAGAGCCTATAGGGAAGGGCTGATGACTCCTACATCATGAAGTTAATGCTTTTGCATTCATAGTCTTATGCTACGTTTAGAAAGCCTGGCAAGCCACACCCACTTTCTTTAAAGAAATAAGTGAGTCTGGAAAAGCTGCCATTCACCATGATATAGCCCAGTTCGAAACAGCCAGGCAAATCAAATGTATATGCTGTGACGGGAATGAAGTCCATTCTCCTCCTAATATTATAAATCAAGTTTTTACCGCAACAACAGCAGCAAGTCATTAATCACTGCTGTCTCTCTTTGGCAAACCATGATGAATTTACTTTGTCTCCATCAACCGCCCCTGTTTATTACTTGGCTTAACCAAGAGTTAGTAATAGCTAGACAACAACACTTTTCTGAAATTATTAGTAGGAACCTCAACAATACACGCACTCTATTTGCAGTGGTTGACAAACTCACAAATCCCCCAAATCAAACAGCGCCAGAACTCCTCTCAACAGATAAATGCAATGAATTTGCCTGCTACTTTAGTGAAAAAGTACAAGCCATCAGGTCAAACATTGTTACAAACCAGCAAAATAACAAAATGATGCAGCACTTAAAATCACCTAGGAATAATTTAATTACCATGACAGAATTTGACTCAGTGGATCAAAATACTGTAGTAGACTTGCTTCAGCAATTGAAACCTTCCACGAGCTTTCTTGACTCAATACCATCTGGCTTTTTTAAAACCATTGTGAAATCTGTTCAGATCGATTTACAACAAATAATTAATTGCTCACTTCAATCAGGTGAGCTTCCTAAATCTCTGAAAGTAGCCGCCGTCAAGCCCATTCTAAAAAAAAAAGAGAACACTGGATGTCTCCTTGCTAGCAAATTATAGACCAATCGCAAACCTTCCCTTCGTAACTAAAATAGTTGAAAAAGTGGTTTTTAATCAACTCAGCAATTTCTTTAGCTTAAACTGACTTTTGGATAAATTCCAGTCAGGTTTCCGACCTCATCACAGTACAGAAACAGCTCTGATTAAAGTACTGAACGATATAAGATTGAGCACTGATTCAGGGAAGGTATCGGTGCTCGTCTTGTTGGACCTCAGTGCAGCATTTGACACGATTGATCATAATATACTGTTGGACAGGCTGGAAACTTGGGTGGGGTTAAATGGAACAGTCCTTAAATGGTTCAGGTCCTATTTAGAGGAAAGGAGTTACTTTGTGAATATTGGAAATTTTGAATCTGATCGAAAGGCCATGACATGTGGGGTCCCTCAAGGGTCAGTCCTTGGACCCCTGTTGTTCAGTCTGTATATGATACCTTTGGGTCAAATGCTTCAGAACGTCGATGTTGACTATCATAGTTATGCAGATGACACACAACTGTATTTATCAATGTCCCCAAATGACAGCAGTTCTATTAACGTAGTGTCATTTTCTAGAGCAAATTAACAACTGGATGAACCAACATTTTCTTCAGCTAAACGAAAACAAAACGGAGCTCATTGTTTTCGGCAATAAAGAAAAGAGGATTTGCTGTTTAAAAAAACAGCTTGAGTCACTGTCTTTAGAAACTAAAGACCAAGTTTTGAAATCTTGGGGTACTAATAGACTCAGACCTGACCTTCAGCAATCATATTAAATTCATCACTAAAACAGCCTTTTACCAGCTGAAAAACATATCCAGACTGAAGGACTGCATGCTTCAAGCAGACCAAGAGAAGCTTATCCATGCTTTTATCTCCAGCAGACTAGATTACTGTAACGGTCTTCTGACTGGACTCTCTCAAAAGAACATGAGACAATTGCAGCTAATTCAGAACGCTGCCGCTCGAGTTCTGACCAAAACAAAGAGATCAGAACATATTAATCCAGTACTTAAGGATTTACACTGGCTCCCAGTCAGCTGTAGAATCGATTTTAAAGTTCTGCTACTCGTCTATAAATCACTAAATGGTTTGGGTCCTGAATATATCCAAGAAATGCTGATTGAGTACAAACCCAGCAGGGCTCTGAGATCGACAGACTTGGGCCAACTAGTGGAACCCAGAGTTCGAAGCAAACATGGTGAGGCTGCATTTAGCTATTATGCTGCACACAGATGAAATAGGCTACCAACAGAAGTGAAGTCAGCCCCGAGTGTAAATGCTTTTAAATCCAGGTTAAAAACGTTGCTTTTATCTTATACCTTTGATTAGGGACTTTTAAACAGCTTTAATTAAGTGTTTTTTTTTATTATTTTAAAATAATGTTTTAAGATTTTTAATGTATGTTCTTTTTAGTAAATTTTGTAACCTATTTTCATTTATTTTTCTTCCTCTGAATGTTAACTACTGTTTTTTGATGCTTATGTGTTGTCTTTCCTTGTGTAAAGCACATTGAGTTGCCTTGTGTATGAAATGTGCTTTACAAATAAACTTGCCTTGCCTTGCCTTGCCTAAACATGGAGAAACTTGACTACACGTGGCGAAAATAGACTCAATAGCAAATGTTACGAACAAAGCACAGCACACCAGGACAAGAGAAGACAAGGTACAACAATGCTCCCACACCCACGTGAAACAAACACCACTCCCTTATACCAGCACTCACGAGACAATAACCAGACACACCTGGGAAACACAATAGGCAGAGGGCACTAATTGGGTCACAGAAACAGGGAAGGGCGACACACAGGTGGATGCGGTTAACTGTGACCAGCAGTAGCAGAGACGAAGAAGCTTGAGACTTTGGCGGCTGAGACGAAGACGCTTGAGACCTTGGCGGCTGAGACGAAGAAGCTTGAGACTTTGCCGGAGAAGACGAAGAAGCTTGAGACTTTGGCTGCTGAGACGAAGACATTTGAGACTTGCTGGGGCTGCTGAGACGAAGACATGAAACTTTTGCTGGGGCAGCTGAGACGAAGGAACTGGAGACTTTGGCTGCAACAGCTGAGACGAGGGAACTTGGGACCTATGAACAGAGTTCTCTGAGACGGAATGAGATAGGATTTCTCTAGGTTGACCTTGAGGCCGAGACCTGCCACATGTTCCAGAAGCACACCCATGTCTCGGAGTGCCTGAGCTCTGGACGGTGCGCATATCAGCCAGTCGTCCAGATACGGGAGCACTTTCATGCCCCCCGACTGCAGGGGTACAAGGGCTGCCTTCATCACTCGTGTGAACACCCTGGGAGAGAGTGACAGACCGAATAGGAGTAACCTGAACTGCCAGTGGCGACCTCTGGAGGCAAAGCGGAGAAACCTCCTGTGCTGATGGGCCACAGGGACATGGAAATAAGCATCCTTCAGGTTGATTGAGGTGAAACATTTTCCCCGGCCGACCGTCCTCAACACAGCCAATGTAGTCAGCATGAGGAAAGGTAGCACCTTGAGATAACGGTTGAGCCCTCTCAGATCCAGGATAGGAGGGAATCCGCCTGTCTTTTTTTTGGAATGAGGAAGTAGGGGGAGTAGAATACCCCTGGGTGCTTCGATAGCGGACTTGGCTAGGCTTCAGCCGGGTCCTTTTAGCATTCTGTTAAGATTTGGATGTGGTGGGACCCAAAGGGGGAGTAACCAGACAGGAAGAGGACTGGTTCCATCCAGAAAATAACTTCATTGAAGGGACTGAATGTGGACTGACTGAGTAAGGCGTGGACATGAGGTGGCATGGCGTGAAGACTTGGCATGGCGTGAAGACAATGAAGACAATGTTTCAACAATGCCTGGGATGTACAAAGGATGACACCACAAGCTGGCTGCTACCATATCATTTTTTTTGCCTCTACAACATTAATGCTCAACCATACAGCAGAAAAATAATGGACTTTCATGACTCTTGCAATTTGCCACTGACTTCTAAAGGTTTGTGTGTTTGTGTTTTCTTTGTATCTGCTAAGTAAATGTGCTTCAAGTGCTTTAAGCAGTTACTGTATGTTACAATTAGACCTTGCAGTGTAAAAACTACCTGGCCTGTTTTTTTTTATTTTTTTATTTCCATTTCATTCCACTACGGTTGCTATATTTGCACTTTGTTTACATTTCAATTGTGAAAAAAGGTGGTTTATATGTTGTACTGTAATAAAGTGTGAAGCACCAATCACAAATCTATTGTTCAATAATTATTACCAAATTTCGTCAAAAATATCGTCACCGCACATTTCTTTGAAATATGATATTATTTTTAAGCCCTTAGTACAAACATACTTTGCGGGAAGACCATGTGTCTGGAACACAAGGTATTGTAAGATTCTTTCTAGAGATAGACCGATATGCTTTTTTCAGGGCCGATACCGATTCCGATTATCGGTAGTCAAGGAGGCAGATAACCGATATTTGAAGCCGATATTCATTTGCAGTAAAAGTTAAAATGTTGGCACCAAATTTTTGAATAATGCAAACCCTAACCGTTCTTTACAATGGATTCTCACACTGCACTTTTCATTTTACATCCTTCTATCTGCAATAAGACGTTGGTGGCGGGGGGAGTTAAATGTGGGGGCCAATGTGACATTACCTTTTATAGCATTTGGGATACTTGTAGTTTTATTCTATAAATGTTATATTTTTATATTTTGAAGTAATAGGAGGAACCCTGTCATTCAAAATGTGCATCAGCTGTGGCATTACTTATTACTACAGCAAAAAAATAAATAAAAAAAATTCCATGAGAAAAACTATTCATCCCTGAACACCATACAGTTCTTGTAGACCTTATTATGATTAGTTATTGTTACCATATAGACAGTTTTGATAAGCTGAGGATCTTAAATCGAGAACAGCAATATCATGCTACTCCTCTCTACAAGAGAACTGTCAAAAGACACTTCATCATGTAGTTTACTGCCACTTAGGATGCCCCAATCAACGCAGAAAAAGGTAGAGTAAAATAACTTGGCTATAATAATAGTAAGAATAACTTGGTTAAACAGACATTGTTGCGGTGGACCGCTGCCACTTTCTGCTGTTTAATGTGTTTTACACTTATAGACACGTGTGTGTATATGGGCACACTATTCTCTCACTACTGTACTGTACTGTATCACTTAATGGCACAGATGTACTTGTCTAAATAATAACTGGGCTGCAACATTGCTAATTCACATTAACAAGCACTATCTTAGCTGTCCACATGAATAGTTACTAACACACGAGAAAGTTATACAACGCACCAAACATGAGCTCATTATTCAAAGTATGAGGCACGTAACGAAATTACATCACTGAACATTAATTGCAGCCGTGTACGGCCGTAGATGTTACATATTAGTGGCATCCATTGAGAGGATAATGTCCCAAATGACGGCAGACATGACGTGAAAAGAGAGACAAAACGAGCAAATAAGCACACTATACTTTAGTGCACTTCTCTACTAATGCCAAACATACGGAAGAGAACACGTTCGTGTAGTTAAACGGTGTTTAAGACACTTAATTAGTTACGGAGCGGACTTTAACGAGGTGCACAACGAGCTGTCAATCAAATCGACGTCGAAGCTTAAGGCACACAATGGCAAACCAGTGCGACAAATAAACACAATATAAAGTAACTAAACGCTATTTAGTGTCACTGTGGCATCTAACTGCATAATAACCGCTATGCAACTAGTAGTGGACGTGACCCAGAATGCAATGTGTGCGTCACGAGAGGTAAATATAATGACATTACTCTACTCTTAACATGGAACTAGACAATATAATAATGACAACTGTTAATATTTGGAACCTTTCTAACAAACATTATTTACTTAATTAAGTGAAAATGTGTGTGATTCCCTCCCCGAGTAGTTCAAGTAGCGAATTACCTACTGGGTGTTAGCCTACATGCTAAGCTGAACACACCACTGTTAGCTAGCGGGGATTCAATGCAAGGCAATGCAGCTCCATTCATATAGTGCATTTAATACACAACATAATTCAATGTGTTTAGCTTATCATGGTGAAACGATCGGCGGAGTCTCTTCTCTTTTAACTTACCTTCGAAGCATGTGTCTGTCGCGTTGTGTCCGTGGGTGCGTGTGTGACCGGCTACTGTGATACAGGCATACACTACTGATTGGTTCTAGCTCTTGCACGGCTAACCAATCAAATGCTGCTATGGGCGTTACATTGCTGGAGTTGGACTCCATAACAGACAGAGACGCTCTGGGCTGCATTCGAAGCGAAAAGACGGAGTTTTAAATGGATCGCTCATATCGGCCGTCAGATTAATAAAACAGACCGATACCGATATGTACCAATATGTCAAATATCGGCCCCGATTATCGGCCCGACCGATTATCGGTCTATCTCTAATTCTTTCTAAGTATCGAATAGTAAATTTTGTCACATAACATTCTATACGATATAATCGGTATTATTGACCTCTGTCTCTGTCTGTCCATCCAGAACTTGCAGCTCTTCATGACAAAATCACAGCCCAGTCCACGGCCCCAATTAAGAGTCTGCGCCAGGCTATAGTTGGCTCTGTACCACCCAGTGTCCTCCATAATGGCCAACGTCATTCGAGAAAACACCCTGCTCTGGGTGTGGGAGCCTGTCATTGCTTCATTCTGAGTGAGGAAAGAACAAATTAAAGGAAAGAAAAGAGTCAAAATTAGTGACCACAACTTTTATAAAGTTCTTAATACAAATGAAGTACAGTTACCTCTAACAGTCTCTTTTCCCAATGATTGAGTTCAGTACCCATACCCCCCTGATTCTCCAACTCCATTCCCTCTAAGATTGGACACTGGAAATGCCTTCTTACCTCGTCCTGGGCACAGAGAACACAAAAACTTGAAAGGTCTTTCAGAACAGAAAATAAACAACTACTGATATTGAATTAACAAGTGTTGAACTGAATTGAATTAAACTGAAATGACTATCTTTATTGTCATTAAAAAAAAATACCAACAAAATAAAAGACCTTCACTAAATTCATAAAACTTTCCAACAAACTAATTTCCAAATGAATTATTTTCAGTCTGGGTGTTTCTGTTTTTGGGGTTGTGTAATGTCTGCCTGGCAGCAAAAGTTCAAACAGGTGATGTCCAGGGTGGGAGGGGTCTGTGATTATTTCTTGTGCCATCCTGAGGGAACAAGAGCTGTACAGTTCAAGGAAAGGCAAATGACAACAGGGCTGTATTAATGACCCCCTTGTGCAGCTGGGAAACCAAATAGACATGGTGTGCCATGATGCTATCTGTGGAGCAGCGATAGAAGCCCACCAGCCAGTGTAAGGTTGTTGCTCCTGATGACCCACGGGAAGTGAAGTCTGCTGTGCCTTCAAACATGTTCAATGGGAGACGGTCCTGGGGCCTCATTTATAAAGCTTGCGTACGATCAAAATGAGGCCAAAACACTACGTACGAACATTTCTGCGCCAAAGGTGGTATTTATAGAAAACCGTAAACAATCCGCACATTCTGGAGAGATGGGAAAACAGCGACACAATCAGCTTTGTGGTGCATTTATATTCCTGAAATTCCATGTATGCTGAATGTTGGGTCACATTAATGTTTGTTTTGCAGACTTGCTCCAATGTCACAAGCACGCAGCGGGGCGGAAAGCATGCGAATGAACATTTTAAACGTCAGTCTTCTCTCGTTGATCACCTATCCTGAAAAGGCCTCATGCAACAAATCATATGAATAACAAATAATGTGGACACATACTGCAAGCATTACATCATCGCGCCGCGCAACAATATGCGCCTATAGTAACTTTACCCGCCCGTCGTGCAATTGCCACAATATGATCCATGCAGCCGTGATTCTGTATGAAGATCCATAAGCAACACATTGGGAATATTAACTCTTTGACCGCCATAAACGTTTAAAAACGTTCAGTATAATACTAGGATTGGCCGCCATAGAGGTTAATTGACGTCTACTATGTTTTTTTATGGAAACGGGTGGAGGAAAGCCTTGGGCAGCTGTGCTCCAAGTATCAAGCCGATCGGGTTACTATATGAGTATTCCTGGCCACTAGATGGCTGTGATGAGTCTTTTGGACAAGATCGGGTAGGAGACAACAGTAGAAGAAGAGAGGCGGAGCTAGAGTGTTGAGGGGGAGAGAATGGCTAACTTGGCTAAGGGAGTCAAAAAGGCTACAGATGGCAATCAGCTCACGCTTGATCCTTATTTTCAAAGCTCAAAAGCATCGACCAGTGCTCAAGAGCACAGTGATGACGGATTTAAGTCATAGTTGAAGCGGTGACGCGGCCGTTTCGACCACGTCCTAAGGCCCCACCGGCTAGCGATGCTAATAACGTCCTAAGGCCCCACCGGCTAGCGATGCTAACACCGGAGAAAAGTGGTGCACAACCGAGCACGTCTGCACAGATGACGTTTCATCGGACGATGACGACTACTATGGGTCCGATGCAAGACAGTCTTGGACAGTCTTCCAAAGAACGTGAAGGTAAGCGCTAGGGGTGGGACAAAAAAACGATTCGACCGAACCATCGGTCGTTAAGGGGAGCTAAACGGCCGTATCGGTAGCAGACTTGTCAACCGATACAAAATCCGCCGGGAATCCTTAGATACATTGCTTGTAAAGCTGTGGACCGGATATCGCGTTGCTGTGAATCGGTTGCGAGTGAGGCTTTATGGTTTTCATAACAATAGCAAGAGTTCTGCACCGTGCTCTACTTGTTTTGTTTAGATTTCAGTAGCAGCACTATTCAAGCTACTTCCGTGTTTACAGAGAGCTAGCAAAGTAGCGCTCAGAGACGCTTCATTTCCCGGATGTTGTAAACATAATGCAAAGACGTTACGCACCTTGGGGGGGAGCCAACCGTCAACGCCGTGCTCGCGACACGGCGCGTGCGCGCACAACGAGTGACAACATGCAACAGTGGAGACAGTTAGCAGAAGCCGGTGCCGTACATCTTGGTATTTCCCATGGCTATCGAGTCCACTCGGTGCACTTGTATGTCCCGGGCCGGCGTTGGTACTGCGCGCGAGCCAAAAAGAATAACTCCCGTGACGATCCAATGCATGGATTCAAACGACACAGGTATGTCCCACAGCCAACACACCAGCTAAGCTAAAAGCACACTGCAAGTATCTCATTTCTCAGTTTGTGGCTCCCTGTCAATGTACACAACTAGCATGAGCAGTAGGGAACTGAGACGTGCCCGCAATTACGTCATCAAACTCAAAATGAACGACAGCCCAAAAAACAAAACAAACAGTAGTGATTCCGTGGTCATCATCGTGTCTCAGATTTAAAAAAAACAAAAAAGATGTCATACATTAACCAAAAATGAATGTGATGGCAAAGAAAAACCAAAATTGTTAAAAACAAAAATTGTTGATAAAAAGGTTAGGGCACTTTTGGAAATATTTTTGGATATATTAAGTTGTTAAAATGTCTGATAGATTTATTGTTCCATAAGGTGGCTTCATATTTCTTTTGGCTGGACGGTAGGTTTATTTCATGTTTCTGAAATACTTCACAATGTGCACATTTTCTGTTTAATTTTGTTGGTGTCTTTTTAAAGGTTAAATATTTATATTTCAAATTGAATTATCAGCCTTTTGTTTTCCTGATCCTGATTTTGAATTAAAAACAAAAACAAAAAACAATTATAACTGTTAATAACAACTAATAAATATTTAAACTGATAAATTTTTCAGTCATATCGCCCAGCCCTTTGTTTCGGTCCATTTAAATAATTGATTCAATATATAAAAATATAGAAGACATTGTTGTTGTTCTTTTTTTACACATTTGTAGATACTGTAAAAATGTGTGGTGTTTTAAGATTGTTTACAAGCAACAAATGTCACTATAAGATTTGAATATTGAAATTAATCGTATCGAATCGAAAATTGTATCGTTCCCAAACTTAATCGAACCGTATCGAACCGTTCTGTTCTGAAAGATAATCGTTTTTCAATCGAATCGCAACTTGTGTATCGAGATACATATTGAATCGGCCTCATGTCAGAGATTCCCACCCCTAGTAAGCGCTAACATGCTAAGAGATTGCTCGTAAGATTACTTTCCGGGCGATCTGCTAGCAGCGTGTGTAAATGTGCTGATATACACTAAAACATCTATTACCTATACAAACGTGAATGTATATTTTATAGATCGTGCTCACAGCAACGTCCAACCGCTGGTTCTACGACAAAGAAACGTCAAAACAAAACAAAAAAACGTTTTCAATACACCGCAAAAATAAAAGGAAAGTCTTTCGATAGTATTGTAATTGTATATGTTTCTTTCAGCTCCCCCTCATAGGGCCCAAAGTGACCCTTCTCACAGTGAGCAGAACAAAGGTAAAAAGAAAAGATTCTCCACAGCACTAATAAAATATTTGATGGTAAACGTCTTCTATAATTTACAGAATGTGCATCAACCAATACACCCAAGAAAAAAAGGTAAACATATGCACACACACACACACACACATTGCATCACACTGCTCTAAAATGATATGATATTGAAATGTATATTTGCAGATCCCAAAGATTCTGGCTGGCTTGAAGTTGATGAATTCGGCTGGCAGCCAACCATCTTCCCCTTTGCTGCAAAACCAGGACCAAGGGATGCTGCAGCAGAGCTGAATTCCCACCTGCCAGCTGACATCCTGGAGCTCTTCATCACGGATGAACTTCTCCAGCACATCGTTCATCATACCAACCTCTACGCAAATCAGTCCATGCAGAAGCAGACTGACAAAAACTGTTGCGCACGTGTAAATAGTTTGCAAAGAGTTTTCCAAATTGTTTGTTCTGATTGCTACTGTTGCATGTAAATAAACTGTTATTTTGCAATCATAAACATTTTTTATTGTTGGGGTAGTGTTTTATAGAAGTTTAGGTGTTTGTAGAATCACTCATGCAAAAAAAAAAAAGTGCCAAATTCACTAGAGTGCATGAAATAACATCGTTTCACAAAAAGCTTGATTTCTCCGTATTTTGGAAGAAAATAGAGGATTTGGGTGAAACGAAGCTGTTTTCTATTGTTGATTACTGAAGATCCGAATAAGGTAGAAACAAACTGAGACTTCAATCTTTCATTTGGTAGTATCCGCGTTTCCATAGTCCTAACACAACATTTTCTGTGGAGCTTGAAAGATCAGTAAAATTCTGTAAATCAGCTGGCAGTATGGGGTTACCTTTTCCGAAAATGGCTGGCAGTCAAAGAGTTAACAACAATAATAGGGTGGCCTATTGATTGCCTAATTTAGTAAATAAGTCAAGTCTGAGTAAAGACAATAAAAGTGGTCAAATTATTTTCTTTATATGACCTTTAAATCACAGCAAAGTATTATTATTATCATGATTATTATTATTATTATTTCTTTCCTTAAAAAAATAATAATCTGCCACTGTGCGCCCTGGTGCGGCATTATCGCACCTCATCCCGCTTGCTTATATTGGCCTTCCGTGACTCGATCTCTCCAATGAGGGTTTTTTTTTTTTTTAAGGCTCTTTTTTTTTTAATGATTTTTTTTTATAGGACCTACTATTCGCACAAAAATTCTATGTATATCATGGTGAAGTTAGTTAGCCTTCTTTCTTGCCTTTTATTGACCGTCCAAATTGTTTCGATTTGGTGTTCGCCAACACGTGGTGATGATTAATTAGTTGAGTTCCATTGCCAAATATGGGGTGAAATAGGCGGACTTGGGACGGGGAACGGCGTGGTATCTGCTGTGCACACCGGTTGAGATCCTGTGGCATTTATAAAGGGAACTTGCGTGCAGATATGCGTATATACGCATGGTTTTATAAATCACATTTTTTTTTTCTGCGTACATGAGTTTTGAGTTTCATTCGTACATACATTTCTGTGCAGGTTTTCACGCACAGTTTGATAAATGAGGCCCCTGGACTTCTGGCAGGCCATTGTAGTACTCACATTCTTCACTACAAAGCAGTGTTGTTGTAATACATGCAGATTGTGGCATGGCATTATCTTGCTGAAATAAGCAAGACGTTGCTTGGATAGCAGCATATGTTTCTCCATTAGGGTGCCTTCACTGATGTGCAAGTTACCCATGCCATGGACATGCAGACTGCATCATACCAACACAGATGCTAAACTTGGCGCTGATAACAATGTGGATGGTTCTTTTCCTTCTTGGACATGACATCCATGATTTCCAAAAACAAATTTAACTAGAGCTGCGCCGGCCGGGCCAATTTGGGGTACTTGCATGTTGGGGTACTGGCACATAGGACTAAGAATTTATTTATTTTTATTTTTTGAAAATGCCACAATAAACCTTTATATACAGATTTTTTTTTTGCCAGGTGTGATAAATATGCAAAGCTGAATGAGTTTTCGTCAATATTAAGATCCCCCCAAAATACTGTTAATTATATATATATATATATATATATATATATATATATATATATATATATATATATATATATATATATATATATAATAATATTGATGGCCGATAATTATCGGCAATTATCGACCAATTTGATGTCAAACAGATAATAGCATTAAAAAAAAACGTCTTTGGAACACTTAGAACATTAAAAAAACGCATTTACACGTTATTGGGAGCAAATGAGATAGCAGTCAGCTATTAGCATTCAGATTTCAACATTCCCACATAATTTCTGCAGAAATTGCACTTCGTCTAGTTATGATTTGAGATTTGCACAATAAATGTGATCCAAAGTAAATTTATTATTTCATTGTTTAAATCCATTTCACTTCTATAAAGGACTATGTCAACCAGCAAGCAAATTATTTAAAAAACAAACCAAAAAACAAACAATTCTATACCGTGATACATACTGTTACCGTGAAGGGCTGCAGTTTATGCTGTGGTATGAATTTTTTTGGCCATATCGCCCAGCCCTACTTCAAACTTGGCCTGGATCATGTCAGGAACTGGGCCAACAACAGAACAAACAAAATCTTGACTTTTCGAACTACTATATGACGGGTGTGGGGCATCAAATTTTGTTTCATATTTCCTTCACCAGGAAATAGTAAATGCTTAATAATTCCCCTATACATGCTCTGAAGATTCCCAAACTTCACATGCATAGTCACAACCTGAAGGTATCTCGATGACAATATGCTGTTGTAAACATAGAGCCATCTATGGGGGGTGCGGTTGTTGGGGTGCTTTCCCTGGTGCCCGGGGCGGTGCCGTCCCGGCGCGGTCCGCTGCTCCATGCCCGGCGGCGCGGTTCGGGGCGGGTGGGCCTCTGGTGTGCCCCGTGGTTCCCTCTCCCCCTCCCCCTTCCTCCCCCCCGTCGCCTCTCCCTCCTCGCCCATCCTCCTCTGCCTCCCGGTCCCTTTTCCCTTGTCGCCCTCCCTCCTCCATCAGGGGGGATGGACTGCAGTGCCTGGCAGCGCTGTGGTCCCCCCCATCTGTGTCCCTGCCCCACCACTTTGTCCCTCCATTTCCTTTTTTAATGCACCATACATATACATATTCATTTTTTGGGGGGGATGCAGGTGTATCGGAGTAGGGGAAATTTTTTTCCCTCTGCTCCGACTCACCTGCTCCCAATTTTAATGCACCACACGCACACCACGCCGGTGGTCGGGGGGGGTGGCGGCTTGTTTGGGGGGGGTGGAGGTATGGGTGGGTGGGGGCTTGGGTGTTGGGGGTCGGGGTGTGTTCGGGGGTTTGGGGGCCGGGGGTGGCGGGGCCTGGGTCGTGGCGGGTGGCGGGTTTGGGTGGGGTGCGGGGGGGTCGTGGGGGGATGGGGGCTGGGGACCGGTGGGGCGCTGTGGGGACCCGCCGGGCCTCGTTCTGCGGCCTTGGGCTCGGGGGTGTGGGCCGGGGCTGGGGCGGGGGTGTTCCGGGCGTCTGGGTCGGCTCGCCGACCGGTGTCTGCTCGGGTGGCGTGGGGTGGCCTTGGTGCTGCCGCGGCCTGGGGATTCCGGGTAGGGGGGGGGGGGGGGGGTGTTCGCTTTGCTGGATCGCGGTTGACGGCTTCTTTCTTTGGTGGTGGTCCTTATGCATGCCAGATCCATCGCACCAGCATCTACTGAAACTCAAACAGAATTTGCCTCTCCCTCCCACAGCCCCTTGAATCAGTGGGTGCTGGTGTCTGTGGATCTCACTTTGCTTTATCCTTCCCTCCTTCCTCTCTTTAGTTTTTCCTCTGGTCACTTGAGATCTCAGTTTATTGGAAGTTTGAGGTTTCTGGGGTTGGCATAAGACTCTGGTTTTGTAACCACGCAGGAGGGGTTTGGTTGGTGCTGGATTTCACTTTGATGGATTGGATGTACTGGCTTCTATGGATCTCACTCTGCCTCATCGATCCTTCCCTCCTTCCTCTCTTTATTTTTTTCTCTGGTCTCTTGAGATCTCGTTAATTTGTTGGAATTTAGAGGCTTCCGGGGTTGGCGTAAGACTTTGATTTTGTAACCATGGGGAAGGCATGAAGTGTTTGGTCGGTGCTGGATTTCACTTTGATTTATCTTTCTTTTCTCTTTATTTTTTCTGACCTTTTCTCTGGTCTCCTGACCATTTGAACCTCACGACTCTGGCAAGATTCTGAAGTACCTGGTTAAGGCGAAGGGTAATGGGATATTTATAAGGTTTTAGGTGAATTAATGAGTATAAATTTATACGTAATTGCACGCACACGCACGCACGCATGCACACGCACGCACGCAAATGCACACACGCAAACGCACGCACACATACACACACACACACACACACACACACAAAAAAAAGAGCAATGATGATAAGACGTTGAATCGGTAAGACTACCGAATGAACAATTCTGAGCTCTTTAAAAAAAAAAAAAAAAAAAAAAAAAAAAAACAGAGCCATCTAGTGGTGACCATTTTTTTTTGTTGTCAGAAAAGCCTTGTTGATCATGCACCAGAACGGATAATCTGACTTTTCAGCAAAGGGTGTGGCCATTATCCATCCATCCATCCATCCATCCATTTTCCTAACTACTGTGTTTGTTGATGCTAATGTGTTGTCTTTCCTTGTGTAAAGCACATTGAGTTGCCTAGTGTATGAAATGTGCTACACAATTAAACTTGCCTTGCCTTGAATATAGAACGGATAATATTGAAACAAAATTTAATAATGACAAATGACATCAAAAGTAATGGATGTGAAATAATTATTAGTAACAACGATTAGTATTAAATATTGCATTTGTACTTGTTATGTTTTGACTATCTTGTTGAGTTTTTCTGTTGAAGTTGCCATGGTGCCAGAAGGGCGGTGTCTACCACGGCGCACCTGCTGTCACTTTATAATCAGCAGGGGTTTAAAAGCCGAGTGTCGGCAGACAGGAGACGTCGGGCTATTCTGCATTGCTCCCTTGCTTGCTGCCAACGCGACCACTCGTTCCTCGCCTTGCTACGGTTTGTTTTTATGACGCATTCTCCGGTCCGCAGCGGTTTTGTCCACGCGCGCGTCCTTAGTTACTCTTCGGCTCTTTTTAGTTATTTGTAGACGCATAGTAGTTTTCCTCCTTTGTTCTCTCGCTCGCGGCGGTTTGTTCCTTCTGCGCACTCTCGGTTGTTAGGTACTCATACTGTATAGTTTTATTATTTTGCTACTTTGTACGTTGTTACTTCCTTGGAACTTTTTCCATGCGCCCTTTGTTAAATTAAAGTATTGTTGTTTGTCTCGGATTAGCTGCTCTGGGATCCTTATTCGCACGCACACACACACGCACGCACGCACGCACACACATATCCTTAACATAATAGCCCGACCACGATGGATCCCGCAGATTCCGATCACGTCCGCCATGCGTTGTCCAGTCAGGGACAACTTCTCGGCACACATGAGCAAACCCTCCGACAGCTCATGGAAGCGGTGTCTTCCCTCACGACACAGCTTGGCTCGCTCGCTACTCGCGTTAACCAGATGTCGGCCAGGGAGGCACCCGGCTCGCCACCTCGATCCAGTGCGGAAGCCCCCGCCCCCCTTGCCGGCACGCACGAGGGTAGAGAACCCAACTTGCCACATCCGCAGCACTACTCGGGGGAGATTGGGTTATGTAGTCAATTTATTTATCAATGTAGTTTAATTTTTGATCAACAACCCCGTACGTTCGTTTCCGATCAATCAAAGATCGCATACATAATGAGTCTCTTGACGGGTCGGGCCGCTGCTTGGGCGTTGGCAGTAAGCAACGCGAACCCCACATTACGTAATTACTTACCCGACTTCCTTACTGAGTTTCGCAATGTTTTTGATCACCCGGTAAAAGGCAAGGAGGCGGGCAGCCGTCTGCTGAGCCTAAAACAGCGGGACATGTCAGTCGCGGATTATTCTATCGCTTTTCGTATCTTGGCCGCAGAAAGCCGTTTTGATGAGACTGCACTTTGCAGCGTTTTTCGTCAAGGACTGAATCCGTCGATCAAGGACGAACTTGCAGTGCGAGATGAAACCACCAGCTTGGAGGAGCTAATTAGACTGGCCATCCGGCTGGACAATCGGCTGCGGGAACGTCACCGCGAGAGGAGAGACGAGGAACGGCGGCAGCCAGGTTTCAACACCCGGGGGATGAGGGCACCAGCCACGGTTGAGCCAGCTCCGGGTCTTCTCCCTACTCCTCCGACGGCTGCCAGCCCGCCGACTGCCCACGCTGAGGAAGCCATGCAATTGGGTGGAGGACGGCTCACCCCGGCGGAGCGCCAACGACGAACGACAAGCCGTCTCTGTTTCTACTGCGGGGTGTCGGGGCACCTCATTTCTGCCTGCCCAGTGAGACCCGATCGACGGGCCAGCAGTACGAACCCCCGGACCTCCTCGTCCCCTAACTGTGAGTACTCGTCGGCCGTTTCGGCGGCGAAGCCAGCTACCATGTTGAAACCGTCGGAGGGGAAAAGACTGCAATTACGAGGGGAGGTGTCGGGTTATGGGGCCAGGGTTGAAATCGTAGCCCTGGTGGACTCCGGGGCTGATGACTGTTTTTTAGACGAATCAATTGTTAACAAGTTGAGATGCCCGGTGTTAGAGCTGGAGAAGCCCACCGAGGTATTTGATCTGGACGGACGGTTGTTGGCCGTGGTAACACATATCACGGATATTTTGAAAATACGCTTGTCGGGTAACCACGTGGAGAACAGACAATTTTTTGTTGCACACATGCACAAGGCCCCTGTAGTGTTGGGACTGACTTGGCTAGCAATGCATAACCCAGACATTGACTGGAAAAAGGGGGAGATAACCAACTGGAGTTTGTTTTGCCACTCTAACTGCCTGAGATCGGCCAATTCAGCTCCCATCATTCCAGCTAGAGCTGTAGAACCTCTGAACTTGGAGAACGTCCCACCAGAATACCATGACTTGCGACTGGCTTTCAGTAAGGACAGGGCACTGTCTCTTCCACCACATCGGCCATACGACTGTGCCATCAATCTCGTACCTAACGCGCCCCTGCCACACGCGAGACTATATCAGATCTCAAAGCCCGAACAGGAAGCACTCCACGAATACATCTCAACCTCGCTGGCAACAGGGCTCATTCGCCCATCAACATCACCAGTAGGCGCTGGGTTTTTTTTCACGGACAAAAAGGACAAAACGTTAAGACCTTGTATTGATTACCGAGGTCTCAATGACATTACCGTAAAGAATAAATATCCATTGCCACTGCTAGATTCCGCGTTCGCACCACTACAGTCTGCTACCATATTTACCAAATTGGACTTGCGCAATGCTTACCACTTGGTCAGGGTGAGAGAGGGGGATGAGTGGAAAACAGCATTTAACACACCCATGGGCCACTACGAGTATTTGGTTATGCCGTTTGGCCTTTGCAACGCACCTGCGGTTTTCCAGAACTTGATCAATGATGTGTTGCGGGACATGATAAACAAATTCTGTTTTGTTTACCTTGATGATATTTTGATTTTTTCCAGAGACCTCCCCGAGCACCGTCAACATGTCCGACTAGTCCTCCAACGCCTTCTAGAAAATCGCCTTTACGTCAAGGCTGAAAAGTGTGAATTTCACACTGCTTCGGTTCAGTTCTTGGGTTTCATAGTGGAGAAGGGCCAACTAAAAGCGGATCCAGCCAAAATACAGGCTGTGGTCGACTGGCCGTCACCCACATCAAGGAAGCACCTGCAGAGGTTCCTGGGCTTCGCCAACTTCTACAGGCGTTTTATTCGAAATTATAGCATGGTGGCGGAACCTCTGACAAGGCTTACATCTAACAAGGACCAGTTTCGGTGGAACCCAAGAGCTGAAGCCGTTTTCTCTCGTCTGAAGGATTTATTTTCTCACGCGCCGGTTCTCATTCACCCTAACACTGCTCTCCCTTTTGTTGTAGAGGTCGATGCTTCGGAGACAGGAGTGGGGGCGGTGTTGTCTCAGCGGTCCCCAGTCGACCAGCGTCTGCATCCATGTGCATTTTACTCACGGCGCCTGACCCCAGCCGAGAGCAATTATGACGTGGGTAATAGGGAGTTGCTGGCAATAGTGTTGGCACTCGGGGAGTGGAGGCACTGGTTGGAGGGGGCGGTGGAACCTTTTCAGATCCTGACTGACCATAAGAACTTGGCATACTTAAAGTCAGCCCAGAGACTCAACCCACGCCAGGCCCGATGGGCGTTGTTCCTCACCCGCTTCGATTACACAATCACTTACCGCCCTGGGTCACGCAACGCCAAGCCCGACGCCTTGTCCCGGATGTTTGGTCCGACTGAGGACCACGCCACCCGAGAGACTATTGTTCCGGCAACCCGGGTGGTGGGGGCTCTCCAATGGGAAGTTGAAAGAAAGGTGGCGGGTGCCATCAAGGATACTTATGTACCCGACGGATGCCCAGCAGACAAACTGTTCGTTCCGGTCCACCTGCGCCCGGAGGTATTGGATTGGGGTCACTCCTCCAAGTTGGCGTGCCATCCGGGGATAGCCCGGACTCATTTCCTCGTAGCCCAGAGGTTTTGGTGGCCAGGGCTTCGGAAGGACATTGGTGAGTTTGTCTCGGCATGTTCAGTCTGCGCCCGGAACAAGCCTTCTCACCAACCCCCGGCTGGGCTGCTACACCCTTTACCCATTCCGGCTCGCCCATGGTCTCACGTCGCGCTGGACTTTGTTACAGGCCTCCCACAGTCACGTGGGAAGACAGTCATCCTGAACGTGGTGGACCGTTTCTCAAAGATGGTCCACCTCGTGGCGCTGCCTAAGCTTCCCTCAGCCCTGGAGACGGCAGAGATTCTCATCAGGGAGGTGTTCCGCCTCCACGGCATCCCGGTGGACCTGGTCTCAGACCGAGGACCGCAATTTGTCTCCCGCGTCTGGAAGTTTTTCTGCAAGGCTTTGGGGGCCACTTCCAGCTTATCGTCTGGGTACCATCCCCAGACTAATGGACAGGCAGAGCGCTCAAACCAGACCCTCGAATCGGCTCTTCGGTGTGTCTGCCAGCAACACCCATCAACCTGGTCCACTCACTTACCTTGGGTCGAGTATGCCCACAACTCCCTTGTCGGTTCGGCCACCGGACTGTCGCCATTCCAAGCGGCCTATGGTTACCAACCCCCGATCTTTCCAACACAGGAGAGGAGTGTCTCTGTTCCTTCTGTCCAGGTTCATCTTCGCAGGGCTCGACGAGTGTGGCGAGACACCAGGGCGGCTTTGGGGCGCACCATGGCTCGGAATCAGCAGATTGCGGATCGACACCGGGTTCCAGCCCCCACCTATCAACCAGGCGAGAAAGTGTGGCTTTCGACACGGGACTTGCAACTGGCCGGAGAGTCGAGGAAACTGGGGCCACGCTACATTGGCCCTTTCGTCATCGACTCTGTCATTAACCCGGCGGCCATGAAGTTGAGGCTGCCACCCACTCTCAAGGTGCACCCTGTATTCCACGTATCGCTGCTTAAACCTGTTTCTGAGAGCCCTCTGAGCCCTCCTACGGTGCCTCCACCTCCTCCAAGGTTGGTCAACGATCAGCCCGTGTACACAGTTAGAGCGCTGCTGGACTCGAGAAGGAGGGGTAGAGGACTCCAGTACCTGGTCGACTGGGAGGGGTATGGCCCTGAGGAGCGCTCCTGGGTCCCCCGCTCCTGGATCCTTGACCCCGCGTTGATTCGTGACTTCCACTCGCTCAATCCGTCAAAGCCTAGGTAGGCCGCCAGGGGGCGTCCCTTTTGGGGGGGGATACTGTTATGTTTTGACTATCTTGTTGAGTTTTTCTGTTGAAGTTGCCATGGTGCCAGAAGGGCGGTGTCTACCACGGCGCACCTGCTGTCACTTTATAATCAGCAGGGGTTTAAAAGCCGAGTGTCAGACAGGAGACGTCGGGCTATTCTGCATTGCTCCCTTGCTTGCTGCCACCACTCGTTCCTCGCCTTGCTACGGTTTGTTTTTATGACGCATTCTCCGGTCCGCAGCGGTTTTGTCCACGCGCGCGTCCTTAGTTACTCTTCGGCTCTTTTTAGTTATTTGTAGACGCATAGTAGTTTTCCTCCTTTGTTCTCTCGCTCGCGGCGGTTTGTTCCTTCTGCGCACTCTCGGTTGTTAGGTACTCATACTGTATAGTTTTATTATTTTGCTACTTTGTACGTTGTTACTTCCTTGGAACTTTTTCCATGCGCCCTTTGTTAAATTAAAGTATTGTTGTTTGTCTCGGATTAGCTGCTCTGGGATCCTTATTCGCACGCACACACACACGCACGCACGCACGCACACACATATCCTTAACAGTACTAAAGAGAGAATGTACTTCATTCCGTTAGCAGCACTGCACAATTTACTGGAATCTCAGTTTTGAATCGATGAGCCTTTTGAGGAATACAGAATTAAAGAATACCCAACTCATAACTTCTTACCACAACCCGAGGTGTCACTAGGAGATGGACTTCATGTCTCACCATCACTCCTCCTCTGATGTCCCACAGCCTGCTGACACGCTTGATAACTGCTTCACTCCACTGATACAGACCCTGGCTGGTACAGAAGCACACAAAAGAGATTTTAAATCATTTCTTGACCTCCCTGAGTCAATTCATTAAGGAAAATAGTACTTTCCTGTTGCTTGAATGTTTTTTGCAATTTGGTATGTTATGTGTGGACACAAGGTTGTGATTTGTGTATATCTGTCATGTTTTGGTTCCATGTGGTTAGGTTTTGTTTAGTTTTAGGTGTTATTGTGGTGTTTTGTCCTGAGTTCTCGCCTTGTCTCGTCATGGTTTACCTCGTCTACCTGCGTATGTTTTCCTTTCCCAGTTTGTGTGACCAATCAGTGCCCTCAGCCTATTGTGTTTCCCAGGTGTTGGTGTATTTAGTCAGTGGTGTTCTCATGGCCTGGGTGGCATGCGCCTGAGTTCAAGACCTGGTATGTGTCTGTTTAGGTACTGATGTAACAAGTGTCTGTTTACAAAACATGAAGTTCGTGATGTCAACCTTTAATCCTTTAGGTGATGTCTGGACCTATGTGATGTCATTCTTTAGTCTTTTACGATTCACTGTCTGTAGGTGCAGTCTGCGAATTGTGTGTGGTTTGCCGGATTATTGCCCCACTGTTTCTGTGTACCGCTCTTTTAGTTTCTGCTTCTCGATGTGATCCAACCTCTCAGTACACAACAGGTGTTTGTTCAGTCCGTGTTGGAGTATTGTGCTGTCGTGTTGGTGTCGTTGCTGTCGGCCTGTAAAGTCAAGTCAATTCAAGTCAAGTCAAATCAAGTTTATTGTTGGAAGAACTGCATCTTTGGTCTCCAGTCAAGTTCACCCTCGTCTTCGTCACGCCCTGTTGTCCACGTCACTCTCAAGTCTTCCTCATCTTCATCACATCCAGTCGTCCAACGTCACCCTCAAGTCTTTCTCGTCTTCATCCAGTCCCCCCTCGTTTTTTTCACGTCATCATTGTCACTGTCTAGTCACCCATGTCATCTTCAAGTCACTGTGAGTTACCTACGTTCTGCCAAGTTGCCCACGTTCTGCCACGTTGCTCAAGTTCAGTCCGTTCTCGTTCAGTCCAGCCATGCCGACCGGCCCTCTCACATTTCATGCAGCCATGGCAACCCCGCTACTCCTCGTCCGTTCAAGTCATGGTGACCAGTCTTACCTCATTCAGTCCAGTCATGAAGAAGAGTCCTCTCACGTCCCGTCCCATCATGGCAACCTGCTTTCCCGTGTCCAGTCAGGTCTTGTTGACCAGTCCTCTCACGTCCTGTCCTGTCTTTTACTTGTTTATGGTCAATAAAGTTCCTTACATTTCTCTTCCTGTCATGTGTCTATGCAATTGCGTCCATGCACCACCAACCGTAACAATATCATGCTTAGGTTTGTTTTTTGTTCTTTTTTGGCTTTGTGTCCTGTCTTGCTCATTAGGTTTTGTTTGTACCTGTCCTGGTCAACCTGTTCCCTAGTGTTATCCAATCATCTCCCCGAGCCACTTGTGTTTTGTCCAGGCGTCTCTCGTTGTCTTGTCAGTTGGCTTGTATTTATGCTGCATTCGAGGATGGTCACAAATTGGACCTTCCCAAGTTCAAACTAGGAAATGTGTTCGGGAACTCGAACTTGAACTCGGAAATCTCACTTGCGAAGATGGAAAAAAAAATCTTGGGAAATTTTTAGGTGTATGAGGGAGCCTAGGACCTACAAAAAAAGTCTGTTGGACCCATCTGCTAAAATGAACAGGAAGTGAGCTACAAATTTTTGAATGTCCCATTTTTTACGATTTTAGCACATTTACAGGGGGCATACTTTTGCCCACTTCTACTACACGTTTCATCCGACTGACTTCACACTTGAACTGGACCATGTCAAGACCTGAGCCAACGACAGGGGCAAAAATCTTGACTTTTCGAAATACTATATGATGAGGGCGGGGCATCACATTTTGTGTTTGGAAATGAAAAAGAATATGCTTAATAACTGCCCGGTACATGCTCCAAAAAATCCCAAACTTGACATGTATGTTTATAGTCGAGGCCTGAAGGTATCTCTATGACAATATTCTGTTATATATGCAGCGCCACCTAGCCCTTGAAGCATAACAAAAAAAATACCCCACTTACGGTATTTTTACAAAAATTGTAAACTCATTGTGTGATAACTAAGTAATTTATGAATATTCTTTTAGTTTCCACCACTCAAATTGTTCACTGGCATCAGACCGATCCAAACGTATGTACTTTTTCATTTTGATTGCCCCTTTGGACAATAAAAGCAACATTGTGCAATGAGTACAACGAGCGATGATGTGTATATATACTTTTACAAAAAATACCAATCAGGGCAACTCATTGCCTAAAAATAAAAAAGGACGCTGATTTTTGCAGGTCTTAACAATCACCAAAACCCGTTGAGCTTGAGACACACACTGGCAAAAAAATATTCCACATGTAAAGGTTTATTATGCCATTTTCAAACAAATTCTGCTTCCAATATGTCAGTACCCCAACGTGCAAGTACCCTAACGTGCAAGTACCCCAACGTAGCCCGGGCTGCGAAGGCCCTTTATAGCTGCTCGCAGCTCTAGTTATTCTTTATTCTGCGCGAACAATTGCATTTTTGAGGATCTAAAGATTTACGAAAACTCACCAAACTTTGCACACTCTTCAGGCCGGCGAAAAATTTGATATTCTGATGTTGTCATAACAACGTGACTCTATAGCGCCCCCTAGTGTAGAAAAATAAAAACTAATCCCGGCACGTTTGACCTAGAGCTACGAGCTATTGGCAGGCACGTGTAGCACCTCTGGATGCACAAAAAGTCAATTGGGACCATGTAGCTAAAATGTACAGGAAATGAGCTATGAATTTTTGAATGTCCAATTTTGGCTCATTTTGGCACATTCACTGTGGTCGTATTTTTTCCCCCTTTGCAAACAGTTTTCATCTGATTGACTTCAAACTTGGCATGTATCATCTCAAGACCTAAGACAACAACTGGGCAAAAAATCTTTTTGGAATTCTATATGACGGGGGAGGGGCATCAAATATCGCCTTTAAAATTTCATTTGTCCAGAAAGAGCAAATGCTTAATAACTCCCATGTTCAAGCTCCAAAAAATCTCAAACTTCTCAGGCAACGTAATAGTCACGGACTGAAAACATCTATATGATAAAATTCAGTTATATACAATAAATGTCATACTTTATGTTTTCAGCTACTGTGCCAAGCTCGTTGAATAGATCCAGTTGAAAAGTGGCCAGAAAAGCCTTATGATGTTGATCATGCCCCACACCGAATATTGTAACTTTTCGTCAAAGGGCGTGGCCGCTACAGTGCCGCAAAGTCTGGTAATTTTTTGTGGCAATAAAAGCTGCTTTAACTTGACCCAGATGATCCGATCTTCTCAAAATTTCACACAATTGATGACAGTCCAGCCCTTAACTCATCTATGAACTTATATTTCATCTTACTGATAGCGCCACCTACTGGCGATTTTTTTTCTTATGATTTTTCTCCAACCACCTAAACTGGACCTCCCTCATATTTGCTCAGATGAGGGTTTCCGCCTTCATGATGTCACAACATGAAGTTTGTAAACTGAGTTCACCCGACGCGGTTTTAAGTCACCATTGTATTAATAAGTTTACATTGTAGGTTGCTATTTTAGCATAGCTATTTTAGCATAGCCACCCTGACTTGGAGTGAAACAGCAGCAGAACCTGATGTGTATTATGATGTGTACTGCGCACAAGTATGAAGGCAAATGCACGAATGTGGCTCCGCCATTACGTCTCTGCGTGAGGCTGGGCACCCGACCTTTCCATTCCTCTTGGAATCTTTTCCTTTACAATGTCACTAAAATGCGGAATATAATAAGTCCTCTTTCAAATTAAAAGACAGTTTGGGTTACCTCATTCCAACAGAAATGTTTTGGCCATCATCCCTGTTATCTCCTTTACTGTCTCTCCTTGTCCTGTCATCTGAAAACCTGAAGCTTCTTCTTATATCCAGCCGTCTGTCTCTTTGGCGGGTACTTGCTCCTCTGCTAGTGCGGCAGGTGCACCATTGTATCCTCTCTAGAACCGAATCCGGGTATTTGATGATTTGCACCTGCCGCCCTCTCTTATTGTCATGTCCTCTGTGGACTCCACTGTCGAATTATACAACACCGTTCCATCTGCATAGAAGACTCTCAATTTGGCCAGGAATGGAGTTTGGAACCTGATGTTTTCTTTAAGTGCTTTCTTCACCTTGACATATATTCCCTGCGCCCTTTCAACACGTCAGGCGTGTAATCTTGATCAATCGGGTTCATTCTTTTCCTATCCAGTTGAAAGCCGAGTTTTTGCCAGGCCAACTTCAGCAGCTCTTCTTTCATTTTGTTGCTCGACACTTTAGCTACAATAGACCTTGGCGGGGCAGCCCCGGATGGCTTTGGCATCAATGTGGCTCTTTCTATTCGAAGTTCGAAGAACAATCACTCCACATAGATCACCATCGATGATCTCCTCATCACTTTCCTTCACACTGTGTATTCGGATATTCTCACGTCTGGAACTGCTTTCGAGGTCTGTCAGCATCCAGATTTAATTTATATTTCTAGTGTATCGCTTGAAACATGTTTGAGACATTCATGTGATAGATGCATAATTATTTTAAGGTACCGTATTTTCCGCACTATAAGGCGCACCTAAGAGCCTTCAATTTTTTCAAAAGCTGACCATGCGCCTTATAATCAAGTGCGCCTTATATATAGATTAATATTGAGCAGCAACAGGTCTCGCAGTCAAGATGCTATCGGTGATCCTGCACGATCAGTGACGCGCATGCGCAGATGAACCTGCCATCTTGGATCACTAGCTAATGCTAATAATTTACCTCAGTGAAAATAACAAAACAGCTGTTTATTCATTTTGGGAGTGAATGGAGTTGTCAGAAAGTTGGTTTGTAATCTATTAATAAAGTTTGACTGACCTATCTGACTGTTTTGTTGACATTCCCTTTAGCGCAGCCCCATCTAATGGATGCATAACATAACCCCAGCCTCTACTGTAGCGCCTTATATATGGAAAAAGTTTTAAAATATGTCATTCATTGAAGGTGCGCCTTATAATGCGGTGCGCCTTATAATGCGGAAAATACGGTATGGTAAAAAATAAAAATTTGAACAAACATTTGCCTCAATGATTTAAAACAAACTGAAATCACCTTTCATTAAAGGCAGGAAGGCCACTGGAAAAACGAGGAGTCAACGGTTTTCCATCATCATCCCGGTAGAAAGCAAACAGACCTGCAGAGAACCCCTGATGGAAAGATAAGGCATGTATGAGTTCCTAAATATTGAGTAAATATGCTTATTGCTTAAAGTAACCATCAATTCACATTTCTGCTGATGAAACATTGACTTGCAGCTAGATTAATGAAACCTTTGTCATGGCCTGAGGGAGTCTGTATCATTTTTACTGGCACTAAACAACTTTGAGATGGATGGTGTGACAGAGGCCACAGCCTAGGAGTTTTCCATATCATACCTTCTATGATAATACCGGTTTATTTTCTTGGGGGATAAAAATTTGAAATATAGTTGAAATTGACGTGACCACATAATGCGTAACATTATATGGCTTCGTGTCTATTTGGATGTACATGCGTCGCTCGCTGCTGCATAAAAACAATAGCCGGATTTACATGGTATTCCGATTAGACTGAATCCAAACGGCCAAACGGAATGAAAATGGTCCATATAAACACCTCGACCGGAATGAAAAGGCTCAACCCGAATGGAATTTCATTCGGAATCACAGGGGTGGTATATTCCTTTCTTCAATCCGAACAAGCCTCATATATACACCATTCGGAATGGAGATGCTGCGCGCGGCATCGCGCATGCTCTGTCTGAACGTTAATGCGTCATGACGTCGTCGTTTCCACCCACTAAAATGGAAGCATCTCCCAAGAGCTTGTCTGTAAGGGGAAAACTTGTTTTTAAGTACTTTAAACTTGTTTTTATCAAGATGTTGCTTCAATAAAAGTGTTAACACTATCACAACTACTGTACTAAATGACTCATCCACGGTTTGCGCTCCCCCCCTTCCCCACGTCCACTCAACCTTGGTCCCGGCCTGGGGCCGGCGCGGAGACACCCTTCTGCCGGTGCCAGCGTGGCCCGGCCACCTCAGAACCCGACAGCCGACGGGTACGCAACTGGGTTGGGGACATGAAGTAAGCTTGTGTGAGTGAGTTAAAAAAAAAATTGTGAAAAAAAAATGATTTTTCCTTTTTTTTTTTTTTGATAGCTGGAAGAACGCACTTTACCTCACGACACCCAGGTTTATTAATTTTTTGTTATACAATCTGTTCGGCAACTATTTGTATATTAAAAAAAGGTTAATAAAAGTTGTTAATGTTGTACATGTTTGTTGTTTTTCATGCTCATCTTGCACTTCTGTTTATGTCAGATATAGTCAATTAAGACTCACAAAAAAGGTGCGAGGCTGCAGCGACTTCAGTCAGGAATTTTTGCCAATGGACGGACTTGTTACTGAGCTTCCATCACTGCACACAGGTGCCTCGAATCCCCTCTTTTTTTTTTCCCCCTTAAGTCTTCATAAAAACCAGCATCCAGCATCCAAACATTTTTCCATAAAACATGGGTAGGCCTAAACAGTGCGCGCAAACTCGTTGAACTGTGCATTGTAAAAAATAAAAATAGTGTGTCAGACTCAGCGACAGATCAGAAAATAAAAACACCATGTTTCATAATACAACTCTACCAACTGCTGTTTGTTTTTGTTTTTGTTTTTCTTTTTCGTCTCCTCACTGTTCGTTCGATATGCCGCAACGGGTTGCTTTCACACGTCCTGTTTCCCGGGCCACATGGCTCAGCCTTAATAGTAATAGTGACTGTCACTAATATATATTTTTGGGGGGTTTTGTATTGTTAGCGTGGTAAAGTAAAGCTTAGAAAACGGGGGGGGATCATTGCCATTGCAACCATGGAGCACCCAAATCAACACAAAATGTAACCCCCAGAAAACTAAAGAGGAAAAATGTGACGATATTACATACGGTAATGTAATGAAATGTAATGAGGAGACGGTGAAACGGGGTAAAAATCTTAATACCGCCCAACCCTACTTCATAATATCAACTTTTTCACCAGTCCCGAAGTGTGTTTGAGTTTTCGGCAATGTAATTGGACCATTTTTGATGGAGTTTGACACAGTGTATAGCATGTCCAGGCAACTAGCCAGATTGAAATTAGGGATGGGCGGATCGATACCAAAATATCGATATTTCGACCCAGCGTATCGATCCCAAGCTAAAGTATCGGTATTTGCAATTAATTTATTTTATCTTCTTCATCTCTATTTTTTTTTTTATAATTTTGTGCATATGAACTACTTTTTCCTTCCGCATGCATGTAAACAGTTGTACCGGCATCTGCTCTTACCCACTTTTACGTTCCAAACCCGTACCAAGCATGCTTTTCTGTCGCCCTTCTCACCAACACAAACAAACATTTGGAAGCAAGGCGGCGGCATCATCAGCATCTCTTGATGATGGTGAGTGTGGTTGACTGTAAAATCACGACTATGTTGTATTGAGTTTTTTTTTAAACTTTATTTATTTATTAATTTTTGTTTATCTCGTTGGCACCGCACGTCAAGGTGACATGGAATTGGTCACAATAGTTTGAGGTAGTTTGGGTCAACTGAAGATGTGTGTCCCCCCACTGGTGTGAGCGCAGTTTTTTTTCCAGCTTTGTGTATTTAAAAATTAAATAAATAAGTAATTAATTAAATAAATAAACAACATTGCCTTCTGTTGGGGATCACGCGTACATATAGGATTTTAGCATAGATATGCGGGGTGGGATGAACTGACCATTAGGCTAGTTCAGCAGGGGGAGATTTAAATTTTTGTCAAAAGCTCAAGTTTAGTTAAGTGATCCTTAAGGCCACTCAAACAGTGGGATTGTTACATTAGGGCTCTTAAAGGCCTATGATGCAGAATTTTTGCACATTTGCGACCCCTCTGGCGAAACGCGGAATGGACGCCAGCGATGTGCACGGCCAGGATCATGAGCATGACGTCGTGCTCAGAGCAAAGGTTTCCGGCCCGACCGCGCCAACATTATTTAACTTTAGGAAAATAGGGGCAACCGTCATTGTGCCACAGTAGTGCCTCCTGTCCATTATACAATTCTTAACACATGTGCGGCTGAAAAATATGGTTATTTTAACACTTCAATTTGAGTCTAAAGTTGCATCATGCACCTTTAATGATTAAATAGGTGACTCGAGCTTGGCTGTTGTGTTGCTATGACCTGTCCTGGCTTAGCGTCTTCCTATCTATCTGCACTCTGGCACACATTTATCCAGCAGAAACCAGTTAAGGGCACATACAGTGGCATGAAAAAGTATCTGAACCTTTTGGAATTTCTCACATTTCTGCCTAAAATCACCATCAAACGTGATCTGATCTTTGTCAAAATCACACAGATGAAACAACAGTGTCTGCTTTAACTAAAACCACCCAAACATTTACAGGTTTTCATGTTTTAACAAGGATAGCATGCAAACAATGACAGAAGGGGGGAAGAATAAGTAACTGAACCATCACATTTAATATTTTGTGGCCCCCCTTTGGCAGCAATAACTTCAACCGGACGCTTCCTGTAGCTGCAGATCAGTCTGGCACATCGATCAGGACTGATCTTGGCCCATTCTTCTTTACAAAACTGCTGTAGTTCAGTCAGATTCCTGGGATGTCTGGCATGAATCGCTGTCTTGAGGTCATGCCACAGCATCTCAATGGGGTTCAAGTCTGGACTTTGACTTGGCCACTCCAGAACGTGTATTTTGTTCTTCTGAAACCATTTTGAAGTCGATTTGCTTCTGTGTTTTGGATCATTGTCTTGCTGCAGCATCCATCCTCTTTTTAGCTTCAACTGTCTGACAGACGGCCTCAGGTTTTCCTGCAAAACATCCTGATAAACTTTTGAATTCATTTTTCCATGAATGATTGCAAGTTGTCCAGGCCCTGAGGAAGCAAAACAGCCCCAAACCATGATGCACCCTCCACCATGCTTCACGGTGGGGATGAGGTGTTGATGTTGGTGAGCTGTTCCATTTTTCCTCCACACATGACGTTGTGTGTTCCTCCCAAACAATTCAACTTTGGCTTCATCAGTCCACAAAATATTTTGCCAAAACTTCTGTGGAGTGTCCAAGTGCCTTTTTGCGAACATCAAACAAGCAACAATGTTTTTTTTAGACAGCAGTGGCTTCCTCTGTGGAGTCCTCCCATGAACACCATTCTTGGCCAATGTTTTACATATAGTTGATGCATGCACAGCGATATTGGACTGTGCCAGTGATTTCTGTAAGTCTTTAGCAGACACTCTAGGGTTCTTTTTTACCTCTCTGAGTGGTCTGCGCTGAACTCTTGGCGTCATCTTTGGTGGGCGGCCACTCCTTGGGAGGGAAGCAACAGTGCCAAACTCTCTCCATTTGTACACAACTTCGCTGACTGTTGATTGATGAACATCCAGACTTTTAGAGATGGTTTTGTATCCTTTGCCAGTTTTATACAAACCAACAATTCTTGATTGCAGGTCTTCCGACAGCTCTTTTGAGTGAGTCATGGTGCACATCAGACAATGCTTCTCATCAAGACAATTCTGACCAGGTGTGTGTTTTATAGTGGGCAGGGCAGCTTTAAGTCACTCATCAGTGATTGGGCACACACCTGACTTAAATTGTTTGGTAAAAATTGGTTTCAATTGCTCTTTAAGTATCCTTAGGCAGAGGGTTCAGTTACTTATTCCTCCCCCTTCTGTCATTGTTTGCATTCTATCCTCATTAAATTATGAAAACCTGTAAATGTTTGGGTGGTTTTAGTTAAAGCAGACACTGTTGTTTCATCTGTGTGATTTTGACAAAGATCAGATCACGTTTGATGGTGATTTTATGCAGAAATGTGAGAAATTCCAAAAGGTTCAGATACTTTTTCATACCACTGTATATACATTGGCTTGGCTAGGCCGGCCCCCATGTGGGTGGATGGCTGAGGTAGTATAAGATTAGCGACCAATTTGAGTGGGGCAAGCCTTGTTCCGTGTTTAGCAGATAAGGCTCCATAGCTGTGTGGCATCCATTAAATAGTTCAACTGAAAATATGCAGTCTCCTGGTTGTTATTATTAGTATAGCGAGCATTCAGGATAAAAGAACCAGTGACAGTTCCCATCGGCCTTTACACGTGTGTATACAATAAAGAAGGAAAGATCACAACTGTAAGGGAAATCGGTCCAATTAATTATTAAATCAATAATTGTTAATTATTAAATTAATAATCAATTGGCTCATTAATTGAAGGAGACTCAAACTTAATATTTAAATTAAGTTGAGCTTGCCTGCGGAGCACCACATCTCTTTTTGATAATTTTATCAGGATAACAGATGAGAACCTCGTTGAATCAGTCATTAAAATGAAGGTTGTGCCCTTACTACAATTTTGTGAGTTCTTTGTTCAGCTTAGAGGTCACTATAAATTGATGAAACACACACACAGTAAACCAGGGGTTGAGTTTTGTGCACGTTTATTCTCTAACCTAGGTGGGATAATCTACTTAGAATTTCAAGAAGCAAAACTAACTACTATGATAGGAAACGAAACGAGAACTAAAATAATAAAAAAAATAATCAAAGGAGAAGAAAAGAAGAAAAGAGAAACGGTCTTAACCAAGGTGATAGACTTCTTAAATCAAACCAACATGGGACCCACAATCAACCTAGTTTGCACCAATTTGTACTAGGGCAAAGGCCTGCAAAGTTGCACTTACAGATGGGGTTGGTCTGAGAAGCAGGACCCTGGATGGAGACTCGCCAAGCTCGTTTGAAGAAGGGATGAAGAAGGTTCAGTTCAGGAGAGGGAGAGACAGGTCGTCCGGCTGGCCAACTGAGCGTCACGGGGTCAACCTGCTGGCTGGGACGGGCCCTTTTTGGTTTGAGGCCTAGTGTGCCTGGAAAGGCACCATCCGTTTGAGCCTTGTGCAGGGACCAAAAGCAGCGTGTTTCGCTGCGCCTGTCGCTACACGCGATGGCTTCTGTGCGTTGCCGTGTGCTGGAGGTTAAGCTAGCTGGGCTAGCCCTTTGTCTGGCAGCCGCGCCGATGGAGACCAGGAAGGAGCCAAGGAGCAGCGAAGAAGCGGGAGCCAAAGCAGCGGAAAAGAGGCGGAAGAGAGAGAGCAGCACGCAGGGAGTGTGCTTTTAAATTGGGAAGGCGGCGGCCTCCACACCAGGGGGGCCGGTGAGACCACAGTGGAAAGTTACCAGCTTAGAGAAGGTTTTGGTAGAGACTAATCAGATTGAATCTGGATCCCATGTTTGTTGAAATTCTAAGGTCAGAATTCAATCAATGCAACACGTACAATTGAATACCTCAAATGAAATGTTACCTAGCTTACACTGTTAAAACGTGCATACACATGAAAGTTTAGTGGAGAATCTGCCACTGCAATGGAACATTTTCATGACATTTCATGGAGTCAACATTTCACAAATGGCAAACATAACATTTCATAATTCATTGTTCTGTTGCAAAATAAGAAAGTCAAGTTTCTAAGAAGGCTTTTACAGTCCTGATTTGTGTGTGTGTGCGCGTGCGCGTGTCAATCAGAGCATTTGTCTGTTTGTGGGGGATGTTCTTGTGCTCCCCACCCCCCACAGTGGCATGTTCAGGCCACAGGAGCTCAATTCCTTTGGAACTGAGGTTGCAAAAAGTTACAACCGGCCGATAATCGTTACAGATCCTCCCTTTGGCGATGGAAACGTTCTTCGACAGAACGTTTCGGTCGGCACTTCTAGACGTGGCATCGGCAGGTGGACAGGTGAAGCACAACAATGCAGTTACCAGAGTACAAAGTTGGTGCAAACCCACCCCTCCCCTCCCTTTGCTAAAGCTAGACTCGGCAGTTGGCTATGATGTTATCTTTCCCTCTAGGTCTACACAACGTGTCGTGTATAGAGTGGAAGGGGAAAGTAACAGACGCAACAGGAGAAGAACACGAGAGTGAAAAATAGAAGTCCAATAGTTGTCTAAAGGCCTGTGTAGGAATGTCATGTCAATGTGACTGAAAGGGGGCACTTTCGGTTCTTACTATGACTTTGGATCTTCCTAGGGCAAAAGAAAGCTGTATTAAGGGAGCATGCAGGCCGAGAAGACGTTCTCACAACTGAGCTGTTGATGTATCAAACAGATTAGTGCAGCATGTCAAGTCTCAGCGCGGTCACACCTTGCGTGTGAGCGTGCTCTGGTTGGGACACCGAGAAGAAACAAACTGTCTCGTGGTTAGTTTGGTTCAGCTTAGCGTGATGCTAGGCCGATTGAGGACTAGCGTAGTCCTTTTGGTTGTTTTGTCGGGAGACGGTAGATTGGTAATTTGTTTGCTACGCGTTGTTAGGCAAAAGGAATCTTGGTCGTGACTCGCGTGTTTTGCCATTTTAAAGATAACGGTGTTTGGACTAACAGCGTTAACAGTTAAGGTTCTTATTTTAAATAAGAAGCTAATAAAAGCAGTAGCTAAAAGCACATTTCTTACCAATCGCTTTAGTCGTTTGGGGAGTCTGCTGAAGATCATTTGAGTCACTGTACACTTTCTAGGAAGTTTGTTTATGCACATGGTGTCATACGTATGAGTGCAGGTGTGCGAATGGGTGAAGCACAAATTTAATTGGCTATTCAATGGCGTTATGGCGGTTAGGTTTGGCCCTAGCCACTTTAAATATGTCGTTAGCGCATTCATACACAACAGCAGCAAAAATGTGTTAGCCATTAGGCGCCAGGGTGTCTGAAACCACTGTTTGGGAAGGGACCGTTTGGGTCCTGCATCAGTTGGAAAGGCAAATGCACCCATAGGTGCCTGATGGGTGGGAGCTAAAAGCTCCAAGTCATCTTGAGGATGAACCACAGGAAGAATCACAAGTGTATCTTGTACCTGCTGATGATGGTCAACAAAGATGGGCGAGGTTCGTCCCTCAATTGTAACCAAGGAAGTGAGGTCATGGAGGTTGGACCTGATTGGCTGGTCCAGTCCTGTTGTGATGACCTCCCTTTGACAGCTATGTGTCATGTCATGGGCGTATGATGTCATGACCCCCCCTTCGGCTACGTGGAGCCACGAACGGCAGAGATGTGCGGTCCACGGAGGAGCAAGAAGAAAGCCCATGACAGGAAGCAAAAGGTGACCACCAAAAGCGAATGTCTTGGCATGAATAGGTGAGCCGTCGACAGGCGAACGAGGGAGGCACGCGGTGGCGGTGAGCCACAAAATGAGCAAAAGCAAGAGAAGATCAATGGACTGCAAGTTCATTGAAATCAGATAAGTGTTGTTGAGCACAAAGGCTGACAACGTGTGGCCCAAAAGAAGTACTGCAGGCGCGAAAGCGGGGGCAGTGAATGGCAGGGCAGTGGTGCACACCATCTGCATTGCAAGGGTGGGCAGGGTGGGTAACAAATTGCTCAGAAATAGGCACAATGCGCCAAGCAGATTGCAAAGAACAACCACTGTGTTGTTTGGGTTGTTCGATGACAATTTCAAGTGCGATTTCAAGTTCAAAGTCCGCGGTGAAGCTGAATGGTTTGCTTCAAAAGTGAGGACAACGGCCTCAATTTGTGTCATGCGTGGCTCAGAGGTGCAATCCAAGTCGCGTTCCGTAAGGTGGCAGAGATGCACACCCTGAGTGGGACGTTCAACTTGGCCGAGGGGAGAGCTGGTGTTGCGAAGGTGACCTCTTGAGGGCATCTCGGGGACAACAGGCATGGTCCCCCCTTGAGCTGGGTGAGAGTCCTGGTGTGAGTTTTGTACACTCAGAACAGGTTCACAAGAAGGCTCTGTTAGGCTTACCGCATAACAATTGGCAGATTTGGTCAGCGATGCTGCAGGCAGAGGCTGCCGCACCTGTGACCAGATTTTACGTCGGTCGTAATCTATCAGGGGCTTGAAGCGGCCCAGCAGATCTTGACCAATGAGGAGCGGGACTGATTCCACAGCAGACACGTACACAGGGTGGACCAATTTGTGTGGTCCAATCGTCCAGTGTAACGTTGCCATGGAGTCCAGATGGGTGTTAGTCAGTGCAAACGCACCGATCTCCAATGAGCAGTGGTTGAGGCGGAGCATCCGGCCACTGTTCTTCAGCATGGCTTGAAGTTGGTTGAAGAGCGTGTTGGACATTACTGTAATGTCAGCGCCAGGATCAACCAAAGCGTCATAGTCTAATGTTTGTTCAAGTGTCGTCCTCAAATAGAACTTACGCGATGCACCTTTAATCTTGAGGTTACCTAAGAGCTGTTTGAATGGTTGATTCGACTCGGTAACAGGTGCACTGGCAGAAGGCAAAGAAGGTGCTGGATCCAGTTGGACTGAAAGAACGGTGTTGTCCGACACCTCTGGCTCATTGATGGCTGTCGGCTGACTGTCGTTGGACAATTTGCGCAGCCCTTCAAGAACTTTTGTCCAGATGCTGCTGTCAATTGAGGAGTCACCTGACGTGGATGGGGGCTCCTGAGGACTATTTGTGCGGGGAGGTTTCTTTTTGCGAGGTTTTGTTTTCGCAAAGGGTTTCTCCCGTTCACAACCACGGCTGGAGCTATGACTCAACCGCGCAGGTGCACTGCGGCCGTACTGGTGCTGCTGATGAGAACCATTTTGAGGCCGTTGTGCAGGATTTGATGGGGAAGCGGCGATGTCATCGTCGCTTTGCTGTGATTCGGACTGTCGTTCGACTTCGTCTGAATCACCTGCAACATGGTAAACAGAGGATTCCACTGATTTAGCAGCGTTTTCGCGTAAAAACACAAAGGCCTTGGATGCAAGTTCACGTAGCTCTAGACTACTTAGCGTGCGAGGACAAGTTGTCACACCCAAGAGGCGGCTTGTGTTTGGGTGGAGGTTGTTCAAAAATAGTGTTTTGAATTCTACCTGTTCTTCCATGTTGGGTTCGTTACGATGCCCAAAGTATGCCTTGCGCAGGCGACTATAATACAGGCTGGGTGATTCCTTTCGGCCTTGTTTTACTGACCAGGCAGCAAGAAAGCTCATTGCTGATACTGGGCCATCAAATTCACGAGACAATGCGTGACACAGTGCTCGATAATCATTCAAGATGTGGATCGGCTGGCGGTCGATCCAATCACTTACTTCTCGAGTGGACGTCAATTTCATGAGGTAAATCTTGTCTTCCGTTGTTGCCTGTGGGAATCTCCTCAAATGAAAATCAAGGTCTTTGAGGTACACAGAAGTGTTATCAGAGCAATCTTGTTTTGGCTGAAATTTCTGAATGTGCTTGGCAATCGTGTCTAACTCTTTTGTAGACATGCCTGGTTGCGCCACATGATGAGGTGAAGAAGCATCTGCTTGTTGAGCAGGAGAAGTAAGGTTGGCAGCAACTGGAGACGCACAAGAAGGCGTGGCGCCTAGCGGGGGTGCCGAAACAAGAAGTGTGCTTCTTGGTGGAAGCACAGAGACAGGTGAGCTTGCTCCTCTCAGTGACACTGCAGAGGGAGGGGGCCCCCGTGTGTGTTGAGCGGCAATTGGAGAAGTGCTTGCCATGGAGCGAGTGGGAACCGGAAGTGGCACAGGTGGCTGAGAAACAGGTCCAAGATTTGCAGAGGAAGTCTGCAGCACATCAGACAACGTGGCAGCGTCTGAAAAAGGAACAGGTGCGTGCACCACAAGTGGATCAAAATGCAAAGGAGAGTTCACCTGAGACAGGTCCTGAACGGGGACCTCCAAAGCAGTGGTTTGGGACGGTGTCAATGGACACCTGTTGTTACCTTGTGGGACTTGCTGCAATTTCGATTCAGCCTGGGATGACTCGTCATCCCGGCCAGTGTTGAAGGATGGATGCTGCAATCGCCGGAGTTTTTCTTCCATTGCCATCAACTGAGATTTCAAGCGAAACGTCTGCCTTTTTCCTTCAATGCGTTCATTTTTCAAAAGTCTAATCTTTTGAGTTAATTCCGCAATTTCATCATTCGCGAGAGCTAGCAAGTACTTATCAAATTCACGATCAGTTTGGAGATCAATCCAATGGGCTTCAGTGTGCTGATTTGATAGTTCTGCAATGCATTCTTTTAGCTCACGAATTTCAGATGTGGCATTATGCCAATTTTGTTCATGCGTGCGGGCAGTTTGTGTACTCACTTTAAGTTCCTGTGTCAATTTTGTAACTTGGTTTCCCAAGTTCACGCGGTCAGATTCATGCAACCATGCTTCCAACTCTGTTAGCTTGCTGCTAACTTGGGCGTGAATTTGCTGTTCTGCTGTCAGAACGCTTTTCACTTGTTCGAGTTCATGGTCACTCAATTTCCACCTAGCCACTAAATTCACCATTAGTCGGCTGAGGATTTGTGCCATATCTTCGTGGGTTAACGACCCTTGTTGAGCGTCGCAAACGAGTTGCGCAATGTTGGTGTCAAGAATCTCTGCGCTAGCGCTGGCTGTCGCGTCGGCATAGCCTGGAATGAGATTGTTAGTCACGGTCGCAAGGGCATTTTGCAAAGCATCCATGGTTAAAAGTAGCGTTATGATATCAAAGATATGTGTAAGCTCACTTCACTCAATTTGGAAGGACTAATTGTTAGCCAATTAGACAATGCTGAAAATGCTTAAAGATTAGCTTTTTAGGCTCAATTACTTGATTCAAAATGTTTTACCAAAATTATTAAGGCACAGATTAAAGGATGGTATCCAAATATGTTACCAATTATTTTAAATGGCAATGCATTAAATAATTGAGGACCCTCAACAAAGTATTGTGTTAAGCAATTTAGTCTGCGAAATTACTATTAACCACAGCATACATTTGAGGTTACAGGTTTTAGGAAACAAAAGTCTACTAAGGACAGTCACATTAAATTAAAATTACATTTAATTCAATAGAGGTTTCCAAAAGTGCCTAAAAATTGGGTAAACACTTTTACTACAACGAGAAAAGCTATACACTACTGGTTGAGTGTTGCTTTTAATTAAAACAAAATTAAGTACTTGAAAATGGTGGTTAATTATTTCAACAAACTCTTTGGTAAGTCAATAATTAAAGTTATCAAGCGTTTTAATTTTGTTAGCAAAAGTTCCTCGACTGCGGTACCGTGAATAGCCACAGGAGGACGCCGTCGGCGTTTAAAACGCAACGAGGCTCCTGTGTGTAGTATAGAGTCGTACTTTTGTTCGATCAATAAAGTTTTATGACTTTACCGCATAGACAAAACAACTCCGTCGCTCGTAAGTGACACAGAATGTGTCTTAAAACGAGTGTTTAAATACCTTGCACAAGTTTTAAAATCGTAGCACTTGGCACGCAAAGTTGTTAGCAAGACGCCGCTAACGTAAACTTTGTCAATGAGTGGCACGTCACCGGAAATTGCGCGTGCGTGTGTCGCCAGCTGTCAATCTGTCAAACACGTTAAATTCACTCCTTACGGATAATCGCGCGTGTTGTTATGCGCGGCAGTGACGCCGAATTATCAAGAAGACACTAATAATTATAATTTAAATAAATCAAGGAGCGGAAACCACGGAAACGTTTTAATTCCCACGGGTTTATATCGCGATACTAAGGACTCGCGTCGAGGGGAAAGAGAAAACTACTACTTCCTGTAAGACGGTGTTAATTCATTAAACACGACGGAATTAATGAAGATTAAAAAGTGCAAAACGTACAAAAATATTAACCCTAAACTCAGTGTTAACACTTGGTGAAACAGGAGTAGGAAAAATATTATAATGTAACGTTTAAGAGTGGCGAAGACACGTACGTGATGTTAAATTGTCTTAAATCCAGTAAGAATCATAGATTAGGACGGTACAGTAGTAATTTAAATCCCTCGATTAGTTTCAAATCACGGTAACTTGATTATTTAAATTATAAAGTGCTTTGAATGCGATGTTGAAGAAGGCAGACAGTAGGCTCACGGGGGGAGAGGGGGGCTGCGATGTGTCCCTCTTCACACGCGAGTGGCTAGAAAGCAGGAGTCAACTATACTAGCTGTAGTTTGGCAGCTGGCCGTGTAGCAATATGAGTATTAAGCAAACAGTACACTTTAGTGTTAATCAGATGGAAATCTAATTTCAACAATTTAAGCGAACTGTATAACTAGTTATTCAGTGCTACAATTTGGCAGAGACTGGGCTCTCAGTGGGGGGTCACGTGGTGAGATGTGATCCTCTTGGGGGCCACAGCCAAATGAGGAGCGACTTGGAAGTCTGGCCGTTGGGCCCGCCCCTCAAATTAGTTTATTGGTCTACTGGTTTCAAGGGGTGGTTACCTGAATCCCAGTTAAGTTAAGGATACGCCTCCAAAGATGGCGGATCTTAACACGTGTGTTTTACACAAAAGGCTAGCAGTTTTAGCACCATGTGCCTTACGCTAAACCCGACAAAAGGGAGTCAACTTAACACCTTGAGAAATGTGCTGTGACTCAAATGGTGGTCTGAATGCAGAATTTCGTGCACTAGACTATTTCCTCAGCCTAAAGGCTTGTAACGTAATCAGGTAGCTAAGCTGATTGCGCCACGTGAGGTTTGGAATATATTTTTAACCCAATCAGAATTCGTGACGAGTTAGAAAAAACATTCCCAGGCCTAAAAAGTTTTGCATGCAATAGAAAAAATGTGATTGTTACTCTTCCACTTTTGTGTGTGTAACATTCACATAGTCGACAAATTCATTCTCTTCTCAATAACTAGTCGTTAGACTGTTATTTAGTGCTTCAAATACACTGCTTTTATACAGCGGATTGGCTCTGGCATAAAGTTTTAGTTAGGTTGCTATGGAAACGAGCTGAAATTTTCCCAGAAGAACACGCTGCACTAAGCTGTTTTTGGATTGTTACATGTGTGTGTTTCACAAAATATGTAACATAAATTGGCCTCACCAAAGGGGCACCATTATGTAAGGGAAATCGGTCCAATTAATTATTAAATCAATAATTGTTAATTGGACCGATTTCCCTTACATAATGGTGCCCCTTTGGTGAGGCCAATTTATGTTACATATTTTGTGAAACACACACATGTAACATAAATTGGCCTCACTCGGGGCACCATTATGTAAGGGAAATCGGTCCAATTAATTATTAAATCAATAATTGTTAATTATTAAATTAATAATCAATTGGCTCATTAATTGAAGGAGACTCAAACTTAATATTTAAATTAAGTTGAGCTTGCCTGCGGAGCACCACATCTCTTTTTGATAATTTTATCAGGATAACAGATGAGAACCTCGTTGAATCAGTCATTAAAATGAAGGTTGTGCCCTTACTACAATTTTGTGAGTTCTTTGTTCAGCTTAGAGGTCACTATAAATTGATGAAACACACACACAGTAAACCAGGGGTTGAGTTTTGTGCACGTTTATTCTCTAACCTAGGTGGGATAATCTACTTAGAATTTCAAGAAGCAAAACTAACTACTATGATAGGAAACGAAACGAGAACTAAAATAATAAAAAAAATAATCAAAGGAGAAGAAAAGAAGAAAAGAGAAACGGTCTTAACCAAGGTGATAGACTTCTTAAATCAAACCAACATGGGACCCACAATCAACCTAGTTTGCACCAATTTGTACTAGGGCAAAGGCCTGCAAAGTTGCACTTACAGATGGGGTTGGTCTGAGAAGCAGGACCCTGGATGGAGACTCGCCAAGCTCGTTTGAAGAAGGGATGAAGAAGGTTCAGTTCAGGAGAGGGAGAGACAGGTCGTCCGGCTGGCCAACTGAGCGTCACGGGGTCAACCTGCTGGCTGGGACGGGCCCTTTTTGGTTTGAGGCCTAGTGTGCCTGGAAAGGCACCATCCGTTTGAGCCTTGTGCAGGGACCAAAAGCAGCGTGTTTCGCTGCGCCTGTCGCTACACGCGATGGCTTCTGTGCGTTGCCGTGTGCTGGAGGTTAAGCTAGCTGGGCTAGCCCTTTGTCTGGCAGCCGCGCCGATGGAGACCAGGAAGGAGCCAAGGAGCAGCGAAGAAGCGGGAGCCAAAGCAGCGGAAAAGAGGCGGAAGAGAGAGAGCAGCACGCAGGGAGTGTGCTTTTAAATTGGGAAGGCGGCGGCCTCCACACCAGGGGGGCCGGTGAGACCACAGTGGAAAGTTACCAGCTTAGAGAAGGTTTTGGTAGAGACTAATCAGATTGAATCTGGATCCCATGTTTGTTGAAATTCTAAGGTCAGAATTCAATCAATGCAACACGTACAATTGAATACCTCAAATGAAATGTTACCTAGCTTACACTGTTAAAACGTGCATACACATGAAAGTTTAGTGGAGAATCTGCCACTGCAATGGAACATTTTCATGACATTTCATGGAGTCAACATTTCACAAATGGCAAACATAACATTTCATAATTCATTGTTCTGTTGCAAAATAAGAAAGTCAAGTTTCTAAGAAGGCTTTTACAGTCCTGATTTGTGTGTGTGTGCGCGTGCGCGTGTCAATCAGAGCATTTGTCTGTTTGTGGGGGATGTTCTTGTGCTCCCCACCCCCCACAGTGGCATGTTCAGGCCACAGGAGCTCAATTCCTTTGGAACTGAGGTTGCAAAAAGTTACAACCGGCCGATAATCGTTACACAACCATCGTCTGCCGTTAACATACTTGAGAAACATTACAGTGCTGTAAAAAGCAAAAATAGAAAATAGCCACTGGAAACAATGTAATTCAGTCCAACTGCGGGCGCCTAGGAAAGCCGGATTTCACAATGATATGCGCTTGTCCTCATGAGAAATTTGGTTCTTTCACGGGAAATTCAAGGGAAAGAAATACCGCTTTTGTCCAAGGGTGCCACCATAATCAATGAAAACCAAATGGTCCTTTGATTTTCTTTAAACGTGTCTCTGTACATTTTCCTAAATTACCAATACAAATTACAATGTATAAACATTTTAGATTATCAACCATTACATTAACTTCTATATCATGGCAATTAGGGCTGGGCCAAAATACAATTTGGCAATATATCACCATATTTGTTGTCACAATCTGCAGTATCTATCCATTAACAAGGTAGGATCGCTACAACTTCCAAAGTGTCGATGATCAATGCGTCCTGCATCACATTAGCTTTTTTTCCAGAATTTACAAAACAGATTGATGAAATTGAAAATGCATGCTAATATCACTTTCCTGATTAAAAAACAAACGAGTTTATGAGTGTAAAATGGGCCATCCTGGCAGGATGATCCCTTTTTTTAAATACACATTTTAAGGTTAATAACTTTAATATTTAAGTAAGCCAGAAAAAAGGCCCAAAAATAAAATTCAACACAAAAAAGTATCGCAATACGTAAAGGATCACCAACAAAGTATCGGGATCCGGACTGGATCATGACAGAAGTGGATCGTCCCTGCCATAGTGGCAATATTGTTGACCAATACCACCATGACAACAACAGTATTTTTTGCAAAATACGGTCCCAATTTATTACGCACAAAACCTTGGGGATTGAAACACAAATTCACAAAGTACCAACATTAAAAACTGGGACAAAGTCATGGCCCAAACTTAAAATTAATTGAAAAATTGATCGCAATCAATGTGTTTTCACTTCTCCCCAGAATGTAGTGTTACATCTTCATAAAAGCAAATGTTAAGTTTAGCTTATATAACAGATATCACATTTTAAATGGAAGACAAATCAGTGGTATTTCTTTATTATTTAAATAAATAAAGTAAAATAAATTGTTTTTACTCCTTTATTTGTAACCTGTTCTTTTAATGCAAAGCTTTGTTCACAGCTCAATAGAATGATAATAATAATAATAATAATGATAAAATAAAGAATGTCCTTTATTGAAAATCCAACCTCAAAACCCATTAAAACAACAACTGTCTTTCTTAAAAAAAGAGATTTCAATTTCAATGAGACTTTTACCTTGGTAATAAAGTTTTTTTTTTAAAAGATCCAAATAAGCTTACTTGGAGAGGAGAAAATAAATGCTGTACTGACCAGAGCATGGATGATCTCATGTTTCACGGTGGAGAGCATTCCTTCAAACTCTTGAGGCTGTGATGAGATCATGGCGGGACATAAGTTGGCATAACCTGCTATAGGCCTAAATGGAGAGAGGGAATTCTATGGTCATCTTTACACATTTCCCCTTTGTTATGACCAAATACACTTCTGTCGTGAATAGAGTCATTCATCCACTCACTCGCTTCCTCCCTCACTCACTCAAACAGAAGAAAATCAAAGCACAAGGTTAGGCGTCAGCATGTAACAGTGATGATGGTGATGATGGTAACGGAAAAGGAGAATGACAATTGAACTTTCTATCCTTATTGATGAGAACATGGCCAAATTGACAAAAACGTGTGTTGCAATTAGGGGTATGAAATGCCTAGTACCTGACGATTCGATTTGTATCATGATTCATAAGTCACGATTCGATTTAATCCCGATACGAATTTATAAATCGATTGTTGCGTTTTTTGTTTTTTTTTCTCAAAGACTTGTACACGTACACTGTAAGATTTGTCAGGTCATCTTTATTTATATAGCGCTTTCAAACAGCTGTCACAATGAAAATGTATTATTTATCTGAAACTTATAACTGTGAGCCACTGTATTTAACAAACAGGTTGTAATCTGTTTCATATTTGAACTGCATTGAAATAAAATATTAAGGCTTAATGTTCCATATATAAAATTCTTCCATGTTTAAAGTATGAACCCTAATGCTACGTTCTCACCAAATCCGAAAAGGCGAACTGGAACACCGGTTGTGGTGCGGCTGCGGTGCGGTGCGTCTTTACTGCGTGCTCCGGACGGGTCAATTTTTTGGCCAATCCACACCGGCTCCGCACAGCTGCGGTCCGGCAGCTCCGTCGCCGACCACTTCCCGCCGTGTCTCGCGTGACCGCGCGCGATCATGTGGCATTAAAAACAACGACAAACACACAGAAAGTCTGTGCTCAAGAGAGAAGCAGAAAGAGAGGTGGACTTTTATTATTTTGTGGCTTTCTACCTCCAATATAAACCTCTCCTCGTCCATGTTCGCTGGTGTCTAAACCGTGAATGAGCACCTCGCACGTTGACTCCAGGCCCGTCTACGCCCACATCACGTTTTGCTAGCATGCTTGCGAAATAGGAGCTGGCGAGGGTTTTATCTTGGAAGGTAACCGGAAATTTATTTTGAAACTGCGTCGGTCTTCCTGTCCCGCTCGTGTATTTTGTGCTAGCTTGCCATTTGCCGGAGGCCTACCGCTGCGGCGTCCGGCAAAAATAGAAAATAGGTCTATCCTTGCGGAAGGCCTGCGGCACGCCGCAGCTGAGACGCAGTCGACACGCAATGCACCCGCAAGCGGTGTAAACTGCACCATTCGAATGAATGGAATCTAATTGCTTGCGTCGCCAGAACGCACCGCAACCGCACCGCAAACGCAACCGGTGTAAACCCGGGGGAACGCTTCATTCGCGAGCGTTTCACCGCGTAGTGTTTTTGGAACGGTTGCTGCTCATTCGCGCTTTCGTGCTCACCGGAGCGGAGGAGGCGTGTCTCTTGGTGAACAAGGAAGTAGAGCACTTTAGCGAGTCAATAAGTGAGCACCGCTAACTACTTTCACTTCTTTCCTGGGACTAAAGAGCCGTGGCACTATTTTCTCCTTTTTTGAGGTACGTGATAGCACTTTCGCTTTTTTAGTGGCAATTGGGCGGCCGGCATTTGAGCTAAAAATAGCTTTGGCGTTAATAATAAGCACTGCTGCAAACGGTACAGCTCAAAAGCAAGTAAACAGACTTACCAGCACTTTCTTGATCATCATTCTGTCACGGCTGGCCGCTCGGGGTGACAATCGAGAGGACGCTGTGTGTGACGTGGCCCGTACTCAAAGCCGATTGGCTTCCGCGAGGCGAAACGCGAAAAAAGTTCAATTTTTTTAACTTCGACGAATGTGCGGATTTTTGTCACGAATGTGCGGATTCTCGCTGCCGCGCACCGCGTCTCAACGGGCGAAACGCGTCCTCCGCGCCGCCCCACGCACTTTCGTTCCGTTGCGCGCCAACTCCATTGACTACAATGCAAACGCACCGCCGAATCGCCGTCCCTCGCTTTTGGTGAGAACGCAGCTTAAGTAAGATGTTTTGTTGAATATTTTTCCATCAAATATGGATGTTTAAAAATCGATTCGGAGGCCAATTGAATCAATTCGAGAATTGCGCGCTTAACATCACAATATATTGCGATATTTTTTGGAACACCCCGAGTAGCAATAATTGGGTCGCCCTTATGATGGACAACTAAGTTAAACGGTACTGAGGGAAGTTGTAATTCCTGAGTCACCGTTAGGGGCAACACGTTTGATTTGCTTTGTTTTGGGGGCATTTTCTGAAGTCTCTACAATTTAGAATTCCAGTGTAACAACTATTGCCTAGGCCCACTCTACCCTCTAATTTTTTTTTTAAGTTTACTTCTCCTCAAGCAAATTCTCTGCAGTCGCATAAATACTCCACTGCCCAGACAGGATCTAGGCTTGGTTAGCTCTGCAGGTGGTCACCCAACCACCAACAAGGCTCTTTTGAAGCCGCTGACCAGGTGACAAAGGAATTTATGCGTCTGCCGAAGGAGTGTATTCAAGCCCGTCTTCTCGGAGCCCGAACAAATGGCTCCAATGATTTGGAATACACAAATGACCGATCAAAGGAATGTTCATGACTTCTTATCAATCACAAAGTATATTCTGGCATCTCGCACTTCCTGGAACGTCTAGATGGAGCAACAGCACCGCCAAGTGGTGAAACTTGGAACTATCCTTAGTGACAATTCACATAAGTAACCGCATTTTACACATTTATACCATGATAATTCTTGACAGACAACTGAACTACGAATGATTCATGTTATATCTTTGTGTGTATGAACATCCTATTTCATTTGTACTCCATAAAGAATGAAAGATAATCAATATCTCTCAGTTCAGTCAGATTAGACAAGTAGAAGTTACCTCACAAGTTAGTTTATGATGCATTAATTACGATGTGTGTTAAACGGGTTGTGTGGGAAAACTGATTTGCCAGACTCACCAAATTTAATGCCAAATTATTAATCTCTTTAATAATTTTTTTCTTAAAGTCTGCCCGAGCGAGCAGAAGGGTGTGCCACCACCCACTGAAGCCCCGCACAAAGACTTTAAAAGGATGAGGGGACCTCTGCTCTCTCTCTTCCTGCTCTTCCGCCTCTTGTCTTTGCTTCCAAGCCTCTCCCAAAAACTCGCTTCCACGACCTGCAAGTGTCCCAGCCTGCTCGAACTCTTTGTTCCAAGAAACTTGCCAACCACGTGGCCTTTTCTTTTCTGGCAGCAACCGTTGCCGAGAGCAGACCCTTGCTCCACGCCACGTCAAAGCAGGTGCAAACTGCAACGCTGACCCCAAAGACACTTTTACTCCTTTTTTTTCCCTTTTTTTTTTCTTTCCACCATCGGTGATTGCCCGCCAGCGGTGAACTCCGCTGCCCCGGGGTACACTTGCAACATACCGCCGGACTCAAGGTTGTGCACCTAAGCCGCGCACCTCACCTGCTACTCGGTGGCGCCCCACCGCGGTGCCAGCTCACCTCCAACGGCTGGCCTTCCCCGTACGCAGGCGCGTACGGACCGAGCTGCAACATCTGGAGTCGGCCAGCTGTCCGGCAGAACCAACCTTGCCGAGTCGCCGACCAATCAAGGGACGAGCCGCGCAACTACGTCAGGCCCCTGAGCGGCTTCCCTTGATCACCTGTGGAATAAACCCCTTTTTTGATTTTCTTGCCTTTTTCAACGAACATTGACTATTTTTCCCCCTTTGCCACGAGACCCTTTTGCTCGTTCGACGCAAACGATGCTCGTAAGTCTGCATTTGATTCCCAAATTGGTACCACTGCGTGCAAATTACGTTTGAAACATATCCCAGATCTGGCAGGTCAAATTTCTCTTTTCCCTGTTTCCTCATTCATTCGCATTCCTTCCTTATTTTCATTCGCTTTATTTTGTTTCTTTTCTTCTGACGGTAGAATAGTTAGATAGGCAGTGTTTTGATTCTGTAGTGTAGCAATCGTGAATAAATGCATGTTTTATGAACTCTATTCCGCCTAAGTCATCTGTGGATTATTATTCTTTTGTTAGTACAACGAACCACTGAATATCGAGTGTGGCGACTTTAGATTATAAATGACTGATGAAAGAAGGATTTTGGTCGTTGTTTGCTCCTGTTAACCCAAAGCAAAACCAACGTGGTGCCCCAGAGGTTATCGAGGTAAATATAATTTACCTCTGTAACGTCCAGATTATTAATTCGTCCAAAAGACGACCCAATTATCGCTACACCAGAGTTCTTTGAGTAAGAGAATTAATAATCCACTCAAACACACAGGCTGGAATTTCCAGAACACACATTTTATTTACTAAGTTCACCACATACAGAATTGAGCACAGCCTAACCTGACTATCACTAAACGGAAATAAAATGAAGATAAGATGAAAATAAAGCATGCAACCCAACAAAACTAAGATAAAAAGGTAATTTAAAATATGAATGGAACGAAAAGTAGTATCGAGGTTCAGATGTGGATGTTGCACGAGTGATATGCGGTCAGATTTGCAATAAACGCACAACTCAGGGGTTGGTTCCAAAGCACGGTGAGAGGAGAGACTGGCGATGTGTCCGCTTCCTGCTGTTGAAGAAACCACACTGAACGGGTTGAAGCACAGCCGGCAGGGTCCTGGAGGTTGGAGCGGAGCAGCAGATGAATGCACGGCGGAGTACCGCGGTGGGATTCCCAGTTGGTGACGATGAGCGCACGGCTGAACTCCCTTGCACAGCAAGATTCACTGCAGGAATAACCCCCAGGCTACCAAGGGAAGGTATTCACTCTGGTCTGAATGGAAGGGACTGAGCGGCAAATGAGGGAGCTCACAGCGCGGTCGAGCGCCTGTGCAGGCTGGTTTGGCTAAGTGTCCCAAACGTAATGTGTAGGAGGTGGAAGGCTAGGGTTGCCAACTTTCTCATCCCAAAATAAGGGACAGGTGCACGGCACGGTGCCATGGTGGTGTGAGCATGATGTGTGAAATCAGTGTATATTCTGATTAGATTCGAAATGCACAAAGTTGGTACATTCCCTTTCATCCTTACTGCAGGTCATCATTATGTAACCTCAGACTAAACCTCAAAGAAACCACAATTTGTCTCTTTCCTGAAAAAAAACAAAAAAACAGGTGCAAAAAATTAAAATGCAAAAGAGGAGCGTGACTCACCAAATTGATTTTTTCCATGGAGACTTCTCTTTCTTTTCTTTCTGACAGGTTTATCCATTCTCTCTTCCTTACCGACCGGACATTGATTGGCTGACAGGTGCCCTGCTTCTTGACATTGCCGTTTTAGCTTATCTAGGACCTGTAGAGTGCAGTTTGCTGTGTTAAGCACTGATTGCGAAACTTGCCAGCAAGCTAATTTCTTGCAGTATTTGTTCATAAATAGTACAAGAATACATCTTGTATTGCTCTCGCTGATACGTTCGCAGCCGACGTATTAAGATCGGCGTTTAGAGTGTAGGCGACATGAAGCTGTGACGAAACCAGGAAGTGCCTCTCTCTCTTTCTAGTTGCCTCTCTTACCTTGCAAGATCTCCAGAAAGCATCAGACCCAGCGACTCATTTTATTGGCTACGAGCAACTTCCTTGTCACTTGTCAACCTACGGGAGCAGCTGTGGTCCAAAAATGGCAAAGATGCCGTTTGCTGCATTTTGTGTAAGAATTGAGAATTATTTTACGGGACTTTTGGGGTCCCGTACAAGACCCAACAATTTAGCCAAAATATGGGGCGTCCCAGCTAAGACGGGACAGTTGGCAACCCTATGGAAGGCTGACTGCCCGGCAAGCGAGCCGGTGCGGCCCGACTTCCATTAGAACAAAAGGAAACAAAAAGTTTGCAAAGCAGATTCCGAGCTTGTGTCAACGATCGCTCGCTGCCACTTGGGTTTGGAGAGCGTTTTGGGCGCACGGTGTCCCCAAAAAATGTGGCTGCAGGCGAACAAAAGGGAGCCACATGGTCGATGTAACGTGTCCGGGGAGCGACCATAGTTGTCCTGGGTGGCGGACTGATGAGGAAGGACAGCAGGAAAAAGAGCAGGAAAAGAGGTTGAATCCTGTTCACGCCGGCCTTTTGAACAGCGTAAAAACAAGATGGCGATATGCAAAGTAGCCATGTGAGCTCTGCTCCGCCTGGCTTGTGCGTCAGAGCCAAACCGGTAATCTTAAGGTACAAATTATTTCAAATAGCCAAAATGCACCACTAGTTGTTTGGGTACAAAACCTATGTGGTGGTCAACAAAAAAAATAAATAAAATGATTTGCTGTATGTCCAAAATTAGTTCACTGACGGCGAGGCAATAACTTCAAACTTCATTCAACATATGAAGTTGCACAAAGAACAGTAAGTAAGCTAATGTCAGTTTATCAGCTTATTATCGTTGCTAGCTGCATAGTTAATGAGACTGCAAACTCACTGGTAATACATTGTAAACACGGCAATCTGTTGCTCCACTCTGGAATCACTCCCTGAGTCCCTGACTCCTACTTTGATGATGGCTTGACTTCATTTATCTCTTCAAACATTATTTATTCTCACTTAATTCTAACTAGAGTCACGAAGCAGGCAATACTGTACTTGTCAAGAACTTTAGCAAACTAGCAATCATTCGTCCAACACAAAATGCAACATGTGGGCACATACGATGGCAAAAAAACGTAGGGGTGCAATCACCGATCAATCGGCCGGTCGATTTATCGTCCCCGGTTTCCTTAATTTTGGAAGATTTGTGATCGGCGAAAAATAAATCGATCTTTTCCACCAATCTCATCTCCCTCCTCAGAGGTCTGAAAAAATCAGCCATTGTCCTCTTCTGCTGAGATGACTAATCTGATTTTCATTTTTATTTGAGAGAACTACTTCATGTGCAGTTAAAACAACTATTGTTTTTCAAATAAAACAAGATGCCGATGTGTGTAGCAGTACAACAGTGAAATATGCACCTCCTCGCCTCCCAGAAGGAATCTAAACGTTTTCATTGTAAACACAGAAGTTTCAATATAGAAGGCTATGTAATTCCAGTATAAAAATCCATCCATTTCCTATAAAATTCTATCATCATCATCATCATCATCATCATCATCACCGTTAACTGTTACAAAAAATGTAAAGAAAACTTAATGGACAAATTATCTCTGTACCAACAAACTCTCATGCACCGGCCCTTTTGTTGACGTCACGGAAATCATTGTGTGAAGTATCGTATAAAATGATAGTTGTGGGAATGCTTCAGCATCATTTTGTATGTTATTGTGATTTTTATTCTTCCACACTTTTTTGCCGCATAACAACTCCCACATAATACTTCCAATTTACATTGTTCAAATTTCAACTAGCTTAAAAAATTCACACCTCCCGATATATATATATATATATATATATATATATCGTCTGATTCCACATTACTTACAGTATTTGCTAAATTTAACGTTTAATATCAACTTTTCCACATTCATTTTCAATGGGACAGACATTGAACTTTTTCAAAGTACCACTTTCCATGCCCACCTCCGTACATATAATTTACCATCATTACCACCATTGTCCAGTAATCAGGAGGTCAGAATTTCATAATTTACCTTGCGTTCGGCTTTCAGCATTCCCACACAATTTCTGCAGTAATTGCACTTAGTCTAGTTATTACTTATTTTTTATTTATTTATTTATTTATTTTTACAATAGTTGCACACTGTGTAGCATGCCCTGCGTTCATTAGCTCATCAATAAAACCTTCGCTGATTGTGTTGACAGTGACAAAAGTTGAACATTGAACATTGAATGTGTTCTCTGTCACTTATTTTGTTTGCCATAAGTAACAAATAGACATGATATGAAGAAAATGACACAATAAAACATTTTTATCGTCTTCATGATAAATTTGGTCATATAGACCAGCACTATCGAGGAGTGATCAAAACATTACATGATTTGTAATATATGATTACATTAGCCAACATTACATGTATTGCCGCAGTTCGCAACTTTGAATTATACTCCTCCCGACTCTCTGTCACTCTGGTCTACTTGGCTGCTTGCATGAGTTTTGCGTGTCAGTGGACATGCTTTAGTGCATGAATGCATTCATTGACTTAAAAGTAGAAATAAGACTCATTAAAGAAAGAGATCCCGGAATTGAAATTTATAAACCACGACATTCGCTTTTGTGACAAGGTAGGATGCCGTTATGACACGTGTCATTCTGTTCACTTTCGTGGTGAATGGTCACGTTATGACGTATTTAGACTTTTTTTTGGTTGCTATGTCCATTTATATAAATCATTTGGGAAGTGATGTTAGAAGTGAGGAACTCGTGTTATTTAGAGCAGGGGTGTCAAACTTATATTAGCTCACGGGCCACTTGGAGGAAAATATGCGACCAAGTGGGCCGGATCGGAAAAAACATAACATATAACTTAAAACCAATTGGCATCAATTATACGTAGATTTTCGCAATTTGTGGGCTGGCCCTATATTACAGGGCTCAACTGTAATTATATTGTTCCAAAAAGATAACACAAATGCAAATGGAATGCAGCAACACTTTGCCCGGACATGTTGTAGCTTCCTGTTTTGCAAATATATTGTTCCCAGAATGCATTATGTGGCGCAGTTAATGAATATATAAGCATGTTAATCCTTGTCATGTGTTTGTTACCAGTAATTGAATTTGTGTCGTATTTAACACGTTTATGTCAGTCTATGATTTTATTTTTTTAAATAAACCGTAACTTTAGGTAGCGTACAATTCCATGTACAAGTTGAATTGCTCATCTGAGGACTGCTTTCGAAATTACAAATTTATATGTTTTGATTGTGGCCATCTGATTAATTGGTCCGACTGCTAATTTTTATTTTATAAAGTCTTCTTGGCCGGATCAGGCGCACAAAGGTGTTTAATCAGGCCCGCGGGCCGTATGTTTGATTGACATGGCTGATTTAGAGGCATGTTTTCGAGACGTGCTGCTAGCAAAAGAAACAATATAAACAAACGTTGGCTAAGATGCACTTATTCTAAAAAGTGCTTATTTTCACAACTTGTTACACAATTTTAACATTTGTGCTGCTGGGAAATGAAAATAGTAGGCCGTGGGGTGAACCCCAAAAAAGTGCCTAGAAAATGAGTTTCACTCCACTGTCTGGGCACTACTTGTTCAATCCATTTTTTGATAGATAATACCCTTCTGAACTTTGGGTTAAAAGTTCACCCAATGTTTTCCTGCCCCAATTTTGTCACAAGCCAGAAATGCATATATAGGTAAATAACAAAAAACGAAAATCTTGTGCTGCAGTTTTTGGTTGTAAAACGTCTTACATTAAATTTGGCAACAGAAAATCATTCCCAGATGTTATAAATACATGTACCTAACATCAGAAACAAGTATTGGTGGTTTGGTGCAATCATGTGAATTTAGATAATTAAATATATTAAATTTGTGCCAAAAAAAAACAAAAAACGCTTCAACTAGAAGTGAAACCAGCATACGGATGTTACATTTAGCTATTTTTATCTTTCATATATGAAAACAATTCACAACCTAATACGTAATGAAAGGTACACAAGAAGCAGCATACATCGGCCAAAAATACTACCATGCACCACAAACCTGGAACAAGGCAAAATGGACTAGATGGAAATAGATGCATTCAGAGCCCAGATTATTATAACATATAGAACATTTATTAAAGTATCAGATTGTGTCATCACAGCATGTCATTTATACCCCCTGCCCCCCACCAAAAAAATATTAATAAAAAAAAAAAATAAATAAAATAAAAATCAAACGTGCATTCACAATAAAACCTTTGGAACTTCATTGGAATAGCTCTCTTTTTTTGGCAGACCAATTTAACAAAGGTCTGTGTTGTGGAAAAATGGAATACAGACATTTTTATTTTTGCTTGAAAAGTGTTAAAATGGAGAGTTAACATCTTGATAATGAAACAAACAAAATGGCAGATTTCACATAGATTTACAGCCCTGCAAGTGTCCTCGTATGCCCTGTCATTTTCCAACCTGATGTCGTACCAGCTATGCGTTAGTGTCACTTTCTTGGCTTACGTCAGTAGACTCAGTAGTTGATGTATCTGATGAGTGAGGTACCCTGTCTAAAGGTTTGTCAGTTGTTGATAATGTCTCTACAAAAAACATTTCAGAGTTGTTGCTGGAAAGGGGTGTGAAAAACCAGCTGGGGGAAATCACACCTCAATCTTCGTTTCAGTATATCCTGCCTGAAATAGAAAATTAAAGGGAAAGATGAGCACAAGATACATATTATCACATCACACTAGGGCTGCTCTATTATGGAAAAAAATAATCATCACAATTATTTTGGTAATAATTGAAATCAAGATTATTCAAAACAATTATATTTTGTTCAAATCAAGAAAATATTTAAACATTTGAAAATAAGACAATTACAATCATATGAAACTATAATTATGTAAGTTGCTTTTGGATCCAACAAAATTTATAATATATATTATTATTATTGTTATTATTGTTATTATTATTATGACGTTAGCAAAAATTTGAAGTTGGGGTGCAGTGTGTGCAGTAAGCTAGTTTTGACATGGGTGTGTGGTAAAATAACTCGTGTGGGCGTGCCACAACTCAAAATTAGTATTATTAGTGCTGCAGCTATCGAATATTTTGGTATTTGGATATCCTACTGAAAATTCTAGTGAATAATCGTATATTTGGTTAGAAATAAAAAATATACCTATAGGCCTATATACTTTCTTGGTCAAAGAACAATTATAAATACAGAAGACAAAAAAACACATTTGCATGTAATAATTAACAACCAACTGGTTTTCATTTTTAGAGAATCAATTTTATTTATTTATTATTTTTAACTTAAATTGAGCTTGTCAGCAAACTATTTTTCTCTGAAACAGTGAGATTTAAGACAAATCTCTCCCCATAGATTTCAGACAATGTGTTTCAATGTGAAGATTTATACGTTACCTGTAGTCTGATCCCCGTGTTTCTTAACACTGTTCACAAACCTCTTAGTTTGTCCATTCTCATCACATTTTTGTCAACTATAATCCTTTGACGGATTACTTGTTCACAAAAAGAGTTTGTAGCTCTCAGCATAGGGTTGTCTGAAACACACACATACTCACTTAACATGTGCAAAGAGTCATGCTTTCTAATTAATGTTGTCTCGAAATGTAAACAGAATACAAGTGACATATTGCTGACCAATGCTTTACTTTTGAAATGTGTAATTTTAGCAAAGTGACAATGAAATAGTGCAATGTAACAACTGACATTTGTTCGTCCCTGGTTGCTGTTTCTGTTGCTGTTGACTTTAAGAACCTTGTGTAATCTCTGAAACAAAACTGCACCTGCATTGTGACAGTCTTTTGTCTTGAATATGCAGAAGAATGGAACAGTCTTTCTTCATCTCAGCTGCCTGCAGCAACCCGCCTTTAGACAAAAAAGAATTACATTATAAGTGTTATTGTCACATCACCTCTTTACAGTATATGCACATCACAGATTTAAGTAAAGTAAAGTAAAGTGTTTGTTGAGGTTGATGAGAGAGAGTTTGGAGAAAAGGGAGTGTGTAGCTGTGACTCTCTATTATGACTCTGATGGGCACACTCGATAAATCATTCAGCAGCTCGCATTTTTACTAAACTTTAGCCTTAAAACTTAACCTAGCAACATATTATTTTCAGCCCTATACTAAATATCGGTCACATTAATAACAGAAATGGGCACGCGTGTGTGTAGCACATACCTGCTGACAATGTTTCTGCTTTGGCGAGATGATCCCTCTTCCATGTGCCTTCCGATCCCAGACGAGTATACTTTGAAATTTATTTTTACAAATGATGCAGATGGCTGGAAGGACGGGGCCAGCTGAAGCGATGGGCAAACCTGAACGGGAACGAAGTTTTCTCACCACTTTCTTTTTAACTTTTTTTCTCCTTTCGCTCTTCTTCGCTCTCTGACGTTGTGGTCGCCATTTTTGATATGCGGTTGCTATGGTGAGAAGAAAGCAGCAGCTACCTGATTGGCTCATGTGACCTAAATCACACCACTACCGACCTAATGGCACTACGCCCACACCAGAGATCACTGCGCCTCATCGCAAAATAGTGCCGGGGTTTCAGCACCGAAAACACAAAATTGGCAGGTTTTCAGAGGGTGAACTCCACGGATTCTTACTTACTACTAATAAATCTTTTATGAAGTAAAGATTATTTAGTGCCCCTGGTAGTGGAGCGAAACTGAACGAAAACGTGTGTGACCTGACGGCCTATAGAAACCTCAAGGAAACTATTTGTGGAGAAACCTTAAAATCACCCTTTTTGTCTAAACGATCTATTTTACCTTGTTGCCGACATGCAGACCCTTCTGTCGGAGTGGGTTACATATTAGAACAAATTTTACATGGGAAAGTTACAGATTATATTAATTAGGGATGTAATGATAAGGTCAATATCGTGATATTAAAACTGCCACAATATCGTCGTCGTCATGTTCACAATATTTAAAAGGAACACATCTGTTAAAAAAGTCAGGTTGATTTCCATTTGTGCAGTTGTAGCACCCTCTAGTGGCTATTTTATTAGTGCAGTTTAATTGTCATTAGGGATGTTTTGGCCTTCTATGTTTAAAATCTATGCTAATTGTCAGATGAAGGGGAACCTAATTTGCTTGTGAAGCGATCAATGTGTGTTTGCATTAGCAAGTAAGTGCCTCAATATTGTTATTAGAGATTGTAGGTGGTTTATATGCATTGCTGTTATGTACAAAAGCACAATATTGTGCTTTTTTTAGTATGAGCTCTTTTTTTTTTCAATATTGTGATCTTTTCTAAATATCGCCAACCCCCCACAATATCGTGATAATTATCGTATCGTGACCTTCATATCGTGACAATATCGTATTGTGATGTTTGGATATCGTTACATCCCTAATCTTAATTGTGGTAGTTGTGAATGTGTTTTTTTTTCGACAGTATGGTACACATATAGCGTACTTACCTGTCCAGCACTGATTCCAGCTGGCAGTAAGCAGCATAGCCCACAATGTTTTCCTGTCCACATCGCTTTGTGATAATTCCACTGACGTAGAGGACAAAGTCAAACCCTTCCACACCCGGGCCATCTGGGGGGCCTGACGGACCACAAGACTTGCCCGACTTAGTGCACATCTTGCATTGCTAAAAATGGAGTACAGAATAAAAGAATTAACAGGAACAATGCCGACATTCCTATTTATTACTTTCTGTTGCAAATTAAAGTGGAGATTCTGTCTCAGAGGAAATTATTGACAAAAAAAAAAGCACGACTGTTACACGCTGATCTTGTGAAGGCAACGCCTGGACTGAGTGCTGAGTAAGCTGATTTAAGAACAGCACCAAGCATGTTATAATATTTATGTGAATGCTGAAAACATTAGCATTCAACGACAATGAGTAATTTTCACATAATTTATCTTTCAATTTACTTCATAAGCATTCCACAAGCATTCAGATAATAGCATTGAGCTTTTATTCGCATTCAACTTTCAGCTTTGTACAACAATTCTAAATATAAATACGCCATGAGTGTCAGGAAGTCTGTTGTTAGAGCAATTGCCTGCCACCACGGAGAAACTGCGTACATGTCTTGCTTGGACCACATTTTAGTACAGTCAATGGTTCAAATCTCGTCTTAGACTAGTTGCAGTTCATTTTTTTTTTTCCATTTCATCATTCAACTACAATTATTGAGTAATTCTCACATAATTTATCTTAAATAAGCATTCCACAAGCATTATACTAGCTCATCTTAAAGATGACTTGACTTAGCTCAGTGGTTAGAGCAACTACCTGCCATCATGGAGAACCTGGGTTGAAATCCCACTTGGACCACATTTACATTTGATGGTTCGAATGCCGTGTTAGCCTGGTTGTAGTTCAACATTTTTTTTCAGTGATCATTCAACTACAATTGGGCTTTTCACAATTGCACCAAAACTTCTATTTATAGAACAGTGGACTGCACATGTGCGGCAGCCATTTTAGTTTTGGAGAAGCAATGGGGCAATACAGAGACAGGGGAGTGTAATTTGTATGAGCCAAAATTTGAACTGACTCGCTATTTGTCCATAAATATCCTTAACTCATTTGCTCCCAATAACGTGTAAATACGTTTGTTTGTTTTTAAGTGTCCCAAAGACGTATTTATACTTTTTTGTTGTTGTTTTTTTTTAATGCTAGAGCTTACAGAAGGCTTTGATGCAGCCGCTCAACTGCAAAGAACGGTTGCAGAAATGGTAGTTATTACACAAACGGCCAGCAGGTGGCAACAGAGCAAAGGAGATCAACCAGGGCCATCTCGTCACAATTACCCGGAAGCACAAAGACCTTTTTAAAGAGACCTTTTTAAATTTATCAACTCAAATCAAATAAACACTCACACAATGGTCACCACTCTCCATGTCCCGAATTTTTCGAATACATGCCATTAAAATGACCATTTTACCAAAATGTTTTCACCTATTTCAGGCCTTACCCATTTTTATTCGACTATCTCTTCTTATATTTGGAAAGGGAAATTAATAAAACTCATCTACAAAAGACGAGGGCCGCCGGTGGTCTGGCTTTGTCTAATTTCCCTTTTTATCATTGGGCTGCCAACCTGCGGTGTCTCACATTCTGGTCTCACTTTCATAATCGTCCGGATCCTCCTGACTGGGTGGCAATGGAGCTGACATCAGAGGACGACGTATCCCTGGCTGCATTTATCGGCTCCTCTCTTCCACTCTCAACTACATCTTTAAAAAATCCAGTGGTTAAACACTCAGTGAGGTTCTGGTCTCAGTTCCAAAAAAATTTCAAATTCCATGACTTCTCACCATTTAACTCAATATTACGTAATCATTTTTCATCATCATGGTGATCCGTCTGAACACAAGTCAATTCCTCATCTCTGTGTGCTCGTCATAATTTAATCCATCAGCCCACTCTGCACCAAATGCAACGTCTCACTCACTCACTTGGACTTGTCCTAAACTTAGCAAATTCTGGACAGAGGTTTTTTTATTCCCTCTCCCAGATTTGGACAGTGAGGGTGGAGCAAAACCCCCTTATTAGTTTATTTGGAGTCACAGGGTACACCACCAGCGAGCGTTGTGCACTCGCGATTATTATTTTTTTTAAACCACAAACATGACAAATCCATCCACTAGTACCTTTTAAATTGTAAATATAGTTCAGCGTTGTTGTAAAACACTATTATATTTATTTTATGTACCGTATTTTTATGAATTTGGTGAAGACCGGCGGGCGTCTTTGCTTCAACCAAAACAAGGAAATGGGCGTGTGCCACGGCGTTGCTCTCTGTGTTGTAGGGCTGGGAAAAAAAGTCGACCAAGTCGACTCAGTCGACTTTAAAAATAGGTCGACTGGAAAAATTTAAGTCGACGCTCCGACCGGAACCATGTTTGTGTCGTCGCCGTCCATGTTTCACACGGACCTTTTATGCCGCAGCGCAGAGTGTGTTGCAAACTTCAGTGAGAAGAAGGTGGACAGAGTAATATTTATTTATTTATTTATTTTTTAAATGACTCCTGTTTGGTTGGTCCTGTTGGTTGTTTGAATTTGGAGGTGTATTGCACAGCTGCCATTAGCCTAACTGCGCATACAGTTCTTTTACTGCAAGTGTACATGTACAGTCGTACAGTATTTACAATATTTATTTGTTAAGATTATGTCCTCATTGGTTGCACTATTTTAAAATGGAGGAAAAGCGAATGGATAAGAGGACAGAGGTACAGGCTCTTCTAAACATTTGGGAGAAGAAGAGACCACGACTTTGAATCGGAGTCACCAAGCCACTATGCACGTTATTACTGACAAGCATGGTTGGTGAGGTGAACAGCTAAAATGCTCACACGACCCTCAAAAAGTCTGTAAAAGCTGCAAAGATACACCAGGACTTTTAAACGCTCATGGATCAGTACAGCGGCATGCCGAGTGAATGGGACGGCCAAATCGGCGCCACGGTTCATGGATACCGGAGCAATAACATGGATTCAGCGCGTCAGGGATAGACAAAGGTAAACACGACAATCATGTTATAGAAATGCTTGTAATATCGTCATTTAGTTCGCTCCCTCGTCTGGCACTTGGCAGCTGCTTAATTGTGTGACAGTCACTTTCTATTAGTCAGCAGTTATTTATTTTGCTGCGACCGGCAAATCTCCTGCGAGCGTTATTTTGCCGTGAACACTCGGAACGAAAATTCTTGGCCTGCCGTGAATACAACGATTGCTTATAGACATTCACAAGCGTATATGAATAACACAAAAGTGCACGACCAGTTGTCGTGATGGCCGTTTTGACGAGTCAAACACATTTCACTGGGAGTTAGCTTAGCGTTTCACGGCAACGTAGGCAAAGTTTTTCCATTTTTCCACTCACCGTGACAGAATAAACCCCCTCACAAACACGGCTTGAATCTCAAAGCCACGTCATCTTGGTCGCGAAAGAAGAGCTTGTTCCCCTCGTCGTTAAAAAAATAAAATAAATAAATAAATAAATAAAAACTACCCTTGGCGTGGCAAAAAAAAATGTAAAAAATCCAATCGGCGTGACAAAATAACACTCCAACCAACACAACACAACCAACTAACAAACAAACAACCACCATCGCCTGTGTTTTAATGACCATACAACACTGAAATGAAGGGAAGGGCATGAAGTTGTGTGTATGTGCGTGCGTGCGTGCGTGGCTGCGTGCGGGCGCACCGCAGTTAGACTAAATTGAAGACTATTATTGTTCAGGAAATATAAGGAACAATGGATTTTACATACAGATTATCCACTCAATTCAACACATGTTCAACATTTTCTGCCTCAAATCTTAAAAAAATAAATAAATAAAATAATAATAATAATAATAATAATGATGATGATAATAACAATAATAATAACAACAATAATAATAATAATAATAATGTTGATTAGTCGTTAAAATATATCAGAAGTTTAGTCGATTTTAAAGAAAAGTCTTTAGTGACAGCCCGACTGCGTTGCTGTCGGCCAATCAGATGAAAGGTCATGACACGGCCTCCATTGTCTCCTGACGCCCGGTGCTGCAGAACCACTGCCGAAAGGGTTCTAAACAGCAGTTACAACGGAACCGCTCAGCCCCGAAAGAGTCCCACGGAGACAAAAAATGCCACTTCCTTGTGGAACCGGTGGAAAAGCGCCATATTATATATGTTTGTATGTAAATTGTAGTCTGCGCAGTACGTGTATGCTGTGCCGATCAGGAAGGAGCCAGCCAATCACATTGCAGCAGGTCATGTTTCACTCAAATACTATTCGATTGAGTCGGCGCGCGGTGATGTGGTCTTGTTTCTATGGGAGAGCCAGCGGAGGACACGGCGACTGTCGAATGTACGTTTTAAACATGCAGAGGGAGCATTAATGCATTTGCGCCGTGCAAGCGGTATTTTTATTTTATTTTTTTTACCAGCATGCACTTGAAAGTTGGCCGCATTTGTGAGTGAAATGCTCGCACTGTTGAGCCCTGCTTTAGTATAACTTCCATTTCATATAATAATCATTCTCCAATTTGTTAAAGCTGCTCTATGTAACAAGTTGCCCAAAAATATCTTTACAATCGTATTTTTATCTGAACACTTATGACTGAAAGTCTTTTATTTATTTTAAATTTAAATTTTAAATGTATTTATTCACTTGCCTACTTCTTATTAATTTACTGAAATGTATTTACTTGCAAAAAACAAAAACAAAAAAAACTTGTATCTTAATGTTTAATGTGATGTTTGTTTTTTGTGTTTCTGTAAAGCGCTTTGTGATAGCTCAGGCTGTTTGAAAGCGCTATATAAATGAACTTGACTTGACTTGAAACATGTTTTAATTAGTAGATTAACACTTTAGCCGTTCACAGTGGGAACTGCTGCAAGCCTTTGACTAATAGTTTTCAGACTGGATTCGGGTATCAATTTCCTGCCCTCTGTCTGCAGATGGACCCCATGTGTGCCTTGTGGATGTGACGAAGGGAGTGTGCAGTTTAATTTTTTGGCCACAGGTGGCAGTATAGATTCAAAATTAAATTTTCTGTATTCAGCAGCTTCAACATCCATTACATTCAATGTCATTTAACATTATTGTTATAATTAGTGTTGTTCCGATACCGATACTGGTATCGGCAGAGGTGCCGATACTGCATTAAAACAGTGGTATCGGTATCGGTGAGTACTCACAAGTAACATGCCGATACCATTAATTCCAACACTAATAAAGGATTTTGGATGCAGCATCTTGTGTCTTGCTCGTGCACCACATTGACTGATATGTGACATGTTCACTGCATGCCGATCTAAGATATCTTATTGGCCCTTGAATGCTCTGAACCAATGGCAGGACAGCTTTTTCATGTTGAGGGAAAAAAAACCTTTGGTATCGGTATCGGCCAATACTGCAAAGCTGGGAATCGGGGGCCAAAAAACGGTATCGGAACAACACTAGTTATAATAAAGCATTACGTTCAAATGTTAGCATTCAGCTTTCAGCATTCACACACAATTTTTCCAGAAATTACACTTGTCTAGTTGGACTGTCAAACTTGTTATTCCTATTATTTATTACATTTCTTATAACATTTTATTGCACCTGCTTTCTTAATGTGCAAAAACTCCCACGTAATACTTCTGATTTACAACATTCAAATTTAAACCTGCTTCAAAAATTCATACCACCTTGGTTGGTTATTTTTCTTCTTCCACGTTACTTGTAGTTTTTCCACATTTAACGTTTAATTTCAAATTTTCCCCATTCATTTTCAATGGGACAGACATTTCAACTCCAGTCCAACTTTGCACGCCCACTCCCTTAGATACAACTTCTCGTCATTTGCAGGTGTTTGATACTGCTCATTGTCGAATGGCCAAAGAGAATGAAACTGCTCCATATAAACACTCAATTGGAATGAAAAGGCTGAATCCGAATGGAATCTCATTCAGAATCACAGAGCAGGAGTGGCATATTCCTTTCATGAATCCAAACGAGAGTCATGTAAACACTTCAATCGGAATGGTGAGACTGTGTCCAGTATGCGCATTGCTCTGTCTTGACGTAAATGCGTCGTGACGTTGGCGTTTCTGTACGTAAGAATGGCGGCGTCTTGCCAAGAGCTCGTCTGCGAGGGGAGAACTCGTTCTAAAGTACTTGGAACTTGTTTTTAATCAAGATTTTGCTTCAATAAAAGTGTTTCACGATCACAACTCCTGTGCTACCTTGATGCATGAACTCCATCTTATAAATCATGTGATCAACCAGTCCAGGGTGTCCCCCGCCTACTGCCTAGAGCCAGCTGAGATAGGCGCCAGCACCCTCCGCAACCCTTGTGAGGAATAAGCGGTCAAGAAAATGGATGGATGGATAAACCCGGCTACTGTATGGCGAGAAAAAGTCTTAATGCCCAGAAAATCGAAAATACTATGTCAATTATTTTGATATTTTTAGAGGTTGAAATTGGCATGAGTCGAGATGTGCATCTGAATCTTGGTGATGATTCATAGCATTTTTGTGTCACTAAGTGCTTAGTGACTTATATTTGGTACATTTATGGCTGCGCTCATAAGTTTACATACTCCAAGGGTATGTAAACTTTCAAGCACAACTGTATGCTAAGTGATAAACATGTACCAACTATCAAATGGGGACATTAAGTATGATTTCACTGAAAATGTGAAGTATCCCTTTAAATGACTAAACACATGAGCGGCACCAGTGCCGCCGCTACCCCTTTGGGTGCCCTAAGCTTAAAAGTGTGATGGTGCCCCCAAATTTTATTTTATTTTTCTTTGCGGTGTGGGAGGCATTTCTCATGCAACAATAAAAGTTTTCATAGCTTAAAGACCCAACCCCAACCTTTTGTTGGGCCATTGACTGGTTCAAACAAGTTTCTGCAGACCAGCAATCATTCGCAATTCACACGGGTTGGAGTGCTCAAAAGATGATATGATTGCTGCTTTGGCATGGTGGCTGGCTGCACGGCTACTTAGTAGCGGCTAAACTGCTAATGGTACGTCGGCAGCCTGTGCATGCTTTCCACATGTTGTTCCACTAGCTTGTTTCAACGGAATTGTTGTGTTAACTGTTTTTGAGTACTTACCTTGCACAACCCTCTTCATTTACTTCACGAGATACCACCAGAAAAATGACGGGGAAGATCACCAACTTATCGAATCTGTTTCATCTTGGGAAGATGACGCCAAAGCACGGCTTGTTTACTTGCGCGTTTGGTCATTGTTTACTTCTTGTTTCTTTTACTTTCTGTTTATGTCTTCAACTTGCAAACCGCAGGAGAGAGGGGAAACTGTGATTGCTCTGCTCTGATTGGCTGATGTCACACACATTTCCATCGCATCTGATCACTCGCCTGCTCCCAGCTCCATGTCATGATGATATCCATCCATTCATCCATTTTCTTGATTGCTTATTCCTCACAAGGGTCGCAGGGGGTGCTGGAGCATATCTCATCTGGCTTTGGGCAGCAGGCAGGGTGCACCCTGAACTGGTTGCCAGCCAATCGCAGGGCACACAGAGACGAACAACCATCCACACTCACAAGCACACCTAGGGACTATTCGGAGCGCCCAATTAACCTGCCATGCATGTCTTTGGAATGTGGGAGGAGACCCATGCAGGCACGGGGAGAACATGCAAACTCCATCCAGGAAGGCCGGAGCCTGGACTTGAACCTGTGTCCTCAGAACTGGGAGGCGGACGTGCTAACCAGTCAATCACCGTGCCACCCTCATTATGATATCACAATTCTTTTTAATCATGTAGCACGGAGCCCTATTTATATTGCCCTTTGGAAAACAATCGATAGAGTGTGGGATATTTTGAGGCTTATGTGTATACTTTGGGGGGATTTTTTTGTTTGTTTGTTTGTTTGATGAGAAATGTAGGTTGCCATGCAGCTGTTCTGATTTTGGTGCATCTATTACAGAGATTTTTGATCTGGCAAATAAATTATAAAATTATGCCAAGTACCTTCAACAGTTCTCACGTAGTATTTATTTCTGTTTGATACATTGAAGGAGTTTTTCTATGTATGCTTGAAATATCCAACGGTGTAAGAGGTCATTGAACGCACCAAGTTTACTGCCGAACGTGAATGACGTGCTTCGTTTTCTTTTGCTTCTTTCTCTCCATGTATCTCTGAATTGTAGAATGTAAGCACTTTTTCCCCAAAAAAACCTTGTTGATTTAACTGACAATCACGTCTTAAAATTAAAACAAACGTAGTAATCGCATCCAGTGCTTGCACGACGAGCGATACCTACCCCCCCACCCCCAAGCAGGGGTGTTCACGGATGCAACATTCAAGGGCATGCGTGCGCCGTGCCCACAGGCAAATGGGGCCCCACACGGGCGATGGTACCCTACGCACTATGCGGACTCTGCGTATAGGGTGCGGCGGACCTGAGCGGCACGGTGGTTGACTGGTTAGCACGTCCGCCTCACAGTACAGAGTACATGAGGTCAAGTCCGGGCTTCGGTCTTCCTGGGTGGAGTTTGCATCTTCTCCCCGTGCTTGCGTGGGTTTTTTCTGGGTACTCCGGTTTCCTCCCACATTCCAAAGACATGCTTGGCAAGTTGATTGAACATGCTAAACTGTCCCTAGGTGTGATTGTGAGTGTGTGTTCATCTGTGTGTGCCCTGGATTGGCTGGCAAAAAGTTCAAGGTCTACCCCGCCTACTGCCCGAAGCCAGCTGGGATAGGCACCAGCATCCTCGCAACCCTTGTGAGGAAAAGTAAGAAAATGAATGGATGGACTAAACATGTTACCCCCATTCAGCTTCAACATTAACAACAATTTTCAATGTAAATACATACTGTGCCATGACCAGTGTTGGGAATAACTGTTAAAGTATAACGGCATTACTAATGGTGTTAATTTTGTAGTAACGGAGTAATGTAACTAATAGTTTCCCCAAGGGTGCAACCCAGTGTCCGAGAGTCCATTGCAACTCGTGAAATATTATGACAGAACCGTTTTGATGAATAAATGCTTTAGCATTGATTGTAGGAGCCATATAGTATGTTTGGTGGTTTCTTCCTGTTTGGGTTGTGTGCATGTGTTGTGCATGCGGTCAAGGTACGCAGGTGGTGGCGGTGTCACCAGGGGGACTGGTCTTGCTTTTTAGTAAGTGGGCTAACCTGTATAAGGGTGCTTGTGTGTGTCCACTGGCCTTGATTATCAGGTGGGGTGAGTGTGGGGGAAGAAACTTTCCGTTGACTGTACAAAACGCAACTTTGGAATAAAGTGCAACTGTGAAGCATAATTTTGGATTACAACCGTGAAGTGCCACCGACAATGTCACTTCACGCTGTGGAAAGGAAGAGCTGTACGGTCTTATAAGGTACTTTACACGCCAAATTAAGTCAGTGCCTGCTAAAATAGCAAGTCAATTTGGTTCCAAGATGGCGCCCGTCAGCAGTGTCCAACTCCTCACGTCTTAGCCTGCTGTAGCATCGCAACAAACTAGACGCCGCAGTAATGATAATTCATATCATATTCTTATTGGAACTCTTAAAGTATGTTGCCTGTAAAAAAAGAAGTGAGTCAGCTGAATTAACAGAATACATGCACGTCATGGCGGATGGTCGGGATTAGAGATGCTGGATACCACTTTTTTTCTGATGATACTATAGGAGGATCCTTTGTTGACATTTTTTAGTGCATGCGCGGATAGCTGTGTGGCAGAAAACATGGCAGACTATATAGAAACACCATACACGAAGAAAGTTAGCGGGCGAATCGCCGCTATTTAAGCACGTTAATGGCCGAAAGGTGGAGGAGGTTTGCGGAGATGTATTGGCGACAATTTGAAACTATTGAAGGCCCATATTTGACGTGGGATTATGACAAAATTTGGTCCGACTCACCTGTTTCCTGGTCACACATCTGCTTTGGGGACAAATGACTCATATTTAATTCAAAGCCCTGTGCAAAACTGGGTAATTATTCTTCATTGAACTGTAAATCCGTGCGTGCTGGAGTGACATCATGTAGCCGACAAATTCGCCCTTCGGAGGACCCAGCCTTGACACAGGCAGATTATCGCATTACATTTAAGTTTGGGGAACGTCACTCCAAACCAACCCCTCAAAACAATCAACATGCAGTCAACAATCAATAGTTTCATGGAGGAATTATGTCAACAAGCACCACAGCTTATTCTTGATTTATTTTGGGAAATGCAATGACTTTAGCACAGTGAGACTTGTCCTGTGTGTGAGAATTTCAATGGCATCTGGTCTAGTTTTAACAACTGAATATCAGAGCTGACAAAATTCTTCCTTTTCAAATCCAGTCTTGGAGAAACATGCAGTCATTCTACGTAGCATACTAGCATTGTAGCACCTTTAATGGAGCTGTCAGGATGGAACTTACAACTATAGATACTGCGTATACACAAGTGAGATCGGCAGGTATCAAAAGAGATGCAGAATGCATTAGTTATTCGGAGAAGATGAAAATGTGGACATTCAAGTATAAAACTAGGCACCCCCTCCCACCCCCCACTTCTCATTTATAAAAATCCATAATACAATTCTGATATGCCTTTTGATCCTCTGTTCGTAACGCTTGGACGGCTTTGTCACTAGCCTTCACATTTAGCGATCCAGGATAGCCCATTTCAAGACGAGGAACAAGTCAAGGTGGCTGTCGATCGTGCTTGGGAACACCTGAATAAGACCGCAAAACAATATGACTCAGCGGATTTTAGAATGCACAAACTCGATTATTATTATTATTTAATCCTATCCAAATAACAAATACATAGTCACAAGTACTTACCAACAATAAAGTGAGCGTTAGAAACCCGTCAGCATAAGACAGAATACGGGCTTTGAGCGTGAAGTTATAACCTCCCATTTCTTTCCCTATTCGCGGCCCCTCTCGGTGCAAATGCGAGAAAAACAACAACTTTTTTTTTTATCAGGCCCCCAACGGGCCGTACAATTTATGGCACAAGAATTAACCATCTGCTTCTCTTAATCCTCCTCCAAAAGTGTGAAACCATCAAACTCCATGCAAGGCTCTTGCCACACAGTTCCCATGGTGCAACGCCCAAAACATAAACAATACGTCACACAGGATCCTCCTATACTCAACTCTCGAGTAGTTACAATACTGATACCAAATACCGATACCACTTGTACAGGAAATTCTCCAACCAAAAATGACAGATTTTAAAGAAGACCTACAGTATATATCCCAATATATTATTTTCCCTTAAAATTACATGAAATGAATGGCAACTTTATAGTCCTATAATTTCTAAATTCTAGTTCTTGACCGTGAAACTTGGTATCAGCCACCACCGCGAGTATTGATACCTTAACCCATTAAGGCCTAAAGCACCCGGCAAAACATGCTTTTAAAACCAATGGGGGACTTTTGAATTACCCCCGAAAACCTGAGGTTTTCCTGGAAATGCAACAATATTGTCAATGCCTACAAAATAAATGATATCTCAGCTCCTGAAACAGATAGAAACGTAATTCCAAAAACATTTCAGAGCTTACACCTGTGGTGTTAACACAAACCTAAGTTTATTATTAAAAATCTTCAATATATATTTAGAAAAAAAAAATCAACAAATAACTGTTATATCTGTGGGTATATTTACCCTCAACACTGGAGCACACTTGTCATAACCTCGGGGGATTTACTGGTAATTATTTGTCACCTATTCCGTTACAAAGATGTCAAAATATTCAACATCCTCATTGTCTACAAACATATTTCTTAACAATATGACACTGTCAACTGGTTACGCTGATTCGAAGTCCTCCTGTGTGGTCGTCATTTATTTCATAACTCCTGTGAATCTGCATCAGCCATGAATGCGCAAATAAAATTCCAAGACATTTTATCGGCTAAGAGACCAAGAAGTGGTCAAAACAAAACAAAATGACGTCTCCGCTCTTCTGGCTTTAAAGGTAGAAGAGCGCTAGAGCGCTCCCGGCTCTCATGGTAGAAACGTGGCAACGCGCTCCCAGCCATAATGGGATAAAATGAGACTGGTATCGGCACCAATACGATCCCGGTGACGGTAGTACCACCTCATTGGTTAAAGACTAATTTCTTTGCAAAATAAATGAAAAGCATGTTGGAAGTTGTAATGTCTTGTTCTTTTGCAGCCAGAATCTCAATGGCACTCTCTGTGTATATTACAGCATGTGCTAATCAAAATGTTGAAATTATAATGTTGCTGACCTGCAAGTGGTGTTGGGGTACAATGACTGGGCCACAATAGGTGATGTTTGCACAGGCATTCTGGCAGTAGCGATGGGGGTCATCCCTCTTCTTCAAATACTGGTTGGTTGCACATTGTCTGTAGTGGAAAAAGACAGACATAATTACATTTGTACATGTAATATATTTTACAACATAGTAAAATCTTTATACATGATATGCTTAAATAAAAAGCAACACAAAAGTGCTTCGCAAAACAAATGGTCAAAGACAAACATCACTCTTTACCCACCTGCAGTCTCTGAAACCTTGTCAGGAAACACATGTCAAGTAGTTACAGTTTTAAAGGTCCCATATTATTCTACTTTTGTATGTATTTATTTTTTAAATTGAACATATAATCAAGTTGGCTGAAAAATAAAAACTTAAAATAAAAGGCGAACCTTATACAATCAGCAATTAGGCACAGTTTACATGTTCAAAAGGGAGTAGGAAGAAGTTAAAAACTTATCTAGCCCTACCCCTTTTACAACGTATATTTAGACTTATTTCATTATTAATGCAATACTAGGTTAATATTTTTAACAAATAAAATGTATAAAACTGGTCATGTATACAAGTGCACTGAGACATGCGTACATTTGCCAACAACATATGTGCATAAAATTCCTAGACATATACCATAATACATTTATAAATCATATACTCATACTCACATGTACAATTTTCATGCTCTTGTCTGACATAAGTAATTTTTTTTTAACTTTCCTTTTCAACATTTTTTTTTTTAAATTCAGCAAATTAGTTCCATCTTTTCAGATCAATAGTTACTTTTTGGCATCCAATGTAGTTTTAGAAATGTTTGATTACCCATACTGTGGAAAGCAGGGCTTTTTTTCGCAGAGTATTTCAACTCGGGGCCGTTCAACGTTTTACTGGTGTACGCCACAACGCATTTGTCCTGGTCGTACATTTGGTATAGACCCGCACTCAAACAATAATCCGAGAATCCTGCCTCCAAGAAAAATTCCTTGTTGCTATCGGGGTACGCGAGACAGGGGGCGGAGCCCAGCTTTTGTTTTAGCGTGTACATCGCGTTGTTTTGTTCGCCACCACAAGCGAAGGGCGTGTCTTTCCTCAGCAGGTGAGTAAGAGGGCGTGCTATGTCAGCAAAGTGTTCAATGAACTGGCGCGAATAGTTGCACACGCCAAGGAAGCTGCGTAGTTTTGATGTCAAGAAGGCCTTGAATACAGCTGGATTGTGGTTCAATCCAGTTCGGCCCGATCAAGATCCCCGCGTAGTTGACCTTTGTGCGGCACCACCACTGACCTTTCAGGAGGGACAGTTTGGCAGCTGCGGAAGACAGTTGTCCAAGAACGTGGTCGATTTCCACCAAGTGGTCATCCAAAGATGAGCTCCTCATCACAATGTCATCGAAATAAATGAGGTTACCCTGGCAGCGGCGTCAGGGCACGCCTTGTTGAGGAAGATGTTAAAGTCGGCTGGCGAGTTGGCGTAGCCGAATGGACACCGGTTGAAAGTGTACTGTTTGTTGCCAAAGGTGAATGCCAATTTGTATTGATCCCTCTGGGAACCACTGGAATCGTCCAGAACCCCAAAGCCACATCGATGGTGGTGAAGAATTTGGCATCTCGCACCTTGGGAAGTTCCTGTTCAAGTTGTGTCATGGGCCATCGCAAAAGAGGAACCTGCTGGTTCAGTTTGCGATAGTCAATGGTCGGCCTCCATGTGCCGTTTGGTTTCAAGACTGGCCCTTTTCCAGCATGGTGCCGATAGTCTTCTGTACTGGTTCATAGGAGGCTATCGGAATCTTACTGGCGCACAAAAGTTGGAGGAGCATCGGGCTGAGTCGGGATGAGGACCACATGTAGGTCCGTCAACCCGCAGTCCAAGGAGTCCTTGGCAAAAAGGGTGTGTATTTCATTAACACCGTGCGCAAACGTTCACAGTCCTGTTCGGATCGGAGCGCGTCGGCGTGGTGCAAAACTTCTTGGAGGGCTCAAACCTGGAGGTTCTGGTAGTCTATGACGGGTTGAAAGCGAAGCAACAGGTCTTGGCCAATAAGAACTCAATGGGTACCACATAGACCGCGTGAATGAATTCCATGGGGCGAATGGACCAGTGCACCAATGCAACAGAGTCTAGCTTTGTATTAGTAGGTGAAAAGGCACTAAGTGTGCACCGCCGTAGGCAGAGCGGTCGATCGTTAGCTTGTGACACGGCGCGCAGTTGTTCAAATACCGTGTTGGACATCACCGTGATGTCTGCGGCGGGATCTACAAGAGGTTCGTAGGTCAGCGCTCGCTCCAGGGTGACGCTCAGGTAGAATTTACGAGCTATCCCCCTGGTGGTGAGTTTCCCTAAAAGCTGTTGGAACGGTCTCACGTTGTCGGTTGATCGCGATACATTCATACATGGCTGTAGTATTTGGATCAACCTGCAGTACCAATGTCGTTGAGTCAGAAGACTGTTTAGGAGGTGTCTGAGTGTCGGTTTCTGGAGGACCTCTGCTGGTGGGTCACTTCAGTGGGCATCCGGCCGTCGGTTAGTCATAAAGACGGGGTTTTTAGTGAGTCTTTTGACAATTTCAGGAGTGCCTTCAATATGCCGTCGGCAACTGCATTGTGGTCGGTCTCGGAGTCGATTTGGTGGTTCCGGGACTCGCGGCAGAAATTGGTTGCTGTTGCGCGTTTGGTTTTATCACGTTTTGGATTATAGCGTGAATCAGGCTTACCTTTACCAAATTTGGAGTGCCGGTGGTCGTTGTCAGCTTGCTTTTCTTCATCTGATTTCTCGTCACGTGGGTTGTTGGTTTTGGAGCGCGGCTTCCGGGTTCGACAGGTTTGACTTTGATTTAGCCTGGTCTTCCCTTGGAGCATAAAGCTCTCTCAAGCTCCGACGGGGGACCCATGTCCACTTTATAAATTCCTGTGTCGACTACCTTGGGGGTGGACAATTTTAACTTTGCATAGCCCCTAGCTGCTAAGTCACGCAGCTGCGAGCTATTCAGTGTCTGAGGGCACAAGGCCAATCCCAAGTAGTGGTTAAGGTTTTGTTGGAGGTTCCGGACAAACAACGTTTTAAAACCCGGATCCTCCTCCATGTTGGGATCCAGTATAAAACTGGATAAAAGAAGGGAGAGGAAAAAAAAGAAAAACCACAACCGTATAAATAATTCCTTTTGTATTAATTTGACCCAGCAGTATGTTTTGTTGATGCAACCGCGGTGTTGTCAATGTAATAGCTCTCACGCTAGGCAGCGTAGAAGGCTAAAACGCGGTCGGATATTAATATAATAATTAAACACAAGCAGTCATTTAATCCTATGAATGTGTTTAATCAGACACGGATAATTACTATTATACCAACGGTGACTAAAGTCACTCGGTACAACGCTCAAGACGGAAGTCAATAAAAACAAACAAACAATGTGTAGCAACATTGAATTAGACCACCAGCGTCGCAGCAGTAGGGGGCAGTTGTCAGTGTTGACAGAGGAGCAAGCTCAATGTGTGATTCTGTCACCTCAAACACTTATCTGATGACACCGGCAGCTGTCAGCCTGCGAGACTGTCACTCCCTTTCGGGGCTGCCTCGAGGCGAAGAAATGGGGGGGTACTCAACTCCACTACGCTGCAAGCCACACAGCTCAAAACTTCACAAGGACTATGGCGCCGCCTCGTGGAAATGTGTACACTGTACAGGTATGCGGCTAACGTCTTAGCGCCCTGTTTTAATCCGCTCGCCAAGAGCTGAAAATTCGAGTGGGCGGCTAACAGAAAGCTCAAGCACGACTCACTCTCCCACCGGCTAAGTGTAGGAGGACACGGGGAAAATGACTTAGTCGTCGTTACGTTGCTAATTAAGTGAAATAAGTACCCGTTTGTTCACTAGCAGGCCAAAGTGGTGTATATGTTTTATTTGTATTTTATGATTTTCTATATTTTGTAAAGCTTAGTTTATTTCATTGTATACCCACTTTCATTTCCACTTCCATACACTCACTTGGTAGAGTGCATTGTTCAGTAACCTGGAGGTTGCGGGTTCAAATCCCACCTCGGACTGTACATTGCAAATAAATCCAGCATCAATTTGCGAAGGGATATAGATGTATCCCAACTGACTGTGAATGCTTCCTTTTTTGCAAACATACTGACATTATAAACTGCACTTAAATCACAGAAATATCACTTGATATGACAAAACGAAATTCTGAAAATGTTTTTCTTTTTCTCGTTGGCTGATAAATTCGCCTTTTGTTAGTCTGATGATCCATCCATTGTCTAAGCCACTTACTCCTCACAGGGGTCGCGGGGGTGCTGGAGCCTTTCCCGGTCGGCCTCGTACAGTAGGCTGTGTGCACCTTGAACTGGTTGCCAGCCACTTGCAGTAGTCCGATGATGATCATAAATAATGTTGTGAATGGAACGCTGCTGAAGTGACGTGACTTTAAGGTGCCATCTGATTGGCTGAGCAGTTGTGTTTTGTGCCAAGTAGACTGACATACTTGTGTGCTGATTTTAGCTGAAGTTTGCTGATAATCCCATTTTTTCAGCACCAGCAACAAAAGATATGAAAGAGGAGTATAGACATTGCTTATAAATAGATAAATTTAAAAAACTTTAGTATACTTGTAATTTATGGTAGGTGACTACTGCTGACTGCTGACTGAGAATATGATGGATGGATTTGTATTTGTTATTTAACTACAAGTTACTAAATAATTACTAATAATACTACTACTGTTTCTACTACTACTACTACTACTACTACTACTATTACTAATAATTAATAGGTAATTGCTTTGTAATTTTCATGGAATTTATCTTTTTATTTCCTTCACTAGCATTCAGCTACTAGCATTCAGCTATTAAAATTCAGCTTTCAGCAATCCCACGCAATTTCTTCAGTAATTGCACTTAGTCTAGTTATTATCGGTGTTGTCTTTCCTTGTGTAAAGCACATTGAGTTGGCCTGTGTATGAAATGTGCCATACAAATAAACTTGTCTTGCTTTGCCTTGCCTTGATGCCAGTTTCATCTCTCAGTACCCAACGAGTCAACTTTAGGTTGCCAGCCAATAGCAGGGAACACATAGACAACCAACCATTCACATTCGAAATCACACATAGGGACAATTTTAGTGTGCTCACCTGCTGAGAAGAATCGGGCCGACCCTGCGTCTCACAACGAAGGCTTTCTGCATGTAATCAATTGCCTGAGGAAACAGCTTATCCTAAAGGGGAACACAATTGGAGGTATATGGAGCATATATGGAGGGTACTAGTGTAGGTCAGAAAATTAGAATATGTAGGACAAGTTTCAAATTTGAATCATTTGTTTCAAAAAGTGAAACTTGCATGTTACATCAGTTCAAATCACACAGAGTGAAATATGTCCAGCCTCAATTTGTTTCAATTTTGATGATTATGGCAGAAAGACAAAATAAAAGTATGATGTCTCACAAAATTAGAATTAATTTCATTTCATTCATTTCCGGCAACAATTTAAAGTTGAACACAAGAAAAACAATTAATACTGTACTTTCATAATCAAAACAATATATGTAACAGGAAAAAAATGAGAGAACATGGAAAAAATTTGATTTTGCCTAAAAGGAAGTGGGGAGAAGAAAATTTATTTAATCCTATGCGCATCTCAATTCAATTCAATTCAATTCAATTCAATTCAATTCAATTCAATATAACTTTATTTATCCCCTTGGGACAATTAAGAAACACTGACACTGTTTAGAGATTTTTTGGACCTTGAACATGGGAGTTATTAATCATTTACTCTTTCTGGACAAATGGAATTTTAAAGGCAATATTTGATGCCCTGCCCCCGTCATATAGTATTCCGAAAAGTCAAGATTTTTTTGCCCAGTTGTTGTCTCGGTTCTTGAGATGATACATGCTAAGTTTGAAGTCAATCGGATGAAAACTGTTTGCAAAGGGGCAAAAAGTATGACCACAGTGAATGGGCCAAAATTGGCCATTAAAAAATTCATAGATCACTTCCTGTACATTTTAGCTACATGGTACCAATAGACTTTTTTTGTGTGTCTCGGGGTGCTACACGTGTAATAATGTAATGAAAATCAATAGGGTCCTCGCAGCGGTAGCTGCTCGAGCCCTAATAAAAATCTACTGTGATAAAATCCAACACCACAAATAGTGGTGAAGGTAGTGAAATATTTTGTGCTGCATGCAGGTGCTATCACTTAAAGACCAAATGTGAAGTAATTTCATAAAATACCATATAGGGTCACAATTGAAGCATTGAAACACTGTCTAACAAATAAAGGATGAAAAAATAATTTATATGTTATATATTTGACAAAATAATCGCTTTTCCGAAGTTCGAGCCTGGCGGGCGACAAACCCGGAAGTGATACGTCACACCGGGAACAGCGATGGCAGCGCTCCATGCAGACGCTATACAAAGCCACTCAAACGTCGATTCAGACAGCGATGTCAGCGATAGGTTGAGCGAAAATGAGGAGAACCAAGTTTTTAAAGAGTTGGAGGAAGAGGAGGAGGTTGGCATTTTATACGTTGGACCTTACATGTACGAGCCAGATGCTAATCAGGATGCTGATAATGCGCCCAGACACCTGACATGGAATGGAGACAAGACCCGTCAAGATTACAAGATGGGTAAGATATATATATATATATATATATATATATATATAGGCAGTGGTATTTTTTTATGATTTGAAGATGCCAGCATTTGCACATAATTTTATATTTTTGTCTGATGACATTTAAAAAAAAAAAAAATCAGACTTTATGCTCAAGCAGTTACTCAGTACTTGAGTATTCTTTTCAGCATTTTTTTTTACTTGTACTTGAGAGATTTATCAAAGACTATTTCTTACTTTTGTTCATGATTCCGTTGTAGCGATAATTGGGTCGTCTTTTGGACGAATTAATAATCTGGACGTTACAGAGGTAAATTATATTTACCTCGATAACCTCTAGGGGCACCACGTTGGTTTTGCTTTGGGTTAACAGGAGCAAACAACGACCAAAATCCTTCTTTCATCAGTCATTTATAATCTAAAGTCGCCACACTCGATATTCAGTGGTTCGTTGTACTAACAAAAGAATAATAATCCACTCGGAAACACAGATGACTTAGGCGGAATAGAGTTAATAAAACATGCATTTATTCACGATTGCTACACTACAGAGTCCAAACCCTGCCTATCTAACTATTCTACCATCAGAAGAAAAGAAATAAAATAAAGCTAATGAAAATAAGGAAGGAATGCGAATGAATAAGGAAACAGGGAAAAGAGAAATTTGACCTGCCAGATCTGTGATATGTTTCAAACGTAAGTGGCACACAGTGGATACGCCGAGCTAGAAATCAAACGCACACTTACGAGAATCGTTTGCGTCGAAGCGAGCAAAAGGGTCTTGTGAAAAAGGGGGGAAAATAGTCAATGTTCGTTCCAAAAGGAAAGAAAATCAAAAAAAAAAAATTTAATCCACAGGTGAGCAAGGGAACCGCTCGGGGGCTGACGTAGTTGCGCGGCTCGTCCCTTGATTGGTCGGCGACTCGGCGAGGTTGATTCTCCGGCAAGGTTGGTTCTGCCGGACAGCTGTCCGACTCCAGGTGTTGGAGCTCGGTCCGCTACGCGCCTGCGTACGGGGAAGGCCAGCCGTTGGAGGTGAGCTAGCACCGCGGCGGGGCGCCACCGAATAGCAGGTGGTGCGGAGCGGCTTAGGTGCACAACCTTGAGTCCGGCGGTACGTAGCAAGTGTACCCCGGGTCCGCTGAGCTCGCCGCTGGCGGGCAATCACCGATGGTGAAGAGAAAAAAAAAAGAAAAAAAAGGGAGTAAAAGAGTCTTTGGGGTCAGCGTTGCAGTTTGCACCTGCTTTGGCATGGCGTGGAGCGAGTGTCTGCTCTCGGCAACGGTTGCTGCCAGAAAGAAAAAAAGGCCACGTGGTTGGGAAGTTTCTTGGAACAAAGAGTTCGAGCAGGCTGGGACACTTGCAGGTCGTTAGCCTGAGGATGATGATGTTGGAAGAGGCAAGCGAGGGGGTCCCCTCGTCTTTTTAAAGTCTATGGGCGGGGCTTCAGTAGGTGGTGGCACACCCTTCTGTTCACTCGCGCAGACTTTAAAAAAAATTATTAAAGGGATTAATAATTTGGCATTAAATTTGGTCAGTCTGGCAAATCAGTTTTCCCACACAACCCGCTTAACACACATCGTAATTAATGCATCATAAACTAACTTGTGAGGTAACTTCTACTTGTCTAATCTGACTGAACTGAAAGATATTGATTATCTTTCATTCTTTATGGAGTACAAATGAAATAGGATGTTCATACACACAAAGACATAACATGAATCATTCGTAGTTCAGTTATCTGTCAAGAATTATCATGGTATAAATGTGTGAAATGCGGTCATTTATATGAATTGTCACTAAGGATAGTTCCAAGTTTCACCACTTGACGGTGCTGTTGCTCCGTCTAGACGTTCCAGGAGTGCCCGTTTGGAAGGGCGAGACGCCAGAATATCCTTTGTGATTGATAAGAAGTCATGAACATTCCTCTGATCAGTCGTTTCTGTATTCCAAATCATTGGAGCCATTTGTTCGGGCTCCGAGAAGACGGGCTTGAAAACACTCCTTCGGCAGACGCATAAATTCCTTTGTCACCTGGTCAGCGGCTTCAAAAGAGCTTTGTTGGTGGTTGGGTGACCACCTGCAGAGCTAACCAAGCTTAGATCCTGTCTGGGCAGTGGAATATTTATGCAACTGCAGAGAATTTGCTTTAGAAGAAGCAAACTTAAAAAAAATTAGAGAGCAGACTGGGCCATAGGCAATAGTTGTTACACCGTCCACGTACTTGTATATTTTGAAACAAATGTTTTCATAAACAGAATTATTGATTGATTGGGATAGCAATACACTCATGGTGTCATCGCTCAGTATTTTACTATTTTTTACTTTTTATTTTTTAATATAAATTTCAGGTGTACTTGTGGTAATTGCCAGCAAATGCCTACAACTGTAGAATGTGTTTGCTGCCATGAAATTCAAGAAGTAGTGACTACGTCTACAAGGAGAGGAACACTTCAATCAGGTACTGGACTGCGTCACTGATCATCCTGGATTCAATGCTGTGTGCCTGGACCCATATGGATTATAGGTGGCATGGTTGACCTACAAGCAGCAGTACAAAGGCAAGGCATTTGATGGGCCACAGGATGCCAATTATAGACATATTGCCTACAGACAATTGGTGCGCTGGTGTTGGAAGTTTCTTGGTCTGGACAACCGTGTTCTGCTCCCAGCATGTTGCAGTCCGGGACGACTCGGTCCTTTAGGCCCACATTGCGAGGGGGCTCCCTTGTTCCTAAGGGACTCCCCTCCCAACCTCGAGGTGTTCAGTATATCGCCTCAAATTTGGAGGTCAACAATGTTGTGGTATGTTTCTTTTTCTTATTGTTGTTCTGTATTGTTAAGACCAACACTGTTTTTTCAATTAAGCCATCCAGCAATAATGTTTTTCTGTATTTATTTTTTGTGTATTTCTGGGAGGAGAAATGAACCAACAGAAGTATAATGTAGTAACACTAAACTTGAATGCGTTGTCAAACTCTGTTAAACGGAGTGAAGTTATAGCTAAAATGAAACGTGAAAAACAGAATGTAATCCTTTGGCAAGAGACTCACCTTAGCAACGAAGAGCATGATAAGCTAGAAAAAAAAATAATGGGTTACAAACATACATACTATTCCTCCTCTAAGAAAAGTAATTCAAGGGGAGTGGTAATTCTTATCTCTAATAGGATTAGTTTTCAGTTCTCCTCCCAGATCAAGGATAAGGAAGGATGTTCTATTTTGGTAAAGGGTTTTATTGATCATAAGGAGGTGACGTTTTGAATGCTTATAGGCCTCCAGGGAGGGACAAGCAGTTGATTAAGAAGGTTTTTGATATAATATGCACAGAGACATCTGGTGTATTGATTTGTGGGGGGGACTGGAACATCACTTTACAACCACTCTTCACACTCTTCACATAGGTTAAAGAAACGGTCCCCTGAAATGCGGTATGTTAAAAAACTTAAGAAGGAATTGGGTATTTTAGACGTGTGGAGAGATTTACACCCAGGTGAAAGAAAATTCACTTTTTTTTCCCACCCACACTTAACATTCTCTAGACTGGATTATTTTTTTATGTTTAACATGGATAGGCATAAGGTAATTGGAGTTAAGGATGAGTCGGCTCATTATTTATCTTTGCATCTGGATAACAAACGAAAAGAGACACTTTGGAGGCTTAATAAGAGTTTCCTTAATGATAAGATAATATTGATCTTAAAAGGAAACAAGATGCCAGGGGAAGATGGTTATCCAGCAGAATGGTATAAAATCTTGAGACCTTTCATAACACCACTCTTGAAATCTTGTTTCAATTATGTTCTGGGAGGCGGAACACCGCCACCATCTTGGAAACGTGCCTCTGAATGTAGTTCTTACAGGCCAATATCAATTTTAAATACAGACTATAAAATCTTTGCAACGATAATGGCTAAACATCGAGAAAATATAATCCCCGAACTAATAGACACAGATCAAACAGGATTTGTAAAAAATAGGCAAACGCATGATAATGTGCGACAAGCACTTCGCCTTCTCAATTACATGAAGGCTAAGAAATCAATAGTTCTTAGCCTGGACGTGGAAAAAGCGTTTGATTCGGTCAGGTGAGAGTTCTTATATCTAGTTTTAAAACGTTTTGGCTTTTGTGAACAGATAATTAAATGTCTAGGCTCTTTGTACTACTCCTCGACGGCCAGAATAAAAGTGAATGGGGACCTTTCTCACACGGTTTTTCTTGAACGAGTTTGCCGACAGGGCTGCCTGCTCTGTTCGTCCTCTTTATTGAACCACTGGCTCAGGCCATAAGAGAGTGTGTGGGCATCCAAGGTGTCAATATACATGGTTCAGACCATAAGGTTAGCTTATACGCGGATGATGTTTTGGTGACCATTACCAACCCAGAGAGCAGCTTACCAACATTGATATCTGTACTTAACAAGTTTGGTTCTTTTTCAGGATACAAATTAAACTACCATAAAATGCAGATTATTACTTTTAATTATAACCCAAGCAACTCTGTCAAAGGACTCCTACAGGGCAACTGGAGTAACAACATGATGAAATATTTAAGGGTACAGCTACCCAAAGATTTGAGGGACATTTATACACATTACTATATTCCCCTTAATAATAACATTAAGGCTGACCTGAACCGTTAGTCTCTTTTGCCAATGACAATGTATAACAAAATTGAGATGGTAAAAATGATATTACTCCCTAAATTACTTTATTTATTCCTGGCTTTGCCTGTGGAAGTGCCCTCTAAGCAATTTGCTGAATGGAATAAAAATGATTTCTGGTTTTGTTTGGGGTCAGAAAAAAACAAGAATACGATTTGAGATATTGCAGTTACCCAAAAATGAAGGTGGTATGGCTTTTCCTTGTTTAGAAAGTTATTATAAAGAAGCACAATTGAGAGCTTTGGTCGCCTGGTGCGACCCTACTTGTGACGCTAAGTGGAAGGAAATCGACCAATTTAAACTTAATGATAAGACAACGGAACTTGATGCAAGAATTTTGCGTTGGCCAGCATATGATTCCAACTTTGTCCCAGCAAAACTTGATGGCAAACAATGGTGCAGCAGTGGTATAACCGCTTACTGGGGAATAACATCAGAGGACGGTCTTGGTACATTTCAACAATTATCAGAAAAGTATGATTTAGGAAAAGGGGACTTTTTTAGGTACTTACAGTTACCACTTCAAGTTCCGATCAGTGGAAGGAATTTACATGGAAAAATATCATGCGTTTCTTCATCACTCCACGAGTAAGGGAACTTCAAAGTAAAAATCCAGAAGATGGCAAATGTTAGAGAAACTGTGGGAGAACGTCAGCGGGTCATTTTCACATATTCTGGGAGTGTACGAAAATTACACTTTACTGGGCCAAAGTGATTGAAACGGCCAATCAACTCTTGGGGCTAAGACTGGAAGGGGACTTTAGATTATTTTATCTGGGCAACATCCCAACTGAGTTACAGAAAGAAGACAAGTACCTACTACATATATTACAGGCTGCAAGTAAAAAGGCCATTACTCGGAAATGGTTGAAAGAGGAACCGCCAAACAGAACAAACTGGATGGACATTATGCGAGACATTTATACAATGGAACAGTTAACTTTCTCTCTCATACGTTGCACTGTCAAATGTAAAAAATATTGGAAAAAATCGATATCTTTTGTTGATAAGTGACTACTCAAATTGTGAATATTATAGACTATTGATGATAAGGATATTGGATTATATTGCTCGATGGCTTAATTTCTACTTTTTTTTTTTACTTTTCTTTTCTCTCTCCCTGATTGTTATGTCGGTCTCTTGATTTTTGTCAATTACAGTTGATTGTTCTTGAAAAAACTAATGAAGACAAAGTTTTAAAAAAAAAAAGAAATATATTCCGGAACACACTTCCTAGTTGCCCTGCACAGTGCCTCAGGACTCGGCTGCTGTGAGCTCCTCTCCCTCATCCTCGTGAGGGCGCTCACCACATCCTCAGTCCTGAAGGTGATTGCAGAGCTGCCAGGTTTGAGTGAGCTGGATACATTTGTCAGATTCAATACTGGTGTAGAAGGTATTGAGGTCATCAGGGACAGTTCTGTGGGTGGTGACCGCCGTGTTTACAAAGACCATGGTTTTAAGATCCTGCCTGGCTGAGCAGAGATCCCCTCTTGTGAATTTTTACTCCACTTTGCGTTTATATTCCAGCTTGGCAGTTTTTATAGCTTCTTGACCTCCCTGTTGATCTCCTTTATGTCCAAGGGAGAGCCAGTAAAGAAAATCCTCTTCTTTTTACGAAAGATTTCCTTGAGCTCCTTCGTATTCCAGGGTTTATTGTTTGGATAGATAGGTAGAGACAGTTTTTACAGGAATAATACTGTCCACACAGAAGATGATGTATGATGTCACCGTGTCAACTTTTCATTTCTGACACAATCATCAGAGGAAGAAAGGAGGCTGTCCCAGTCAGTGGCTTCAAAACATCCTTGAAGAGTGAGAATACTTTCCAGTGTCCATTGCTTCATGTCTTTGGTGACCTTCTTAATCCTCCTCATGACAGGAGTGTAAGCATGAGCCAGCAGGATCGTGTAGTGGTCCGCCAATCCGACAGGGGGAGGGGTAAGGCCTTGAATGCATCTAGTACAGAGTCATAACATTTGTCCAGAGTCTTCCCATAATGAGTGTTGCATGTAACATACTGTTGAAAACCATTAAGAGAATTGCCGGGTGAGCAATGGCTGAAATCACCCAGGATGAACTTGGGGGAATCTGAGAACAACTGTTCCATTTTATGCAGAGTGTTAGTAAAGGGCTCCGTAGCTTTGGCTGCATTGGCTCTGGGGTGAATGTATACCAGGATAATAAAAAAAAAAAAAATGTGGAAATTCTCTTGGGAGGTAGCAGGGACGCTGGGAAACAACCAAAAGCTCGATGTCAGTGTTGCACAACTTCTCCCTCACATTGATTGTAGAGGCACCAGCTCGTGTTTACATACAGACACATGCCAACGCCATGTTGCTTATCTCTGTCCAGACGAAGGGAAAGTGTAGCCTACCATCGTCATCTCTGTTGTTTAACCACGATTCTGTAAATGCCATAACGGAGGCAGTGCTGTACTCGTACAAGTGATTAACACAGGCTTGCACCTTATTACGAAGGGATCGCACATTGTCCAGGATAATGGACGGGAGCGCCGTTGTTGTTCATTCTGGCTGTCACGCCCCCCTTCTTTAATCCCTTCCTGGTTACCTTTACTTTGCGATCTGAGTTGTACTGGATAATGAAGTTTCTATGGAGTCTCTCCTCCGGAAAATAGTCTGTGGGAGTGGGGCGAAAAGGCCGAAGTACGGGTTGCAGCCGCTGCTGAATGAGGAAATCTCTGGAGTAGTTAAGCCGCACGACCATAGCGGTAGAATCCAAACTCACAAAAAAATAAATAAATAAATAAATAAACAATTAAAAAATTAAAAAAAACATCAAAGAGGAACATTAGGTCCAGAAAAGAATGCAAAAACTGCTCAGCTTGCATGCTAGCCGGTCGATCACACGAGCAGCGGCCTGACCCGGAACAGCAAGTATGATAAGATATTTCCCACAAGTTACAGTATTGCTATCTTAAGAAAACAGCTTATAAAGGAACATGATGCAAGTTTCTGAGTTTGTGCAGATTTGACGACCCCTCTGGCGAAAAGCGGATTGGAGGCCAGCAGTGTGCATGTCCTTGTACGAACAAACCTACACGTTAATTGAACAAATGTCAGCATGGAGCGCAACGCCTTTTTCAGCGGCTTAATAATGTCTAAGAAACGTATTGATCTGCAAGTTACTTTGTTAGAAAACACAAGAAGGATTTGCTGGCCACTTACACTTGTTTAAAGCATGCAACGTCTCATCATTCATGCATTCACCAGGCAAATTGCCAGAGTGCCAAGACTAGTTAGTGTACGAACAATCGCAAGGTCTACCGCAGAGAATATTATAGAGAAAATATATATATATATATATATATATATATATATATATATATATATATATATATATATATATATATATATATATATATATATATATATATATATATATATATATATATAGAGAGAGAGAGAGAGAGAGAGAGAGAGAGAGAGAGAGAGAGAGAGAGAGAGCGCAAAAGAGTGTGCATGCGCCTTATGTCACGCTCAGGCAGATTTGTACCCGCATCCCGCATCATTATTTGACTCGACAGGAAAATAGGGGCAACAGCCATCGTGACACACAAGGTTGGGAGGGTTACTTTTAAAATGTATTCAGTTACAAGTTACCTGCTAAAAAATGTAGTTAGTAACGTAATCCAAGTACCATAATATTAAAGTAATGTAACTTGATTTTTTGGATTACTTTTTGGATTACTCCAATACCAAGTATGCTCATGAAGACAAAACAAACGGTGGATGAGTTTGGTTTTTGGATTTTTTTTTTTTTTTTTTTTTTTTAGGTAGGTAGGTAGGTTGGTTGAAGGCCATGCACTGTTTTCGAACTGTCACTGAAAGCCACCACACCTCACAGACAGAAAGACAAACAGACAGACAGACACACACACGCACCCCTGCACACGCACCCCCCCCCCCCCCCCCCCACACACACACACAGCCCCCCCCCCCCCCCACACACACACACACGTATGTGCGTATGTGCATTCACATGCATGTTTGCATGCATGTACGGTACATGTGATACTTCTTACCTTCACCAGTCTTCTCTTGATTGCAGGGAGCCTGCAGGGAAACATCATTAGTTTGAGTCAAGCTAAATTACTTATTAGGCCCTGCTAATAACTGCTGTGGGGTCTCTCTTCTAATTGTACAACCCCCCCCTTAAAAAAAAAACACACAAAAAAAAAAAAAACACCTTCCCTAAACACCATTTAAGTCTGAAAACTTAAAAATTACACTATGGGAGTTAAAATGATCCCCCGCAAATTTAACTCTTGAATTTTAACTCCAATTTTTGCTGTGTAGTATTAATTGATTTTTCCTGTATATTACAGAATGACAGACAAACCTTCCTGTTATTGACTGTGAAGACTTTCTCTCTCGGGCCAACACATGGACGCTAAAGCATGCTTCTTTTACTAACCGAATTGATCACAGCAATGCTCTGCTTTCTGGTCTTCAGAAAAAGAACCTTTCACACTTAATATTGTATCGTGATGTTTGGATATCGTTACATCCCTTGTAACGATTATCGGCCGGTTGCAACTTTTTGCAACCTCAGTTCCAAAGGAACTCCACTCCTGTGTCCTGGACATGCCACCGTGGGGGGTGGGGAGGACAAGAACATCCCCCACAAACAGCCACACATGTTCTGACTGACATGTGCACACGCACACACTCACAAGTCAGAACAGTAAAAGCCTTCTTAGAAACTTGACTTTCTTATTTTGCAACAGAACAATGAATTATGAAATGTTATGTTTGCCATTTGTGAAATGTTGACTCCATGAAATGTCATGAACATGTTCCATTGCAGTGGCAGATTCTCCACTAAACTTTCATGTGTATGCACGTTTTAACAGTGTAAGCTAGGTAACATTTTATTTGAGGTATTCAACTGTACGTGTTGCATTGATTGAATTCGGACCTTAGAATCTCAACAAACATGGGATCCAGATTCAATCTGATTAGTCTCTACCAAAACCCTCTCCAAGCTGGTAACTTTCCACTTTGGTCAGTCGGGACCCCCTGGTGTTGAGGCCGCCGCCCTCCCAATTTAAAAGCACGCTCCCTGCTTGCATCTTTCTCTTTTCGCTGCTCTTTGGCTCCGCTTTTTCGCTGCTTCTCTTTCCTGGTCTCCATCGGCGCGGCTGCCAGACAAAGGGCTAGCCCAGCTAGCTTAACCTCCAGCACACGGCAATGAACAGAAGCCATCGCGTGTAGCGACAGGCGCAGCGAAACACGCTGCTTTTAGTCCCTGCAAAGGCTCAACGGATGGTGCTTTTCCCAAGCACCCTGAGGCCTCCACCAAGAGGGCCTCTCCCCAGCCAGCAGGTTGACCCCGTGACGCTCAGTTGGCCAGCCGGACGACCTGTCTCTCCCTCTCCTGAACTGAACCTTCTCCATTCTATCTTCAAACGGGCTTGGCGAGTCTCCATCCGGGGTCCTGCTTCTCAGATCAACCCCATCTGTAAGTGCAACTTTGCAGGCCTTCGCCCTAGTACAAATTGGTGCAAACTAGGTTGATTGTGGGTCCCATGTTGGTTGATTCAAGAAATCCATCACCTTGGTTAAGACCGTTTCTCTTTTCTTCTTTTCTTCCCCTTTGATTATTTTTATTATTTTAGTTCTTGTTTCATTTCCTATCATAGTAGTTAGTTTTGCTTCTTTAAATTCTAAGTAGATTATCCCACCTAGGTTAGAGAATAAACGTGCACAAAACTCAACCCCTGGTTTACTGTGTGTGTGTTTCATCAATTTATAGTGACCTCTAAGCTGAACAAAGAACTCACAAAATTGTAGTAAGGCCACAACCTTCATTTTAATGACTGATTCAACGAGGTTCTCATCTGTTATCCTGATAAAATTATCAAAAAGAGATGTGGTGCTCCGCAGGCAAGCTCAACTTAATTTAAATATTAAGTTTGAGTCTCCTTCAATTAATGAGCCAATTGATTATTGATTTAATAATTAACAATTATTGATTTAATAATTAATTGGACCGATTTCCCTTACATATGTTTTAAATTTTACAAAAATTTTCAGAAATGTGAAGATTTGTCTAAAAATATGTAAAAAAATAAAAAATAAATACAAAAAGAATCGTGATAAAATCGAGATCATGAATTTATTTGTAAAGAATCGTGATCCAACATTTTTACCATATCGCCCACCCCTACTTGTGGCGCATACCCACTAACAACATCGATCATCACACCTTCAATTCCTAGCTTTAGTCTCGTTACCCTATCTGACACTTTTTTTTTTTCTTTTTTTTTTTTTTTACCTCCAGGACATTCTTAAAAAACTCCTCCTTCACGATAACTCCAACTCAATTTCTCTTCCTATCTAAAACGTGATCGAACAATTTAAAAGCAGATACTAAACTTCTAGCTTTGCTCCCTTTCCACCTGGTCTCCTGAACACACAGTATGTCCATCTTCCTCCTCTGCATCAGGTCAACCAGCTCTCTAACTTTTCCGGTCATACTTCCAACATTCAAAGTCCCTACACTAAGTCCTAGACTCGGGTTGTTCCTCTTTCTCTTTCTTCCTCGAAACACACCTTCCTCCTCTCCTTCTTCAACCAACAGTAGTCCAGTTTCTAGCAGCACCCTGTAGGTCAACAGCACTGATGGCGGGAATTGTTAACGCGGGCCTCGACCGATCTGGTATGGAAGTCATATATTTGATTCGCATGTTTGGTTTGGCCAAAGTTTTACGTCGGATGCCCTTCCTGTCACAAGTGCCTCAATATATATTCTTCTTCTTCTTCTTCTTCTTTCGGCTTTTCCCTTCAGGGGTCGCCACTGCAAATCAGTTGCCTCCATCTAGCCCTGTCCTTTGCATCCTCTGCTCTCACACCAACTACACAAGAAGGCACAAGAAGAAACTGGCTTGTGCCCCCTTGCGGCTACATTAAGTTCCTCAATATATATATTATATGTATATATTTTTTGTGTATAATATTTTTTCATTTTTTGTTGCTGTAAGTTTTTTTTTTTTTTTTTTTACAATATTGTGACCTATCATGATAATTATCGTATCGTGACCTTCTTATTGTGATACAATTAGGGTGTAAGGGAAATTGGTCCAATTAATTATTAAATCAGTAATTGTTAATTAGCAAATTAATAATCAATTGGCTCATTAATTGAAGGAGACTCAAACTTTGTTGAAATTAAGTTGAGCTTGCCTGCGGAGCACCACATCTCTTTTTGATAATTTTATCAGGATAACAGATGAGAACCTCGTTGAATCAGTCATTAAAATGAAGGTTGTGCCCTTACTACAATTTTGTGAGTTCTTTGTTCAGCTTAGAGGTCACTCTAAATTGATGAAACACACACAGAGTAAACCAGGTTTTGAGTTTTGTGCACGTTTATTCTCTAACCTAGGTGGGAAAATCTACTTAGAATTTAAAGAAGCAAAACTAACTACTATGATAGGAAATAAAACGAGAACTAAAATAATAAAAACAATCAAAGGAAAAGAAAAGAAGAAAAGAGAAACGGTCTTAACCAAGGTGATGGATTCCTTAAATCAAACCAACATGGGACCCACAATCAACCTAGTTTGCACCAATTTGTACAATCTAGCGAAGGCCTGCAGTTGCACTTACAGATGGGGTTGGTCTGAGAAGCAGGACCCTGGATGGAGACTCGCCAAGCCCGTTTGAAGATAGAATGGAGATGGTTAGGGGGGGTGGCGGCCGTCCGGGGGGGGGGGGGGGGGGGGGGGGGGGGCTTGTTTTTATTGGGGGGTTGGGTGCTGGGGGTCGGGGTGTGTTCGGGGGTTTGGGTGGGGTGCGGGGGGGTCGTGGGGGGATGGGGGCTGGGGACCGGTGGGGCGCTGTGGGGGCCCGCTGGGCCTCGTTCTGCGGCCTTGGGCTCGGGGGTGTGGGCTGGGGCTGGGGCGGGGGTGTTCCGGGTGTCTGGGTCGGCTCGCCGACCGGTGTCCGCTCGGGTGGCTTGGGGGTGGCCTTGGTGCTGCCGCGGCCTGGGGATTCCGGGGGGGGGGAGTGCTCGCTTTGCTGGACCGCGGTTGACGGCTTCTTTCTTTGGTGGTGGTCCTTATGCATGCCAGATCCGTCGCACCAGCATCTACTGAAACTCAACAGAAGTACCCTCTCCCTCCCACAGCCCCTTGAATCAGTTGGTGCTGGTGTCTGTGGTTCTCACTTTGCTTTATCTATCCTTCCCTCCTTCCTCTTTTTAGTTTTTCCTCTGGTCACTTGAGATCTTGATTTGTTGGAGGTGTGAGGTTTCTGGGGTTGGCGTGGGACTCTGGTTTTGTGGCCGCGCGGGAGGGGTCTTGTTGGTGCTGGGCTTCACTTTGGTGGATTGGATGTGCTGGCTTCTGTGGATCTCGCTCTGCCTTGTCGATCCTTCCCTCCTTCCTCTCTTTGGTTTTTCCTCTGGGCTCTTGAGATCTCGCTGAGTTTGCTGGAGTTTGGGGGCTTCCGGGGTTGGCGTGGGACTTTGGTTTTGTGATCATGGGGGGGGCGGGAGGTGTTTGGTCGGTGCTGGATTTCACTTTGATTTGCCTTTCTTTTCTCTTTATTTCTTTTTTTTTCTGGCCTTTTCTCTGGTCTCCTGGCCATTTGGGCCTCGCGGCTCTGGCAAGATTCTGAAGTGCCTGGTTAAGGCGAAGGGTAATGGGATATTTATAAGGTTTTAGGTGAATGAATGAGTATAAATTTATACGTATTTGCACGCACGCACATGCACGCACGCGCACGCGCGCAAACGCACACACGCAAATGCGCACACGCAGACGCACGCACACATACACACAAAAAAAAAAAAAAAAAAAAAAGAGCAATGATGACAAGACGTTGAATCGGTAAGACTACCGAATGAACAATTCTGAGCTCTTAAAAAGAAAAAAAAAAGAAAAAAAAAAAAAAAAAAAAAAAAAAGAAAAAAGAAAAAAGAAAAAAGAATGGAGATGGTTCAGTTCAGGAGAGGGAGAGACAGGTCGTCCGGCTGGCCAACTGAGCGTCACGGGGTCAACCTGCTGGCTGGGAAGAGGCCCTCTTGGTTGAGGCCTCAGGGTGCCTGGAAAAGCACCATCCGTTGAGCCTTTGCAGGGACCAAAAGCAGCGTGTTTTGCTGCGCCTGTCGCTACACGCGATGGCTTCTGTGCGTTGCCGTGTGCTGGAGGTTAAGCTAGCTGGGCTAGCCCTTTGTCTGGCAGCCGCGCCGATGGAGACCAGGAAAGAGCAAAGAGGAGCCAAGGAGCAGTGAAGAGAGCGGGAGCCAAAGAGCAGCCAAGAAGAGAGGGAGCAGCACGCAGGGAGCGTGCTTTTAAATTTGGAGGGCGGCGGCCTCCACACCAGGGGGGCCGGGTGAGACCACAGTGGCAAGTTACCAGCTGGGGGAGGTTTTTGATAGACTAATCAGATTGAATCTGGATCCCATGTGTGTTAAGATTCTAAGGTCAGAATTCAACCAATGCAACACGTACAATTGAATACCTCAAATGAAATGTTACCTAGACTTACACTGTTAAAACGTGCATACACATGAAAGTTTAGTGGAGAATCTGCCACTGCAATGGAACATTTTCATGACATTTCATGGAGTCAACATTTCACAAATGGCAAACATAACATTTCATAATTCATTGTTCTGTTGCAAAATAAGAAAGTCAAGTTTCTAAGAAGGCTTTTACTGTTCTGATTTGTGTGTGTGTGCGCGTGCGCGTGTCAGTCAGAGCATGTGTGGCTGTTTGTGGGGGATGTTCTTGTCCTCCCCACCCCCCACAGTGGCATGTTCAGGCCACAGGAGCTCAATTCCTTTGGAACTGAGGTTGCAAAAAGTTACAACCGGCCGATAATCGTTACAGATCCTCCCTTTGGCGATGGAAACGTTCTTCGACAGAACGTTTCGGTCGGCACTTCTAGACGTGGCATCGGCAGTTGGACAGGTGAAGCACAACAATGCAGTTACCAGAGTACAAAGTTGGTGCAAACCCACCCCTCCCCTCCCTTTGCTAAAGTTAGACTCGGCAGTTGGCTATGATGTTATCTTTCCCTCTAGGTCTACAGTACGTGTCGTGTATAGAGTGGAAGGGGAAAGTAACAGACGCAACAGGAGAGGAACACGAGAGTGAAAAATAGAAGTCCAATAGTTGTCTAGAGGCCTGTGTAGGAATGTCATGTCAATGTGACTGAAAGGGGGCACTTTCGGTTCCTACTATGACTTTGGGTCTTTCTAGGGCAAAAGAAAGCTGTATTAAGGGAGCATGCAGGCCGAGAAGACGTTCTCACAACTGAGCTGTTGATGTATCAAACAGATTAGTGCAGCATGTCAAGTCACCTTGCGTGTGAGCGTGCTCTGGTTGGGACACCGGGAAGAAACAAAGTCTTGTGGTTAGTTTGGTTCAGCTTAGCGTGATGCTAGGCAGATTGAGGACTAGCGTAGTCCTTTTGGTTGTTTTGTCGGGAGACGGTAGATTGGTAATTTGTTTGCTACGCGTTGTTAGGCAAAAGGAATCTCGGTCGTGACTCGCGTGTTTCGCCATTTTCAAGTTAACGGTGTTTGGACTAACAGCGTTAACAATTAAGGTTCTTATTTTAAATAAGAAGCTAAGAAAAGCAGTAGCTAAAAGCACATTTCTTACCAATTGCTTTAGTCGTTTGGGGAGTCTGCTGAAGTTCATTTGAGTCACTGTACACTTTCTAGGATGTTTGTTTATGCACATGGTGTCATAAGTATGAGTGCGGGTGTGCGAATGGGTGAAGCACAAATTTAATTGGCTATTCAATGGCGATATGGCGGTTAGGTTTGGCCCTAGCCACTTTAAATATGTCATTAGCGCAGTCATACACAACAGCAGCAAAAATTTGTTTGCCATTAGGCGCCAGGGTGTCTGAAACCACTGTTTGGAAAGGGACCGTTTGGGTCCTGCATCAGTTGGAAAGGCAAATGCATCCATAGGTGCCTGATGGGTGGGAGCTAAAAGCTCCAAGTCATCTTGTGGATGAACCACAGGAACAATCACAGGTGTATCTTGTACCTGCTGATGATGGTCAACAAAGATGGGCGAGGTTCATCCCTCAATTGTAACCAAGGAAGTGAGGTCATGGAGGTTGGACCTGATTGGCTGGTCCATTCCTGTTGTGATTACCTCCCTTTGACAGCTATGTTTCATGTCATGGGCGTATGATGTCATGACCCCCCCCTTCGGCTACGTGGAGCCACGAACGGCAGAGATGTGCGGTCCACGGAGGAGCAAGAAGAAAGCCCATGACAGGAAGCAAAAGGTGACCACCAAAAGCGAATGTCTTGGCATGAACAGGTGAGCCGTCGACAGGCGGACAAGGAAGGCATGCGGCGGCGGTGAGCCACACAATGAGCAAAAGCAAGAGTAGAACAATGGACTGCAAGTTCATTGAAATCAGATAAGTGTTGTTGAGCACAAAGGCTGACAACGTGTGGCCCAAAAGAAGTACTGCACGCGCGAAAGCGGGGGCAGTGAATGGCAGGGCAGTGGCGCGCACCATTGCAAGGGTGGGCTGGGTGGGTAACAACTTGCTCAGAAATAGGCACAACGCGCCAAGCAGATTGCAAAGAACAACCACTGTGTTGTTTGGGTTGTTTGATGACAATTTCAAGTGCGATTTCAAGTTCAAAGTCCGCGGTGAAGCTGAATGGTTTGCTTCATAAGTGAGGACAACAGTCTCAATTTGTGTCCTGCGTAGCTCAGAGGTGCAATCCAAGTCGCATTCCGGAAGGTGGCAGAGTTGTACACCCTGAGTGGGATGTTCAACTTGGCCGAGGGGAGAGCTGGTGTTGCGAAGGTGACCTCTTGAGGGCATCTCGGAGACCACAGGCATGGTCCCCCCTTGAGCTGGGTGAGAGTCCTGGTGTGAGTTTTGTACACTCAGAACAGGTTCACAAGAAGGCTCTGTTAGGCTTACCGCATAACAATTGGCAGTTTTGGTCAGCGGTGCTGCTGGCAGAGGCTGCCGCACCTGTGACCAGATTTTGCGTCGGTCGTAATCTATCAGGGGCTTGAAGCGGCCCAGCAGATCTTGACCAATGAGGAGCGGGACTGATTCCACAGCAGACACGTACACAGGGTGGACCAATTTGTGTGGTCCAATCGTCCAGTGTAACGTTGCCATGGAGTCCAGATGGGTGTTAGTCAGTGCAAACGCACCGATCTCCAATGAGCAGTGGTTGAGGCGGAGCATCCGGCCACTGTTCTTCAGCATGGCTTGAAGTTGGTTGAAGAGCGTGTTGGACATTACTGTAATGTCAGCGCCAGGATCAACCAAAGCGTCATAGTCTAATGTTTGTTCAAGTGTCGTCCTCAAATAGAACTTACGCGATGCACCTTTAATCTTGAGGTTACCTAAGAGCTGTTTGAATGGTTGATTCGACTCGGTAACAGGTGCACTGGCAGAAGGCAAAGAAGGTGCTGGATCCAGTTGGACTGAAAGAACGGTGTTGTCCGACACCTCTGGCTCATTGATGGCTGTCGGCTGACTGTCGTTGGACAATTTGCGCAGCCCATCAAGAACTTTTGTCCAGATGTTGCTGTCAATTGAGGAGTCATCTGACGTGGATGGGGGCTCCTGAGGACTATTTGTGCGGGGAGGTTTCTTTTTGCGAGGTTTTGTTTTTGCAAAGGGTTTCTCCCGTTCACAACCACGGCTGGAGCTATGACTCAACCGCGCAGGTGCACTGCGGCCGTACTGGTGCTTCTGATGAGAACCATTTTGAGGCCGCTGTGCAGGATTTGATGGGGAAGCGGAGATGTCATCGTCGCTTTGCTGTGATTCGGACTGTCGTTCGACCTCGTCTGAACCACCTGCAACATGGTAAACAGAGGATTCCACTGATTTAGCAGCGTTTTCGTGTAAAAACACAAAGGCCTTGGATGCAAGTTCACGTAGCTCTAGGCTACTTAGCGTGCGAGGACAAGTTGTCACACCCAAGAGGCGGCTTGTGTTTGGGTGGAGGTTGTTCAAAAATAGTGTTTTGAATTCTACCTGTTCTTCCATGTTGGGTTCGTTACGATGCCCAAAGTATGCCTTGCGCAGGCGACTATAATACAGGCTGGGTGATACCTTTCGGCCTTGTTTTACTGACCAGGCAGCAAGAAAGCTCATTGCTGATACTGGGCCATCAAATTCACGAGACAATGCGTGACACAGTGCTCGATAATCATTCAAGATGTGGATCGGCTGGCGGTCGATCCAATCACTTACTTCTCGAGTTGACGTCAATTTCATGAGGTAAATCTTGTCTTCCGTTGTTGCCTGTGGGAATCTCCTCAAATGAAAATCAAGGTCTTTGAGGTACACAGAAGTGTTATCAGAGCAATCTTGTTTTGGCTGAAATTTCTGAATGTGCTTGGCAATCGTGTCTAACTCTTTTGTAGACATGCCTGGTTGCGCCACATGGTGAGGTGAAGAAGCATCTGCTTGTTGAGCAGGAGAAGGAAGGTTGGCAGCAACTGGAGACGCACAAGAAGGCGTGGCGCCTAGCGGGGGTGCCGAAACAAGAAGTGTGCTTCTTGGTGGAAGCACAGAGACAGGTGAGCTTGCTCCTCTCAGTGACACTGCAGAGGGAGGGGGCCCCTGCGTGTGTTGAGCGGCACTTGGAGACGTGCTTGCCATGGAGCGAGTGGGAACCGGAAGTGGCACAGGTGGCTGAGAAGCGGGTCCAAGATTTGCAGCAGAAGTCTGCTGCACATCGGACAACGTGGCAGCGTCTGACGAAGGAACAGGTGCGTGCACCACAAGTGGATCAAAATGCAAAGGAGAGTTCACCTGAGACAGGTCCTGAACGGGGACCTCCAAAGCAGTGGTTTGGGACGGCGTCAATGGACACCTGGTGTTACCTTGTGGGACTTGCTGTAATTTCGGTTCAGCATGGGATGACTCGTCATCCCGGCCAGTGTTGAAGGATGGATGCTGCAATCGCCGGAGTTTTTCTTCCATTGCCATCAACTCAGATTTCAAACGAAACGTCTGCCTTTTTCCTTCAATGCGTTCATTTTTCAAAAGTCTAATCTTTTGAGTTAATTCCGCAATTTCATCATTCGCGAGAGCTAGCAAGTACTTATCAAATTCACGATCAGTTTGGAGATCAATCCAATGGGCTTCAGTGTGCTGATTTGATAGTTCTGCAATGCATTCTTTTAGCTCACGAATTTCAGATGTGGCATTATGCCAATTTTGTTCATGCGTGCGGGCAGTTTGTGTACTCACTTTGAGTTCCTGTGTCAATTTTGTAACTTGGTTTCCCAAGTCCACGCGGTCAGATTCATGCAACCATGCGTCCAACTCGGTTAGCTTGCTGCTAACTTGGGCGTGAATTTGCTGTTCTGCTGTCAGAACGCTTTTCACTTGTTCGAGTTCATGGTCACTCAATTTCCACCTAGCCACTAAATTCACCATTAGTCGGCTGAGGATTTGTGCCATATCTTCGTCGGTTAACGACCCTTGTTGAGCGTCGCAAACGAGTTGCGCAATGTTGGTGTCAAGAATCTCTGCGCTAGCGCTGGCTGTCGCGTCGGCATAGCCTGGAATGAGATTGTTAGTCACGGTCGCAAGGGCATTTTCCAAAGCATCCATTGTTAAAAGTAGCGTTATGATATCAAAGGTATGCGTAAGCTCACTTTACTCAATTGGGAAGGACTAATTGTTAGCCAATTAGACAATGCTGGAAATGCTTAATGCTTAAAGATTGGCTTTTTGGGCTCAATTAGTTGATTCAAAATGTTTTACCAAAATTCTTAAGGCACAGATTAAAGGATGGTATCCAAATATGTTATTATTATACAATTATTTTAAATGGCAATGCATTAAATAATTGAGGACCCTCAACAAAGTATTGTGTTAAGCAATTTAGTCTGCTAAATTACTATTAACCACAGCATACGTTTGAGGTTACAGGTTTTAGGAAACAAAAGTCTACTGAGGACAGTCACATTAAATTAAAATTACATTTAATTCAATAGAGGTTTCCAAAAGTGCCTAAAAATTGGGTAAACACTTTTACTACAACGAGAAAAGCTATACACTACTGGTTGAGTGTTGCTTTTAATTAAAACAAAATTAAGTACTTGAAAATGGTGGTTAATTATTTAAACAAACTCTTTGGTAAGTCAATAATTAAAGTTATCAAGCGTTTTAATTTTGTTAGCAAAAGTTCCTCGACTGCGGTACCGTGAATAGCCACAGGAGGACGCCGTCGGCGTTTAAAACGCAACGAGGCTCCTGTGTGTAGTATAGTCGTACTTTTGTTCGATCAATAAAGTTTTATGACTTTACCGCATAGACAAAACAACTCCGTCGCTCGTAAGTGACACAGAATGTGTCTTAAAACGAGTGTTTAAATACCTTGCACAAGTTTTAAAATCGTAGCACTTGGCAAGCAAAGTTGTTAGCAAGACGCAGCTAACGTAACTTTGTCAAAGAATGGCTACGTCACCGGAAGTTAACCGTGCGTGTGTCGCCAGCTGTCAATCTGTCAAACACGTTAACTTCACTCCTTACGGATAATCGCGCGTGTGTTATGCGCGGCACTGACGCCGAATTATTAAGAAGACACTAATAATTATAATTTAAATAAATCAAGGAGTGGAAACCACGGAAACGTTTTAATTCCCACGGGTTTATATCGCGATGCTAGTATCCTGTAAGGACTCGCGTCGAGGGGAAAGAGAAACTACGACTTCCTGTAAGACGGTGTTAATTCATTAAACACGACGGAATTAATGAAGATTAAAAAGTGCAAAACGTACAAAAATATTAACCCTAAACTCAATGTTAACACTTGGTGAAACAGGAGTAGGAAATATATTATAATGTAACGTTTAAGAGTGGCGAAGACATGTGATGTTAAATTGTCTTAAATCCAGTAAGAATCATAGGTTAGGACGGTACAGTAGTAATTTAAATCCCTCGATTAGTTTCAAATCACGGTAACTTGATTATTTAAATTATAAAGTGCTTTGAATGCGATGTTGAAGAAGGCAGACAGTAGGCTCACGGGGGGAGGGGGGCTGTGCTGTGTCCCTCTTCACACGTGAGTTGCGAGAAGGCAGGAGTCAACTATACTGGCTGTAGTTTGGCAGCTGGCCGTGTAGCAATATGAATATTAAGCAAACAGTAGACTATAAGTGTTAATCAGATGGACATCTAATTCCAACAATTTAAGCAACCTATATTACTAGTGTTTCAATGCTACAATTTGGCAGAGAGTGGGCTCTCCGTGAGGGGTCACGTGGTGAGACGTGATCCTCTTGGAGCCACAGTCAAATGAGGAGCGACTTGGAAGTCTGGCCGTTGGGCCCGCCCCTCAAATTAGTTTATTGGTCGACTGGTTTCAAGGGGTGGTTACCTGAATCCCAGTTAAGTTAAGGATACGCCTCCAAAGATGGCGGATCTTAACACGTGTGTTTTACACAAAAGGCTAGCAGTTTTAACACCATGTGCTTTACGCTAAACCCAACAAAAGGGAGTCAACTTAACACCTTGAGAAGTGTGCTGTGACTCAAATGGTGGTCTGAATGTAGAATTTCGTGCACTAGACTATTTCCTCAGCCTAAAGGCTTGTAACGTAATCAGGTAGCTAAGCTGATTGCGCCACGTGAGGTTTGGAATATATTTTTAACCCAATCAGAATTCGTGACGAGTTAGAAAAAACATTCCCAGGCCTAAAAAAGGTTTTGCATGCAATAAAAAAAAAAAATGTGATTGTTACTCTCCCACTTTTGTGTGTGTAACATTCACATAGTCGACAAATACATTCTCTTCTCAATAACTAGTCGTTAGACTGTTATTTAGCGCTTCAAATACACTGCTTTTATACAGCGGATTGGCTCTGGCATAAAGTTTTAGTTAGGTTGCTATGGAAACGAGCTGAAATTTTCCCAGAAGAACACGCTGCACTAAGCTGTTTTTGGATTGTTACATGTGTGTGTTTCACAAAATATGTAACATAAATTGGCCTCACCAAAGGGGCACCATTATGTAAGGGAAATCGGTCCAATTAATTATTAAATCAATAATTATTAATTATTAAATCAATAATCAATTGGCTCATTAATTGAAGGAGACTCAAACTTAATATTTAAATTAAGTTGAGGCTTGCCTGCGGAGCACCACATCTCTTTTTGATAATTTTATCAGGATAACAGATGAGAACCTCGTTGAATCAGTCATTAAAATGAAGGTTGTGCCCTTACTACAATTTTGTGAGTTCTTTGTTCAGCTTAGAGGTCACTATAAATTGATGAAACACACACACAGTAAACCAGGGGTTGAGTTTTGTGCACGTTTATTCTCTAACCTAGGTGGGATAATCTACTTAGAATTTAAAGAAGCAAAACTAACTACTATGATAGGAAATGAAACGAGAACTAAAATAATAAAAATAATCAAAGGGGAAGAAAAGAAGAAAAGAGAAACGGTCTTAACCAAGGTGATGGATTTCTTGAATCAACCAACATGGGACCCACAATCAACCTAGTTTGCACCAATTTGTACTAGGGCGAAGGCCTGCAAAGTTGCACTTACAGATGGGGTTGATCTGAGAAGCAGGATTCTGGATGGAGACTCGCCAAGCCCGTTTGAAGATAGAATGGAGAAGGTTCAGTTCAGGAGAGGGAGAGACAGGTCGTCCGGCTGGCCAACTGAGCGTCACGGGGTCAACCTGCTGGCTGGGGAGAGGCCCTCTTGGTGGAGGCGTCAGGGTGCTTGGGAAAAGCACCATCCGTTGAGCCTTTGCAGGGACTAAAAGCAGCGTGTTTCGCTGCGCCTGTCGCTACACGCGATGGCTTCTGTTCATTGCCGTGTGCTGGAGGTTAAGCTAGCTGGGCTAGCCCTTTGTCTGGCAGCCGCGCCGATGGAGACCAGGAAAGAGCAAAGAGGAGCCAAGGAGCAGTGAAGAGAGCGGGAGCCAAAGAGCAGCCAAGAAGAGAGGGAGCAGCACGCAGGGAGCGTGCTTTTAAATTTGGAGGGCGGCGGCCTCCACACCAGGGGGGCCGGGTGAGACCACAGTGGCAAGTTACCAGCTGGGAGAGGTTTTTGGTAGACTAATCAGATTGAATCTGGATCCCATGTGTGTTAAGATTCTAAGGTCAGAATTCAACCAATGCAACACGTACAATTGAATACCTCAAATGAAATGTTACCTAGCTTACACTGTTAAAACGTGCATACACATGAAAGTTTAGTGGAGAATCTGCCACTGCAATGGAACATTTTCATGACATTTCATGGAGTCAACATTTCACAAATGGCAAACATAACATTTCATAATTCATTGTTCTGTTGCAAAATAAGAAAGTCAAGTTTCTAAGAAGGCTTTTACTGTTCTGATTTGTGTGTGTGTGCGCGTGCGCGTGTCAGTCAGAGCATGTGTGGCTGTTTGTGGGGGATGTTCTTGTCCTCCCCACCCCCCACAGTGGCATGTTCAGGCCACAGGAGCTCAATTCCTTTGGAACTGAGGTTGCAAAAAGTTACAACCGGCCGATAATCGTTACAACACTTGAGAACAACACAATGAGTTTACATTTTTTTTTGTAGAAGTATTTTTTTTATATTTTATATACATTTTAAGCCAACTAAGCTTTATGAACAGTTTCAATTGAAATAGTGAAATTTTTGTCAAATAGTGCAATGAATGTAAACATAAATGGTAATGAACAGCCTCAGTTACTTCTTTCCACCGCTTGTTTTTTCATATGGAGTGCCCTTGGTAAACGACTGTGTTACCGTGGATTTTTGTTAGCTTGGCGCTGTTAGCGGCTGGTCTTGGTCTCCGTTTGTTTTGGCTGTCGGCGTCCAGTTTCGGATGCTGTTTCTGCATGTGATTAAACAGGTTCGTTGTGTTGCCATCTGACGTCCGAATGGAGTCTCCATAATCTTTGCAAATTACTTCTGTCTACGCTATATCCTCTGGGGAAAAGCCAAACCAATTCCATACTATGGAGGTGGACTTTCTTTTCGGGACCAAATCGGTATCACTTTGGCTTTCCGCCATAGCTTCCCGCTATACAAACAAGCAGGGAGGCCGGAGTGTGACGCACGGTGCACTGTGCACGCTGTGATTGGTTGGTCGGGTACACATCAGCAGCTGTGGTCGATATTCTCCCAGACTACAGCAGGTAGTAAAGCGTGCCAACGGTGTATGAACAGAGCTAGTTAACACCACAATAGAAGTTATTAACGGCTGGTCTCAGTCTCCGTTTGTTTTGGCTGTCGGCGTCCAGTTCGGATCCTGTCTCCGCATGTGATTAAACAGGTTTGTAGGATGACTCTGGTGGTGAGGAAGACAAAGAGGGCAAAGGCAGAGCAGAGGCCGAAATGGTGGACGCTGAAAAAGGAAGAGACTTTCAGGAAGGAGTTGGATGGTCAGGATGTGCTCCCAGATGATTGGACAACTACAGCAACTGTGATCAGGCAGACAGGTAGGACAGTCCTTGGTGTGTCATCTGAAAGGAAAGGAGATAAGGAGACTTGGTGGTGGAATGAGGAGGTGCAAAAGTGGATCCAGAGAACGAGGTTAGTTAAGAAGAAGTGGGACACTGAGAGGACTGAAGAAAGTAGACAGGAGTACAGGGAAATACGGCGTAAGGTGAAAGTAGAAGTGGCAAAGGCCAAACAAGGGGCTTACGATGACTTGTATGCTAGGTTGGACAGTAAGGAGGGAGAGACTGATCTATACAGGTTGGCAAGGCAAAGAAACAGAGATGGAAAGGATGTGCAGCAGGTTAAGGTAATAAAGGATAGGGATGGAAGAGTGTTGACAGATGCCAGCGATGTGATGGAAGATGGAAAGAGTACTTTGAAGAGTTGATGAATGAGAAAAATGAGAGAGAACGAAGAGTAGAAGGGGTGGCTGTTGTGGACCAGGAAGTACCAAAGATTAGTAAGAATGGAGTGAGAAGGGCATTGAAGAGGATGAAGAGTGAAAAGGCACTCAGTCCTGATGATATACCTGTGGAGGTATGGAAGTGTCTAGGAGAGGTAGCAGTAGAATTTCTGACTGGGTTGTTCAACAGGATCTTAGATAGTGAGAAAATGCCTGAGGAATGGAGGAGGAGTGTGCTGGTGCCCATTTTTAAGAACAAGGGAGACGTGCAGAATTGTGGCAACTACAGAGGAATAAAGCTGATGAGCCACACAATGAATCTATTGGAAAGAGTAGTGGGAGCTAGACTGAGGGCAGAGGTGAACATTTGTGAGCAGCAGTATGGTTTCATGCAAAAAAAAAATAAAAAATAAATAAGAGCACGACCGATGCAATATTTGCTTTGAGGATGTTGATTGAGAAGTACAGAGAAGGTCAGAAGGAGCTGCATTGTGTCTTTGTAGACCTGGAGAAAGCTTATGACAGGGTGCCCAGAGAGGAACTACTGTAGTTTTGTATGAGGAAGTCGAGACTCCAGAAGGATTGCAATCCTCGCAATCCTTGAGCTGTGAGGGCTTTTTCTAAAATTTCTGAACTCTGTCCCAGCTGAACTTTTATTCATCTCTTCTTCTTCAACTGGCCTGCTGGCAAATCTCCAACCCAGGCAAATCGCTTCGCGTCTCGGTCGCCAAAACCAGACCAGCTCTAAGTGCAACTTTGCAGAAATTAACCAGATTGAATAAGTTAGTGCTTCCAATTGGGTTGAGTAGTTCGGTTAACTTTTGGTCCCATCTTTACCTGATCAGAGAAATTCCGTTACCTCGTTTTGACAGTTCCTCTTTAGCTTCCTTTTCTTATTTTTGTTATTTTATCCTTTTTCATTATTACTTGTTTCTATTTCCTATCACAGTAGTTAGTTTGCTTCTTTTAAGTTCCTCAGTTGATTAGAAAATAAATGTGCACATAATCAAAACCTGATTGTTTCAATTGTTTCAACAATTTATATTAACTTATAAGCAGAAAAAAATAACTCATAGTGTAGCAACCTTCATTTTAATAACTGATTTACCAAGGTTATCATCTGTTATCCGGATAAAACTATCTAAAAACAGATGTGGTGCTCTGAAAGGTGAGCTCAAGATTAGTTTAAATATTACATTTGAGTCTCCTCCCACTAATGAATCAATCATTAGTTTAATACAAGTTTGACCTAATTTACGCTACAGCTGCGACCAGTCCAGTGTGAGTTGGAGATTGCGGCTTGATAAAGCCGACAAAACAACTTCTTCTGCAAAAAAGCAGAGATGCAATTTGAACAGAATCAGTGACAAATGGCAGCCTTGGCAGAGTCCAACCTTCACTGGAAATGAGTCTGATTCGATTTCTACTGGAGGACAAAGGATGCAAATTGTTGTTGGGCACAATATTGTCATCACAATTCCAGCTCAGGTGATGCTGCACTCTTTTTTTTGCACCTCATCCACTAAACGCGTGAAATGTGTGATTCATCAATATCTTTGTACTTGAATTTGTGTGTATTCTGCGAACAAATTTAGAACATCCTTAGACCATGTGTGTGCACAAATAATGACAGAGCAGCTTCTACAAAAACTCTACAAAAATATTTTCCCAATAGACACAGCATACACAGAGCTACAATCATATATAAACATCCATCCATTTTCTTGACCTCTTATTCCTCACAAGGTTCGCGGGGGGTGCTGGAGCCCATCTCAGCTGGCTCTGGGCAGTAGACAGGAGACACCCTGGACTGGTTGCCAGCCAATCACAGGGCACACAGAGACAAACAACCATCCAAACTCATATATAAATATTAATAACAATTTAAAGAGTAATAACTTAAATCAATAATTTGCTACTGACTAATGGCCTGAATAAACATGAAAAGGGCACTTTAGCCTTGTTCCGTTCAAGTGCTTATATGTTTTTAAATGTCTTTATGTCTGTACACTTTATGTACATCTGTCTGTATCCGCCGCGACGCCATCTGTCTGTTGGCGGCTGTCACTGAAGAGCAGCGCAGCCGTGCCAGTACGCTGAATCTGGAAACCCATGGACCCACTCACATAAATCCAGGGCTTCAGCTGTCCTATCAATCCAGTAGCCCTACACATGCATGTTACAAATTTAGACCAACATTTCCACGAATTTTCAGTTGACAAATGACCGTCAAAAAGAAGGCACACGTCGCCGCTGGCTTGCTTTTTCTTCAACCACAACTGTCGCTTTTCTGTGCTGTATTTATCCATTCCTACTATTTTAACAACTTGTCCAGGGTTTGTCTGTTGATGACCTCATAATTTATTTATTTTTTCGTTTGGCATACAGCATTCGCTAAAAAATGTGTGACATCATTATTGTATGCTGTCAGGTGTTTTAGCAAGCTTTCCGATGATACAAATCGTTTGATACAACGAAACATTTTCAAAACTAAGATAAAGACTGAGAAAGAATGTTGTTCTTTTTTTTTTTTTTTTAAGGTCTGCGCATTGGCTGACATCCGGAACAAATGCCCTTTTCGGAGGTAAATGTGCACTAGTTATGCAAATTAGGATGTAGCCGGAACTCTTCTTTAGGATGAGTTCTGATTCATTAACATACGCACAGCCGTGCAAACAAAACGGGCTGGTATGATATCAAATCGATTTTCCTTTTCGAGCCTAATATCAATTCATAAAACCATGAATTGATTATTTAAATATTTTTTTTCCCCCAAAAACATTTAGAAAATAGAATTTTAAAGGACTTTTTTTCCCAATCGTTCTGTTTTCTTGAAATATACTGTTCACATTAATTTAAAAAGTATTTCGTTACATTGATGGAAGCGCTGACCTATTGCACTTTAAGAAAATTCAGAATCGTTTTAGTTTACATTTACAATTATTGAATTCTGAAAATATTTTCATCTTATCCTAACTGAAGTAAATATTTGTGTAACACTTAAATGATAACGTGTTACTTTCATAAATCATTCATAAATACTAAATTCAACTCATATCTACTAAATTCGACTTAGTGGACTTAAAAAAAAACCTCATGCCCTCTATGGACAATAAAAGCAATAGTGTGCTTTGAAAGAAAATCAGTATGACGTATGTAAATATATAAAAACAAATTAACAAAAGTTGGAATATTTGATATCATTTCATCTGAGCCTTGAGTATTAATAAATTTAACATTTTTTTGGAACACATTTTTTTGAAAATTTCAATTTCAATTTCGAAATTAAAAAAAAAATTGCATTTTTTTTTGAGGGGGTGGGGCTATTAGTCGATTAATCATTGGAATAATTGATAGGCAAGTTGATTTTTAATAAAGTTGTGACAACACTAATCGAATTGATTGAGGAAATTAGAATCGATACCTAACCCTAACATATATGCCCAACTTGCACAGAGTACGAACATTCCTCCACATTCGTGAGTGAATGAGGCCCTTTATTTCCTCGTGTGAGTTGAATTTCCTCTTGAGGTAGACCAAAGATTATAACAAAGAAAAAAAAACATGATTTCAGCTATTGAATTACTTCTCTGTACTCACTCATCCACACTGTAGTCGTAGATTATCTTGATCTTCAAATCATGATCATCAGAGCTTCTTTTCATCAAACTCACTGGCCTCAAATATACATGATGAACAACCTATACAGAATATGACAAATGAAACATTTTAGTCATTTAGACCCGTATATCCACATCACAAAACTATTACATGTCCTGGAGAATTTTGCCTGCAGATATTACTGCCAAGAATAATAAGAATACCTGAGCAGCGTTCGCTGGTCAGGCCCTAATAAAAAAAAATAAAAAATAAAAAATAAAATAAAAATAAAAAAAACACCAAAACAAAAACAAAACATTACAGCAAATTAAAAATCACAAAAGCAAAAAAGTAACTACGAAATAAAATAAAAAAAAGTCATCACAAACACAAATCAAAAAACACAAAAACAATGAAGCACAGCAGCAAATCAAAAATCACAAAAAGCAAAGGTAATCACAAACACAAATCTCTTCCCCAAAATTGCGATTGCGATATCATGTGCGGAGGAGGCGGGGGACATTGAGTCCAAGTGGGCTTCACTTCTCGCTTCAGAATGAGCAGCCCAGGTTATTTTTTACGTCCGTGCTGTATCAGTCTGCGAATCCACCTCAGAGACTCACAGTGGTCTTTTTTTTTTTTTTTTTTTTTTTAAGCTTTGAGCCATGGTAGCTTTTTCATTTCATTTTCTTAACTCAAGAGCCTTCCTCTGGTTGTACACACGTTCTGGTCGGCTAACATCGGGCTAACATCACGTTTACAGCACAGCGGTGGACTTCAATGACGTACGTGCGCTTCTCTCGCTGAGCACAGATCTATAGCAATACTGGATTAAGCGTGCGCATGGTGATGTGATAAGCACAGGGCTTCTATACTATATGTAAGTCTGTGGATGTGCGGCACTCGCCCTAACAGCTTTTGGGGATCAAAACATGCATTGTTAAGGTGGACCGGAATGCTGATAGTACGTTTGCAGTACCTGAACGTTCAAGGGCAAATTTGAGAAGTGCCAGAGCTCCATATCGGGGAGTTCCAGCCCACTTAAAACATTGGCTATGAGCACTGTAGAAGGGGGCCTGTGCCCCAGTAGAGCTTTATGCCTAGCAACACCCCTGGTTGCGACACATCCAACAGCCGACGCTGACGTAATGTAACAAGGGGCCAAAATGCACATGGCGTGGTCTATATTATCTGGTCTCCCATTGACATGAGCGTGTCACCATTACAAATACTTGCAGTTTTATCTTGGAGCAAATAAGTACAACAACCCACAAAGCCTGTCTTTTTTTTTTTTAACACAATTTTATGGCCTAACCATTTCCCTGCAACACATCGTATATTTAGTGTATATTTGTATAGACCCTTCCAGCTGACATCACCGCTTAGCTCCCACTGCGCCTCCCGCAGGGCAAGCATCCCATAACAAATGAATGTAGAGATCTTGATTTTCGGCAAGCGTTTTTGTTAAAAGGTGCCCGCTTGCTGCCCGCGCCACTGCTGTTTCCAGGCATCTTCTTCTTAAATCTTCCTGCATCTATCTATAATATTTTTCGAATAGAATTTGAGATATAGTTAAAATTCCTTAAATGTATCAAGTCTGAAACACGCAAACAATTTATTCTCGTGACGTTGCATGATGCGACCGCCTACATGAACTGCGAGATCTCGCGAGAGTTGAGGCGGGACATTACGAGAACTACGCCTCAGAAGCAAATTACTCTTCAATGGAAACGCCTACAAGGCAAAATTGTACTTTATCGAAATAAAAGAAATATCGCTTTTATTTTGATGTTGGTTTTGCACAACAAATAGCCTTGATCACTCTATATGAGCAAAAAATCTATCACCATAGCCGCCATGTTGACAACGACTTCAGGCCGAAGCAGTCGCTTAGACAAGATTTGAGTGAATCAGGCCTCAGCCCCGCCCACTAACTTTGACGGGCGAGCTTGACAGATAAAATAAATTCACGAAACACTGCAAAACAGCGACCATTAAATAATTAAATAGAGAAATAAATAAATTAATAAATAAATAAATAGATATATAAATAAATATATAAATAAATCAATACATAAATAAATAAATATATAAATAAATACATAAATAATTAAATAATCACAGGGAAATTAATTAATTAATGGCATTTAATTAGGGCTGCACGATATTGGAAAAACATGCGATATGCGATATACTAGCTGAACATAGCGATATCGATATTATTGCGATATTTAACATTTACCTAAAGAAATTAAATTTTTATTACCTAATGAAAGAAATACATGTTTCATGGGGCAAAATAAGCAACCTTCATGTAATCTTAGTTAATTAATTGTAATTATATCTTGATAATTTTCAAGTATTGAATGGCGATGCACATTTTAGTTAGCATCTGACTGGTCAAATTCATATAAAAAGCATAAAATTCCATACAAAACTTATTGCGTGCCTTAGCGATATGCATATTGCAAGGGCCAATATCACGATATCGATATTTTTTCGATATATTGTGCAGCCCTACATTTAATTAATTAATGACACATTTATTTAATTATTTAATGGTGTATTTATATATTTAATGTTGGCACTCCATAATTTTCTAGGTCACACTGATTGTTTTCTAATTCACTCGCATTGACATACTGCCCTCCACCGCCCTTCACCGTAAACGTGACGTCACACTAGAAGGGTCTATAGCACAGAAAAAAAGACAAACGTTTACCTCATTTGGAAGAGGAACATGGTGTTTGCACGTCCCGTGGCAACTCACTAAAACTGCTAAAATGAGGGCAGGACCGACGATCCATAACAAAGATAGCTTGCTCTCTGCTCTTAATCTCACATCCATACTCCAGCTTTACAAGCAGCCGGAGCTCGACAAGCCATCGACACGGCAAAATCAAAACGAGCTCCACGGCTCAATTGTCGCCAGTACTCGATTCCCGCATTGTCATTTCTATGAATCACAACACTAGGTTGTGTTTTGTCCCGGTACCCGTACTTCCAAAGCCGGATTTCGCGGAGATTCGTTTCATTATACTGTCGTCACATCCAAGTTAAGTCAGCCGCACTTCATTTTTTCTGTTCGCCCTTTTCTAGGATTTACGGTAGTGTGCGAGAAGGAACGCTGGAGAACGACATCCGCTGGCACGGAAAACGACATCCGGTTTTCAAAATAAAAGATCATGTTCAAAAATAAAATTTATTTCAAACGCAGTTTAAAATATTTTATTATTATAAGTTTAAAAGATGTTTCACTATAACAGCACCAATTCATGTTTCACTGGGTATGCACTCTTGTCCACCTGTCCTCATATATCGGTCAACTTCTACTGCTGCACTATAGCTGCATCACATTTTGGTATGGTAACTGCTCAGCTATGGACCGGAAGGCTTTGCAGAGGGTGGAGAAAGCCACCCAGCAGCACATTGCCGGTGCACCACTCACCTCTGTTGAGGATATCCATATGAAGCGGTGCCTCAAGAGGGCGAAGAAAATCATTAAGGACTCCAGTCATCCAGCACATAGACACTTTACCCTTATGCCCTCTGGAAGGTGTTACAGGAGCCTCTGGACGAAGACCACTAGATATCAGAACAGCTACTTCCCAACTGCTGTTAGACTCCTGAACACTGTCTCCTGATCATAATTGCACTACTATAAATAAATATCTATAAATACTGCAGAGATAGTCATATACAACAATTATAATTATTCACTTGTTTACCAATACTGCATACATATTTATAGCCTATGAATTTTGGTGTGAATTTTGGTAAAGAATTAATCAGATTGAATTTGGATCCCATGTTCGAAGGAGATTCTAAGGTCAAAATTCAATCAATGCAAACGTGCAAGTGAAACATCAAAATAAATGTTACATAGCTTACAACTGCCAAAACGTGCAGGCAAATGAAAAGTTAAGTGGCGACTATGCCACTCACATGAGACATCGTCACGACACTTCATGTCATCATTTCAGAATTGGCAAAACACATAACATTTCATAATTCATTGTTCTGTTGCAAAATAAGACACTCAGGTTTCTGAAACATTTTTTACTTCTTTTTGTGTGTCAGTCTTCAATTCAATATTCAATTCAATATTTATTAATTTTTCATTGTGCAAATAACATGGTTATAAACAACAACGAGATATTATGAGCAACAATACTGGCATATCAATAAAGTGCAGATGTGCATATAGGATGGTATCAGGGATCACACTAATAGCAAGCATAGCAAAACACACACACAAGAAAACAAGTACATTTTGACAGTCATTCATCATTGCCTGTGCAAGAGAACTAGAGTGCAATAGGCCAGTCTATGAAAGGGAAGATGGGGAAATATACAGAAGAGAGTGAAAAGTTGTGTTGGAGCTGCAGCAATGCAAGACCTACCATAGTTATTACAGTGGTGGGTTATAAAGATGGATGGGTAGCAGAGAGGGAGGGGGGGTTGTTCATTCAGCAGCCTTACTGCCTGAGGGTAGAGATTATGGTCCAGTTTGGTGGTCCTGGCACGAATGGTCCTATATCTCCTTCCAGAGGGTAACACGCAGAAGAGGTGATGTGCAGGATGGTGCCGATCACGCAGGATGTTATGTACTCGCCTCAGACTTCTCCCTCCAGGCCGAGTAGGGCTGGACGTGTGCGCGCAACCACGCACACGCACGCAACGATGATGTTGTGATGCTTACCTCTTGCATATTCATAAAGAGCCTATGGATGATGCCACCAACCTTTCCCTGACCAGCTCCACTCACCACAACTTCTGGCTCTTCTAGCAGCGAGTTAAGAAAACTAAAAATGCAAAGAAAAGTCAAGTGGTCGAATGGTCAAGTGTTCAAACTTTAATGCTGACAGATTCAGCAATGACCCCAATTATTTCCCAAATATCCCCTTTCACCCAAGACGTGTTTTCACCGTGGGCCATGTTATGGTTGCCCTCAGGAGGCCAGTTCTTACATAACTGGATTGTTTATAGCAGTGGTGTACAAACTACGGCCCGGAGGCCATTTGCGGCCCGCCGTCCATTTTTCAGTGGCCCTCGACATATGCTAAAAATGGCATTTGACTCAGTTCAAATAAAATAAACAAAACAAAAATGTTTGGAGATGGTCAAAGAAGGGAGGATATCGAAAAACAGGTGTCATTAAAAAGGTTATTTTAGTTAAATGAAACTAATGAAAAAAATATTTTAAAAAAATCAAAAAACAATATTGTTACCAAAATAAAATAAAAACAAAAATGCTTTTTAAAAAACGAAAACTAACTGAAACTAATTTTGATGTTTACAAAACTAACTAAAAGTAACTGCAATTATAGCAAACATGTCCTTCGTTTGAGTCTTTGGTAATTAATTTAATGCATGAGCCTTTGGGGATGAATTTAAATGTGATTTTCAGTAGATTTATTTTGATTTAAACCGGAATAATGACGTTTGAAAGTATGTCACACAGAAGTGACGTCATCTAGCAGCAGCCAATAGAAAAACACCTTCAGATGACGTTACACCCGTGTTTTTTAAATATTGCGCACAAGTAATACACATTTGTTTTTTTTATAAAAAACTAATACTAATACTGAAACTAACAAACTAAACTAAAACTAAGCATTTGTTAAAAACTAAACTAATAAAAACAGAACCACCCTGAAAACTAATAAAACCGAACTAAAATGAAAAATTCCAAAACTATAACAACCCTACTGCCATATTACAAATAAATTGGTTTATATACTGTAGCATTTTTCTAAATATGCAAAAGCACAAATAAATTATTTGTACAATTTTTAGGACTAAACACAATTTCTCTTCATAACATTATGTGGCCCTTGCGTCCTTCTGATATTCTGTATGTGGCCCTCAAATGAAAAGGTTTAAAAATGTCTGAAGCAGCATTTTACAAAAATTAGAACATCTCTAAAAAGCAGCTGAATGACAAAATTCACAACAGGTATTTGATCCATGGCTCACCCAATACATTCCCTGATTTAATTAGAAGTGGTCAATAAACAGTCCTCTTCATCTCCTCTTTACTTCTTGACGAACTACATTGGAAGCATCAATCTGCCATTCCCTCAGTGAAAAGGGCGTCCGCCATGGTATCCATTTTCTCCCAATCATGCTCGACACACCCGAAACTCCGTTTTGTTGAAAGTCCAGCAAAGAGTTACGATCGTAGACGACTAGTGACTCACTCAGTACAGTACCAAGCACTCTTAACAGGAAATAAAGTCGAAACAAGAGGAGAGTCGCCGAACAATTTCACAGTGCATCTGATGCAACTAGAAATTTCCTATCTGACACCCAGCGACTGCAAAGCAAAGATAATAGAGAGAGCGAAAAAAAAAAGTGGTCTCGAGAAAGTTTTGGTGGAAAGAAAAAATCTTCAATATAGACCAAACTTAGTAATTCGTTAGGACTAAATATTTATATTTACTCAGTTACAAGGGAAAATGATCCTTTCCTGGGTTTGAAGAAATTATTCCCAGAGTAAATCCATAAAGTGAGGGCATCCATTTTAGGTGGGAATAGTTGAGTGGCCAGCTCCTGTTCCACATTTATCAAATTTTTATAAGACAGATTTGGGCAATAAAGGGGTCACAGCCCGTGAGAGTTTCCCTTTTCTGTCTTATTTCTAAATGTAGCTGTATTCAATAAAGTCTAGCATTTCTCCTATTTTAGCCTTGCACTTCACAAAATTACTATTTGGAGATAAAAAAACAAAAAAACAAAACTGTCTTTTCCAAAGCAGTATCAATAACAGGCCTTGTTTGGCAGAAATTCAGGAGAAAAGCGCAAAGCTTTGACAAAATCTCACTTTTATACTGCTGATAAGGTCCGTTTCATACCGGTTCCTCTACAGCAGAGTCACATAATCTTCCCATTACAACATCTTACACTTGTCTCACAAATTAATAAACAAACTTTCTTGTGAGAAATAAGTTATTGGACAATGTTATGGCCCTGAGAATTGTTTGCCTTGCCGTTGCAGTTTTCAGCTGATTACAGCAGATTCGCCGCACCTGGGGGCTGGCGAGTACTGAGCACTGTGATGCAATGTGTGTGTTTGTGTGTGTGTGTGTGTGTGTTTACCTTTTTTTCTTCGATGTATTGGTTGATGCACATTCTGTAAATTATAGAAGACGTTTACCATCAAATATTTTATTAGAGCTGTGGAGAATCTTTTTTTTTTCTTTTTACCTTTGTTCTGCTCACAGTGAGAAGGGTCACTATGAGGGGGAGCTTGTTGCGGTGTATTGAAAATGTTTTTGTTTTTTTTGTACCTTTCTTTGTCGTAGAACCAGCGGTCGGATGTTGCTGTGAGCACGATCTATAAAATATACATTCACGTTTGTATAGGTAATAGATGTTCTAGTGTATATCAGCACATTTACACACGCTGCTAGCAGATCGCCGAAAAGTTAGTAAAGTAATCTTACTAGCAATCTCTTAGCATGTTAGCGCTTACCTTCACGTTCTTTGGAAGACTGTCCAAGACTGTCTTGCATCGGACCCATAGTAGTCGTCATCGTCCGATGAAACGTCATCTGTGCAGACGTGCTCAGTTGTGCACCACTTTTCTCCGGTGTTAGCATCTCTAGCCGGTGCGGCCTTAGGACGTTATTAGCATCGCTAGCCGGTGGGGCCTTAGGACGTGGTCGAAACGGCCGCGTCACCGCTTCAACTATGACTTAACTCCGTCATCACTGTGCTCTTGAGCACTGGTCGATGCTTTTGAGCTTTGAAAATAAGGATCAAGCGTGAGCTGATTGCCATCTGTAGCCTTTTTGACTCCCTTAGCCAAGTTAGCCATTCTCTCCCCCTCAACACTCTAGCTCCGCCTCTCTTCTTCTACTGTTGTCTCCTACCCGATCTTGTCCAAAAGACTCATCACAGCCATCTAGTGGCCAGGAATACTCATTATAGTAACCCGATCGGCTTGATACTTGGAGCACAGCTGCCCAAGGCTTTCCTCCACCCGTTTCCATAAAAAAACATAGTAGACGTCAATTAACGTCTATGGCGGCCAATTCTAGGTTTATACTGAACGTCTTTAAACGTTTATGGCGGTCAAAGAGTTAAGAAATTAAATGTAGAAAATGATCTTTGTATACTAAGGTGGATAGCATATGATAAACGGTTTGTCCCTAATAGTTTCGATAAGTCATTTCGACAATGGATCCCAAGGGGTATAACTGCACTATGTACTATTGTGAAGAAGGGGGTACTTATGCATTTTCAAGACATGCAAGAAAAGTATAGTTTGGGTAAACATGACTTCTTTAGATATTTACAGTTGAGGGACTACTACGAGAAGGAAATAAAAAACAGGTTACGGTTGGAGCCTCATGGATTTATTCTAACCGTTGTGGGGCTTACACCTCGAGGCCCAAAAAGATTGTATCCACACTGTATCGCAACTTGATGGAGGGTAGCGGGGAGACTATATACATCAAACATAAGATGGGAGAAGGAACTTCAAATTAACATTACAGAATCTGAATTGCTAAGTATGATAAAAACACAGGGCTCCACAACATCCTCTCGTGTGTGGGGAGAGCACTGTTGGAAGAACATCATTAGGTTTTTTATTACACCTAAAATTAAACATAAATGTCTCAAGGTAGTGCAGCCATGTTGGTGCAATCAACGTGGGCCACGCACATGTGTTTTGGCTATGCCCAAAGGTGGTGTCTTTTTGGGAAAATGTGTGTAATGCCATTAAGGGGATTCTGGGCTATAATATAATATTTTCATGTGAGGTACTGTATCTAGGCTGCTTGTCAGCAGTTTCTGTATTAAAGGAAGATGGGTACCTTCTTAACTCTTTGACCGCCATAAACGTTTAAAAACGTTCAGTATAATCCTAGGATTGGCCGCCATAGACGTTAATTGACGTCTACTATGTTTTTTTATGGAAACGGGTGGAGGAGAGCCTTGGGCAGCTGTGCTCCAAGTATCAAGCCGATCGGGTTACTATAATGAGTATTCCTGGCCACTAGATGGCTGTGATGAGTCTTTTGGACAAGATCGGGTAGGAGACATCAGTAGAAGGAGAGAGGCTGAGCTAGAGTGTTGAGGGGGAGAGAATGGCTAACTTGGCTAAGGGAGTCAAAAAGGCTACAGATGGCAATCAGCTCACGCTTGATCCTTATTTTCAAAGCTCAAAAGCATCGACCAGTGCTCAAGAGCACAGTGATGACCGGGTTAAGTCATAGTTGAAGCGGTGACGCGGCCGTTTCGACCACGTCCTAAGGCCCCACCGGCTAGCGATGCTAATAACGTCCTAAGGCCCCACCGGCTAGCGATGCTAACACCGGAGAAAAGTGGTGCACAACCGAGCACGTCTGCACAGATGACGTTTCATCGGACGATGACGACTACTATGGGTCTGATGCAAGACAGTCTTGGACAGTCTTCCAAAGAACGTGAAGGTAAGCGCTAACATGCTAAGAGAACTTTTCGGGCGATCTGCTAGCAGCGTGTGTAAATGTGCTGATATACACTAAAACAGCTATTACCTATACAAACGTGAATGTATATTTTATAGATCGTGCTCACAGCAACGTCCGACCGCTGGTTCTACGACAAAGAAAGGTAAAAAAAAAAAACGTTTTCAATACACCGCAACAATAAAAGGAAAGTCTTTCGATAGTATTGTAATTGTATATGTTTCTTTCAGCTCCCCCTCATAGGGCCCAAAGTGACACTTCTCACAGTGAGCAGAACAAAGGTAAAAAGAAAAGATTCTCCACAGCACTAATAAAATATTTGATGGTAAACGTCTTCTATAATTTACAGAATGTGCATCAACCAATACATCCAAGAAAAAAAGGTAAACATGCACACACACACACACACATTGCATCACAGTGCTCTAAAATAATATATGATATTGAAATGTATATTTGCAGATCCCAAAGATTCTGGCTGGCATGAAGTTGATGAATTCGGCTGGCAGCCAACCATCTTCCCCTTTGCTGCAAAACCAGGACCAAGGGATGCTGCAGCAGAGCTGAATTGCCACCTGCCAGCTGACATCCTGGAGCTCTTCATCACGGATGAACTTCTCCAGCACATCGTTCATCATACCAACCTCTACGCAAATCAGTCCATGCAGAAGCAGACTGACAAAAACTGTTGCGCACGTGTAAATAGTTTGCAAAGAGTTTTCCAAATTGTTTGTTCGGATTGCTACTGTTGCATGTAAATAAACTGTTATTTTGCAATCAAAAAACTTTTTTTTATTGTTGGAGTAGTGTTTTATAGAAGTTTAGGTGTTTGTAGAATCACTCATGCAAAAAAAAAAAAGTGCCAAATTCACTAGAGTGCATGAAATAACATCGTTTCACAAAAAGCTTGATTTCTCCGTATTTTGGAAGAAAATAGAGGATTTGGGTGAAACGAAGCTGTTTTCTATTGTTGATTACTGAAGATCCGAATAAGGTAACAAGGAAACAAACTTTTTTTTTTAGATGAAAGATGAGACTTCAATCTTTCATTTGGTAGTATCCGCGTTTCCATAGTCCTAACACAACATTTTCTGTGGAGCCTGAAAGATCGGTAAAATTCTGTAAATCAGCTGGCACTATGGGGTTACCTTTTCCGAAAATGGCTGGCAGTCAAATAGTTAAGATAATGATGGCTGCGTGTAAAATGGCCATCACAAAGAAGTGGCTCAGCCCTGGACCCCCGACACTTGAGGACTGGTTCAAAATAGTGGGCCTGATATACGACATGGAACTACTCACACATAGGTTAAGACTGGAAGAAGTCATTTGCCATGAAAAATGGATGAAGTGGACATTGTTTATGCAACGACAAGGAATGGACAAACAGATCACACCACTGAACTGATTGAACTGGTTAAATATTTAGGATGATTCCAGAGCCCTTGTTACGTCTTTTCATTTTATTTTATTTTTTATTTTTTGCGTATGTTTTGTTTTGTTCTTAATGATTGTTATATTTGAAAACTGTTGAGGAAAAATAAAGTATAAAAAAGTAAAAAATAAAAAAAAAAAAAAAATAAAAAATAAAAAATTGCCAGGGATCACGAGGGAGGTCAAGATGAAAAGGTTGGAGGCGGAGTCAGCATTTAGAATGTGCCAGTTAGAATAACGTGTGACACCGTCGGTGGTGGTATCGCAGCCTGTGGGAAGCGTTTGTGACATGTTTGATGTGTCAAAGTACGTTCAGTTGGTTCCAGTTTTTCGTGAAGTTGAGGTAGAGTCCTATTTTGATGCGTTTGAGCGTATTGCGTCCGCGCTGCATTGGCCAAAAGACGTTTGGGCAACTTTGTTACAGTGCAAAAGCTAACTGGAAAAGCTCTAGAAGCTTGCACTTCTTTGTCAGTCTGTGTCAGTCTTCTGCTAGCAAGGTTGCGGATTTTAACACCTTGCGTGAGCTGGTCCTGCTAGAAGAATTTCAAAACTGTCTCCCTGAACGTAGTCTCGTGTATATGAATGAGCAGAAAGTTTCTGCGCTCCAGCATGCTGCTGTTTGAAAGCACGCACGGATTATTATTATTATTTTTCACTCACTCACTCACAGAAGCTTACATGTGAATGAGTGAATGAAAAAAAAAAAATCAGTGCGAGCTTTCAAATTGCCGCGGGAGTGACGTCACGCAGCTGACACGTTCGCCCGGCCCCGTTTGTGACACTCCACCCCATCGCTCTGTGATTGGCTGGAGGGGTGTAAACACTGTCTTTCCACAGAAACGTCCCGCTGTTTACAAAACAAACACAAAATGGCAAAATAGAGGCTGGGGGTGTGGCGGTTTAGGACAAAATCACTCCCACACGTTATGGAAAGCCCATATCTATAAATTGAAAAGTAGTTACAGTGGTACCTCTACTTACGAAATTAATTGGTTCTGGTAGAAAGTTCTTAAGTAGAAAATTTTGAAAGTAGATACGCATTTTCCATGTAAATGCCCTAATCCGTTCCAAGCCTCCCAAAATTCAGACATAAATGTTTTATAAAGCATAAAAATGCATCAAAACATGTAACAAATACATGTTACAATTAGATTATTGCACAATAAATGAGAGTTGTGCATAATGTAAAAATCAAAGAATAAAAATGGTCATTTACCTTTTTAACTGCTGTCCTCATCGTTTTTTGCCCTATTTGGTTCATGTTCTCCTCTCTCAGAAGTGTTTTTTTTTTTGCCTGGTGTTCTGTAAAGAACTGATCCAAGGATGTTTGCTATTTTTTTTTTTTTTTTTTTTTTTTTTTTTTTTTTAAACAATCCTTTGGAAATGTCCAAGGCAAACATCATCTTAGTGAGCAAACGCCCGACTGGTGAACACTTTTTCTGGGCGATTCTTTTAAACAAATTCTGAAACTTCATGGAAACTTCCGGTATGGCGAGGCATCTTTTTTTTTTTTTAAAGAAAAAAAAAGGTCCGTCTCGTCGCAATTAAAAACTTACTGTGCCTTCATCAATAACCAATTGTTTGAATTTTTGCACAAATTCGTTGGCCGTTAGTTCATACATTTACGAAAAACTATCGAACACCTCATGGGCTGCGGCATGAATGATGAGGACGCTGTATAGACACTGATCTAGTATACGCTTCTAGATACCTATGGTAGAAGTTCCTCTTAGCCAATGGGATGCCAGATCGATGCACAAACACCGATCTAGTATTTACACTCATAGGTACCTATGGTAGGAAATAGCCATAGCCAGAAGTATGTTACGTATTTTAAAGCATATGCAAAGTGTATTATTATTATTTAGAGCTGTCAAACGATTACATTTTTTTAATCAGATTAATCACATCTTAGAATTTTGATTAATCATGATTAATCACTGACTTAAAAAAGCTTTTTTTTCCACCAACATATTTTGCCCACTAAATTTGAAGCGCACCTGTTATGTGTTAATTTTTTTGACATTTAATCTTATGAGGACGTCTTCAAAAATGTATATGCACTGCACACGCTCATCCTGCTTTTTCTAATGAATTAATTATTTGCATAATATAAAATGGGGAAAAATGACCAACGGCATATGTAAACACTATTAAATGCTTTACTTTAATGCATGGTTATGTTTATTGCTCAAACTCCAATAGCTACCTTTAATGTAACCATCCACTGTCTGTTAAAAAGGATCATCTGCGGTCAAAATTAATAGTGTGAACCCTTTGGCGTTATATGCCCATTTTCTGGCTTTTCTGTTTTTCATCAATGAAAAAGCATTGGAAAACAAAATACTAGGGAGATGACATGAATTTGGGGAAGTTCAAAATTTGGCGAAGTTCAAAATGGCACCATCCTGAAGTTTCTATGTTAGTGCAAATGATAGATATTTCAATTGAACTCTTGTGATTGTGCCATTTTTTGACGCATAGACACCCATTATAATTCGTAATTTTTGATGTACTGTACACTTGATGTATTATCGTGCATTTCTGATGTTTTTCCACTTTATCCTTTCAGTACGACCTCAACTAAAGGTGGAAAATATAAAATGTGAGTTGAAAGTCATAAAAGCCATAATACACCTGGGGGCGCTAAAGAGCTAATTTGAATTTTTGCTTGAGCTGACTTATGTCTTTGCCACGGGACCATACTTGGCCCAAAAGTTGTCGTCATGCTCAGGATTGATGGAATAGGGCTGTGTGTATGTGTGGAAGCAGTAACAATCGCGTGCACACGCCAAAGTGCGTGTGGTGTGTGTGTGTGTGTGTGTGTGTGTGTGTGTGTGTGTGTGTGTGTGTGGTCAAAGTGACAATTCTGGGCACAATGTCCATCCATCCATTTTCTTGACCGCTTATTCCTCACAAGGGTCGCGAGGGCTGCTGGCGCCTATCTCAGCTGGCTCTGGGCAGTAGGCTGGGGACACCCTGGACTGGTTGCCAACCAATCGCAGGGCACACAGAGACGAACAACCATCCACACCCACACGCACACCTAGGGACAATCCGGAGCGCCCAATTAACCTGCCATGCATGTCTTTGGAATGTGGGAGGAGACCGGAGTACCCGGAGAAGACCCACGCGGGCACGGGGAGAACATGCAAACTCCACCCAGGTAGGTCCGAGCCTGGACTCGAACCGGAGACCTCAGAACTGGGAAGCGGACGTGCTAACCACTCGACTACCGTGCCGCCCTGGGCACAATGTGTTTTACTGAAATACCAGTTCTTACTAAAATTTGAACGATAGAGTTTTGTCGTCATTAGCTAAATTATCCCTTCCGTCAGACCTAAACTAAAGGTGGAAAGTAGAAAAATATGACTTGAGAGTCATAAATGCTATAATCCACCAGGTGGCGCTTAGAGCGCTACTTATCATTTTTGCTTGAGCTGACGGAGCTGATGTATGTCTTTGCCAAGTGACCGCACTTGCTCTAAAACGAGTTGTCATGGTCAGAATTGATGGACCAGGCTTGCGTCTGTGTGTGGATGAAGTGACAATCGCGTAAACCTGTGCGTGTGCGCGTGTGTGCGTGCGTGTAACTGCAGGCTTGTAGCACATAACTATTTGTATTTTTTACGATTATTTTCTATAGAGGATAAAAAATAAATAAAAACTACATAGGTTTGCATAGGTCTGATGCCACTGAACATTTTGAGTGACTGATAGTAAAAAAAAAAAAAAAATGCAATATTGAAATACTGCAAGTGGGTAAATAACATATGGGGGCAAAATGGATCACTGACGTCTACAACCATCACTGGCACTGGATGCCAGACCAGTCAAATAGATTTTTATTTTATGTCTATAGCCATCACTGGCATCGGAGCCAGCTCAATTCAAATGGATTTTAACGTCTATAACCGTCACTGGCATTGGATGACACCTCAGTTCAAATGGATCTTTGATGTATATAGGCACTGGCATTGGATGACACAAAAATGAAAAATGAATGAAAATGGGAAAAAAAATTGATGGGAAATGAAAAAAAAAAGTAGTTTTGTTAGTAGTAGTTCGTTTCAGTAATTGTTGTTTAGTGTTCATGAATTCTGCACATTTGTTCTAGATTCTTACTTTCTGCCATCAAAATCAGAGAGTTGCACAGAAAGACAGTGGTAACAGAAGTAATAATCCGACAAAGTGTTATTACAACTTTATTTTAACCTTTATATTCTAAAAATAAATAAATTCTGCTGTTACAACATATTGACTTATCCAAGGCTTTAATTATGACATATGAAATATTACAATTTGAATTTCTGTATATATTCATATACAGCATTGTTAGTTTTGCTGTTACTGCCCGAAGCTGGCTGGGATAGGCTCCAGCACCCCCCACGACCCTTGTGAGGAATAAGCGGTCAAGATGATGGATGGATGGATGGAAGGATAAACCCAAATATCCAGGGTATACAGGTAAATTCCAATATCCAGATGTTTCAGAGGAAAAACCCAGTCATCTAGAAAACTGGCTAGAACTTTGGAGAGGAAATATTATTTTTGCGACTGGTTAAGACAGGAAGCTAATTCGTATCAATCCACACAAATCAAATGGCCTTTAGGCCGAGCCGGCCAAAAAGGACGAAATTGAGAAAACTAGCTCTCTGGTCTATTCACTGTTCCTTTTACTTTTGCTCAGCCTAAATATAATGAAGTTGGAAAATGGTCTCCAATGTATTAACAAAAAGATTCTAAGCAATTTGTCAGGTACAAATTACAACTCTGCCTTTTCTATTAAAAAATATTCCTCCATCAACGAAGAGCAGTCAGGACAAAAAGAGGTAAATCTAATCGCATGGCGGTCAGTCCAAGATATCCTACCTTTTGCCCCGATTCTATCTTAACCCAGCCCTTATAAAACCTCGGGGGCTGGTCTAAATGAATCATCCCCAACTCCTTTGCAACGACTCTTCTTAACTCATGAAAGTTTACTCATCTCTGCCGAATCATTGTGACTTGTAGCATCTCTGCCGAATCATTGTGACTTGTAGCATCTCTGCCGAATCATTGTGACTTGTAGCATCTCTGCCGAATCATTGTGACTTGTGGTCTTATGATTCATCACAAGTTACTGGACTTATCTCTGCTGACTTATCTCTTTCTTTGTCCACTCTTGAATAAAAGTTCTGCAAAGATTTACATTGTTTTCCCATGAAAACACCATCAATGTTTACATAAACACGTACTCCATAATATAAAGGAGCATAAAACACATTTTGTAAATATTTTTTTCATGTCACTTTCTGTGACAGGCCTAAACTTTATTGCCCTATTCCTGTATGCGTGTATATGTGAGCGTGTGTGTATGTGTGTCTCCCTTCTGTGTTGCTGCATGGCTCTAACTATTATATGTTATCAATCAGTGATGAGGCTTGTGTATCACATCAGGTGCTGGCGAAGTAGAGGCATTTGAACTGAACTTTGTATTGGCTATTTTAGTATTAGTATTAGTATTGGTTAATTCTTTAACCCGTCTTGATTCTTCAACCCGGCTATCTAAATCATCTTGTAACACGACACCTTCTATCATTACGGGACATGACATCGAACATCGTAACTAGCTGTTCTAGGATAGCATCACATCAGTTCATCTTAATGTCCCGTCTTTCTTCGTGACATCTGTCCATGTTACTCGGCAGGACATAAGTGAGCAGTTAGGGTCACATTGCTGAAGTGTGCTGGAATGACATCTGGCATGAGTCTTTCCAGCCTCAAAAAGTTTAAATATTAAGGCAGCATTGTCCTCCAATCCATTATTAGTTTGTTCGTCTTTTTCCCCCCCATCTTCTTAGTCGACTCCAATTGGTCTTCTTCTTCTTCACTTAATGCATACCACGAACACGAGTCAGATGGAAAAAAACAAAACAAAAAAAAACGCTTCACCCCGGGTTTACACCGGTTGCGGTTGCGGTGCGGCTGCGGTGCGGTGCGTCTTGACTGCGTGCTCCGGACGGGTCAATTTTTTGGCCAATCCACACCAGCTCCGCACAGCTGCGGTCCGGCAGCTCCGTCACCGACCACTTCCCGCCGTGTCTCGCGTGACCGTGCGCGATCATGTGGCACTAAAAACAACGACAAACACACAGAAAGTCTGTGCTCAACAGAGAAGCAGAAAGAGAGGTGGACTTTTATTATTTTCCGGCTTTCTACCTCCAATATAAACCTCTCCTTGTCCATGTTCGCTGGTGTCTAAAAATTGAAACCTTCCACGAGCTGTCTTGACACAATACCATCTGGCTTTTTCAAAACCATTGTGAAATCTGTTCAGATCGATTTACAACAAATAATTAATTGCTCACTTCAATCAGGTGAACTTCCTAAATGTCTGAAAGTAGCCGCCGTCAAGCCCATTCTAAAAAAGAGAACACTGGATGTCTCCCTGCTAGCAAATTATAGACCAATCGCAAACCTTCCCTTCGTAACTAAAATAGTTGAAAAAGTGGTTTTTAATCAACTCAGCAATTTTTTTAGCTTAAACGGACTTTTGGATAAATTCCAGTCAGGTTTCCGACCTCATCACAGTACAGAAACAGCTCTGATTAAAGTACTGAATGATATAAGATTGAGCACTGATGCAGGGAAGGTATCAATGCTCGTCTTGTTGGACCTCAGTGCAGCATTTGACACGATTGATCATAATATACTGTTAGACAGGCTGGAAACTTGGGTGGGGTTAAATGGAACAGTCCTTAAATGGTTCAGGTCCTATTTGGAGGAAAGGAGTTACTTTGTGACCATTGGAAATTTTGAATCTGATCGAAAGGCCATGATATGTGGGGTCCCTCAAGGGTCAGTCCTTGGACCCCTGTTGTTCAGTCTGTATATGTTACCTTTGGGTCAAATGCTTCAGAACACCGATGTTGACTATCATAGTTATGCAGATGACACACAACTGTATTTATCTATGTCCCCAAATGACAGCAGTTCTATTAACGCATTGTGTCATTCTCTAGAGCAAGTTAACAACTGGATGAACCAAAATTTCCTTCAGCTGAACGAAAACAAAACGGAGCTCATTGTTTTCGGCAATAAAGAAAAGAGGATTGCTGTTAAAAAACAGCTTGAGTCACTGTCTTTAGAAACTAAAGACCAAGTTCGAAATCTTGGGGTACTAATAGACTCAGATCTGACCTTCAGCAATCATATTAAATTCATCACTAAAACAGCCTTTTACCAGCTGAAAAACATATCCAGACTGAAGGACTGCATGCTTCAAGCAGACCAAGAGAAGCTTATCCATGCTTTTATCTCCAGCAGACTAGATTACTGTAACGGTCTTCTGACTGGACTCTCTCAAAAGAACATGAGACAATTGCAGCTCATTCAGAACGCTGCAGCTCGAGTTCTGACCAAAACAAAATGATCAGAACATATTACTCCAGTACTTAAGGATTTACACTGGCTCCCTGTCAGCTGTAGAATCGATTTTAAAGTTCTGCTACTCGTCTATAAATCACTAAATGGTTTGGGTCCTGAATATATCCAAGAAATGCTGATTGAGTACAAGCCCAGCAGGGCTCTGAGATCTACAGACTTGGGCCAACTAGTGGAACCCAGAGTTCGAAGCAAACATGGTGAAGCTGCATTTAGCTATTATGCTGCACACAGATGGAATAGGCTACCAACAGAAGTGAAGTCAGCCCCGAGTGTAAATGCTTTCAAATCCAGGTTAAAAACTTTGCTTTTTTCTTATACCTTTGATTAGGGACTTTTAAACAGCTTTAATTAAGTGTTTTTTAATTATTATTTTTAGTTTTATTTTTATCATTATCATTTTAAACTTCCTTATGTAAATTTTTTTTAAAGTTTGTTGAATAATGTTTTAAGATTGTTAGTTTGTAACCTATTTTCATTTATTTTTCTTCCTCTGAATGTTAACTACTGTTTCTTGATGCTTATGTGTTGTCTTTCCTCGTGTAAAGCACATTGAGTTGCCTTGTGTATGAAATGTGCTATACAAATAAACTTGCCTTGCCTTGCCTTGCCTAAACCGTGAATGAGCACCTCGCACGTTAACTCCAGGCCCGTCTACGCCCACATCACGTTTTGGTAGCATGCTTGCGAAATAGGAGCTGGCGAGTGTTTTATCTTGAAAGGTAACCGGAAATTTATTTTGAAACTGCGTCGGTCTTCCTGTCCCGCTTGATGTGTTTTGTGCTAGCTTGCCATTTGCCGGAGGCCTACCGCTGCGGCGTCCGGCAAAAATAGAAAATAGGCTATCCTTGCGGAAGGGCTGCGGCACGCCGCAGCTGAGACGCAGTCGACACGCAACGCACCCGCAAGCGGTGTAAACTGCACCATTCGAATGAATGGAATCTATTTGCTTGCGTCGCCGGAACGCACCGCAACCGCACCGCAACCGCACCGCAGCCGCATCCGGTGAAAACCCGGGGTTAGTGTCACACAACTTGAGTCAAAGGCAACGTGGATGAAACGTCTAAATCACCCATTGTCCGTGTTTCCCAGTTTCCATTTGTGCACAAAATCGGAAAATCGAGTCCTCCGTTTTTTTAAATTTTGGTTTTTGGAATAAATATTGAGAAAACAAGTCTTTTTTTTTTTTTGTTCTTCCCTTTTTTTTTGGTGGTGGTGGTGGTGGTGGGGGGGGGGGGGATTGGATAAATGTGTTCTTTTTACTTTAAATTCTTCTTAGCAAGTCAATGTCTCATCAGTGGTGAGCTATTTTGAGATCCCAGTTACTCATAACTTGGCAATAGCCAAATTGATAATTGTGATTCACTCAAGGGAATTCTCTACAATATCAATCAGGGACTGCTCCACAGTGATTTGCTCGGGAAAGGCGGGACATGCTGTACAATACTTCGAGCTGATTAGACGATGTGGTCTTATAAATATCAACTTTTTTTTTTTTTTTTGACCAATCACAGCCACGGATGAAAATGCCGTCTTCGTTCTCGTCTAAAGCACGAACATCTTTACCAGCTAAAAATGCACAAAGCGCCTCTCGCTGTTCAGCATTCAACAAGGAAACGGTGAGTCATCTGCGAGAATAGAATTAATTGCAACATCCATGTTAGGTTAGTTTGTTTCCTATGGTTTTTGCGCTTCCTGGTTTCGTAACAAATGCATATCCTGTCCCCAAACAATGTTGCTCTGTGATTGGATCGGTAAAAATCAGTGGGCTCGGTAGAAGATGTATTCTCGGGAGTTTGTGAACTCACAAATACCGCGGCAATTCAGCTTGCAGAGCAAAGGTTACGTTATTTGTACAAGATGCGTGTGTCTCAGGCCACGTTCGCACAAAAGCCCGTTTCAGTGTATTCGCACGAGTTTCTTACCGTTTGGGCAGTTCGTTCAGACGGCGGCTTGGTTTTGGAGCTTGAAACCGATCACTTTTGAAACCAGTCGCCAGAGTGGAAAGATTTCAAAACCCGTACGTTCCAATGAAGACACCATAGCAGGATAGCTACTTCTCCCGTAGCTATGAACCGCCAGTCTGTCAACAACAATGGCGGAGAGCTGCGTCTTCCTCGTTTTACGCAAGCTCCTTAGCTTGTTTATGCTCTTACAGAAAAATGTTTTGAGTGATGTCATACTTGAATCACTTAACTGTATATATTACTGGATAGCCGACTGCCCATACATGCCAGTGCAAGCCGTTGAAGCGACCGGGCAGCCATCTTAGACCTATGTCGCGAGCAGACTGATGTTTAAACTACTTTGAGGACCCCTTTTCTTTTATCACTCAGTTGCTAGACCCCTATTGTTTTTACTAAATACTGTATCAAATGTTCTCTAATTTCGATACTGTAAATGTATAGAATCGTATGCCGAGAAATAGAGGTGCACGATCACAATTTTCCAGCCGATCACCGATCCCCGATCTTTTAAAAAGTCTGACCTGCCGATCCCGATTTTTGCCGATACCAATTTTCTTTCATGACAAATAGCTTATATTTTCAGTGTTCCAGTCTTGTTTTATTGGAAAACAATTAACAATATTGGCAAAATAATACAAATGGGTTGTTTTAATTGCTCATGAAGTAGTTCTCTCAAATAAAAATACAAATCCTTTTAGTCATCTCAGCAGAAGAGGCTTTTTCAGACCTCTGAGGAGGGAGATGAGATTGGTGGAAAAGATCGGTTTAATTTTAAGGGATCGGCCAATCACCGATATTCCAAAATTAAGGAAATCGGGGCCGATAAATCGGCTGGCCGATCGATCGGTGCACCCCTACCGAGAAATGTTTCTTGGGAGGAGTAATATGGCGACCTCGCGGCTTCAAAATTCAGATCTATTTATTCAGATCAATGGTTGGTCTTCTTCGCTGATTCTTCTTCGACGCTTTCCGTTATCTCCCTGTAGCAGCGCTACAGCGCCACTCCAGACTTGGCATATATATTACAGCCGTTAAACGTGCCTTCTTTTGGACACTCGCATGTCTTGAGACGGTTCTGTCTGTACAACATTTGTTTGAGGAACGAAACCGACTTTGCTTCCGTGTAAACAGGGCCTCATTCTTCCCTCCTACCATCTCCTCCATACACACATTCATCAATATTCACATTCCTGGTGAAAAGACTGTCAAAAAGCGCTTGTTGCAACATGGCCCTGGCTGATCTCATACCCTGCTGCCACCTGCTGGCCGTTTTTTGTAACAACTTGCTTCAATCAATCTCTTCATGTCAGAAGCTGCATCAAAGCGTTCTGTATGCTCTTGCATAAAAAAACAAAACAAACAGAAAACATATAAATATGTATTTGGGAGTGAAGGACAAAGTATTAAAAAATGTATTTACATGTTTTTGGATATGAATGAGTTAAGGTGACAGACTCCTAAAAAGTGAAGATTTTGGAAGTACAAGGTGCGATGCCAACGATGCCAACACCAGCAATATATATTTCCCTCTCCAGTTGTAACGGCAACCAGTCCACACCTGATGTCACGTGTCCCAGTACAAGGGACCTGGCACAAACCTATCGCCATGAGAGAGGAGGGAGGTGAGGCTACATTCAACCCTTGCTCATACTTTGAAAACTGAAAACGCTCCTTTTAATAGAAACCAAGTACAAAAGAGAGAGAGTGAAAAAAAACTAGTTGCAACACAGTAATTTATTTTTTATTTTAATTTCAAAGAAGGGAGTTCTGATGTAATTGTGAGTGGTATTACACAAAGGTCTGCAGAGACGCATTCAATATTGTTATGGATCCATACAAAGCATTTAAAGAAACACACACTGAACATTCATTTTCCTTCATTCTATTAGGCAGTGTAAATACATTAAAGGTGCAAATATCAATAGCATATAATTCCTTGATAAAAAGTTAAAGCAGATTAAGAATTAAAATAATGACATGCCCTGTGCAGCGTTATCTTGTGCATTTTAGAGCAGTTTATGTAATCATTGTGACACGTGCGGAAACTCAACACTGTTCATTTTTGTTTTTTGGTGTATATATATATATATATATATATATATATATATATATATATATATATATATATATATATATATATATATATATATATATATATATAATGCCATTTGCATCAATTTAGATGGCACTTCTGTCAGGTTTCATGTCCTTTCTTTGAGAAAGCAAAAATACCTCCTCATAAAACAAACATTAACGTGTCACTTAATGTGCAAAAACCCTGATTGATTGTCATTGAAATTTCTGTGCACATGTATATGGATGCCCATTTAAAATTCTGCAAATATTAGAACAATCACCTCAACGTTTTGGATTTTCTAGACGTCATAAGTTGTTGCCTATGAAGAAGGCAACATTGGGAGTCATCTATAAAATGCCAAATATTGCTACTTTTGTTCCAATATTTTCAGAAAATGTCTAAATGTTTTTTTTTTCCTTTAAAAACATGAAACCTGACGGTTAGGACTGCTATCAAAATTATGGCAATACTTGATGATGCCATCTGGCATTTTTGCAGCACATTATACCAAGAAACAGGTGAAAAATGAGTAGTGCTGTGTTTCATGCATGCACTATGGCACAAAGATTATGTACACTGCTCAAAGGCTCACACACACACCCACACACACACACACACACACACACACACACACACACACACACCCACACACACCCACACACACACACACACACACACACACCCACACACACCCACACACACCCACACACACACACACATACACACGCACACACATAAAATATCATTACTTTTTTCAGGGTATAATATGTCACTGAAATTTGCACTATTAATATTTATACACATTGCCTAATAGAATGAAGAAAATGAATGTTCAGTACCATATTCCATTAAAAAAAATGTTAACATTGAGACATTTTACAATACATTAATAACATTATGCATATACATCAGATACTCAGTATTTTCATTGCAAACAATTCCTCAAGATTTTTACCCCTGGAAAAAAGAAAAACAAAAAAAAACATTGGTGTATTGTCGCTAATAATATGGAATACCAGGTACATTGGTAATGACTGTGCATAAAAAAATTGTCATGGTAATGCTGTAGTTTGAGGAATTAAAAGAAAGATGTGTCAGAGGAGAAGGCCCCCACAAGTCTGAATTCGTCTCTGGTCAATACACAGAAAAGCCGTTGAGGAAGAGCCTTGGAATACGGGGCTGGTCGAGGGACACATGTACGCAACAAAATCTCCCGGCCTGCTGGTGAAGGGAAATTGTGAGTTTTGCTGTCTTCTTTAGTCAGCTTCCTTTCTTCTTCCGTTCTCTCTCCAGTTTCTTTTTCCGGGATGACACACTATAGGTTGACAGAATTTGACACGGGTAAGGAATTTGAAAATGAAGTGTACTTAAAAAACTATAACATCCAAATAAAGCAATAGATTTGCTTTCCTACATTGTTTTAGCTAAACATTGACTAAACCTACAACATTTTCGCAATGCGACAAATGAATGGGACTGCTGACTCGAGAGTGAAAGCTGCATTTGCAAAGGCTTTGTGGCAAGGCGGGCTTACCCTGTTGAGCTATTCGATCCTTTGCCAATGAAAAAGTAAGTATTTCAATTGACTGATCACAAATGAATGAGAATGAGTCCACCATACCGGCGGACAATTTGTTCGCACGTCCGCCTCACAGTTCAGCGGTTGGAGGTTGTATGTTCCAAATCCTGGCTTGTGGCCTTCCTGTATGGAGTTTGCATGTTTTCTCCCTTTGCCTGTGTGGATTTTCTCCTGGTTTTACAAAAACGTGTGCTAGGTCCATATAGACACACTCACCTGCATGCCGCCATCTCATACGAGTCGACTATGGACTGAATAGTAGTTGGTAAAGGTTTTTGGACTCGGCAACAAACATCTCTTTGCAGCAGTGAGCGGAAGATTATTGTTCCTCAGACGAGTCCGGGGATGTAAAGTATATTCTATCTCACACCGTTAACGTCCTCATGCAGGTTTTGCATACAGGCCTCATCGATATTTGCTTCCAAATTATAGCAGTTGTTTTTTTTTTTTATTTGAGTGGACCGCTCAGGTCTCCAGCTGTGCGACTGGCCATTTTGTCTTCATCGTCTTATGTGCGGTCGTGTGACTGTCACATGACTAAAAGCTTACTATTAAAATTAAACTGTTATAGTAATATTGTTATACAATTACTCATTTGAAAACACAACTACAAATGTTGTGTATGACGGTATTGAAAGTGACACAATTGCCAATTTTGGACCCCCTGGGATACCGTTTCACCGTCAAACTGCTCAACCCTACTCCGTATCTGCTAACTAGACAGAGGTGGCGGTGGCCAGAGTTCTGCCCATAATCACCTCTGGATCACAGTCCTCCTGGATCTTAAACAGTGTGGATATCCGCTGCTCCAATTCAGCTACTTTTTGGCTCAAACCTGCTCAGCTATCGCAGGACAACGTATAGGTCAGTAGAGATTAGGGGTGTGAATTGCCTAGTATCTGACGATTCAATTCATATCACGATTCACAGGTCATGATTCGATTCGATACCGATTAATTCCGATACAAATTTATTAGTCGATTGTTGAGATATTTCTTACTCAAATTTCGAAAATACTAATCAGTAAACTTGTACAAGTACACTGTAAGATTTGTTTGAAAATGTATTATTTATTTATCTGAAACTTCAGTCATAACTGTCAGCCACTGTATTTAACAAGCAGGTTGTAATCTGTTTCTTCTTTGAACAGCACTGAAATAAAATATTAAGGCTTAATGTTACATTAATATAACATTCGTCCATGCTTAAGGCGTGAATCCTAACCCTAAGTAAGACGTTTTGTTGAAATTTTTCCATCAAAATTGATTTTTAAAAATCGATTCAGCTGCCTATTGAATCGATTCGAGAATTGCGCGATGTAATATCACGATGTATTGCCGAATCGATTTTTTTTAACACCCCTAGTCGAGGTATATTGCACCCCTAAAGCTAGGGGGCTAGTCCATCTGAGCCCAACTCAACTCAATTCAACTGAACTTTATTTATGAAGCGCTTTAAGAACAGGCATTTCTGTATAAAGTGCTGTACATAAACATAAATATCGGTTTCACAGTAAAGAATTACGTAACAAAACAAGAACAAAGCAAACATTTAGAAGTGCGTATACAAGTTTTTTTTTCTTACAAGTAAATACATTTTACATAACTAAATTAATAAGAAGTAGGCGAGTGAATAAATAAATAAATAAATAAATAAATAAATACATAAATAAATGCATAAATAAGTAGATTGAACATCAACTTCATACACACCACAAAACACCAAAAAACAGTCTCATTGTGCGGCAAAAGCCAAAGAAAACAGATGTGTTTTAAAAGAGGATAAAGAGGGGGATTGCCTAATATTTAGTGGAAGGTCGGGCAGGTGTGTAGGGGTGCAAGAGCTCAGCGAGATAAGGTGGGGCAAGACAATTGAGAGATTTGAAAACAGAAAAATCTTAAAAGTGGACTCTAAATTTCATGGGCAGCCAGTGAAGAGAGGTCAGGATAGGGGTTATGTGTTCCCTCTTACGGGCACCAGTAAGGAGACGAGCAGCAGCATTTTGGACAAGCTGGAGACGCTGGAGGGAGGACTGGCTGATTCCAAAGTAAAGTGCATTACAGTAATCCAGCCGAGATGTAACAAAGGCATGGATTACCGTTTCTAAGTGCTGCCGAGATAGGAGATTTTTTACCTTAGCCAGCTGTCTAAGATAAAAAAAAAAAGATGGATTTGACAACAGCGGCAATTTGCCGGTCCAGTTTAAAGTCACTGTCCATCTTGACACCCAGGTTTGAGGCTGGTGGCTTTCGATATTGTGCCAGAGGACCCAGGTTGGAAGGATGAGAAGAGCCGCTGGGACCAAAGACCATAACTTCTGTTTTCTCCTCAAGTTCAAGAAATTTAAAGCCATCCAGGCTTTGATTTCCTCCAGACAGGACAAAAGAGGCCTCAATGAGAACGCGTCCTTTTTACTAAGCGGGACATAGCTCGGCTGTCATCCACATAGCAGCGAAAAGAGATCCAATGTTTTCTTAGGATGGAGCCCAAGGGCAGTAAATAGTGAGAACAGTACGGGCCCCAATACAGAACCTTGTGGAACCATATGACAGAGGGGCGGTGCAGGACTCGGAGCACCCAAGGCGAACACAGAATGTTCTGTCGGCCAAATAGGATCGAAACCACTCAAAAGCACTACCACCAATGCCCACCTGGTGCCGTAAACGAGCCAACAGAATACTGTGGTCCACTGTATCAAATGCTGCAGTTAGATCTAACAGTACGAGACATACACATGTGTCATTTGCCATGAGGATGTCATTAAAAACTCGTAACAAGGCTGACTCTGTACTATGAATTTTCTTAAAACCTGACAAGATAGCCTCCATGTTATTGTCCTCCAAGAAAGTGCTTAGTTGCATGTGTACCACTTTCTCCAGAATTTTTGCGATAGAAGGCAGTTTGGAAATGGGTCTTAAATTCGACAGCACTCATTGGTCTAGACCGGGTTTCTTCAATAGTGGTTGAACCACAGCATGTTTAAATTGTTTGGGGACTACGCCAGAAGACAGGCTACTGTTGATAATAGCCAGAACTGAATTGCCGATACTCGGGAGAACCTCTTTAAAGAAATGAGGGGGAATAAAATCACATGGGGAGCCAGATGGCTTAATCTGGTGGACAACATCTTCTTGAGAGCTCAGGGAAATGGCTTCAAATGAATTTAGCACCACCGAGCCATGGACCTGAATGGAAGGGTCAGAGTTGATGTTGGTGGTGGTGAGTGCTCTCGCTTTGTCAATCTTATCAATAAAGCCTTGAAGGAAGTTATTGCACATTTCAGGGGAAGTGTTGTTGCATGTAGGCTGAGGAGGTTTAAGTACTGAATCAATAGTTTTAAATACTACATGTAAATTATGACGGTTTGCCTGAATGATATTCGAGAGGTGTTCTTTTTTTGCCTGTTTCACAGTATTCTGGTAACAGGGCCAACTGTCTCTGAGGACCTGATAGGAGACCTGTAATCTGTCCTTTTCCCCACCTACATTCAACTTTGCGGCACTCCCGTTTGGCTGCAGGCGTTTTTTCATTGAACCAGGGCTCACGTCTGACTTTGGGCTGCACGGTTTTGAATGGAGCCACTGAATCAAGTATAGTGAGGCAGCATGAGTACAACCACGAGCTGAGTTCTCTGTGTTTGAAATGGGGACACAAAGCTCAACAAAGGCATCAGAGAAGTGATCAGCAGTGATGGGGTTAAAAACTCTACACCTTGTCTCAGGAGCAGCCGATGTAAGAGAAGCAGTAGGATGAAAATTCACATCAAAGCAAACAGCCATATGATCAGATATCACATTGTCCATTATTTTTAGATTTGACACTGGTTTGAACAGCCGAAGATGAAAAAAAAGTTATTAAAATGTCCTCACAACGCACCCGTGCTCCACACAATAGGGGCTTTTCCACTGCAGGAACTTTTGGAGAACTTTTCAGTTTACCTTGGTAAAATTCAGTTTGTGCGTTTTTCCACCAATAATAAATTCCAGGGTCATTAAATTCCCCAGGGGCCATCAAAGTACTAGCTCAGGAGCAGGGTCTTGCTGAGGCCAGGCAGGAACTTTGAGGGTAGCGGGCTGTACTGACCAAGGCTGATTGGTTTTTACACCAGCTGGGCTCATCAAACTCATTTGAATTAATTACCAAGAATACAAAGACGCTGTGGAAATTAGAAATTCCCGGCTGAACTTTTACAACCAAAAACTCCCTTTACCTAGAACTCAAAGATCTTGGGCTTGCTGGTGAAAAAGTTGCTAATGATAGTAAAAACACAGAATATGGTCCTCACAAGATTACACAGACAATAACATGCACACGCGCACACGCAAACGATGATGTAGAGATGCTTACCTCTTGCATATTCATAAAGAGCCTGTGGATGATGCCACCAACCTTTCCCTGACCAGCTCCACTCACCACAACTTCTGGCTCTTCTAGCAGCGAGTTAAGAAAACTGAAAATGGAAAGAAAAGTCAAGTGGTCGAATGGTCAAGTGTTCAAACTTAAATGCTGACAGATTCAGCAATGACCCCAATTATTTCCCAAATATCCTCCTTCACCCAAAACTGTATCAGCATGCGAATCCACCTCTGGCCGTGGTCTTTCTTTTTTAAGCTTTGAGACAGTACAGCATGGTAGAATTTTCATTTAATTCTCTTAACTCGAGAGTTGTTGTTGTAATGTACAAATGCGTTCGGGTCGGCTAGCATCGATTAGCATGTTTCCAGTGAGGGACTTGAATGGCGTATACTTCTCTCGTAAGCACAGATCTACATATGACACTGGATTATTAGTGCGCTTGTGATGTATAGGCGCACGGAAATCCATATGATATGGAAGTCAACGGATGAGCAGCTTTTGGGGACGCTAATGTTTTCATCATGTCCTGACTCCTGAAAGCCCTCATTCGCCCAGTAAGTGTTTAAAGGCCAAATGTGAAGTAAGGTTGGCCAACCATGTTTTTGAGTAATACCAATGGCTAAACCATTGTCAGCATATTTTCGTTGTTTTTTTTAACGCAACCCTTTCAGGTTCTTAGTTTAACCCATAGCAACGCCCTTGACAACGAAAATGCTTTTCTTCGACAATCTTCGGAAATTTTCGGAAATGACGTCACACCGGGAAGTTGCGAGAGAAGTCGGCCATTGAACTGCATTGTTTGCATTGCTACTCGGTAAGATGACTCGACGATGTGTGGCGATGTATTGTTCTCAAGCTAAAGAAAAGTTGTACGAGTGGCCAAAAGATAACAGGGCACGTAAATGGACAACTTTCGTTCGCGCGAAGCGAATGAATTTCACGCCATCGTCGAAGAGTGTTCTGTGTTACAAACACTTCGAAGATGCCTGCTTCCTCAACCAGTCTGCTTATGATAAAGGATTTGCAAAAAAGTAAGTGATTACAATTATTTTGAAAAGACGTGGAATTTTTGGATAGATCACTGATGACTTTGACAAAGCAGAGCTTCCAACAGTTGTGGAATGAACAGTAGAAGCTAGCGACGTTAACCGAAAGCTAACGTCTCGCTGCTTTTCATATCAACGATGAGTAATAATGGCAGTGAGACAAATTGTTCTGGAAGTAAATTTCAATAGGTTGGCAGCATTGCTTTGTTGATGAAAGAACATAACACGTCCTTTTGAAAAACTGCCAATCATATGTCAATCGTACTGCATTTTATGAGTCATTAAATAATTAAATATTTGGTAAGGCAGGGTTAGATGAGTTATGCCACCACATAATGTGGATAAAAGTAAGTTAGGTGGAGTTGTTTTAGTCACTATGTACTTGCATGATTCAAATGTGTTGGATGGCCGTGATACAGACATTGAAATGGTGGTCACTGAAACAATGACTGCCATTAGTGATAATCATATACATACGTTGATTATAAAACATGTTTATCTTTTCAATTTGTTCAGTGATGCAGACATTGAAGTATTGTCCTCCATGTGAGAAATGCAAGAAGAGGGCAAATTACCGGTCCATTGGTATACAATGCAACTTGGGCCAAACAGAACCCAAAAGGAAAAAAGCCTGTATGTCACTGGTTGACACAGATAGTGAAGAGGAGAGTGACATGGAAAGGGACGGTCTACACATCCCAGACCAAGATGTGGAATATATTGCAGGAGAGGACAGCGATGAAGATGAACCAAGTTCATCAGACGATGAAGTGACACATGTCAGCTTTGAAGAAATCCTGTAAGATTATCATAATTATTTTCATTGTAAATGAGACTTACACAAATTGACATTTATAACCCCAAAACTGAAATTGGCCAAATTGACAAGAGCATAATGCTGTACAGATAATCAGCTTGTGTTTTCAAGCTCAGTTGATTCACATTTGTCTCCTAATGGTAATTGTGCATTATTGAAATATATTTGCAGGAGCAGTGAAAGTGAAGACCTTCACAAGCAACGGAAGTACTTGGTGTTTGAGTCCTCCCTGATCACCCTCTTGGCCGTTTGTGTCCTTTGCAAAGGCAGAAGCACCTGCTACCGCTATGTCAAAGGGACACTGGTGAAGATCCAGGCTGTTTGCACTGTTTGTGGGAACAAGCATCAGTGGTGTAATCAGCCCTTTGTTAGAAACCTGCCTGTACTAAACGTCCTCCTCAGCTCAGCAATCCTGTTCACTGGAAGTTTGCCAAGCAAGGCTTTAAGAATATTCAGGTAAACATAAGGTTGAATTGTTATGAAGCCCAAATTCTGAAATGGAACAAATTAAATGTAATTGTGACCTATCCATATAATGTTAAACTTTTTGCTTTGATACGCGGGCTGTGAATTGAAAAACCAACATGTATTGGTTATATGTTTTCAGATTCCTAAATATTCAGTGCCACAATAAGTGGGCATACTTCCACCACCAGGCCACGTATATCCATGAAGCACTGACAACCACATGGACAAAGAAGCAGTGTGCTCTTTTGAGGTCCATTAAGGAGAAGGAACTGGTCCTTGGAGGAGATGGAAGATGCGACTCCATGGGTCACTGTGCCAAGTACGGGAGTTATAATTTGATGGAACTGGACCTCAACAAAGTGCTAACTGTTCATCTGGTGCAGGTAGGTATAATCTTGTGCGACTACCATAGCCAATGAACTCCTTTGTAGATTATATGCGGCATAATTATGTGACCATTATTTTAATCTTATGACGCATGTTACACTTATCTCTTAGAGTAACGAGACTGGAGGAAGCTATGGAATAGAACTGGAGGGCCTGAAAAGATGCCGTCAGGAGTTGGAAGGCTTCAATGTGAAAGTTGTCATCACTGACAGGCACCGCCAGGTGGCGAAATGGATCAGGGAGAATTGGACCCAAGTAATCCATTATTATGATTGTTGGCACATTGTTAAAGGTTAGTTTGTTTCAATGTTTATAAATACAGTACTTTTGGGATTATGTCTTACATATCACGCACGTCATTTCCCAAGTTTTCATATCATATTATATATATACAGGCATGTGCAAGAAACTTGACTCCTTGGCCAAAAAGAAGAGCATGTCTGTCCTGAAGGATTGGGTACAGAGTTTGAAGTGCCATTTGTACTGGTGTGCACTTTCCTCCCAGACACCAGAGGAAAAGAAGCAGAAGTGGCTGGCATGTGTGGACCATCTGCAGAACGTGCATGATAATTGTTTACATCCTCCAATTACTACACACAAGGCATGGCTATTACCAGGTATTTATTTATTTTTTATTCTTAGAGTTGTTGCTAGTTTAACCTGAAAAATAGAAATATTGTCATACCTTGTATCTGTAGAACAACCAAACATCTGTAACACGCCAACTAACATTTATAACTAATTAAGGAAATGAAATTCATTTGAAGGTACCGAAGTCAATGTCGCAGTGGTGGAACTCCTGACAAAGACCATGTTTGTCAACGATGTCATGAAGATGTCTCACCTCGGACAGACCAGTGGTGTGGAAGCTTTTCACAGTGTGGTGAATCACTTTGCCCCAAAGATGTACAACTTTTCGTACAAAGGAATGAAAAGCAGGTGCGTTTAAGAAAACTTTTATATGTATGAAATGGAGACTATAGTGATGAGGGGGGAAAGTAACGTAATGAAGCACTTGCTTTGAGGCTCCTCTCGATGGTGCTCATGGCTTAAACATAACAGCTAGTGCAATGGAAATTTATTAAATTTCCACTGCATCTGTTCAACCAAAAATGCCATCTCAAAGAATCGAGAAAAAAAAAAAAAAAAAAAAAAAAAATATATATATATATATATATATATATATATATATATATATATATATATAATGTGCTTCTTCAAGTGTGATTTGTCCATGACTAGTAGAACATAAGGATGAAATGTAGAACTTTGAGATATAAAGCTATTTCATCACAATGTGACAATTTGTTAATAAGGCAATTTTTTGTTCAATTCCAGAATCATTCTCGCTGCTATGCATTATAATGAAAATGCTGGAAGACCACAGAAAGTGACGAAGGAAGGAATACACTCCTACTGCATCGTTTATCCCAAATATAAGAGTGGTGGCTATTCTCTGAGAAAGATATTGGTGGATGCAACTTATGGTGAGTTATGAAACAAAAACAATTCCAGGCAGATGCATTACTTAGTGTAAGTATGTATGTCGCCCAAATATTTATCATCCCAATTTTTTTTCCCTTTTTTTGCAGACTATGACTGCCTTTCAGAGGTGATGAAACTGATTGACATTCCAAATAAGTACAGAACCGGTGATGTGGTCGTCGACCCACAATTTCTTACAGCAGCAGTGAACAGACCGGAAAAATCAAATGTTATTGCTGAGCACCATACAAGATTCCTCAGAAAATAAAGAATCACATCCCTTGTATTAAGTTGTCCTCATTTATTTTTATTATGATGTAACTAGTCCAAATCACAGTTCTGGAACATTTCTCTGTGAAACACGAAACCCTTTGAATAAAGCTGACTCCTCTTCTCCTGGTGGTGGAAAATGTGCCCTGATACAAGACACTGCACATGCTGGAAGGACAACACGGTTGTCCAGACCAAGAAACTTCCAGCACCAGCGCTCAAATTGTCTGTAGGCAATATGTCTATACTTGGCATCCTGTGGCCCATCAAATGCCTTGCCTCTGTACTGTTGCTTGTAGGTCATCCATGCTACCTGTAATCCATATGGGTCCAGGCACACAGCATTGAATCCAGGATGATCAGTGATGCAGTCCAGTACCTGATTGAAGTGTTCCTCTCCTTGTAGACGTACAGTCACTACTTTTTGAATTTCATGGCAGCAAACACATTCTACAGCTGTAGGCATTTGCTGGCAATTACCACAAGTACACCTGAAATTTAAAAAAAATAAATAAATAGTAAAATACTGAGCGATGACACCATGAACAGAAATGTTATTGAACAAGTGTATTGCTATACCAATCAGTCAATAATTCTGTTTATGAAAACGTTTGTTTCAAAATATACAAGTACGTGGACTGAATCATGTACAAAAGTAAGAAATAGTCATTGATAAATCTCTCAAGTACAAGTAAAAAAAAAACATTGCTGAAAAGAATACTCAAGTACTGAGTAACTGCTTGAACATAAAGTCCGATTTATTTATTTATTTTTTTAAAACGTCATACAAAAATATAAAATTATGTCCAAATGCTGGCATCTTCAAATAAAAATAAAAAAATACCACTGCCTACATATATCTTACCAATCTTGTAATCTCGACGAGTCTTGTCTCCATTCCATGTCAGGTCGTCTGGGCGCACTATCAGCATCCTGATTAGCATCTGGCTCGTACATGTAAGGTCCAACGTATAAAATACCAACCTCCTCCTCTTCCTCCAACTCTTCAAAAACTTGGTTCTCCTCATTTTCGCTCAAACTATCGCTGATATCGCTGTCTGAATCGACGTTTGAGTGGCTTTCTATAGCGTCTGCATGGAGCGCTGCCATCGCTGTTCCCGGTGTGACGTATCACTTCCGGGTTTGTCGCCCGACAAGCTCAAACTTCGGAAAAGCGATTATTTCGTCAAATATATAACATATAAATTATTTTTTCATACTTTATTTGTTGGACAGTGTTTCAATGCTTCTATTGTGACCCTATATGGTATTTCATGAAATTACTTCACATTTGGTCTTTAAGTTTATTACCTTTCTCTGGTCGAGTTGTGGGCCTTTTAATTGGAAGAAGTACTGTCTCTCCGTGGGGATAAACACCGCAGTTCCTGTACATCTGTCGTACTCGCAGTTGATAGTCTTTGAACATGGCGACACTTTTACCAACATTCCAATGTTCGTATAAAATTAACATCTCTTCCATACTTTGGACATGAAACTTGCCGGAGGACGTTGTGTCCGCGTCTTCAACACTTTCCTCCCAAAACCGAAAGCAAAAGTGCTCTCTTACTGTAGTTGTCCACTACGGCGAAAAGTCTCACGTGACTTTTTTTTCCCCACCCACGCACAAACACCGTTTCCCGGGCGAAGTCTCGCGTAACTTGGAGTCGAGGAAATGCAGTTTAAACAGCTCGCTTGTGAATAATATTCTCATTCATTCAGCAGGACATTTCATTTTTAAGGCACTGAATTGAGAGCAACTGGACTGTTTTGCTTGTTTTCTAAGACATCCTGATTTCATATATGTATCAGCAACATAAAACCGATTTATGATGTCTTGATCGGGCCATCGACCGGCACAAGCTATTTTTATACCGATACAGTAGTCCGTGTGCCGGCGCACTCGCATCGTTGAACTCAAAATCGGATTTCCGGTTAGAATCGGGTTTTGTTACACCCCTAGCTGAATGACAAAATTCACAATAGGTATTTGATCCATGGCTCACCCAATACATTCCCTGATTTAATTAGTGTTCAATAAACAGTCCTCTTCATCTCCTCTTTACTTCTTGACATAATGAGATTAAGATGAAAAAAGGACCAATAGTACATCATTGTCAGACTTAAAACATGATTTGCATATTGTTCCCAGAATGCATTGCGTGGCGCAGTTAATGACATTATAAGGACGTTAATCTTAAACCTTGTCATATCTATTTGTGTTACCAGTAATTGAATTTGTGTCGTATTCAACACATTCATGTCAGTGTATTATTACAGAAAAATGAAATAAAATAATTAAACAAACCGTAGTTTAAGTTGTGTGTAAAATAATGACATCCAAGACGATTCCCCGTACAGGTTGCATTGCTCATCTGCGTTTGGAGCGGTGGGAGGCGTCGCAGAGAGGCGGTAATCCGCACTTTCGCCTTCTCACCCAAGTTAATTTCAACTTTCTTGGTGCTTCGCCTCGCGGCATCCAATCAACTTCGGAAGCAGACTACGTCGCACTCAGCGTCCTGTCTGGGCCAGCCGGGACAGAATGGTGAACAAGGAGGTAGCATACTGAGTGCTAGTAAGTGTATTTATTTGCTGTTGAACTGCACAACTACCGAGGTAGTAATAGTGTTTAGCATGCTAAGCTATTTAGCGCTACAACCATCCGCTGGTTAAGCAAAAGTAAACGCGTACCTAAAAAAACAAAAAAAAATTAGGGCTGCTGGGGAAAATTGTGTCCCGGCTCTGTGGACCCCTTCGTGGCCGATGTCACGATGACGTCGGGGTGTTTACCGGAGGCAAAAACAACTTGCCGCTGCAGGCAACGGAAGTGCAGCTAAAAGTAAACAACGCTGGTTCTCTGTAGAAAATGTCGTCTTGTTGTGTTTTTGGTTGCCAGAACCGTAAAAGCACCAACAAAAACTTGAAATTCTATCACATCCCAGCCTCTGCCAGTCAGAGTAATCGGCTGTGGTTAAACCTGATTAGGCGAAAGGACTGGACTGAGGCTCATCATCAACAATGCTCGTGTTTGCAGCGCACACTTCATATCAGGTAAGATTTAACTATCAGATTCAGCCTGGACAATGATATGGGCTAGAATTAGTTGTAATTGAAATGACTTAAGTTAGTCATTATTTGTGGGATTCTTTTTACATGCACAGACTTACAAAATGTCCGTGTTTACATGCTACATGCGCGAATGCTAACCACTAGCTAACCAAACGTTACCTGTATGTTTCAGTTTTGTCGAGGTGAAAGTCCCCACAATGGTTCCGATAACTTTTTTTAAAATTTTTGTAGGAGAGGTACATGCCTCGTATATCCTCGTCTTCTGTCCCTGTCGTTGACTTGGCAGTACTTGCGACCGCACGACATAAATGTGCTTGCTCAAAATGTTATATTCTAAATTTTGAACATGTCCATTCAAGACGTAGTTAGTTGTAGAAATGTAATCATTTATAGGCCTTCAGTTTATCTTTAGTATAAACGCTCAGTTTTTCTATAAGGTAGATTTAACGTGCGGCCATTGCACGGTGGCTAGTTAAATCATCTATCCAGTGCGTGAGTGTGTAGGGGTCAGTAAATATCGGCCCATGAGTCAGAGTTAACTTTTTAAAGTAACATTCATAGTCGTGGGGAGTCAGTTTGCTCACGTATTACCGTATTTTCCGCACTATAAGGCGCACTTAAAAGCCTTCAATTTTTTGAAAAGCATGCGCCTTATAATCCAGTGCGCCTTATATATGGATCAATACTGAGCCGCAACAGGTCTCGCTGTCAAGACGCTATCGGTGACCCTGCACGATCGTTGACGCGCATGCGCAGAAGATCCCCCCATGAAGGTGCACCTTATAATGAGGTGCGCCTTATAGTGCGAAAAATACGGTAATTCAAATGGCCCTTTTCCGCGTCCTTTCCGACGAGAAGTTTGTGAAAATATGCTGACAAACCACTGAGGTGTTTTTGCCTCCAGCTAAGCCCCGCCCTTTAAATTGTGTCACATTTTTTACAAACTTTGAAGGGGTCTATAGTGCCAGGAAAGAACCAGATTTACTTGGCAGTGCTCTCTTTTGTTGATTTAATAAAGTGATCTACAGATGTTGTTCATCAAGTGACATTTCTCCTTTCCTCTTCAGTGTGTGCGAATGCAGGAATGAGCGGCATAATTCCAAAACACTCTACGTGATGAAAGACTAAGCGAAGGAAGCGTTCCAGCATGCCTCTCCCACTCTTGGTCTGAATGTAGAATAATCAAGAATATGTACGTTTTTGTTTTTTGTTTTTTTTCCTTCCAAAGAGCGCCATTTCTCATTGAGGTGAGATTTCAAAATGTCATACTTTTTCCATACCCTAATTTCCTGACTTCTCTGGGGAAAAAAAAATAAAATAAGACATTTTAATAAATAAATGTGTATCATTCTCAGTCTTTATATGCCATTAATTCACCAACTAACTATGTGAGAGGGTTAATGCCCGACGAAGTGTACAATTATGGATGACGTGGATGTGTGCACCGACGCACTGTGGAGGACGGTTGCCTCCTCGAAGTTCAAATAAGATTTTTTTTTTTTTTTTTTTTTACAGTTTAGGATGCTCCCCTACCTTTTACTACAGAATGTAATATTGATAACCTGACAATAGCCAGATTGATATTGCGCTTCACTCAAGGGAGTTCTCCACAATATCCATCTGGTATCTCTCCACAGTTATTTGCTCAGAAAGGCGGGACATTCTGTACAATAATTCGAGATGATTGGACGATGCGTCTTTGCACAGGTTTGTTTTAACCAATCACGGCCACGGGTGAAAATTTCGTCTTTTTTCTTGTCGAAGAGGGGAAAAGCACGAACATCTTACCAGCTAGAAATTTACGAAGCGCCTCTCGCTGTTCATCAAGGAATCGGTGAGTAAGAACAGCAATTAATTGTTGCGTCCATTTGTCTATGTTAGGTTTGTTTGTTAGCCCCGCCGTCTGTGCTGGCTTCCTGGTTTCGTCACAGTTGCATATCCCGTCCCCAAACAACAATGTCACTCTGTGATTGGGCCGAACCACCAGTGGAAATCAATGGGAGTGGTACAAGATGTATTCTTCGGAGTTTGTGAACTCACAAATACGGCGAGAATTCATCTTGTGAGAGCAAGCTTATGATATTGAGGCAGTTTCCACCCAATGACTTGTTCATGGACAGAAGCCTCGATGAAAGGAGACTTAATCACTGTTGTTTGGATTCCAAAAGAATGATACCATTTGTGGTCGACTTAAATAGCAAAAAGGATCATACGTAGACGAGTTTTCTAACACACTGGTGCAGTCCTAAACCAAGCTTTACTGCATGAACTGATTGAAATTTGCTTGGTTGAGAGGTGAACATGTACAAGAGAGTTATTAAGCATTTTGTAATTTGTGACGAAGGAAATGTTAAAGGCAAAATTTGATGATCCGCCCACGTCATGTAGTATTTGGAAAACTCAAGAGGTTTTCCAGTTTTTGCACCAGGTCTTCAGATGATGCATTTCAAGGTAAGAAGTCAATCGTATGAAAACTGTTGGCAACAGGGAAAAAAGTACAATTGGGTTAAAATTGGACATTCATAAATTCATAGCTCACTTCCTGTACATTGTAGGACATGACTTCTACTGAATTTTTTGTGTATGTCTCGTGGTGTTACACGTGCCTGCCCCAGGCCAAACGTGCTCGGATAGAGCTCCATTAGGGGGCACTACTGTGTTATTTTATTTTCTTTGTTTATGACAACTTTATCAATTTTTTTCACAATGCCTGACGAGTGTGCAAAGTTTGTTGAGTTTGGGTCCCCAAAAATAATTTCTACAGATCCAATAGCTTGCAGCGGTCGCTGATCGGGCCATAATAATGAGAATTCCTACAGAAACAATAAGGAGCTTGCAGCAGCCACTGTTTGGGCCCGAAAAAGCTTGTCGGAAGTGGGAGGTAAGTGCTCAACAATTTTCAGTAGACAGTTGTGTTGACTGTGGACTTGATCAAAGACAATGGAACCACACCAGAAAATGACATGGCTCTCCAAACTATGACTGACTGTGGAAACGTCACACTGGATTTAAAGCAGTTTGACTTTTGTTTCATCAGACCAATGAAAGGCAAAATTGACAGGACTTGGCACTTGACAGGTGCCATTTGTGTAAACTACAAGTACAAACTTTGCGCCAGTGAAGATATATAAGTGTATGGCAGAGGTGGGAATGAGTCATTGTTTTGCAAGTCACAAGTAAGTCTCAAGTCTTTGTCCTCAAGTCCCGAGTCATCTCTCAAGTCAAGACTGACAAGTCCCGAGTCAAGACCGACAAGTCTCAAGCAAGTCACAAGTCCTACACTTTTAGCATTTTTCCACTGCAGCCCAGCACCGCACCGTGCGAAGTCAGCACGGTGTTAGCGAGCACTTCCATTACAGCTGATCGTGTCGGAAGTGGACCATGCCCCTCTGTTCACGGCCCTCTCGCCTGCCCGACCAGAGCGAGCCCAGGACATGACGTAAAACACCACGCCAGTTGATTGGGCGGTCGCTCCTGTGATGTCATCAATGGGCTTACCAGCCGCGTCCTTTTCGACAAGTCTTCGTCGTCTTCTATGCCCCCACTGCTATCAGCGTGTGTAGCCTCGAGGGCTTTCAGACGATAAAATGTCGTTCTTTTCTTCGCAGCGGCGATCCTCCTTGCGTTGCGAGCGCTGAAGAAGCGCCACAAATAATAGAACGAGAAACCGATACAGATCAGAGGCTGCATCAAAGCCTTCTCTGCGCAAAATAGAATGTACTTTTTATATGTCTTTGGGAGAAAATTAGTTAATTAGCTGGCAAGATTAAGACCGGGAGCCTACAATGTTGCCGGTGCGGGTCTTCACCTTTGCCACAATATTCTCATTTTGTGAAACTCCGAATTTTGTGTATTTTTCTGCTGTAATCCTCAAATGGGAACAAAGGCCTGAAATATTTCACTTTATGTGTGGTGAATTAAAAGAACATTAAAGTTTCACTTTTTGAAACAAATTATTGAAATAAACGGACCTTTACTCGATATTCAAATTTTTTGACCAGCACCTGTATCACTTACTGTCTTAGTTTCTCTCTTTCCTCTTCATTCTCAGCCTCCGCAATTCCAAACTTTGTCTTGAGAGACCGAAACTGAGCGATGACCATCTCCATGGCAATTAAAGAGTCAATGCAATCCTAAAGGAAGGGAAATGTCACAAATTAATGATTTTAAAATTTGAGCAGCACAAACTTCAAACCAATCATGTCTTAACAAGAACCCCGGCTGTCATGACAAGTTGCTCTATATTATTTATTTGGTTGTTACTAACATAAATATTAGGGGTGTGCCAAAAAAATCGATTCATAAAAGAATCGAGATTCTCATTTATGAATCAAATCGAATTGATATTAATATCCAAAAATCGATTTTATTTAAATTAGAAATGAAGAAGAAGGGGAAAAGGCAGTTGTAGCCCAAATGCTGTTTTTGTGGAAAAAGGCACTGACAATACAAAATTAATGAATGTTTAAACAAAACAAAAAAAAGATACTTTAATGTCTCTATTTGTCATTTTGTCTTGCAAAACAGACTGGAGTAGATCATGACAATGTTGTTCATATCTGTAAATTGAAGCAGAAATCATTTGTCAATCAAATAATTTTGAATCGAAAATCGTTTGAATCGAGAATCGAAAATAGATTCTGAATCGAATCGTAGACCCAAAAATCGTAATCGAATAGAATTGTGAGACAGTCAAAGATTCCCAGCCCTGATAAATATATTCGTTTTTCAAAAATCATTTCCAGTTTAACATTTTGTTGAAAAATTGGTGAGCACGTCCGCCTCCCAGTACTGAGGACGCAAGCTCGAGTCCAGACTCCGGCCTTCCTGGGTGGAGTTTGAATTTTCTCCCCGTGCCTGTGTGGGTCTTCTCTGGGTACTCCGGTCTCCTCGCACATTTCAAAGACATGCATGGCAGGTTAGTTGGGCGCTCCGAATTGTCCCTAGGTGTGCTTGTGCATGTGTGGATGTGTTGTTTGTCTCTGTGTACCCTGCAATTGGCCGGCAACCAGTTCAGGGTGTACATCGCCTACTGCCCGAAGCCAGCTGGGATAGGCTCCAGCACCCCCGCAACTCTTATGGTGATAATCAATCAATCAATCAATCAATCAAAGTCAAAACTTTCAATGAGGGGTAAAAACCTTTTACTGGTTATATATGCACATGTGGACAAACTTGTTGGTCCTCCTCACTTAGGGGCATATTCTCTGAGGTGTTTAATTCAGAAATGGCGTACTGTTGCGCACTTTTTTGGCTGCGCAAATTCTCCCATCGACTTAATTGTGTCAATTACGCAGCTTCATGAAATGTACGCACTATCTTTGGAGCAACATTTAAATGAGGGTGTCCCCATGTCAAATCTAGTGGTGCACATATTCTCCCAGAGACGTAACTCATTCAAACCGAAAAACGTGTAAAACCGTTTTTTAATACTGTTGAATTGAGTGGATTGAGTGGGTCAGATGAAACGCCATATCATGTAAAATGAGATAGCAAATTAATGGGCTAGACTCAATTCTTAGTTAGAGACCAATAGGTGTCTATAGGACTGATAATTAAACTTTGGCCTCTGGGTGTAGTTCCTCAAAGTAACCACCAGATGCCGCCAAACCTGTACAACTAAGCCACCCACTCAGCATTGCCCGGACATTCCATATAAGATACAAATTAAATATAAATAAATGATATCCTGAATTAAATAATAATACACATCACAATCTATATTCGATAATTGTTAACCTGATTTTTGGAGCAATGTTTGTAGCACATTGAAAGCCAACTATGAAGTTTTGCTGTCTTTCTTTTTCTTTTCTTTCATTTATAAGCGATACTGTCTTTTATCGCTGATAATATTGCTGTAACTGCATTGAAAAGATTATCTGTATGTATTGTTTGATTTAACAAAGATATATACAAGATGTGCAACAGAGATTAGAATTAACCTGTTAAGTTCAAGCTGAGAGAATTTGGGATTTAACATGTCAGGTATATATATGTTATTCATGCTTGCTTAATTAATATATATATGATTTTATTTATTTTAACGTTCATCATTTGTCGAATAGAGCTGAAGACCTTGACATATTTTCATGTATGACTCATCATGCAACGCTGTGTATCCATGACACATTTGTAAGGAATGTATGACCTCATCATGACTCATCTTCATGGCCCGTCGGTGGAAGATTACTGAAAATGAGTTCCAGCAAGTGCGCTTTGATATGAGAAGGTGCGCGGAGAGACATTCACCGGAAGGAGTCAGTGGTGTGGCCCAAGAGTATAAAAGGCCGTCACCAACTCTGAGCTAGGCCCCCTTTTCACCCTGCGATGTGTCTGTACAGAGTGCATTCTCGAAGATGGAATATAACTGCCTGCCTGGACTTTGGATTTTTACGAAGGACTGGGATTAAGCCGTGGTTGGACCCTTTCTTCAATGATTGGTAATGTACAAATCTTTTAGCAATAATGATGTATAATAGGAAGATATGAATGACTAATCGCGTGTTAGGGTGGGGGCCATTTAATACACTCTCATATCTTTAAAATTATTTTCAGCCAAAAACATCTTATTGTCAATCAGGTCTTAAGCTTTTCCGAGGAATGATCAATCTTGTAAAGCTTATTGTAAAAGGTTATACTATTTTTAATCTCCTGTTTTATTTTATTTTATTTTATTTTATTTTATTTTATTTTGATTGATTTAAAGTTTTATCATTAAATGTGATTTTTGATTTATATTGGTTGTCTTATTATTGTTAATAAAATTATTTAAAAGACAAGGTTCGTATTAATCATTCTACTATCTTGTCTCATATTGTTTTGATTTTATTATATTTATTTTTGGACGTTTTAATAAGTCCCTTTCATTTGTTTATGATTTTATTTTTATAAGTTGGTCGTTTTATAAGACCTTCTCATTTGTTTATGATTTTATTTTATTTATTTGAGGTCGTTCTATAAGACCTTTTTATTTGCTTATGATTTTATTTTCATAAGTTGGTCGTTTTATAAGACCTTTTTATTTGTTTATGATTTTATTTTTATAATTTGGTCGTTCTATAAGACCTTTTCATTTGCTTATGATTTTATTTTTATAAGTTGGTCGTTTTATAAGACCTTAATGTTTGTTTATGATTTTATTTGGGACGTTTGATGAGCCCTCATTATTTTTTTGATTTTATTTTATTTATTCCGGACATTTTATGAGTCCACCTCATTATTTTTTCCCAAGACGGACAACAGTAACGGACGTTTGGAGGAAGGTAAGTGCATTTGAATAACCTCTAACCAATGCTTCCATCTGTATTAATATAAGTCAAATACTCCTGCTTGATATGTAACAAATCCGTATGATCCTAACAAGGATTATTAAATTACTAGGTCAATAACAAATGCAAACAACTCAGAGAAGTGGAGCTGCCAATGAAGTGAGGTGTACATGCTAGCATTCCTGGGCTCTGTGTGTGTGGTTACTCACTCAGGATTGATAGGTGTATGAAAACGGATTGGCCTCATGATAAGATGACAGTGAACAAACCTAGGTGAATCCACTTTGATATATCGGCTTATTTAATTCCCGTCTCCTCACGCTGACGCCTTAGAGCTGGTGAGGAAAAAGGGGAATTTCTAACCCTTTAATTGGAGAGTCGATCAGGACATATTTCCCGATTTAAGTCCTGCGGGTAAGCGGAAGTTGACATGTGGCGCCCACAACGTGGGGCTTCGATTGACTCATTTTTGTCAAAATCGGGATCGATCGAGGCCCAAAACAGGAACCCGAGTGAGCGAAGCTTGCGGCTCTGAGCGGAGGGCACAGAGCTTAGAGCTGATAGCAAACTCGCTGATAAATTGTCATGTCATACGACCCTGAGCTAACACAAAATAGTCTCTTTGATGAATAGTGTTTCATGGAAAAGAGCTTCTTTAATTGTGAAAATCTAGTGTGATTTTTGAGTCGAAGTTGATTGGGCTATTTTGTGTTAATGAAACGGTGACTGGCTCCCCCATGAGACTTGCACTCTAAAAGAGGTTGAGTGTGAGAAGGCCATTCAAAGTGAATGGGCTTTAACAGCGACCTGCTGCTCTGGTCAGCTGTGAAGGTACTGATAGTGTACTTGGCAGAGCGCGCTGCGCCGCGCTTTCCTGAGGGAGGGGCTGAGTCAAGGGGTGGTTCAGGCCAGTCCACAAAAAGAAGGAGGGCTTGAACAGTTAGAGTTAATGTTGAGAGGCTGCTTGGAGAGAGGCAGCCTTTTTTCGGTTTCCCGACAGGAGTGTCCATTGGCACAAGAAGAAAGTCGTCGAGAACCAAGGAGGAAAGGTAGGAGTTTCCACTAGACTAATGTTCTAGTGGAAGCAGCCTTTTTCGGTTTTGACAGGAGTGTCCATTGGCACAAGAAGAAAGTCGTCGAGAACCAAGGAGGAAAGGTAGGAGTTTCCACTAGACTAATGTTCTAGTGGAGGCAGCCTTTTTCGGTTCCTAGCAGACGTGTCCAGGAACAAGAAGACATCCAGATCCCGGAGAAGAGAAGCGGGAAGGATTACAACCGACCTGAAAGGACAACACACCCCACCGTTTGAGAGAGGACATCCGCCGACGAGTAAAGGTAGGAAAAACTCGAAGTCGGTAGTCCTGATAGCAGTAGAGGCAACGTACATGGGTACGGAGCTGAGTAACCAGGAGCTAAAGTACGTCCCTGAACCCAAAGCGCGCGGGGAAGGCTTCGGAAATAGATAGCTCCACTCCTACAATAAGAAAGCAAAGCGGGCTATAGAACACGCTAGTGAAGTAATGGAAAGAATGATAGGGAGAAATGGGAGGGGAAAGCCCCCCAGCCCCACAGAGGGGGTAGCAGGGTTAATGCCTGCACCCCATCCTCTAGAACAACCAGATATACCAGTAGTGGTTATGCTACTGGGCGAGGGTGTAGATCGATGGCCACCAGGAGCAAGAAGGCACCTGGAAGTAAACAACCCTTCAATCCGTCTTGCCGACCTCGCAGCTGAGGTGGAAAGGTCGGTGAAGGAAACAGGAGTGTTCGTGAGTGAATTTCCCGAAATAATGGGCATAGCAACAGTAGTGGTAAACCACCCCCAAGAGGGATGCACCTCTGGGACGGTGGGCCTTTGGGTCCACTGGTGGACTGTGTTGTTGGATGTGTATAACGTAGTGGAAGTAACTAGCACCGGAGTCCAGTGGGACTCTACGATTAAATCCCTCGCTGAGAAAATGCAGATAAGGGTGGAATTAGCAAATCCCCAGGGGGCTGAAGCATTAAGCTTCAACCTCTGGGAGCAGTCGGGATTTGATCAAAAGCAGAAAGAGTTACAAAAAATGCGGAAAAGGCCAGCTGAGGCCGTTGGTGAAGAGGGCTTTGTTGATATGGGCTCATGTGTCCATGAGGAGGATGCAGGAGCATCAGAAAATGAAAGCCCGGGAAAAATTGTAAAAATGACTCCCCTGATAAGAACGGCGCCCCTGGGTGGGCTGCCGGAGGAAACAAAAAAGGTTTCAATTGGGAATGGTGTAATATTGTGCCACTATGTGGGAAGCCCCTGGCAAATACGGGGGGATGCTATAGTGATAATAACAGATAGATCACTAAAACCGCATAGTAAAGCGCTTGGAAACATTTTAAGGCAGGAAGCGGGACAAGAATATGAATTAGAGGTTAAACAAGAATTACAAAAAGATAATCAGCGGCCAATAATAGCGGCAAAAACTAGTGGTGGGAACACTCCCTACGGCATGATAATACACGTGCCAGGGACAGAGTGGAACCCCAAAATCGATCAGCCACAATATGCGGACGAGATGGCAAAAGCATTGGAGAGGGGGGTCGACAAAGCGTTAGGAGAAGGAGCGGAGAGAATAGTGATGGCTGTAAATTGGATTAAAACTGGAAAGATGCAGTGGCAACTGGCTGAGTCCATAGCAGTAGCAGCGTTCACTCTAAGAGCTAAGACTCCTGTAACAACACCATCGGGAGTAGAATTTGTGATAGTAATATCAAAAAAGCAGAGAGAGGAACGAGTTAAATCAGTGACAGACGAGATTTTAACCCGTACTAGACAGATGCATCGTGAACGACGCCAGCTCCAGCAATCAATAAACGGAGAACCCAGGGACTCACCCCAGTCATCATCCCCAGTTAAAACATCTCCCGTGCCTCTCCCGGTAAGTGGAAGGAAGTCAGAAGCTGCCCGGGAGGTGGAAGACGAAGAGCAAGAGGGACCGAGCAGACAAACCCCAAAGGGAAAAAACAAGGCCCCAAGGGGAACGGTGACCTTTAGCCCCGTCACGTCTACCCCTGGAACAGCACGGGAGCTCTTTCCGGGACAACCCCCCATAACGCCGGTGCCCCTGCCACAGGTTTCGCAAAAAAGGCATATGGGAAATGTAAACCCGATGGGACCGTTAGCGATGCCAGGAGATGGGAGCGAAGAGGAAGACGATGAAGAGCAAGCTCCTGTTTCGACCGTGATTGGCGCTAACCCCGCTGACGAAGACCAAGACTCAACCTCATCAGAAGATGACCCGGGCAACCCTGGCCAGAACCCGAAAATAGTTACAAGACCAGTTAGTAAAAGAAAGAAAAATCCTCAACCTACGTTTGACGTGTACCAATCCTCAGCAAGGGTAGCTAGAGATCTTAACCTGGGATGGATCGAGACAAAGGATGGGCGAAGAGCTTACGTACCCGAGGCAGGGCAAGTAGATCGCCCCTATCCACCTGCCTGGCTCAATAAGCTAGATAGTAAAATGCCTCTAACTATGCGAATAATTTATCGCGAGGCTATTAACATTTTACAGGCTCCGCCATATACCACTTTATTAATTCACCAAGACCTGACTAAGAATTTCAGGGATGGCTACGTGGCGGTGGCACATGATTTTATGTTGAGAAGGCTTAAAAAAGCAATAAATAATAAAGCAAAATGTGAGCTGAGAGCCGACGATGACCTGAATTCAGGTTCTGATAATGATGGAGCAGCGGTTACTGTAACGGTACCAGCCGCCCCAAGAACCTCTTTGAACCAACAGTCCCAATATGTGACACAGCTGGGATCAACTACAATAGTACCAAACCCAGTGCCCCAACCACATGACATGGAGGGGGATGTGCAACAATTTAAGACCTTGAAGGAGTTGGTTCGCCAAAAGGGTAGGCTAGAGACAGCTAAAGAGTATTTAGTTGAGACATGGCCTATGATTAGAGACGCCCCAGGAGGAGATGGTGCTAAGAAACTATGGCTTCAGTACATCATCGCTAGCCCTGTCGGACCATACGAAACACCACAACAGGTCTACGAAAGATGGGTGGACGGCGAAGATGAGGATGAAGATGCCCATATTAGCAGGGCTAGAGAGCAACTCAAAAGGGACGTTTCACTGCTAAATGTGTGGCACAAAATTAAGGAAGTTATATCTCCAAATAGGTATATCAAAGTGCTGCGGATGATTGTCAAGGACAGAGGGAACGAAGCTGTCTTTGTGAAGATGGCCCCAAATAGCACGACGCTGAAAATTGAAGCCTCCGTTAAGAAGTGGGATCGCCTAACTAAGCATAACGCTGAGAAAAGGAGGACCGGACCAGTCGCTAGTCGCACCCGAGGGAGCGAACAGCAGGTCCAGCAGGGAGCTCAGCAACCAGTTCAGACTGTCCCCTACGTGAGACCTCAGCAGCAGAGAACGAACTGGAATCAGAGACAGGCCACCCAGCCAGGACAGCAGACGAGGCCCCAACCAAGACAACAGCCAGCAGTGCGAAGACCAGGTCTAGCATATATGCCCAAAGAAGAATTTGACAAACTGAACCCAGAAGAAAGGAAGGCCTTCCTCGAGGCTCGCAAGGCTGCAGCCTCCGGGGGGCCTGGGAAATAATGGAAACAAAGGCACGGGTCACCCTAGTAGGGGTTTACAGAATAGGGGATAACCTTTATGCTAAGGTAGAGGGAGTGCCCTATTTAGTAGACACAGGGGCCGAGGTGTCCATGACCCGTAGAGCCTTAAAACGAATCGGACACCTAAAAGTAATGGTAGCTGATGGCTCGATTGCCAAAATGCCGGTAGGGATCTGGAAGGGAATTGTGTGGGTGTTAGGACCATACAATTTGTTGACATTAAAAGATGCAGAAGAAATGAAAATACCTAAAAATAAAAGGCAAGTTGCGAAAAAGAGATGGGAAAAACTAAAACCGAAATTAGTGAAAGTAGGCCCTACAAAAATAATACCCGACCAAGAATGGTATAAATCAGTAGATGTACCTGCCGTAAAAGCCCAACAAATCCAAGACAGTGTATTAACACTGGAAGGGAAAAAGAAATTAGGTGAAATTCTAGACAAAGCCGCCATCGCACATTTTAAGAATGATTGCGGTGATTTAGGCGCAAATTATGTGCATATTATAATTGGGGGGGTACATCCGCCAGTGAGGCAATATCCCCTCAACCCCGGAGCAGTGGCTGAAATGGAGGTAATTGTAAAAGAATTATTAGCACTTGGCATTATTCGTGAAGAACTAAACCCTATTACCAATAGCCCAATTCAAGCTGTTAAAAAACCTGAAGCGGTAGGAGGGGGATGGAGGCCAGTCATTAACTTCAAAGCTTTGAACCGCCGTACGGTGGCTAACCGAGCGAGCCTCATAAACCCCCAGGCGTCTTTAAAAACATTAAGAGTAAAGAAGTATAAATCATGTATTGACCTTGCAAATGGATTCTTTTCCCTGAGAATTGCCAAAGCATCACAAGGGAAAACAGCGTTTACGCATAAAGGAAAAGCATACGTTTGGCAGAGGTTGCCGCAAGGATATAAGAACTACCCAAATGTATTTCAATCAGCTGTCTTGCATATTTTGGAAGGTCTCCCAGTCACAGTTTACATCGATGATGTGTTCATCGCTAGTGACACGGAGGAGGAACATTTGGAGATTCTGCAGGCTGTAATCGAACGAGTGACGGAGGCAGGATTAAAACTAAATCTTAAGAAGTGTCAGCTGGCCAGGTTTGAGGTAGATTACTTGGGATTCCAAGTGTCTGAAGACTTGGGGCTGTCGCAAGCGTATCGAGAGAAAATAGAACAGATTTTGCCTCCAACGTCCGAGAACGAGCTACAGAAAACATTAGGACTGTGTAATTATGTTCGAGATCATGTTCCGTATTATCAGAAATTTGCGAGACCCCTTTATGCCCGATTGCGTAAGAATCCTAATGAAAAGAAAACAAAAGATTGGCCTTGGTCAGCTAAAGACCAAGAGAATTTAGAAGGGCTTAAAAACGCAGTAAAAAATGCTATACGCCTCGAACCGAGAAGCTTGGAAGTTAGGTTAGTTGCCGAGATACAATGTGATGAAGATAATGCTATGGTAAGTGTTAGTAATGAAGGTGCCGGCTTAGTGACACTATGGACTTACACTATAAATAATGTTGAGAAAAAGTTTCCCCAGGAGGAGAGAGAATTAGCGGTTCTTGCTAAATATTGGGGAACATTAAAAGACCTAGCCCAGGGACAAGGCATAAAAGTTGTTACGCAGAGTCAAGTACATCGATACCTGCGTAAAGACACACTAGAAAGTACTAAAGCGACGAATGTGAGATGGGGGAGGTGGGAAGATATCCTGCTTGACCCTGACCTAGAGATAGGACCAGCAAATCCATATCTAAAAAACAGGCGAAAACTGTAAATGGTGAGGAGAAGCCATATGAATGGGTTTTATACACAGATGGTTCTAAAAAGGGTGAAGACCAGAATGCCCACTGGGGCTTCATCCTGAAACACAATGGTAAAGAGATATGCCGCCGAAAAGGTCAGACTCCTGGTAGTGCCCAAGCAGGAGAGGCTACAGCGGTGTTAGAAGGATTGTTAGAGGCCATAAGATTACACGTGAGTCGAGTAAGACTTATAACCGATAGTCACTATTGCGCCCAGGCGCTCAGAGAAGATTTATCCATTTGGGAAGAAAATGGGTTTGAAGGAGCGAGGAGTAAAGAAATTGCTCATGCTGAGTCATGGAAGAAAATAGCCGAGTTAAGGTTAAATATGACTATCGATGTTGTTCACCAGAAAGCCCACGTCAAGGAGGGGGCTCACTGGAGAGGAAATGATGAAATAGATAAATACGTCCAAGAGAGAAGATTGGTAATTGTAGGAGCAGAAAAATGGGACAATACTCCCAAAGGAGGAAAAGTGGTCCCAGATGAGTTTGTGTGTGAGGTTACTAAGGCCGTACATGGAGCGCTAGGCCATGGAGGTGCCTTGCCCACAAAGAGAGAGCTGGAGAAACTGGAACTTTGGATCCCAGAAAAGAAAATCCGTTCAGTTATACGAAATTGCGAGTTGTGTAATAAGTATAATGCAGGACGCCGAGGACAACGAGTGGACGGATTGACGATTAAAAGCACTGTTCCATGGGCATCAGTTTGCATGGACGTAGCAGGCCCCATGGGAGTAAACGGCACTAAAGGTGAGAAGTATCTTGTTGTGCTTGTAGATTCGATGTCAGGACATTTTGGATTAAAAGCGGTGCGTAATGCGAATGCTAATAGCGTACTGAAGACACTGGAAGAGGGTTGTATGTGGTTAGGCATACCGAGAGAGTTAAGAACTGACAATGGAACTCATTTCAAAAACGCTACAATAGACAGGTGGTGTCAAAAGTGGGGAATAATAAGGACTTACTCTCCGCCTTACACCCCTCAAGCTAACGGCGTGGCTGAAAGGACCATTGGCCTAGTTAAAAGTTGGCTCGGGAAAAATGCTAATGGAAAAGAATGGAGTGAAAAATTGGTGGAGTTGGTCAAGGACTTGAATGGGAGGAGCAGAGCAGATAGACCTTCCCCTTCAGAGGAGTTAAACCAGCGCCCCTTTGTCGCTCCTGAGGTAGGACGAATGCAAAGTACAGAAAACACTCAAAAGGGAAAGTGCCCATTTCAGGTAGGACAGAGAGTGTGGATAAAATCTCATGGTCCATCTGATAGCCAGGCAGTAAAAGCAAGGTATGACCAATCTGACATCATTGAAGAAGTTTTAGACAGAAATACAGTGCGATTAAAAAAGAAGGGACTCCAAGGGGTAGAGCAGCTAAAACCAATGCCAGTTAATTCAGCCTAAAGCTAAGGAGTAAGACAAATAATTAAAAGATGGAACAAGCCACTCCGCCCTTTGTCAAGCTCGTTATGGTGAAAGGAGCTGTCATCGTGCGGAGGACTGAAAAGGAAATAATGGTTGGTAAGGCATTTAATCTTTGGATGAATGCAGTGAGAGGATATATTAGTAATAGAGTGGAAGATTTTAGTTGGCAACCGGCTGTCTCGACCTGTGTAATTTGCAGTGGAAACGAGGAGTCGAGGGAACAGTGGAATATAGCCAATAAGTATTGGGTAGATGGCTTTAAGCCAGACCTGAGTAAAATAGGCCCGGCTAAGGTGCTTGAAATACAGGTGTGTGGATACTGTAGAATAAAAAGCCTACCTAGGATAAAAGCGTATGCTCAGTGGGACTTAGCCCCGCAAGAGAATACCGAGGCACAGCATTGTAAATGTATGTGGGATGGAGAGAAGGTATTGTATTGCCTACATTGTAGGATGAGAATGGGAAAAGGTTCACTAGTGAGAGCAGGAGAGGCCGAGGGATGGCAGTTAACTAGAGCAGAAACCCCGATAAAGTCGCTAAGTTCCGAGTTGCTGACCTATTGGCCGATGGAAGTAAACGAGAGGACTCGCGACCCGAGGTTCCAGGCACTGCTTTACAATAACTGGCCACCGCATGGAGGTAAGTATGGCTGGGCTCCATTAATTGTTGGCTCGGAAGCGGTGCCAACTTTAGTTCACGTTGAACCTGTGTTAAGTGGGGGGGAACCGAGAACCCCCTGGCCCACGCTAATTAATGTTGCTTTGGCTCGAGGGGACATTTCAATGGAAACATTGCCGGATGTCCCGCAAGAGAAAGCAGTGAATATTAGCGCTATAGAAGGTAGTCATATAGTAAAGGGGACTACATTGGATAGAATGGAATATAAAGCTAAAACAGTAGTAGTAAAAATGAGTCCAGCGATGCCGCGACGATGGGTTTTGGGGGACCCGATATATTGGTTGAAAGTAAAAGTAATGATGGCTATGAAACCTTATGAGGGTATATACTCATTGGGAATGGAAGTGTCGATGAGTACGGAGGAGGAGGCCAAGCGGCTTCACCCCAAATGTACTTTTTATAGGGAGTGCCATAGTAGTGCACAGATAAGAATGTATAGTGGTAGAACCTATAGAGATGAAAAGAGTGAAAAAATAAGGCCTAGTGGTAATGAGAAGATGATGGCATTAGCTCAGGTGGCCACAGAAAAGCTAGAAAAACTTAATGCGAATTCATTAAGTGAGGGAAGGCTCAGGCAAGAGCGAGTGACCCATGTCAGGGGAAAATCTGACCATAAAAGTCGCCCAGAGAAAAAATGGTGGCAAGGATGTCCATACCCGGGTTGTACCGGTGAAGGACATGTAGTCGGCGACCACAAAAGACATTGGTCGCTACGTGGATGTCCTAGTTTTAACGAGGCAAATCCATGTCAGTATAAATCACCTAGATGGAAGGAATTGGTGAGAAAGTGTAGAAAGGCCCCTCATTCCGTTTTTCCCCAGGAGGAACAGATGGAGATGGGTAAAGTATTGGAAACTCCAGCCGCGAGGTCAAAGGCGGAATGGAGGGAAGGGCCAGACATGATGAAGATAAGTAGTCAAAAGATCAAAAAAGCTAGGAAAATTGATTATCAATAAATTGGAAAAATCCTCCTATTTAAAAGAAAATAAATTTTTGTATATAGAAAAGATAACTGGGTAAGGAAGGCCAACCCCCAAGAAAAGGAGGAGGAGCTAATGAGATATTAAAACGCAACAGTCCTTAAAGGGCAAGACCAAAAGGAGAAAGCATGAAACGGAGCTACGAGATGGAGGAAGAGCAAGGTTGTAGCAAGCTAGTAGTACCTGGACCTCGACCTGCGACTCTAAACTTGCCTCACCCCCTGACTCTAGAGGTAGGAGAAGGGCCGCATGTCTACTACAATGGAGGAACAATTACACGCCAACCGAAGCGCAGAAAGACAGAGAACCATTATGAGACTCCAGTAAATGAAGACCCACCGGACACGGTTGATGAACAACCTAAAGCTATTAACCGCCAGCGACAAAATTGGAGGTATGGAGGAGTTTTGGTGACTATCACACTTTGTTTCATGGTAATATTTTTGATATATTATTCGATGAGACAAAAATCTAGCATCGCTAGCACAGCCCCGATTAATCCCCTTGACCTAGTAGAAATACGACATGGCACCACTAAAATAACCAATCAGACGTGTTGGAAGGTGGAAGTGAAGCATGTTTGTGAAGAATGGAGAAGGAAGAAGGGAGCCTGCGGTGCCGGGGAGGAAAAACCCTGTGGGATAGGATGGAGAAGGGAGAGGATTGCAACCCTAAATTCCTATCTTCGCACCTTTAACAGCACATGTTATAATGAAACCCTAGAGGTCTTGAGAAGAAGTACTATATATCCTGCGAAATCAAAAAGCAAGTGTGCACATCCAGTGATTCTACGAGTTGATAACACAACAAGCGACTTTACAGTCAATATTACCTTGTTATGTCTGAAGAAGCAAGAACAAAGACTCATCAGAAAAAACTGGGTCCAGATCGGGAAGGAAGAACCTGCTTGGTACTTCAATGAATATTGTGCAAGACTGCCAGATGCAACAGGTGGATACTGGCTGAAGACAGACCATGACGCCCCTGACTTCACCTACCCGGCGGCCCCACGGAATGACACCTGTACCGAATTCCGCCCGGCAGGGGAACCATGTTGGAACTGTATAACCTTTCGGTGCGAGGAGCCAGGGACCAACGGGACCGCAGATTACTTGCCAGGTACTCCTACTCCATCGTCAGGTAGGTCACCTAAATTTCTTAAATTACGTAGGTTTGTAAAATTTAAAAAGCCTGCACCAATATCACAGAAGAAATTAGTAATAATGCGACGGCCAGGATGCAAGTTAATGTTAGAAAAGGCCCAGTCGTATAATAATAGCCATTGTGATTGGAATATGATGAAATATTGTTTTGAGCCCTATCATATGTTTTGTTATGCAGATGAGGGTAATATAATTACACCCTCCGATATAGGGCTTAGGCGTGATGTAAGGTTAATCCTGAGTCACTTTATTAGATTATATGCCGGAAATGCATTAGATCAAGAGAAAATAGAAGTGAAATATGAAGTATGGCTAAATGATTCCTTTCCATGGATATGGAAAAGAGATACATATATATTGAAATCAACCTTTAATAAAACTTTGGGAATAAATGTGTTAAAAGTAGTATGGGCACGGATGTGGGCTCAACGTATTCCTACACCGGATGATTTATATAATGTCCCAAAAGGGGATTTTGATAAAATTGACCAATGTGTAGCATTGAGAATGTATAACAGATTGCATAGGAAGGAGTGGATAAGTGGAATTTCACCACGATGCCCCTTGGTGGAGACAGGAACGCCACCTTTGACTCATTGGATATATAACTGTACAGGGTTGAACACAAACCTAACGATTAAAGGAGTGCTCCAAGCATGGAGAGAAGGACACACGAGAGATGAGAGTAAGACGTGGTGGGGGCTCAATAAAGATGAGATGGTTCAGGATGTGATACCTTGCTTAGGAGAGTCGGAGAATTATTGGATTAAATATCAATATATGGCGACGGTGTATTCTAAAGAGAACGATATTTGGCCTGACATTGAAAGACCAGCCTTATATGCTAATCCAAGACCATGGGAAATGTTGTGTAAGGGGGGAGAGTCCGTGGAAGATTTTAATGAATGCACAATTGTATTAGCACGTATACCCTGTTATAAAGTGTCCCGATTTCAGAATTTTTGTAATGTACGTTATCGCGATGAAAATTATGCCAACTATGAGGGGGCAGTATGGATCAAGGATAATAGTAATCAATGGATCCGGAGTCAAGCTGCAGGTAGAGAATATTGTACGCGATGGGACAAAGATCATGACTTATCCAAAATGGTAGGATTAAGAATGATCCCCGAGCCTCCTGACTCTATTATGCAGATCTTAGAAGGTCACGCATTTAGGAAGACCCTTTGTAAAGGGGATATAGTTATAGGGTTTGATTGGCTGGGATTTAATAAGATTTATGGCCCTGGCACATGCCACGAACCTGCTGAAAGATGGCTGCATTGTGGACACAGTGACGAATATGATCATAAGGGGGAACATGTATGTACTTGGTATGAGAGAATAGGATTGGCAATAAAAGGTGTAGTAAAAACTGTGGCCACTACAGCCGGGGAAGTTGTAGAAGATGTAGCAGGGACGGCGATTATTGGGATAAGTACAGGGCTGTATGGTTTATTATATGATGTAGGGCTATGGTTCCTGCTAGTGTCAGGAATTGTCCTGTCAGCAGTTATAGCTGTTGCAGTTATCAAAAGAGGGATTTTGGCATTATCCACCCACCGAAATTATAAAGAGAAAACCTCACCAAATAAGGTTAAAGCTCAGTTATTGGCCAACGAGCTGCAGAAAAAATGGGGGGGCCGACTAAGGGGAAATTATTGAGAAGTGGGGATGGGCTTCAGAAAAGGGCGGGATCGATCCAATCATAAATAAGACGCCCTAGCCCTGACTTCCTCACTTCTCACTGAAATCTTTTGGCGGAACAGTAACCAACAACTAGCCATGGCTTGTAATGCTTTGGGTAAAGGTATCATTGGAAGACCAGGCGCCCTTCATAACGTGAGTAATGAAGTGGAATATTGGATAAATTTTATAATATGGCTTTTTTATTGTTGTGTCGGATATAGCGAACAACTAAGTAAATAGTGTGGGGAATAATTTTAATTCTCCTTTGGTTATGTCTGGTCGACCACTTGGTTTTAGTAATTTGGGTTTTTATCTATGTATTTTTTTTACTCTCCCGCCAAGAGGTTCCGCTACTCGGAAGAGCGACCACACCCTCGCTCTCCCGTAGTAGAGGTGTTCCGCATTGATGAAGTAGATGCGGATGGAAACTTAGACTAAGATTAGAATGTATATATTGGGAGCCGCAATATTTTAGGTTTCCCCCAGGTCTAAGAATTGTCGAATTTTGGATGTGTGTTTAACAGGATAACCAGGATCAGCCGCAGTGTGTCTTCTGTGGAAGTGATCTCCTCACGTCCGCTTGGGTGGTGGGGGACGCTTTCTATGGACACTGCTGCTATCCTTTGCCCGCAGTGGATGAGGGTAGAGAAATGTGGCTCATACCAGACGGGCTTTTTCTAAATTTCATCAGTGATTTTTTCATTGATATCCAGTGTGGTTCCTGGATATGGCCTGGCTTTGCTGACCTCGCGGGCTCAAGTAAGTTGGAAGGTTTGGTTCAAAGTCGCTTGAAAGAGATACGTTATTATTTTAACGTTGAGGGTGAATTCATTGGGAGAACTTTCCCTTTAATGCGTATGATATGGCGCCTGCCTGACGGTGCTCGGCGCTTGACATTCAACACCTTGGCTGGCTTCTGTGTAGCCGCCACTCCTTTGAGACAGGTTGGATCCAATCGGGATGAGTGGCCCTACGAGCCTGTAACGCCCTCCTCGCCCTTCCTGGACCGGGTTGACGAGCCTGGGGAACCCAGAGCCGCCCGACAGGATGTTCCAGTTGGTAAGGTTGTGCCACTGTTGAGATCACCCTCCCCCACGGTTACATCGACCACTGATGACCTGGAGGGTGTGCAAGGCGAGGATGGGGGTGGAACGGGGTCATCTCCCTCCCTGATGATAGGTGAACTGGGCCTGTGGTCTCCTCTTACTGATCCTCCGTCCGACTCCTTGCCTTCTGAATCCCCGGTGTCTCCGTTGCCGGAGGACACAAGGGGGTTGAATGCAGGTGACGGGTTGGAGCTGGGGGCTTTTGAGGTTGATCAGTTTGGACACCATTGATCTCTAGGAGGGGGTGTTGAATTGAGTGGATTGAGTGGGTCAGATGAAACGCCATATCATGTAAAATGAGATAGCAAATTAATGGGCTAGACTCAATTCTTAGTTAGAGACCAATAGGTGTCTATAGGACTGATAATTAAACTTTGGCCTCTGGGTGTAGTTCCTCAAAGTAACCACCAGATGCCGCCAAACCTGTACAACTAAGCCACCCACTCAGCATTGCCCGGACATTCCATATAAGATACAAATTAAATATAAATAAATGATATCCTGAATTAAATAATAATACACATCACAATCTATATTCGATAATTGTTAACCTGATTTTTGGAGCAATGTTTGTAGCACATTGAAAGCCAACTATGAAGTTTTGCTGTCTTTCTTTTTCTTTTCTTTCATTTATAAGCGATACTGTCTTTTATCGCTGATAATATTGCTGTAACTGCATTGAAAAGATTATCTGTATGTATTGTTTGATTTAACAAAGATATATACAAGATGTGCAACAGAGATTAGAATTAACCTGTTAAGTTCAAGCTGAGAGAATTTGGGATTTAACATGTCAGGTATATATATGTTATTCATGCTTGCTTAATTAATATATATATGATTTTATTTATTTTAACGTTCATCATTTGTCGAATAGAGCTGAAGACCTTGACATATTTTCATGTATGACTCATCATGCAACGCTGTGTATCCATGACACATTTGTAAGGAATGTATGACCTCATCATGACTCATCTTCATGGCCCGTCGGTGGAAGATTACTGAAAATGAGTTCCAGCAAGTGCGCTTTGATATGAGAAGGTGCGCGGAGAGACATTCACCGGAAGGAGTCAGTGGTGTGGCCCAAGAGTATAAAAGGCCGTCACCAACTCTGAGCTAGGCCCCCTTTTCACCCTGCGATGTGTCTGTACAGAGTGCATTCTCGAAGATGGAATATAACTGCCTGCCTGGACTTTGGATTTTTACGAAGGACTGGGATTAAGCCGTGGTTGGACCCTTTCTTCAATGATTGGTAATGTACAAATCTTTTAGCAATAATGATGTATAATAGGAAGATATGAATGACTAATCGCGTGTTAGGGTGGGGGCCATTTAATACACTCTCATATCTTTAAAATTATTTTCAGCCAAAAACATCTTATTGTCAATCAGGTCTTAAGCTTTTCCGAGGAATGATCAATCTTGTAAAGCTTATTGTAAAAGGTTATACTATTTTTAATCTCCTGTTTTATTTTATTTTATTTTATTTTATTTTATTTTATTTTGATTGATTTAAAGTTTTATCATTAAATGTGATTTTTGATTTATATTGGTTGTCTTATTATTGTTAATAAAATTATTTAAAAGACAAGGTTCGTATTAATCATTCTACTATCTTGTCTCATATTGTTTTGATTTTATTATATTTATTTTTGGACGTTTTAATAAGTCCCTTTCATTTGTTTATGATTTTATTTTTATAAGTTGGTCGTTTTATAAGACCTTCTCATTTGTTTATGATTTTATTTTATTTATTTGAGGTCGTTCTATAAGACCTTTTTATTTGCTTATGATTTTATTTTCATAAGTTGGTCGTTTTATAAGACCTTTTTATTTGTTTATGATTTTATTTTTATAATTTGGTCGTTCTATAAGACCTTTTCATTTGCTTATGATTTTATTTTTATAAGTTGGTCGTTTTATAAGACCTTAATGTTTGTTTATGATTTTATTTGGGACGTTTGATGAGCCCTCATTATTTTTTTGATTTTATTTTATTTATTCCGGACATTTTATGAGTCCACCTCATTATTTTTTCCCAAGACGGACAACAGTAACGGACGTTTGGAGGAAGGTAAGTGCATTTGAATAACCTCTAACCAATGCTTCCATCTGTATTAATATAAGTCAAATACTCCTGCTTGATATGTAACAAATCCGTATGATCCTAACAAGGATTATTAAATTACTAGGTCAATAACAAATGCAAACAACTCAGAGAAGTGGAGCTGCCAATGAAGTGAGGTGTACATGCTAGCATTCCTGGGCTCTGTGTGTGTGGTTACTCACTCAGGATTGATAGGTGTATGAAAACGGATTGGCCTCATGATAAGATGACAGTGAACAAACCTAGGTGAATCCACTTTGATATATCGGCTTATTTAATTCCCGTCTCCTCACGCTGACGCCTTAGAGCTGGTGAGGAAAAAGGGGAATTTCTAACCCTTTAATTGGAGAGTCGATCAGGACATATTTCCCGATTTAAGTCCTGCGGGTAAGCGGAAGTTGACATGTGGCGCCCACAACGTGGGGCTTCGATTGACTCATTTTTGTCAAAATCGGGATCGATCGAGGCCCAAAACAGGAACCCGAGTGAGCGAAGCTTGCGGCTCTGAGCGGAGGGCACAGAGCTTAGAGCTGATAGCAAACTCGCTGATAAATTGTCATGTCATACGACCCTGAGCTAACACAAAATAGTCTCTTTGATGAATAGTGTTTCATGGAAAAGAGCTTCTTTAATTGTGAAAATCTAGTGTGATTTTTGAGTCGAAGTTGATTGGGCTATTTTGTGTTAATGAAACGGTGACTGGCTCCCCCATGAGACTTGCACTCTAAAAGAGGTTGAGTGTGAGAAGGCCATTCAAAGTGAATGGGCTTTAACAGCGACCTGCTGCTCTGGTCAGCTGTGAAGGTACTGATAGTGTACTTGGCAGAGCGCGCTGCGCCGCGCTTTCCTGAGGGAGGGGCTGAGTCAAGGGGTGGTTCAGGCCAGTCCACAAAAAGAAGGAGGGCTTGAACAGTTAGAGTTAATGTTGAGAGGCTGCTTGGAGAGAGGCAGCCTTTTTTCGGTTTCCCGACAGGAGTGTCCATTGGCACAAGAAGAAAGTCGTCGAGAACCAAGGAGGAAAGGTAGGAGTTTCCACTAGACTAATGTTCTAGTGGAAGCAGCCTTTTTCGGTTTTGACAGGAGTGTCCATTGGCACAAGAAGAAAGTCGTCGAGAACCAAGGAGGAAAGGTAGGAGTTTCCACTAGACTAATGTTCTAGTGGAGGCAGCCTTTTTCGGTTCCTAGCAGACGTGTCCAGGAACAAGAAGACATCCAGATCCCGGAGAAGAGAAGCGGGAAGGATTACAACCGACCTGAAAGGACAACACACCCCACCGTTTGAGAGAGGACATCCGCCGACGAGTAAAGGTAGGAAAAACTCGAAGTCGGTAGTCCTGATAGCAGTAGAGGCAACGTACATGGGTACGGAGCTGAGTAACCAGGAGCTAAAGTACGTCCCTGAACCCAAAGCGCGCGGGGAAGGCTTCGGAAATAGATAGCTCCACTCCTACAATAAGAAAGCAAAGCGGGCTATAGAACACGCTAGTGAAGTAATGGAAAGAATGATAGGGAGAAATGGGAGGGGAAAGCCCCCCAGCCCCACAGAGGGGGTAGCAGGGTTAATGCCTGCACCCCATCCTCTAGAACAACCAGATATACCAGTAGTGGTTATGCTACTGGGCGAGGGTGTAGATCGATGGCCACCAGGAGCAAGAAGGCACCTGGAAGTAAACAACCCTTCAATCCGTCTTGCCGACCTCGCAGCTGAGGTGGAAAGGTCGGTGAAGGAAACAGGAGTGTTCGTGAGTGAATTTCCCGAAATAATGGGCATAGCAACAGTAGTGGTAAACCACCCCCAAGAGGGATGCACCTCTGGGACGGTGGGCCTTTGGGTCCACTGGTGGACTGTGTTGTTGGATGTGTATAACGTAGTGGAAGTAACTAGCACCGGAGTCCAGTGGGACTCTACGATTAAATCCCTCGCTGAGAAAATGCAGATAAGGGTGGAATTAGCAAATCCCCAGGGGGCTGAAGCATTAAGCTTCAACCTCTGGGAGCAGTCGGGATTTGATCAAAAGCAGAAAGAGTTACAAAAAATGCGGAAAAGGCCAGCTGAGGCCGTTGGTGAAGAGGGCTTTGTTGATATGGGCTCATGTGTCCATGAGGAGGATGCAGGAGCATCAGAAAATGAAAGCCCGGGAAAAATTGTAAAAATGACTCCCCTGATAAGAACGGCGCCCCTGGGTGGGCTGCCGGAGGAAACAAAAAAGGTTTCAATTGGGAATGGTGTAATATTGTGCCACTATGTGGGAAGCCCCTGGCAAATACGGGGGGATGCTATAGTGATAATAACAGATAGATCACTAAAACCGCATAGTAAAGCGCTTGGAAACATTTTAAGGCAGGAAGCGGGACAAGAATATGAATTAGAGGTTAAACAAGAATTACAAAAAGATAATCAGCGGCCAATAATAGCGGCAAAAACTAGTGGTGGGAACACTCCCTACGGCATGATAATACACGTGCCAGGGACAGAGTGGAACCCCAAAATCGATCAGCCACAATATGCGGACGAGATGGCAAAAGCATTGGAGAGGGGGGTCGACAAAGCGTTAGGAGAAGGAGCGGAGAGAATAGTGATGGCTGTAAATTGGATTAAAACTGGAAAGATGCAGTGGCAACTGGCTGAGTCCATAGCAGTAGCAGCGTTCACTCTAAGAGCTAAGACTCCTGTAACAACACCATCGGGAGTAGAATTTGTGATAGTAATATCAAAAAAGCAGAGAGAGGAACGAGTTAAATCAGTGACAGACGAGATTTTAACCCGTACTAGACAGATGCATCGTGAACGACGCCAGCTCCAGCAATCAATAAACGGAGAACCCAGGGACTCACCCCAGTCATCATCCCCAGTTAAAACATCTCCCGTGCCTCTCCCGGTAAGTGGAAGGAAGTCAGAAGCTGCCCGGGAGGTGGAAGACGAAGAGCAAGAGGGACCGAGCAGACAAACCCCAAAGGGAAAAAACAAGGCCCCAAGGGGAACGGTGACCTTTAGCCCCGTCACGTCTACCCCTGGAACAGCACGGGAGCTCTTTCCGGGACAACCCCCCATAACGCCGGTGCCCCTGCCACAGGTTTCGCAAAAAAGGCATATGGGAAATGTAAACCCGATGGGACCGTTAGCGATGCCAGGAGATGGGAGCGAAGAGGAAGACGATGAAGAGCAAGCTCCTGTTTCGACCGTGATTGGCGCTAACCCCGCTGACGAAGACCAAGACTCAACCTCATCAGAAGATGACCCGGGCAACCCTGGCCAGAACCCGAAAATAGTTACAAGACCAGTTAGTAAAAGAAAGAAAAATCCTCAACCTACGTTTGACGTGTACCAATCCTCAGCAAGGGTAGCTAGAGATCTTAACCTGGGATGGATCGAGACAAAGGATGGGCGAAGAGCTTACGTACCCGAGGCAGGGCAAGTAGATCGCCCCTATCCACCTGCCTGGCTCAATAAGCTAGATAGTAAAATGCCTCTAACTATGCGAATAATTTATCGCGAGGCTATTAACATTTTACAGGCTCCGCCATATACCACTTTATTAATTCACCAAGACCTGACTAAGAATTTCAGGGATGGCTACGTGGCGGTGGCACATGATTTTATGTTGAGAAGGCTTAAAAAAGCAATAAATAATAAAGCAAAATGTGAGCTGAGAGCCGACGATGACCTGAATTCAGGTTCTGATAATGATGGAGCAGCGGTTACTGTAACGGTACCAGCCGCCCCAAGAACCTCTTTGAACCAACAGTCCCAATATGTGACACAGCTGGGATCAACTACAATAGTACCAAACCCAGTGCCCCAACCACATGACATGGAGGGGGATGTGCAACAATTTAAGACCTTGAAGGAGTTGGTTCGCCAAAAGGGTAGGCTAGAGACAGCTAAAGAGTATTTAGTTGAGACATGGCCTATGATTAGAGACGCCCCAGGAGGAGATGGTGCTAAGAAACTATGGCTTCAGTACATCATCGCTAGCCCTGTCGGACCATACGAAACACCACAACAGGTCTACGAAAGATGGGTGGACGGCGAAGATGAGGATGAAGATGCCCATATTAGCAGGGCTAGAGAGCAACTCAAAAGGGACGTTTCACTGCTAAATGTGTGGCACAAAATTAAGGAAGTTATATCTCCAAATAGGTATATCAAAGTGCTGCGGATGATTGTCAAGGACAGAGGGAACGAAGCTGTCTTTGTGAAGATGGCCCCAAATAGCACGACGCTGAAAATTGAAGCCTCCGTTAAGAAGTGGGATCGCCTAACTAAGCATAACGCTGAGAAAAGGAGGACCGGACCAGTCGCTAGTCGCACCCGAGGGAGCGAACAGCAGGTCCAGCAGGGAGCTCAGCAACCAGTTCAGACTGTCCCCTACGTGAGACCTCAGCAGCAGAGAACGAACTGGAATCAGAGACAGGCCACCCAGCCAGGACAGCAGACGAGGCCCCAACCAAGACAACAGCCAGCAGTGCGAAGACCAGGTCTAGCATATATGCCCAAAGAAGAATTTGACAAACTGAACCCAGAAGAAAGGAAGGCCTTCCTCGAGGCTCGCAAGGCTGCAGCCTCCGGGGGGCCTGGGAAATAATGGAAACAAAGGCACGGGTCACCCTAGTAGGGGTTTACAGAATAGGGGATAACCTTTATGCTAAGGTAGAGGGAGTGCCCTATTTAGTAGACACAGGGGCCGAGGTGTCCATGACCCGTAGAGCCTTAAAACGAATCGGACACCTAAAAGTAATGGTAGCTGATGGCTCGATTGCCAAAATGCCGGTAGGGATCTGGAAGGGAATTGTGTGGGTGTTAGGACCATACAATTTGTTGACATTAAAAGATGCAGAAGAAATGAAAATACCTAAAAATAAAAGGCAAGTTGCGAAAAAGAGATGGGAAAAACTAAAACCGAAATTAGTGAAAGTAGGCCCTACAAAAATAATACCCGACCAAGAATGGTATAAATCAGTAGATGTACCTGCCGTAAAAGCCCAACAAATCCAAGACAGTGTATTAACACTGGAAGGGAAAAAGAAATTAGGTGAAATTCTAGACAAAGCCGCCATCGCACATTTTAAGAATGATTGCGGTGATTTAGGCGCAAATTATGTGCATATTATAATTGGGGGGGTACATCCGCCAGTGAGGCAATATCCCCTCAACCCCGGAGCAGTGGCTGAAATGGAGGTAATTGTAAAAGAATTATTAGCACTTGGCATTATTCGTGAAGAACTAAACCCTATTACCAATAGCCCAATTCAAGCTGTTAAAAAACCTGAAGCGGTAGGAGGGGGATGGAGGCCAGTCATTAACTTCAAAGCTTTGAACCGCCGTACGGTGGCTAACCGAGCGAGCCTCATAAACCCCCAGGCGTCTTTAAAAACATTAAGAGTAAAGAAGTATAAATCATGTATTGACCTTGCAAATGGATTCTTTTCCCTGAGAATTGCCAAAGCATCACAAGGGAAAACAGCGTTTACGCATAAAGGAAAAGCATACGTTTGGCAGAGGTTGCCGCAAGGATATAAGAACTACCCAAATGTATTTCAATCAGCTGTCTTGCATATTTTGGAAGGTCTCCCAGTCACAGTTTACATCGATGATGTGTTCATCGCTAGTGACACGGAGGAGGAACATTTGGAGATTCTGCAGGCTGTAATCGAACGAGTGACGGAGGCAGGATTAAAACTAAATCTTAAGAAGTGTCAGCTGGCCAGGTTTGAGGTAGATTACTTGGGATTCCAAGTGTCTGAAGACTTGGGGCTGTCGCAAGCGTATCGAGAGAAAATAGAACAGATTTTGCCTCCAACGTCCGAGAACGAGCTACAGAAAACATTAGGACTGTGTAATTATGTTCGAGATCATGTTCCGTATTATCAGAAATTTGCGAGACCCCTTTATGCCCGATTGCGTAAGAATCCTAATGAAAAGAAAACAAAAGATTGGCCTTGGTCAGCTAAAGACCAAGAGAATTTAGAAGGGCTTAAAAACGCAGTAAAAAATGCTATACGCCTCGAACCGAGAAGCTTGGAAGTTAGGTTAGTTGCCGAGATACAATGTGATGAAGATAATGCTATGGTAAGTGTTAGTAATGAAGGTGCCGGCTTAGTGACACTATGGACTTACACTATAAATAATGTTGAGAAAAAGTTTCCCCAGGAGGAGAGAGAATTAGCGGTTCTTGCTAAATATTGGGGAACATTAAAAGACCTAGCCCAGGGACAAGGCATAAAAGTTGTTACGCAGAGTCAAGTACATCGATACCTGCGTAAAGACACACTAGAAAGTACTAAAGCGACGAATGTGAGATGGGGGAGGTGGGAAGATATCCTGCTTGACCCTGACCTAGAGATAGGACCAGCAAATCCATATCTAAAAAACAGGCGAAAACTGTAAATGGTGAGGAGAAGCCATATGAATGGGTTTTATACACAGATGGTTCTAAAAAGGGTGAAGACCAGAATGCCCACTGGGGCTTCATCCTGAAACACAATGGTAAAGAGATATGCCGCCGAAAAGGTCAGACTCCTGGTAGTGCCCAAGCAGGAGAGGCTACAGCGGTGTTAGAAGGATTGTTAGAGGCCATAAGATTACACGTGAGTCGAGTAAGACTTATAACCGATAGTCACTATTGCGCCCAGGCGCTCAGAGAAGATTTATCCATTTGGGAAGAAAATGGGTTTGAAGGAGCGAGGAGTAAAGAAATTGCTCATGCTGAGTCATGGAAGAAAATAGCCGAGTTAAGGTTAAATATGACTATCGATGTTGTTCACCAGAAAGCCCACGTCAAGGAGGGGGCTCACTGGAGAGGAAATGATGAAATAGATAAATACGTCCAAGAGAGAAGATTGGTAATTGTAGGAGCAGAAAAATGGGACAATACTCCCAAAGGAGGAAAAGTGGTCCCAGATGAGTTTGTGTGTGAGGTTACTAAGGCCGTACATGGAGCGCTAGGCCATGGAGGTGCCTTGCCCACAAAGAGAGAGCTGGAGAAACTGGAACTTTGGATCCCAGAAAAGAAAATCCGTTCAGTTATACGAAATTGCGAGTTGTGTAATAAGTATAATGCAGGACGCCGAGGACAACGAGTGGACGGATTGACGATTAAAAGCACTGTTCCATGGGCATCAGTTTGCATGGACGTAGCAGGCCCCATGGGAGTAAACGGCACTAAAGGTGAGAAGTATCTTGTTGTGCTTGTAGATTCGATGTCAGGACATTTTGGATTAAAAGCGGTGCGTAATGCGAATGCTAATAGCGTACTGAAGACACTGGAAGAGGGTTGTATGTGGTTAGGCATACCGAGAGAGTTAAGAACTGACAATGGAACTCATTTCAAAAACGCTACAATAGACAGGTGGTGTCAAAAGTGGGGAATAATAAGGACTTACTCTCCGCCTTACACCCCTCAAGCTAACGGCGTGGCTGAAAGGACCATTGGCCTAGTTAAAAGTTGGCTCGGGAAAAATGCTAATGGAAAAGAATGGAGTGAAAAATTGGTGGAGTTGGTCAAGGACTTGAATGGGAGGAGCAGAGCAGATAGACCTTCCCCTTCAGAGGAGTTAAACCAGCGCCCCTTTGTCGCTCCTGAGGTAGGACGAATGCAAAGTACAGAAAACACTCAAAAGGGAAAGTGCCCATTTCAGGTAGGACAGAGAGTGTGGATAAAATCTCATGGTCCATCTGATAGCCAGGCAGTAAAAGCAAGGTATGACCAATCTGACATCATTGAAGAAGTTTTAGACAGAAATACAGTGCGATTAAAAAAGAAGGGACTCCAAGGGGTAGAGCAGCTAAAACCAATGCCAGTTAATTCAGCCTAAAGCTAAGGAGTAAGACAAATAATTAAAAGATGGAACAAGCCACTCCGCCCTTTGTCAAGCTCGTTATGGTGAAAGGAGCTGTCATCGTGCGGAGGACTGAAAAGGAAATAATGGTTGGTAAGGCATTTAATCTTTGGATGAATGCAGTGAGAGGATATATTAGTAATAGAGTGGAAGATTTTAGTTGGCAACCGGCTGTCTCGACCTGTGTAATTTGCAGTGGAAACGAGGAGTCGAGGGAACAGTGGAATATAGCCAATAAGTATTGGGTAGATGGCTTTAAGCCAGACCTGAGTAAAATAGGCCCGGCTAAGGTGCTTGAAATACAGGTGTGTGGATACTGTAGAATAAAAAGCCTACCTAGGATAAAAGCGTATGCTCAGTGGGACTTAGCCCCGCAAGAGAATACCGAGGCACAGCATTGTAAATGTATGTGGGATGGAGAGAAGGTATTGTATTGCCTACATTGTAGGATGAGAATGGGAAAAGGTTCACTAGTGAGAGCAGGAGAGGCCGAGGGATGGCAGTTAACTAGAGCAGAAACCCCGATAAAGTCGCTAAGTTCCGAGTTGCTGACCTATTGGCCGATGGAAGTAAACGAGAGGACTCGCGACCCGAGGTTCCAGGCACTGCTTTACAATAACTGGCCACCGCATGGAGGTAAGTATGGCTGGGCTCCATTAATTGTTGGCTCGGAAGCGGTGCCAACTTTAGTTCACGTTGAACCTGTGTTAAGTGGGGGGGAACCGAGAACCCCCTGGCCCACGCTAATTAATGTTGCTTTGGCTCGAGGGGACATTTCAATGGAAACATTGCCGGATGTCCCGCAAGAGAAAGCAGTGAATATTAGCGCTATAGAAGGTAGTCATATAGTAAAGGGGACTACATTGGATAGAATGGAATATAAAGCTAAAACAGTAGTAGTAAAAATGAGTCCAGCGATGCCGCGACGATGGGTTTTGGGGGACCCGATATATTGGTTGAAAGTAAAAGTAATGATGGCTATGAAACCTTATGAGGGTATATACTCATTGGGAATGGAAGTGTCGATGAGTACGGAGGAGGAGGCCAAGCGGCTTCACCCCAAATGTACTTTTTATAGGGAGTGCCATAGTAGTGCACAGATAAGAATGTATAGTGGTAGAACCTATAGAGATGAAAAGAGTGAAAAAATAAGGCCTAGTGGTAATGAGAAGATGATGGCATTAGCTCAGGTGGCCACAGAAAAGCTAGAAAAACTTAATGCGAATTCATTAAGTGAGGGAAGGCTCAGGCAAGAGCGAGTGACCCATGTCAGGGGAAAATCTGACCATAAAAGTCGCCCAGAGAAAAAATGGTGGCAAGGATGTCCATACCCGGGTTGTACCGGTGAAGGACATGTAGTCGGCGACCACAAAAGACATTGGTCGCTACGTGGATGTCCTAGTTTTAACGAGGCAAATCCATGTCAGTATAAATCACCTAGATGGAAGGAATTGGTGAGAAAGTGTAGAAAGGCCCCTCATTCCGTTTTTCCCCAGGAGGAACAGATGGAGATGGGTAAAGTATTGGAAACTCCAGCCGCGAGGTCAAAGGCGGAATGGAGGGAAGGGCCAGACATGATGAAGATAAGTAGTCAAAAGATCAAAAAAGCTAGGAAAATTGATTATCAATAAATTGGAAAAATCCTCCTATTTAAAAGAAAATAAATTTTTGTATATAGAAAAGATAACTGGGTAAGGAAGGCCAACCCCCAAGAAAAGGAGGAGGAGCTAATGAGATATTAAAACGCAACAGTCCTTAAAGGGCAAGACCAAAAGGAGAAAGCATGAAACGGAGCTACGAGATGGAGGAAGAGCAAGGTTGTAGCAAGCTAGTAGTACCTGGACCTCGACCTGCGACTCTAAACTTGCCTCACCCCCTGACTCTAGAGGTAGGAGAAGGGCCGCATGTCTACTACAATGGAGGAACAATTACACGCCAACCGAAGCGCAGAAAGACAGAGAACCATTATGAGACTCCAGTAAATGAAGACCCACCGGACACGGTTGATGAACAACCTAAAGCTATTAACCGCCAGCGACAAAATTGGAGGTATGGAGGAGTTTTGGTGACTATCACACTTTGTTTCATGGTAATATTTTTGATATATTATTCGATGAGACAAAAATCTAGCATCGCTAGCACAGCCCCGATTAATCCCCTTGACCTAGTAGAAATACGACATGGCACCACTAAAATAACCAATCAGACGTGTTGGAAGGTGGAAGTGAAGCATGTTTGTGAAGAATGGAGAAGGAAGAAGGGAGCCTGCGGTGCCGGGGAGGAAAAACCCTGTGGGATAGGATGGAGAAGGGAGAGGATTGCAACCCTAAATTCCTATCTTCGCACCTTTAACAGCACATGTTATAATGAAACCCTAGAGGTCTTGAGAAGAAGTACTATATATCCTGCGAAATCAAAAAGCAAGTGTGCACATCCAGTGATTCTACGAGTTGATAACACAACAAGCGACTTTACAGTCAATATTACCTTGTTATGTCTGAAGAAGCAAGAACAAAGACTCATCAGAAAAAACTGGGTCCAGATCGGGAAGGAAGAACCTGCTTGGTACTTCAATGAATATTGTGCAAGACTGCCAGATGCAACAGGTGGATACTGGCTGAAGACAGACCATGACGCCCCTGACTTCACCTACCCGGCGGCCCCACGGAATGACACCTGTACCGAATTCCGCCCGGCAGGGGAACCATGTTGGAACTGTATAACCTTTCGGTGCGAGGAGCCAGGGACCAACGGGACCGCAGATTACTTGCCAGGTACTCCTACTCCATCGTCAGGTAGGTCACCTAAATTTCTTAAATTACGTAGGTTTGTAAAATTTAAAAAGCCTGCACCAATATCACAGAAGAAATTAGTAATAATGCGACGGCCAGGATGCAAGTTAATGTTAGAAAAGGCCCAGTCGTATAATAATAGCCATTGTGATTGGAATATGATGAAATATTGTTTTGAGCCCTATCATATGTTTTGTTATGCAGATGAGGGTAATATAATTACACCCTCCGATATAGGGCTTAGGCGTGATGTAAGGTTAATCCTGAGTCACTTTATTAGATTATATGCCGGAAATGCATTAGATCAAGAGAAAATAGAAGTGAAATATGAAGTATGGCTAAATGATTCCTTTCCATGGATATGGAAAAGAGATACATATATATTGAAATCAACCTTTAATAAAACTTTGGGAATAAATGTGTTAAAAGTAGTATGGGCACGGATGTGGGCTCAACGTATTCCTACACCGGATGATTTATATAATGTCCCAAAAGGGGATTTTGATAAAATTGACCAATGTGTAGCATTGAGAATGTATAACAGATTGCATAGGAAGGAGTGGATAAGTGGAATTTCACCACGATGCCCCTTGGTGGAGACAGGAACGCCACCTTTGACTCATTGGATATATAACTGTACAGGGTTGAACACAAACCTAACGATTAAAGGAGTGCTCCAAGCATGGAGAGAAGGACACACGAGAGATGAGAGTAAGACGTGGTGGGGGCTCAATAAAGATGAGATGGTTCAGGATGTGATACCTTGCTTAGGAGAGTCGGAGAATTATTGGATTAAATATCAATATATGGCGACGGTGTATTCTAAAGAGAACGATATTTGGCCTGACATTGAAAGACCAGCCTTATATGCTAATCCAAGACCATGGGAAATGTTGTGTAAGGGGGGAGAGTCCGTGGAAGATTTTAATGAATGCACAATTGTATTAGCACGTATACCCTGTTATAAAGTGTCCCGATTTCAGAATTTTTGTAATGTACGTTATCGCGATGAAAATTATGCCAACTATGAGGGGGCAGTATGGATCAAGGATAATAGTAATCAATGGATCCGGAGTCAAGCTGCAGGTAGAGAATATTGTACGCGATGGGACAAAGATCATGACTTATCCAAAATGGTAGGATTAAGAATGATCCCCGAGCCTCCTGACTCTATTATGCAGATCTTAGAAGGTCACGCATTTAGGAAGACCCTTTGTAAAGGGGATATAGTTATAGGGTTTGATTGGCTGGGATTTAATAAGATTTATGGCCCTGGCACATGCCACGAACCTGCTGAAAGATGGCTGCATTGTGGACACAGTGACGAATATGATCATAAGGGGGAACATGTATGTACTTGGTATGAGAGAATAGGATTGGCAATAAAAGGTGTAGTAAAAACTGTGGCCACTACAGCCGGGGAAGTTGTAGAAGATGTAGCAGGGACGGCGATTATTGGGATAAGTACAGGGCTGTATGGTTTATTATATGATGTAGGGCTATGGTTCCTGCTAGTGTCAGGAATTGTCCTGTCAGCAGTTATAGCTGTTGCAGTTATCAAAAGAGGGATTTTGGCATTATCCACCCACCGAAATTATAAAGAGAAAACCTCACCAAATAAGGTTAAAGCTCAGTTATTGGCCAACGAGCTGCAGAAAAAATGGGGGGGCCGACTAAGGGGAAATTATTGAGAAGTGGGGATGGGCTTCAGAAAAGGGCGGGATCGATCCAATCATAAATAAGACGCCCTAGCCCTGACTTCCTCACTTCTCACTGAAATCTTTTGGCGGAACAGTAACCAACAACTAGCCATGGCTTGTAATGCTTTGGGTAAAGGTATCATTGGAAGACCAGGCGCCCTTCATAACGTGAGTAATGAAGTGGAATATTGGATAAATTTTATAATATGGATTTTTTATTGTTGTGTCGGATATAGCGAACAACTAAGTAAATAGTGTGGGGAATAATTTTAATTCTCCTTTGGTTATGTCTGGTCGACCACTTGGTTTTAGTAATTTGGGTTTTTATCTATGTATTTTTTTTACTCTCCCGCCAAGAGGTTCCGCTACTCGGAAGAGCGACCACACCCTCGCTCTCCCGTAGTAGAGGTGTTCCGCATTGATGAAGTAGATGCGGATGGAAACTTAGACTAAGATTAGAATGTATATATTGGGAGCCGCAATATTTTAGGTTTCCCCCAGGTCTAAGAATTGTCGAATTTTGGATGTGTGTTTAACAGGATAACCAGGATCAGCCGCAGTGTGTCTTCTGTGGAAGTGATCTCCTCACGTCCGCTTGGGTGGTGGGGGACGCTTTCTATGGACACTGCTGCTATCCTTTGCCCGCAGTGGATGAGGGTAGAGAAATGTGGCTCATACCAGACGGGCTTTTTCTAAATTTCATCAGTGATTTTTTCATTGATATCCAGTGTGGTTCCTGGATATGGCCTGGCTTTGCTGACCTCGCGGGCTCAAGTAAGTTGGAAGGTTTGGTTCAAAGTCGCTTGAAAGAGATACGTTATTATTTTAACGTTGAGGGTGAATTCATTGGGAGAACTTTCCCTTTAATGCGTATGATATGGCGCCTGCCTGACGGTGCTCGGCGCTTGACATTCAACACCTTGGCTGGCTTCTGTGTAGCCGCCACTCCTTTGAGACAGGTTGGATCCAATCGGGATGAGTGGCCCTACGAGCCTGTAACGCCCTCCTCGCCCTTCCTGGACCGGGTTGACGAGCCTGGGGAACCCAGAGCCGCCCGACAGGATGTTCCAGTTGGTAAGGTTGTGCCACTGTTGAGATCACCCTCCCCCACGGTTACATCGACCACTGATGACCTGGAGGGTGTGCAAGGCGAGGATGGGGGTGGAACGGGGTCATCTCCCTCCCTGATGATAGGTGAACTGGGCCTGTGGTCTCCTCTTACTGATCCTCCGTCCGACTCCTTGCCTTCTGAATCCCCGGTGTCTCCGTTGCCGGAGGACACAAGGGGGTTGAATGCAGGTGACGGGTTGGAGCTGGGGGCTTTTGAGGTTGATCAGTTTGGACACCATTGATCTCTAGGAGGGGGTGTTGAATTGAGTGGATTGAGTGGGTCAGATGAAACGCCATATCATGTAAAATGAGATAGCAAATTAATGGGCTAGACTCAATTCTTAGTTAGAGACCAATAGGTGTCTATAGGACTGATAATTAAACTTTGGCCTCTGGGTGTAGTTCCTCAAAGTAACCACCAGATGCCGCCAAACCTGTACAACTAAGCCACCCACTCAGCATTGCCCGGACATTCCATATAAGATACAAATTAAATATAAATAAATGATATCCTGAATTAAATAATAATACACATCACAATCTATATTCGATAATTGTTAACCTGATTTTTGGAGCAATGTTTGTAGCACATTGAAAGCCAACTATGAAGTTTTGCTGTCTTTCTTTTTCTTTTCTTTCATTTATAAGCGATACTGTCTTTTATCGCTGATAATATTGCTGTAACTGCATTGAAAAGATTATCTGTATGTATTGTTTGATTTAACAAAGATATATACAAGATGTGCAACAGAGATTAGAATTAACCTGTTAAGTTCAAGCTGAGAGAATTTGGGATTTAACATGTCAGGTATATATATGTTATTCATGCTTGCTTAATTAATATATATATGATTTTATTTATTTTAACGTTCATCATTTGTCGAATAGAGCTGAAGACCTTGACATATTTTCATGTATGACTCATCATGCAACGCTGTGTATCCATGACACATTTGTAAGGAATGTATGACCTCATCATGACTCATCTTCATGGCCCGTCGGTGGAAGATTACTGAAAATGAGTTCCAGCAAGTGCGCTTTGATATGAGAAGGTGCGCGGAGAGACATTCACCGGAAGGAGTCAGTGGTGTGGCCCAAGAGTATAAAAGGCCGTCACCAACTCTGAGCTAGGCCCCCTTTTCACCCTGCGATGTGTCTGTACAGAGTGCATTCTCGAAGATGGAATATAACTGCCTGCCTGGACTTTGGATTTTTACGAAGGACTGGGATTAAGCCGTGGTTGGACCCTTTCTTCAATGATTGGTAATGTACAAATCTTTTAGCAATAATGATGTATAATAGGAAGATATGAATGACTAATCGCGTGTTAGGGTGGGGGCCATTTAATACACTCTCATATCTTTAAAATTATTTTCAGCCAAAAACATCTTATTGTCAATCAGGTCTTAAGCTTTTCCGAGGAATGATCAATCTTGTAAAGCTTATTGTAAAAGGTTATACTATTTTTAATCTCCTGTTTTATTTTATTTTATTTTATTTTATTTTATTTTATTTTGATTGATTTAAAGTTTTATCATTAAATGTGATTTTTGATTTATATTGGTTGTCTTATTATTGTTAATAAAATTATTTAAAAGACAAGGTTCGTATTAATCATTCTACTATCTTGTCTCATATTGTTTTGATTTTATTATATTTATTTTTGGACGTTTTAATAAGTCCCTTTCATTTGTTTATGATTTTATTTTTATAAGTTGGTCGTTTTATAAGACCTTCTCATTTGTTTATGATTTTATTTTATTTATTTGAGGTCGTTCTATAAGACCTTTTTATTTGCTTATGATTTTATTTTCATAAGTTGGTCGTTTTATAAGACCTTTTTATTTGTTTATGATTTTATTTTTATAATTTGGTCGTTCTATAAGACCTTTTCATTTGCTTATGATTTTATTTTTATAAGTTGGTCGTTTTATAAGACCTTAATGTTTGTTTATGATTTTATTTGGGACGTTTGATGAGCCCTCATTATTTTTTTGATTTTATTTTATTTATTCCGGACATTTTATGAGTCCACCTCATTATTTTTTCCCAAGACGGACAACAGTAACGGACGTTTGGAGGAAGGTAAGTGCATTTGAATAACCTCTAACCAATGCTTCCATCTGTATTAATATAAGTCAAATACTCCTGCTTGATATGTAACAAATCCGTATGATCCTAACAAGGATTATTAAATTACTAGGTCAATAACAAATGCAAACAACTCAGAGAAGTGGAGCTGCCAATGAAGTGAGGTGTACATGCTAGCATTCCTGGGCTCTGTGTGTGTGGTTACTCACTCAGGATTGATAGGTGTATGAAAACGGATTGGCCTCATGATAAGATGACAGTGAACAAACCTAGGTGAATCCACTTTGATATATCGGCTTATTTAATTCCCGTCTCCTCACGCTGACGCCTTAGAGCTGGTGAGGAAAAAGGGGAATTTCTAACCCTTTAATTGGAGAGTCGATCAGGACATATTTCCCGATTTAAGTCCTGCGGGTAAGCGGAAGTTGACAATACTTTGTCCTTCACTCCCAAAAACATATTTACCATTTTTTTTTTTTTGTTCTTTTTTTTTTTTTGTTCTTTTTTTTTTTTTTTTTAGAGCATTTGGTGCAGCTTCTGACATGAAGAGGTGGCTTAAAACAATGGTAGTGGTCAACTGCAGAGAATGGGTGAAGCAATGGTAGTAATTACACACAAAAAAAAGGCCAGCAGGTGGCAGCAGAGTATAAGAGACAACAAGCTCTTTTTGTCAGTGTTTTCACCAACATGCTAATTGCTGAAAAACGGAAACAGATAGATATACATTTACCTTTTTTTCTTGATGAAAGTAGAGGCTCTTTCTTTTTGGGTGGTTCCATGTTTTTATTGCAAAAGAACACAATATTCTGTGTGCCTTGCAAAATCAGTCAAAATCCAGTAAAACAGCCAGGAGAGAAGGGGGTTGTGACGCATTAGCAACAGGAAGACAAAACTACTTACTCTCCGGCCACAAGCTGAGTTGTTGTTTTTTTCCCCCCTTATTCCTCCAAGGAGAGTGCAGGCATGATAAATTCAGTATTTGCCATAAGTAAGGGCTATAGGGTATATGCCACAGAAGTCCCGCCGACTGTTTTTGGACATGAGCTTTGACTCCGGTTCGCGACGTGTGGGCTGCCTCCAAATACTTGTGCTTCAGACTTCGTGCCCCTCGGTTGCGCGTTCCCGTCGACGGGTGCGAGTGTGTAGTGTGTGGTTGGGGGGCGCATAAGTAGGGGATGCGAGTGTTGGAACGCGGCACACACATCGCAACCCGGAACTGGAATCAAAGCTCATGTGCAAAATCACAGAAATCCGAAGTCCCGCCTCTTCCGTGGCATATCCCCCATTATACTCCAGTTTTACGCGACCAAATGTGGAAAAAACAAGTCAAATTGACACAGTGCACTTAATAACAGGCAGAACTTTGGAAGGGAGTTTACTTTATACGGACATTGGCGGTAGAAACTAACAATTCGGACATTTATGTATTTGAATTGAATGGAAATGGAACTACGGCGACGGCGCGGGATCTTGGAGCATAACGTGAGTTATTTGGAAAACCTTTCTGTGCGTGTGCGGTACCGACGTTAGTATGCTGCACCAGTGGTCATTGTAGGCTTCGACACCTCAATATGTTTGAACGAGACAAGCGAATATGTCAGGCTTAGTAATGATGAGCACGAAGCGCTATTTAAGTGTATTTAAGTAATATTGTGATCAAATTGGATTTTTCATTATGTTGGACTATGAAGTGATTGTCAGGAAAACTACACTAAGTAAGTGATTCAAGTTTACATAGACTTAGACTTGACTTTATTGATCCCTTTGGATCAATGCGATTGTTAATCGTTTGGTATAGGCTAATTTTGTTGGTGTTTGTGTAATATGTGCTAAATGTAATATGTACTGAATTCAAGTCAGGTTCAACCTTAGTGGACTCAAAAAAAATATATAATAATAATAATAATAATAATTGTTTTCAGGGCGGGGCTATTATTCGATTAATCATTGGAATAATTATAGGCAAGTCGATATTTTAAAAAGTGGTTAGTGACAGAATTTTGTCTCTAATATTTGTTTATTACATCCATTTTTTGATTAAAAAAACAAACATAGGACATAAATAAAATAAACTGAGATGTTAGGCAGTGGTGTTTTTGTGTCAGTTTGTGACGCTACGTCAGTAACGTCACTGTGTGAGAATGAATGAACACCAACATCTACCCTTGCCGTTATGCTGCGTTCTCAACAAAAGCGGGGGAAGGCGTTTCGGCGGCGCATTTGCATTGTAGTCAATGGAGCTCGCGTACAACGGACCGAAAGTGCGCGGGGCGGCGTGGAGGACCCGTTTGGCGCGCTGGGACGCGGTGCGAAGCAGCAAAAATCTGCACATTCGTGATGAAAATCCGCACAATTGCATATCGCCAAAGTTAAAAAAATTGAACTTTTTTTGCTTTTCGCCTCATGGCAGTCAATCGGCTTCAAGTACGGGCTACATCACACAGCATCCTCTCGATTGTCACCCCGAGCGCAACAACACACCAGCCGGGACAGAATGCTAAGCAAAGAAGTAGTAGTCAAGTGCTGGTAAGTCTGTTTACTTGCTAATAAGGTAACAGCAGTAACAGGTAACAGGTAACAGGTAACAGCAATGTTTATCATCCATGTCAAAGCTATTTTTAGCCTAACGGCCAGGCGCCAGATTGCCACTAAAAAAGCGAAAGTGCTATCATGTACCTGAACAAAAAGGAGAAAATAGTGCCACGGCTGTTAAGTCCCAGGAAAGAAGTGGAAGTAGTTGGCGGTGCTCACTTTTGGTTGACTCGCTAAAGTGCTCCACTTCCTTGTTCACCGAGGGACACGCCTCCTCCGCTCCGGGGCGCACGAAAGCTCAAATGAGTGGCAATCATTCAAAAAAAAAAAAAAACTCTAGGCGGTGAAACGCTCGCGAAGGAAGCGTTCCAGTTCGCCTTTTTGGATTTGGTGAGAACCCAGCATTAGCGAGAGTACTACTTAATAAAACAGACCCCGTAATGTCATCAAAAAGAAGCTATCTCAGCGGTGCAGAAAAACAAAAGAAAATGAAAACAGAAGATGAAAAACAAACGAAGGCGAAAGGTAAGGGACTTGTTGGTAAGGCTACTTGTTGGTTATGGATAGCTGGAGGTGAAACTCCATTTTATTTTATTTTTAGCAAGTTTGTTTAATTGTTTTGCTAGCCAACTCGCTAGGCTCGGTCATTTATTTATAGATGTAAACGTTCTCTTGGCCAGCCCCTAGTTCAACTAGTATAATATGTAAATTATTGTAGAAAATGCTTAAAAGTGACAAATTTATAATTGGGTACAAGCACTGTACATCACAATTTTTAATATAAAAACAGATTAATTTTAATTAATATTCTGTAATACTGCAAGCGTTTTTTTTTTTTTAATGTATGAAGCATGGGATATTAATTTGTCCCTTATTACTGCTTGCATCGCAACTCATATTATTGTAGGATCTGTTTCTCCATTACACTTAGCTACGAATTTGTCAATGGCCCATTTTTGTTGATTTTTGCACATTTACAGGGGGCATACTTTTGCCAACTCCTACACGTTTCATCTAACTTGCTTCAAACTTGACCTGAACCATGTCAAGACCTGAGCCAACGACAGGGGAAAAAAAAATCTTGACTTTTCAAAATTCCAACGGTTGCATCAAATTTTGTGTTTCATATTTCCTTCGCAATGAAAAAAGGATATGCCAAATAGATATATTTCTAGAAACAGTTGATCTACCTTAATTTGGTAGAAAACTGAATGATGACCTGATGAACGAAATTTCTGAAGAAGAAATTTTAAAAGCTATCTCCAGATTAAAAGCTAACAAGATGCCGGGAACTGATGGGTTTCCGGGAGAGTGGTACAAGGTCTTTAAAACCCAGATAGTACCTGTCCTCTACAAATGCTTTAATTACACTCTAAAAGGGGGTGAACCCCCAAGATCGTGGAGGGAGGCAATAATATCCGTCATCCCCAAAGAGGGTAAAGATAGAAAAGACTGTGGTTCATACTGACCATATCAATTTTAAATGTAGATTACAAGATGTATGCGTCAATATTGGCCAAAAGGTTGGAAGGCATTGTGCCAGAACTGGTGGACGAAGACCAAACTGGCTTTTTACGTGACAGGCAGGCACATGACAATATCAGACGTGTTTTACATATTACTGATAAAATCGTTAAAGAGAAGTGGAAAGCCCTAGTAATTAGCTTGGACGCTGAGAAAGTGTTTGACTCGGTTCGATGGGAATATTTGTTTGCCGTATTAAAAAGATTTGGTTTTGAAGATAACTTTATAAGAACTATTAAAACCCTCTACACATCCCCAAACGCGAGGATTAAAGTGAACGGACACCTTTCACAGTCCATCGAATTAGAAAGAGGCTGCCGCCAGGGATGTCCCCTCAGCCCTGTACTATTCGCCCTGTTTATCGAGCCCCTAGCCCAGTTCATCAGGGACGATGTGACTATTAAGGGAGTGGAAATGGAAGGCTCAGACCAGAAGATCTGCCTATATGCAGATGATGTATTGCTCGTTGTCAATGAACCAGAGGTTAGTGTCCCTACACTAATGGGTTCCCTCAACAGATTTGGAACATACTCTGAATACAAATTGAACGTTAAAAAGACCCAAGTCTTGAATTATAATTTCACTCCCAAAGAGATTTTAAGAAAGTTTAAATTTGAATGGAAATCAACAAATATAAAATAACTTAGGGTTCGAATACCTAAAGATCTGTCAAAAATATATATTAACTATGACCCCATAACTAAAACTATTAGATCAGACATGGACAGGTGGTCGCAATTCCCCCTAGGTATGCATAATAAGATAGATATAATAAAAATGAATGTACTTCCTCGTCTCTTATACTTATTTCAATCTTTACCTGTTGAAATTAGCCTTAAGCAATTTAATGAATGGGATAAATTGATCTCGAGATTTTTGTGGGGAGGCAAAAAACCAAGGGTTCGATGTAAAACACTTCATCTGAATAAAAAACAAGGTGGCAGATCTCTCCCGTGCCTGCTGGACTATTACAAGGATGCACAATTAAGAGCCCTAGCATGCTATTGTAACCCAAGCTATGTAGCAAAATGGAAGGATCTTGAACTTTCACAGTTAAACGTACCACTCCAATCTGTAATTGGCAGTAAAACTCTGTACAAAACCCATCTCAACAGCTTAAACCAATGGACAAAAGTGATCCCCAAGATCTGGTTTAGGGAGTGTAGATCCCCAACACTTGAAAGACAGTCAAGACAACTTAAATGGATTTGTTCAGACCCATGTTTTAAACCAGCCGAGACCGATACGAGATTCAAAACCTGGAGTTATGCTGGTATTACCTCATTTTGTACAATCACATGAAAAGGAGAAATTGAAAGCTTTGAAAAAATCTCTTTAAAATATGGCCTAAGGAAAAATGATTTCTTTAGATACCTACAGGTCAGGACTTACTATAACAATAAAATAAAACCATTACAGAAGTCAGAGACTAACCTAGCAGATATATTTGTGTCCATGTATGGAGACAAAGGTGTAAAGAAATTGGTTTCAATATTTTACTCAACAATTCAACACACAAAGAATCTTTCAACCAACACAGTTAGATTAAAATGGGAAAAGGAGTCTGGACTTGAGATTACAGAGCAAGACTGGCTGAATATGTGCTCTGTTCAGGCAACATCCACTAGTTCAGGCCAGTGGAGAGACTTTTGCTGGCACAATTTAATAAGATTTTTTGTTACTCCAAAAATAAAGGGTCTGCAGGGTGCTTTAGAGGTGGTCTTTGTTGGAGGAAGTGTGGAGAACAGATGGCAGACCATTTCCATATATTCTGGGACTGTCCACAGATTCAGGCATATTGGGATGGGGTCAAACACACAATTAACAAAGTTTTGAAAAGAACCATTGACGTCTCTTTTCAAACAATATACTAAGGCAATATCGCAGCTGACCTTCCAAACCGGGACAAATATTTGCTAAAGATAATAATGGGTGCTACAAAAAAGGCAGTAACTAGGAGATGGCTGCAATCTGATCCTCCAACGCAGACCGACTGGTTAAGTATTATGAACACTATTGAAAGTATGGAGCGAATTACCTTTTCTTTAAACCAAAAAATGGAAAAATTTCTTCTGTTTTGGGAAAAATGGATCGTGTTTATAAACCAAAGAACTGACTCTTGAACCGTTGCTGTATAAAAAAAGACTGTAATTACTGTATTTTTTTGTAAGTTTTTTTTTTTGTACTGTGAAATTGAGGACCAAATGTATGTTTGTTGATTCTGTATTGTTATAATTGCAAAAGTTATAAAAATAAAATTCTAAAAAAAGAAAAAGGATATGCTTTAATAACTCCCCGGTACATGCTCCAAAAAATCCAAAACTTCACATGTATGTTTATAGTCAAGGCCTGAAGGTATCTCACTGACAAAATTCAGTTATAAATACAGTGCCACCTAGCCCTTGAGGAATTAAAAAAAAACACACAAAAAAACACATACGTTATTTTGTACAAAATTTCTAAACTCATTGTGTGATAACTAAGTAATTTTTTTATGAATATTCTTTTACTTTCCGCCACTCAAAATGTTCACAGGCATCAGACCTATCCAAACATATGTACTTTTTATTTTGGATTATTTATTTTTGATAGCCTCTATGGACAATAAAAGCAATATTGTGCAATGAGTACAACAAATGATGATTGGTATTTTACTTTTCCTAAAAATACCAATCGGGGCAACACATTGCCTAAAAATAAAAAAGGACGCTGATTTTTGCAGATCTTATCAATCACCAAAACCCATTGAGCTTTACAAACTCATCACACCTGGCAAAAGGCAAAAAAAAAATCCACGTGTAAAGGTTTATTGTGTCCCAACACTTCTCCTACACGTTACATCTAATTTACTTCAAACTAGACCTGGACCATGTCAGGACCTAAAAGTTTGAGAGAATGCTCATATTTGTCATTTAAGTAAGAGAGGCTCTGCTTTGACAAGATGACTTGACTTGACAAGCAAGTTAAACTTTTACTTGTTAAGATTGTGCACAGCATGACAAAAAAGTTAATGTTCCATGGACTTTTTTTTCTGAGATGATCTCGGAAAGTGCTGTTGACGTTTAGGCACCCCTGCAATCGCCACCCTTTTTTTCTGCTTCAAACTGACCCCTGCAGCCATCAGAGAAGGGAAACGTTTGGCGACCCCGATCTAAAAAAAAAAAAAGTTTGGCGACCCCTGATCTAAAAAAAAAAAATAAAAAATAAAAATAAAATAACACGGCACACCACTCATTTGACGAGGTAGAAAGCTGCACTGTGGAGTCCCACCTACATCAAATCGTGGTATTTTACCTTATTTAACCCTAACCTTAACCCTGCATCATAGCGCCACTGCCTGGTCGTTGTGATTGTGAACAACACCATCCTGAGCAACACGGCATAATTGCAATATGTAAGTGATAACAACAATTGAAACACCCACAGCTCTGAAAACGCCTATTGCAATACATTACATAAACACAGCAGCAGGGTTAACAACAAGGCGTCCATATGTCATGTGACCAGCAGTTGACCAATCACAGCGTAGTAGTTCTGAAACAAGTTGGCCAAACTCTCTCTCTATTGGGCCCTGGTTCAACAGCGCCCCCTGCTGTAAAGTTTACTCGCATTACGCGTGTGGATCTTGGAGTTTCGGCACGTAGAACTGCTCGGCAGAATATTAGTGCCAAAAGTCACATGACTGTTACCCGTAGTTGTAGTTGCTTTTTATGTACACAAAGGATTTTTTTTTTTTGCATGTGAAAGACATATTTTTGTACTTGATAGTTTTTTTGTTGTATTCTTGAGATATTTTTTTTTTGTAATTGAAGATACGCTTCTTTGTGTGTGTAGAACAAAATGCATTAGATTGTGAACGAAGTTTTGTGTGTGTAAATCACGTTTTGTGTGCGTAAAACGTTTTTTGTGCATAGATCATACATTTTGTGCGCATAGATCAAGTTTTGTGTGTTTACGGGGTACTCCATACACCTGGATTATATTAACATTTAAAGTTTATGGGACATGCAGGTGTTCCTGTGGTAACTGTTTAGCAATGGCAACAGTGAAGGAGAGCGTTTGCAGATCCAGTGCATCACCCATCACTGGGCGTCCTGCAGACCGTTTACCGATTCCTTCTTGTGTAGTGTCAGTAATAAGTAGTGTTGTTCCGATACCGATACTGGTTTGTATTGGCAGAGTCCCCTATATTGCATTAAAACAGTGGTATCGGTATCGGTGAGTACTAACAAGTAACACGCCGATACCATTATTTCCAATGGTAATATAGGACTTTGGATGCAGAATAATGTGCCTTGCTCATGCACGATGTTCACTGATATGTGACATGTTCACTGCATGCTAATGTACGATATCCTGTTGGCCCTTGAATTCTCTGAACCAATGGCAGGACAGCTGTTCCATGTTGAGAAATAAAAACCTTAGGTATCGGCATGGTATCGGCATCGGCCGATACTGCAAAGCTGGGTATCGGAATCTGTATCGGGGGCCAAAAAATGGTATCGGAACAACTCTAGTAATAAGTAGGGATGGGCGAGTACCGATACCAGGTATCGGTATCGGGTCGATACCAGCCTTTTTTCAAGTGCTCGAGTACTCGTGACGCAGACGAGTACAAGCGACCGATGGCAGAGGAGGAAGACGTTAAGTGCCTTGCCTGTAACTGGCGCTATCTTTCAGCAGTTTTTCACCAAAACTTCACTGGTTTGGAAATACTTCAAAATTGTGAATCTTAAACTAAAAGAGCATTTTTGTGTTTTATTTTGAGCGTTAAGACTATTGAAGAGTGACTGTGCTGTTTTTTTTGGTCAAAATTAAAGGAAATATAGTTGTTTAAAAATATCTTTTAGTGATTTTTTTTTTGTCAAAATGTACTGCTGGTATCGGCAGTTCGGTATTGGTGAGTACTGAAGGTCTGAGTATCGTATTGGTCTGAAAAAAAGTGGTATCGAACATCCCAAGTAATAAGGAGAACATTTCCATCGAATGACTACAAAGGATACCACAAAATATTATAAAAATACATAAATACAATTATACAAAAGATATACATGCCTTTTTCTTTTCATCCAAAGTATAAATGAACAAATAGAGAACAATCAATTATGCCTCTAAATTTACAATTTTATTTTACAAATGTGTAAAAATTGCTTCTTGCGAATCATCACTCAAATTATTCAGTGATCGAGCTCCCACATAAAATATGTATATATATAAATATATATATATATATATATATATATGTACACACACACATATATATATATATATATATATATATACACATACATATATCGAAAGTCAGGAGCTCAGTGCGCTTCCTACAATTGGTCACAAAAGGTTGAAGAATGTAATATCCGATTATGAAATTGTCATGTCTAAAATTCAGCTACTACTCCACTAAAAAAAGTTTACGGTAAGTAAAGTGCGAATTGTGTGACCGCCCAGCCTCTGCCTTGTCTGGCTTCTGAGAGTCTGCACACAGTGGTCGGCGTTCTGCCACTTCCTGATCCAGCACCAGCTCTTCAAGTAGTGTGTCCTCCTCCAGATTGGCCCCCTGACAGATGATCTCCACAATCTTCTTAAAATCCTCCATGTATTCTGTAATAATATACCCGTTGAATCTTGTAATCGTGTTATGCATGTATGTAAAATAATTAGAATTATTTTTTTCCACAATGTTGTGATTAGATTGTTGAATTCTAATTGTGGATGTAGATATTTCAAATGAAAAATACATACGAAATGTTGGCTGCCCCAGGACTTTGCGCACAATAAATGCTCATTTCATGTACTTGAGATAGCACACAGTGTATTTAGTGTCCCCATCCTTTGTGACATCCTGGATCCGGTGTGCATTTTCTGCATGGAGGGGTCTGAGTTTCCACCAAAGAGCTCTGCCTGGACCAAACTGTCTGCACTCCGGAAAATGTGGTTCCACAAACATACGTACCATTCAAAGTATGTTGCTTGAGATGATGGTAATTTTGATAACATAGAATCAAATCAATTATTACAGTAACTATCCTTACCCTTTTGATGTCCTTTGGCTCAAATTGAGACTACTACGGTTCTTGTTGAGGGCAAGGCTTGACATGAAGCTTCTTTTTGCTTTAAAAAAGAAAAAAAAAACTTTTAAATAAGAAACTATGTTGAAATCCAGTAATATTTACACCTATACAGCCATTTTATTCTCTGAAAAACGCACAATACATTTGTAAATTACATGTACATGACAAATTTGAAAAGTAGGTGGGGTGAGCAATTTGTTTTTACATAAATTGGTGTGTTGTCAATCATGTAAATTGTACAGTACATTTACTCACATTTTGGTTGCAAACACCGAGTACATCACCTAAATCATCGTCCAAACATGTCGCCTGTGTAGCAGTTTCCTTCGACTCATACTCACTCCATAAGCATCTCATCCACCATCTGAAACAAAGTTTGAACTGTTGTTAACTTGGGCATGATGATGCCTTCAACACAGATACACAGCACAATACATAATAAAAATTAAAATAGACAACAAATGGAAAGTTAGCAGTTCCTCATTAGAAATTGGTACCTTTTCATTGACTGTATAATAATTGGCAGTGGTTATTTTTGCCATGAGCTGCTAAAATAAGTGCTGGTAACTTTCTAGATTGTAGTTCTTACCCGTTTTCTTTCTCTTTTCATAATGGCTGCTGACTGACGTTTTGCCACTGGTGCTGTTACCGTCGGTGTTGTACCTTTCTGATTGCTCCTTGGAAACATTGTCGGGACAGCTGTTGGCAAAAGCACTCTTTTGTGTTGCACATTTTAGCCAAGTGACAGCTTAAGGGCCAGGAGCGTGTCAAACGAGTCTTCCTCGAAATGTGCGCTGCACAACACTGACGGAGTCAGGTGTCCATTTATCTCTCGTCGGTTATGCTTGCTTTGTCCATTTTTCGTGAAGAACCGCGTCTTTGGGGAACCGAAGAAGGCTCACGCTATCCTCCCGTCGATTAGAGCAAAATCCAGCTACGCAACGACACGGTATTGTGAAAATTCAGGAGGCGATACGACACAAACCAACCGCTAGATTGCAGGGAAACTGTCTCTCTCGCTGCCGTCAGCTAACGTCATATCCGATTCAGAAGCAAAATTTTGCGCGGGTAATTTAAAAATAATTAAATAGTATTTTAACATGTTTTAACTCGATGAGCCGCTCATTTTGTCGTGTATAATATATTGTTCAAAACAACATTTAAAAAAAGATGTCCTGAGCTGTACCATACACTTTAACAATTTGTTTATAAATCTAAGATCTTCTATGTCACCGACCTCTAAATGATTGCAGTCGGGCCTGAATTGTTGCAGGAGCTTGCTTGCTTGAACTGTAGCTTTCTCAATGTTTTTTCTGACAGCTGGTATGTTGTCAAATCCCTCTGTAGAATAAGCATAAAGAACAAAAAATGAGAGAAATGTGAGAGGTAAAAATCAAACAAAATGCAATATAAAAAAAAATAGAACTGTGAATGGAATAAGTTTCAAATTGTTACGGCAGTTCATTCGTAATTGCATTAGAAAAAGATGTTATGGGACTTCCGGTGACGCCATGTTCCAAGCAGCTGCTTGAAGATCGCGCTCCGTCCATACTCGATATATTTCCTAACTAAAACCACAGTACTCGACGATTTTTTTTTCCCCTTTCTCTTTTTTTTCGAGATGGCAACATCCCTAAGAGGCAAAGGATCGCAAAAACAGGATCAAAATAAAGATAAAGGCGACAACTTGAGACAGCTAACGTTGAAACAGGCCTCGGGCGGTCCCGCAGCTACAGAAGATAGCATGCATAACTCCGAGTCTAAAATACTAGCTGAGCGTGAGAAGTTGAGGAAGGACAACCAAGAGGGCCATATGCAAACTCAACTCTCCCTGACAAGGCTGGAAACATCTTTTAAGGGACTGAGAGAAGATGTGACAAAATTGGAGAACAGAGTCGCGGAGGCGGAGGGCCGCATTGGTGCTAACGAGGACACCGCTAAACGACATGAGCAGGCCCTCCGCCATTTGCTACACAGAGAGATGGAATTGACGGCGCGTTGCGAGGATATGCAGAATAGACTGCGGCGAAACAACATGAGGATCTATCGCGTGCCAGAAGGGAGGGAGGGAAGAGATGTTAAGCTCTTCGTACAGGAGTTGCTTAAATCCGCAATTCAACTTTCCCCGGAGCTCGACATAGCCATTGAGAGGGCACACAGAGCTCTCTCCGGCAAGCCCAAAGATCCCAAAGCCTCCCCGCGCTCTCTGATTGTTAGATTCTTGGATTACTCTGTCAAGGAAACCATACTACGGAAAGCATGGGAGCAGAGGTCAGTAATGTACAACGGAATTCAGATTTACTTGGATCACGATTTTTCACCCGAGTTACAGAAGAGGAGAATGCTCGCGCGTGACGTCGTAAAGCAACTAAAAGTCAAGAATATCAGGGCGAAATGTGTTTTCCCTGCACAGTTGAAAATGTTCCTTGATGATGGTGAAAAAACCTACCCGACGTTATTGGATGCGCTCCCGGTGCTTAAGGAGAAGGGCGTACAGGTGCGAGTGGATGAGAGGGAGCGGATGGAAAATGAGCTGTTCCGGGAAGGTTGGAGAACCGCAGGAGCAAGACAGACATCGAGGAGAGGCCGCACAACTTTTTCCTACGCAGGGATTAAATCATTCTTCGACACAAAGGAGTAATTTCCCCCTCTCCTTTACATCTTTTTGCCCCCCCCCTTTTTTTCCCTTCTCCCCCCCCTTTTTTTCTCTCTCTCTCTATCCTTTTTCTTCTCCAACACTAACAAACCAAACCACCCCCCCCCCCCCCCTCGTCGCGTTTATTTGGAAATTTATGACAATCTAAGTTAGGATGAAAGATATACTGTTTAACATTTCATATTGTTGTTACGTATAATGTTAAGGGCTTAGGTAATCCTATCAAGAGAAAAAAGGTACTAAACCAACTAAAAAGGCTTAACTGTGCAATTGCAATGCTCCAGGAAACACACCTCTCTGATAAAGAGCATGAGAAGTTGAGGAGGGAATGGGTAGATCAACAATATTGCTCCTCATACCAACAGGGAAAGAAAAGGGGAGTTGCAATTCTCTTCAGCAAGGCTATTTATTTCTGTCATGAAAGGAGCTTCAGTGACAAAGAAGGAGATACTTGATGGTAATCGGCAGAATAGGGGGCATTATAATTACTTTGCTTAATTTATACGCCCCTAATCAGGATAACCCAGATTTCTTTAAGAAGATTGCATTATTGATAGCTGATAAAGCGAAGGGAATTGTTTTAATAGGGGGAGATTTCAATTGTGTTTTGAGAGCATATATTGATAAACTCCCTGCTGACCTGGGTCAAAAATCCAAAAAATCGAAGGCTCTAGCAACAATGATGGAGGAATTAGGCTTGGTGGATGTTTGGCGCCGCTTACATCCAAAAGACAAGGATTTTACTTTTTTTTCACATGTACACTGTACCCATTCGCGGTTAGACATGTTCTTGATTTCAGCAGTGGACTCCTTTAGAGCTATTCAATGTAATATTGACGCAATTACTATATCAGACCACGCCCCAGTGAGTCTGAACCTAAAGTTGAACCCAAAAAGGAATTTTAAATATTGGCGCGCCAATGTATCTATTCTAAATAAAAACGAAATTAAACAAGAATTGCAAAGAGGCCTAATGGAGTATATTCAAGTAAACAATAATGATGAGGTATCCCCGACAATATTATGGGAGGCAACAAAGTGTGTTTTGAGAGGTAACATTATTGCAATCTGCTCTAGATTAAAGAGAGAAAGACTTGCTGAAATAACGCAGTTATTAGACGAAATCCGTAAATTAGAGCGAGATTATCAGATAATGCAAAAAGATGACACACTTACCATGTTAAAGGAGAATAGACAGAAATTAAATGACCTATTAACCTATAAAGCTGAAGGCAGCTTCGATTTTTGAACCAAAAATATTACGAATTTAGCAACAGGGCCAGTCGGCTCTTGGCATTTCAGCTGCGTAAAGCACAATCGAGCAGAACAGTACATAAGATCAGATGCCCAAATTCTGGCGATATGATGCTTCAGCCCGACGACATTGCAAATGCATTTGCTGCTTATTACCAGGATTTGTATAAGGCGGAAAGTTACCCAGATAAGAAAGAAAAAAAAAGGAATTTCTTTAATTCGATTGAAATTGATAAACTGACTGAGGAGGAGGCGGAGCAGATAACAGGCCCGATTACACAAGAGGAGATCAAAAAAAAGTATTTTGAAACTTAAAAGTAACAAAACCCCTGGAGTGGATGGCATCCCAGGAGAAATATATAAAGCTTTTGAAAAGGAATTGACGCCACTTTTACATAAGGTGTATAATTATGTACTATCAGCAGGTGAAACTCCTCAGTCATGGTCTGAAGCGATTATTTGTGTTATTCATAAAGAAGGAAAGGATCCAACCCTTTGTACATCTTATCGCCCTATCAGTCTCCTATGTGTCGATATGAAAATACTTACCTCCATCATTGCTGATAGAATTCAGTGTCATATCCAGAAATTGGTAAAAGCTGATCAAACAGGTTTTATAACAGGCAGACATGGAGCAGATAATGTTAGAAGGGCCCTAAATCTTCAATTAGTAGCACAGGAAAGGAATACCCCATCATTGTTTTTAAGTCTGGATGATGAGAAGGCGTTCGATCGGGTTGATTGGGACTTTCTGCTACAGACATTACAATATATGGGTTTCAATGATACGTTTATTACATGGGTCCAAATGTTTTATAAAAATCCCAGGTCACGCGTGAGGGTTAACGGACACTGCTCTGATTTTTTTCCACTGGGACGTGGGACTAGACAGGGTGAAGTCCTCTCGCCATTATTTGCTCTTAGCATCGAGCCCCTTGTTGCTGAGTTAATCCGATCAAATCCACTCATACAGGGAATAAGAGATAAAAAAGATGCCTGTCATAAATTGTGCCTTTTTGCTGATGATATTTTGCTATTTTTGGAGAACCCCCTCACTTCCGTGCCAGCCTTGCTTAATAGTCTCGATCAGTACAGTATGGTATCAGGTTATAAAATTAACACAAATAAATCAGAAGCATTGATGCTTGTGGGTAACTGGCCACCACAATTAGACAGCCTTGTTTCTTTTAGGCAATCAAAACAGGGATTTAAATATCTGGGTGTAAATCTTACTCCCAAGACAACACAGTTGTTTTCATCGAATTATGACAAACTTTTCAAGGAAATTAAAAATGACTTGAGTAAATGGGATATACTTCCACTGTCCCTTCTGGGTAGGATTGAATGCATCAGAATGAATGTTCTTCCAAGGTTACTCTTTTTGTTTCAAAACCTCCCGATTTTTATACCCCAGTCTGCATTTAGATTATTAGACAAATTAATATCAAGATTTATCTGGCAGAACAGGAGACCAAGAATCCGTCTTAAAATCTTGATGCTGGGTAAAGAGTACGGTGGGCTGGGACTTCCCAACATCAAACTGTATTATTGGGCTGCCCAAATAAAAGCAATGGCGGCCTGGATCATACGGAATCCGGAGTCACACTGGGTTTCATTGGAGGAGCATTCATTACCAGGTATTTCCCTTTCAACTCTTCCCTTTCTCAATCTGCAGTGCCAGAAACGAATTGAAATCAAGAATGTATGGGTTAAACATACATTGAATGTCTGGAAACAGGTACAGAAACAAATAAAGGGGGTGGTTGCTCTTTCGCGGGCCATGCCCATAAGGGGGAATATTGAGTTTTTACCATCAATAATGGACAGTGGCTTTGATGGATGGGCTGAAAATAACCTCAGAACTTTGAGTCAATTATTTGAGGGAAACATGATTAAAAGCTTTGCACAATTATGTAGCAAATTCAATCTAATATCAAGGGATCATTATCGGTATCTACAAATTAGGAATTATTTAATGACACATCAGGATTGGGTATATATTAGAAGGGAACCAACTCATATAGAAAAGCATTTCAGTCAATTGATAGAGAATGGAAGTGTAATGAAAAAACAAGTGTCTTTCATGTATAAGAAATTACTAATGGATATATCAGATAACACTCAACACATAAAACAACAGTGGGAACTCGAATTGAATGTGACCTTGGATGATGATACTTGGGAAGATGTCTGTTCTGGTTGTCATAAGGGTGTAGGGAGTCAAATGTGGAAGGAATTTGACTGGAAAGCTAAAATAAGATTCTTTAGAACTCCATTAAAGTGCTCCGTGTATAAGCGTGGGGTTAGTGACAAATGTTGGAGGAATTGTGGTCTTGTGGGGGATCAGACTCACATTTTTTGGGACTGTCCCATCATACAAGGTTTCTGGACTGGAGTAAGGGAAAAATTGGAAAATATTCTTAAAGTGACACTCCCCCTGGACCCTTTGATTTATTTGTTGGATATATTCTTGGATAATTTGTCTCATGACCAGAAGTATTTGCTTCATCTCCTCCTAATGACTGCAAGAAAGATGATAACCATCAACTGGCTGAAACCTGAACCACCCACAGTTGCACAATGGTTAAAAAAAATCAAACAGTTGTACTCTATGGAACAATTGACAGCACAACTTCAGGTGAGGGTTCCTATTTTTGAAAGAAGATGGGGACCAATCCTGGACACTGTTAGATAGGGTATTGATACCCTGGGTATGTGGAGGAAATTTTTGTTGTTGTTTTTCATATTATTTGTATTTCCATGATACCAATTGTATGTAAAGGCCCCATCTCAGGACAATTATTGTTATTGTTGTTATTGTCGGTTTTGACAATAAAAGTAAAAAAAAAAAGAAAAAGATGTTATGATGAGAAATTATGCAACTAATGATGAATTAATAATTTGCAGTTTTTGAAGAATAATTGGATACTATTTAGGGATGGGCGAGTATCGATACCAGGTATCAGTATCGGTGCCAATACCAGTATCGACCGCCCTCATGTAGCCGTTTTACAATCAGGAAATAGAAATGAGAAATTAGAGGAACACAAATTTGTCAGTAATTTATTTATTTATTTATTTTTTTAGTAAAAATACTTTATTGGAATACATTGCTCTTCCTTTAAAAGTATTTGTCATTGTTGGGCGGAATTTTATGTAGTAGTGGCATTGATATTTGGTATTGGTGACTACTCACAATTGAGTATCATACCAGTCTGAAAAAAGTGGTATTGAACATCCTTACTATTAACTAATGATTAAAGAGGTACTCAACCCCAAATTAACTTTTTTTTTTGCTTATATAACGGTGTAATCAGATTCAGAATCAAATTTATTTAGTATATAGCAAAAGAATTAGGCTACTAGCACTGCCAAGCAGGGGCCAAATGAGCTTTTCCCTCCAAAGCCCACAGCAGGGTCTTTTGGCCCTGCACATTTGCATTAATAAAATCGTTAACGTAGTAGCATCCACCTATCATATGTAAATGCAGCCACTCCACAGCCATTATGCTGGAATATGCCCCAGTGTCCCACACACCAGTGTTCAACTGATGCTTATAGAAGTCTAGTCATATTCTAGTTTGTGTCAGTTTAACACTAACTACTATTTTCAGAAGAGTAAACTTTGTTGTCAATGTAAAGTATCATTGAGAATTTGGGCGGCGGGGGGGCGGGGAGGGGCACACTTTATTGTTGTGTTCTGTCTTACAATTTTACTTTTGAAAAAACAAGATATTTCTCACAGTTTATTTGTGGGTCCTATGTATGCAAACAATATTTGTTAGAACATACTACGTATGTGCTGATTGTAGAAAGTATAACATTGAACCCGTATCAAATGTAAAACTCTAGTGAGAGGCTAACACAGTTAGTAATTTCTTCCTGTGATTTATTGATGACGCACAGGATTCAAACGAGTTATCAGCTTTGAAACAAACACAATTGCACTCTATACTGAAAATACCATAAAACACCACATAATGCTATGCCCTCTATATTGCACAGTCTTGGCACTTCCAAGCCTTCTCTCTGCACCTGCCACAAGTGTACTTGCCAAGGAGCGTAGTCTTCCGTCAGAGGAGTTGTTTGGTGAGTGCCAGAGATGTGAAGAAATTATCCGTCGTTACAGTTCTCTCTTTGTCCAGAAATAGCTCCATAAGCTCCATCACCACATCTTCTACCACTCTGACCCTTTTGGGGCAGCTTGGGGTCTTTCCCAAGATAGGGGATCATGTTGCCAACATATTTTGTCTTCAGGTCACATGCCACACAGAACCTATCCCAAACTTATCTGATTTTGATGGAATATACTGGATGAAAGTGCAGCGATACTTTGTTGGGAACAGCTGTCATCTATGGCGATGTGCCAGTCTGGATTGTACGACAAAATGCAGTTTGTCACAAAGGACCTCCAAACATCAGAGATTAGGGCAAACCTGTCAGTCTCAGATCGTTCAGCATGCGTGCCCTTATCAGCAAAGCGTAGGTGTCTCATGATATTCTGGAAGCAGTTCCGGGCCATATTCTTCATGATATCAGGTCTTCCCCGTTTTTTTTTTTTAGACCAACAATCTTGCAGCAATGGAAGCCTGGCTACTCTCCACAAGAAGATGATGGCAATGAATGCCATAAGCTCAGGGACAGACAAAGACCATTTCTCCTAGGTGACCTGTCCATGCTGAACGGTCCTCACTGTCAAATTCAGCGCTTGAATGCTTACAGGTGAACAGGTTCATTGGAAACAGATGAGTGTCATGATTAGGTATAAAAGGGGCATCCTCAAAAGGCTCAATTATGTTATTTGATATAGATTCAGTCCTACATTTTCTACAAGCTACACATACATACATACCGGTACATATTATGCTATAGCAAATATTGTTTGAATACACAGGACACACATAAATAATAAGGAATGTGTTATTTTCAACAAACAAGTTATCAGGAATTAATGACAAACATATAATTTTATTGTTGGGAATATTTGGTATTTCTTGCAATTTTATTGCAAGAATACAATTGGTACATTGTGGTCACACAGCCAAATTCTCACCTTTGCTTGTTCTCAACCAGAACAAAGGGACATCTGGGTCCATTTGGGCAGCCTAATTAGCACCCTTGCTCAGGTACATTCCAGCATAATGTCTGTGTAAACATTTACATACGCATTTACGTGTCAACAGTGTATGACCGTTAAGAAAACAATATGTTAATTCAAAGTGAAGAGCCAAATGGCCCCGGTCCAGCATTTGAAAGGGCAGGAAAAAATTTAGGTATTGCAATAGGAAGAGAAATGGAGTAGGAGTTATCGTGAAGGAGGAGTTTGTTAAGAACGTCCTGGAGGTAAAAAGAATGTCCGATAGGGTGAATAGCCTGACGCTAGGAATCGAAGTGTGATGATCAACGTTGTTAATGGGTAGGTATGCACCACAGGTAGGATGTGAGCTGGAGGAGAAGGAGAACTTTTGGTTGGAACTTGTTAAATTGATGAAGAGCATCCCGAGATGTGAGAGAGTTGTCATTGGTGCAGACTTCAATGGACATGTGGGTGCAGGAAAAAACGGAGATGAGGAGGTGATGGGCAGGTTTGGTATCCAGGAGAGGAAAGCAGAAGGACAGATGGTGGTTGATTTTACAAAAAGGATGGAAATGGCTGTCGTGAATACTTTCTTCAAGTCAAGGGGTCAAGTTTGGGATTTTTTAAGCATGTACCGGGGAGTTATTAAGCATATCCTTTATTCACGATACTGCTTTTAATGTCCATAGAGGCTATCAAAAATAAATAAAACTAAACAAAAAATACGTATGTTTGGATAGGTCTGATGCGAGTAAACGTTTTGAGTGGTGAAAAGTAAAAGAATATTCATAAATGACTTAGTTATCACACTGAGAATGAGTTTACAATTTTTGTAAAAATCCCGTAAGTGGGGTATTTTTTTTTCTGTCTCAAGAACTCGGTGGCGCTGCATATATAACTGAATGTTGTGATAAAGATACCTTCAAGCCTTGACGATAAACATACATGTCAAGTTTGGGATTTTTTGCAGCATGTACCGGGTGAGTTATCAAGCATATACTTTTTCATTGCGAAACGTGTTTACAATTTTTGTAAAAATACCGTAAGTGGTGTATTTTTTTTTTCACGCCTCAAGGGCTCGGTGGCGCTGCATATATAACTGAATGTTATCATAGAGATAGCTTCAGGTCTTGACTATGAACATACATGTCAAGTTTGGGATTTTTTTGGCGCATGTACCGGGGAGTTATTAAGCATATCTTTTTTTCAGTGCGAAACACAAATTTTGATGCCCCGCCCTCATCATATAGTATTTCGAAAAGTCAAGATTTTTCCCCCTGTCGTTGGCTCAGTTCTTGACATGGTCCAGGTCAAGTCTTTACTCAGTCGGATGAAACGTAGGAGAAGTGGGCAAAAGTATGCCCCCTGCAAATGTGCAAAAATCGTCAAAAACGGGACATTCAAAAATTCATAGCTCACTTCCTGTTCATTTTAGCATATAGGTCCAAGAGACTTTTTTGTAGGTCTTGGGCTCCCTCATACACCGAAGAATTTCCAAAGATCTTGCTTAAACGTACAACCAGGGCTGCTTCGTTAAAAATTTCTAGGGGGCGCTATTGAGTCATTTTTGTAAAAATAGCACAGTCAACAATAAAATATTGCTCATTTTACCAGGCCAGATGTGTGTGCCAAGTTTCATGAGTTTCTGTGCATGTTTAGACCCTCAAAACTGGCGTTGTTTTCTTGGCGAACAGCGCTTAGCCACGCCCAGAGCAATTCGCGAAAACTCACAAACTTCGTGTTGTGACATCATGAAGGCCGAAACCCTCATCTGAGCAAATATGAGGTAGGTCCAGTTAACGTATTTGAGGAAAAACGTAGAAGAAAATTCGTAAGAAAAAAAATTGTCACTCGGTGGCGCTATCAGTAAGATGAAATACAAGTTCGTAGATGTCTTTAGGGCTGGACTCTCATCAAATGTGTGCAATTTTGAGAAGATAGGATCATCTCGGTCAAGTTAATATAGCTTTTATTGTCACGAAAAATCTTCAGACTTTGCGTCACCGTAGCGGCCACGCCCTTTGGCCAAAAGTTACAATATTCGGTGTGGGGCATGATCAACATCTTAAGGCTTTTCTGACCAATTTTCAACTGGATCCCTTCAACGAGCTCAGCACAGTAGCTAAAAACGTAAAGTATGACATTTATTGTGACCACTAGGTGGCGCTAAATGTATAACTGAATTTCATTGTATAGATGTTTTCAGGCCGTGACTATTACATTGCCTGAGAAGTTTGAGATTTTTTGGAGCTTTTTTTTGCTTTTATTGTCCTTAGAGGCGATCAAAAAAATATGAAACTAAATAAAAAAAGTCCATATGTTTGGATCGGTCTGATGCCAGTGAACATATTGAGTGGTGGGAAGTAAAAGAATATTCATAAATGACTTAGTTATCACACTTACAAAATAAAAAATACCGTAAGTGAGGCATTTTTATTTTTTATTTTTTTTGCCTCAAGGACTAAGTGGCGCTGTATTTATAACTGAATTTTGTCATAGAGATACCTTCAGGCCTTGACTATAAATATACATTTCAAGCATGGGATTTTTTGGAGCATGTACCTGGGAGTTATTAAGCATATCCTTCATTCACGATATTGCTTTTAATGTCAATAGAGGCTATCAAAAATCAACAAAACTAAATAACAAAAATGTTTATGTTTGGTTAGGTCTGATGCCACTGAACATTTTGAGTGGTAGAGAGTAAAAGAATATTCATAAATGACTTAGTTATAACACTTAGAATGAGTTTACATTTTTTGAAAAAATACCGTAAGTGGGGTATTTTTTTTTTCATGCCTTCAGGGCTCGGTGGCGCTGCATATATAACTGAATGTTGTCATAGAGATAGCTTCAGGCCTTGACTATAAACATACATGTCAAGTTTGGGATTTTTTGGAGCATGTACAAGGGAGTTATTAAGCATATCCTTTTTCATTTCGAAACACCCCCTGACTATTAAGTTGCATGAGAAGTTTTTTTGGAGCTTGTACATGGGAGTTATTAAGCATTTTGTCTTTCAGGATAAATGAAATTTTCAAGGCAATTTTTGATGCCCCGCCCCCGTCATATTGTACTTCGAAAAGTCAAGATTTTTTGCCCAGTTGTTGTCTCAGGTCTTGAGATGATACATGGCAAGTTTGAAGTCAATTGGATGAAAAATGTTTGCAAAGGGGGAAAAAGCATGACCACAGTGAATGTGCCAAAATGGGCCAAAATTGGACATTCAAAAATTCATAGCTCACTTCCCGTACATTTTAGGAAATGGCTTCCACTGAATTTTTTGTGCGGCTCGGGGTGCTACACGTGCCTGCCAATTTTCTTAGCTCTCGGTCAAACGGGCCGTGATTGGTTTTTATTTTTCTACGCTAGGTGGCGCTATAGAGTTGCGTTGTTATGACAACTTCATAATATCAAATTTTTCGCCGGACCCGAAGAGATTGCAGAGTTTGGTGAGTTTTCGTAAATGTTTAGGCCCTCAAAAATGCGATCGTTTATGGAGAAGAAGAAGAAGAAGAAGAATTCTTACAAAAACAAGAGGGACCTCGCAGCGGTCGCTGCTCGGGCCCTAATAATAATAGAAATAACTAGAGCTGCAAGCAGCAATAAAGGGCCCTCCCAGCCCGGGCCACGTTGGGATACTTGCACGTTGGGGTACTGGCACATTGGGAGCAGAGTTTCTTTGAAAATATAATGAACCTTTATAATGAACCTTTATATGTGGATTTTTTTTGCCAGGTGTGATGAGTGTGTCAAGCTCAATGGGTTTTGGTGATTGTTAAGATCTGCCAAAATCAGCGTCTTTTTTTATTTTAGGCAATGAGTTGCCCTGATTTGGTATTTTTTGCAAAAATACATAGACACATCATCTCTCGTACTCATTGCACAATGTTGCTTTTATTGTCCATAGAGGCGATAAAAAAAAATGAAACTAAATAAAAAAGTACATATGTTTGGATCGGGCTGATGCCAATGAACATTTTGAGTGGTGGAAAGTAAAAGAATATTAAAAAAAATGACTTAGTTATCACATTTACAATGAGTTTACAATTTTTATAAAAAGACCGTAAGTGAGGCATTTTTTTTTATGACTCAAGGACTAGGTGGCGCTGTATTTATAACTGAATTTTGTCATAGAGATATCTTCAGGCCTTGACTATAAATATACATTTCAAGTATAAGATTTTTTTGAGCATGTACCTGGGAGTTATTAAGCATATCCTTCATTTACGATATTGCTTTTAATGTCCATAGAGGCTATCAAAAATCAATAAAACTAAATAACAAAAATATGTATGTTTGGTTAGGTCTGATGCCAGTGAACATTTTGAGTAGTGGAAAGTAAAAGAATATTCATAAATGATTTAGTTATAACACTTACAATGAGTTTACATTTTTTGCAAAAATACCGTAAGTGGGGTATTTATTTTTCATGCCTCAAGGGCTAGGTGGCGCTGCATATATAACTGAATGTTGTCATAGAGATAGCTTCAGGCCTTGACGATAAACATACATGTCAAGTTTGGGATTTTTTGGAGCATGTACCGGGGAGTTATTAAGCATATCCTTTTTCAATTGTGAAACACAAAATTTGATGCCCCGCCCTCATCATATAGTATTCCGAAAAGTCAAGATTTTTCCCCCTGTTGTTGGCTCAGGTCTTGACATGGTCCAGGTCGGTCAGATGAAACGTGTAGGAGAAGTGGGCAAATGTATGCCCCCTGTAAATGTGCTAAAATCGTCAAAAATGGGACATTCAAAAATTCGTAGCTCACTTCCTGTTCATTTTAGCACATGAGTACAAGAGACTTTTTTGTAGGTGTTGGGCTCCCTAATACACCTAAAAATTTCCAAAGATCTTGCTTAAACGTACAACCGGGGCTGCTTCGTTAAAAATTTCTAGGGGGCGCTATTGAGTCATTTTTGGAAAAATAGCACAATCCACGATAAAATATTGCTCATTTTGCCAGGCCAGATGTGTGCGCCAAGTTTCATGAGTTTCTGTGCATGTTTCGGCCCTCAAAATTGGAGTTGTTTTCTTGGTGAACAGCGCTTAGCCAAAACTCACAAACTTCGTGTTGTGACATCATGAAGGCCGAAACCCTCATCTGACAAATATGAGGTAGGTCCAGTTAACGTGTTTGGAGAAAAACGTATTAGAAAATTCGTAAGAAAAAAAATTGCCACTATTTGGCGCTATCAGTAAGATGAAATACAAGTTCGTAGATGTCTTAAGGGCTGGACTCTCGTCAAATGTGTGAAATTTTGAGAAGATAGGATCATCTGGGTCAAGTTAAAGCGACTTTTATTGTCACGAAAAATCTTCATATTTTGCGGCACCGTAACGGCCACGCCCTTTGGCGAAAAGTTACAATATTCGGTGTGGGGCATGATCAACATCTTAAGGCTTTTCTGACCAATTTTCAACTGGATCCCTTCAACGAGCTCGGCACAGTAGCTAAAAACGTAAAGTATGACATTTATTGTGACCACTAGGTGGCGCTAAATGTATAACTGAATTTCATTGTATAGATGTTTTCAGGCCGTGACTATTACATTGCCTGAGAAGTTTGAGATTTTTTGGAGCTTGAACATGGGAGTTATTAAGCATTTGCTCTTTCTGGACAAATGAAATTTTAAAGGCAATTTTTGATGCCCCGCCCACGTCATATAGTATTTCAAAAAGTCAACATTTTTTGCCTAGTTATTGTCTCGGGTCTTGAGATGATACATGGCAAGTTTGAAGTCAACTGGATAAAAAATGTTTGCAAAGGGTTAAAAAGCATGACCACAGTGAATGTGCCAAAATGGGCCAAAATTGGACATTCAAAAATTCATAGCTCATTTCCTGTACATTTTAGGAAATGGCTTTCGCTGACTTTTTTGTGCGTCTCGGGGTGCTACACGTGCCTCCCAATTTTCGTAGCTCTAGGTCAAACAGGCCGGGATTGGTTTTTATTTTTCTACGCTAGGGGGCGCTATAGAGTCGCGTTGTTATGACAACTTCATAATATCAAATTTTTCGCCGGGCCCGAAGAGATTGCAAAGTTTGGTGAGTTTTCGGAAATGTTGAGGTCCTCAAAAATGCGATCGTTTGCGGAGAATAAAGAAGAAGAAGAAGAAGAAGAAGAAGAAGAAGAAGAAGAAGAAGAAGAAGAAGAAGAAGAAGAAGAAGAAGAAGAAGAAGAATTCTTACAAAAACAAGAGGGACCTCGCAGCGGTCGCTGCTCGGGCCCTAATAATAATAATTTTTACAAAAACAATAGGGACCTCGCAGCGGTCGCTGCTCGGGCCCTAACTACAACTTGTGTAGACAGTAGGGGTGGGAATCTCTGACATGAGGCAGATTCGATATGTATCTCGATACACAGGTTGCGATTCGATTGAAAAACGATTATCTTTCAGAACAGAACGGTTCGATACGGTTCGATTAAGTTTGGGAACGATACAATTTTCGATTCGATACGATTCATTTCAATATTCAAAACTTATAGTGACATTTGTTGCTTGTAAACAATCTTAAAACACCATAAATTTTTACATTATCAAAAATGTGTTAAAAAAGAACAACAACTATGTCTTCTATATTTTTAGATATTGAATCAATTATTTAAATGGACCGCAACAAAGGGCTGGGCTGAGTGAAAAATGTATCAGTTTAAATATTTATTAGTCGTTATTGACAGTTATAATTAGGGCCCGAGCAGCGACCGCTGCGAGATCTCTATTGTTTTTGTAAAAATTATTATTATTGTTATTATTATTAGGGCCCGAGCAGCGACCGCTGCGAGGTCCCTATTGTTTTTGTAAAAATTATTATTATTATTAGGGCCCGAGCAGCGACCGCTGCGAGGTCCCTCTTGTTTTTGTAAGAATTATTAGGGCCCGAGCAGCGACCGCTGCGAGGTCCCTATTGTTTTTGTAAAAATTATTATTATTATTAGGGCCCGAGCAGCGACCGCTGCGAGGTCCCTATTGTTTTTGTAAAAATTATTATTATTATTCTTCTTCTTCTTCTTCTTCTTTATTCTCCGCAAACGATCGCGATTTTGGGTACCTAAACATTCACGAAAACTCACCGAACTTTGCACACTCCTCAGGCCCGGCGAAAAATTTGATATTATTAAGTCGTCATAACAATGCGACTCGATAGCGCCCCCTAGCGTAGAAAAATAAAAACCAAGCCCGGCACGTTTGAGCTAGAGCAACAAAAATTGGCAGGCACGTGTAGCACCCCGAGACGCACAAAAAAGTCTATTGGGACCATGTAGCTAAAATGTACAGGAAGTGAGCTATGAATTTTTTAATGTCCAATTTTGGCCTATTTTGGCACATTCACTGTGGTCATGCTTTTTCCCCCTTTGCAAACATTTTTCATCCAATTGACTTCAAACTTGGCATTTATCATCTCAAGACCTGAGAGAACAACTGGGCAAAACATCTTGCCTTTTTGAAATACTATATGACGGGGGCAGGGCATCAAATATTGCCTTTAAAATTTCATTTGTCCAGAAAGAGCAAATGCTTAATAACTCCCATGTTCAAGCTCCAAAAAATCTCAAACTTCTCCGGCAATGTAATAGTCACGGCCTGAAAACATCTATATGATAAAATTCAGTTATACATATAGCGCCACCTAGTGGTAACAATAAATGTCATACTTTACGTTTTTAGCTACTGCGCTGAGCTCGTTGAAGGGATCCAGTTGAAAATTGGTCAGAAAAGCCTTAAGATGTTGATCATGCCCCACACCGAATATTGTAACTTTTCGCCAAAGGGCGTGGCCGCTACGGTGCCGCAAAGTCTAAAGATTTTTCGTGACAATAAAAGCTGCATGAACTTGACCGAGATGATCCTATCTTCTCAAAATTTCACACATTTGATGAGAGTCCAGCCCTAAAGACATCTATGAACTTATATTTCATCTTACTGATAGCGCCAACTAGTGGCAATTTTTTTTCTTACGAATTTTCTTCTACGTTTTTTCTCCAAACACGTGAACTGGACCTACCTCATATTTGCTCAGATGAGGGATTCGGCTTTCATGATGTCACAACACGAAGTTTGTGAGTTTTCGCGAATCGCTGTGGGCGTGGCTAAGCACTGTTCGCCAAGAAAACAACGCCAGTTTTGAGGGTCTAAACATGCGCAGAAACTCATGAAACTTGGCACACATATCTGGCCTGGCAAAATGAGCAATATTTTATCATGTATTGTCCTATTTTTACAAAAATGACTCAATAGCGCCCCCTAGAAGTTTTTAACGAAGTAGCCCCGATTGTACGTTTAAGCAAGATCTACGAAAATTTTTAGGTGTATGAGGGAGCCAAAGACCTACAAAAAAGTCTCTTGGACCCATATGCTAAAATGAACAGGAAGTGAGCTACGAATTTTTGAATGTCCCATTTTTGACGATTTTTGCACATTCACAGGGGGCAGACTTTTGCCCACTTCTCCTACACGTTTCATCTGACTGAGTTAAGACTTGACCTGGACCATGTCAAGACCTGAGCCAACGACAGGGGGAAAAATCTTGACTTTTCGAAATACTATATGATGAAGGCGGGGCATAAAATTTTGTGTTTCGCACTGAAAAAGGATATGCTTCATAACTCCCCGGTACATGCTCCAAAAAATCCCAAACTTGACATGTATGTTTATCGTCAAGGCCTGAAGCTATCTCAATGACAACATTCAGTTATATGTGCAGCGTCACCTAGCCCTTGAGGCATAAAAAAAAAATACCCCACATACGGTATTTTGTACAAAAAATGTAAACTCATTCTAAGTGTGATAACTAAGTCATTTATGAATATTCTTTTAGTTTCCACCACTCAAAATGTTCACTGGCATCAGACTTATCCAAACATATATATATTTTTATTTATTTTTGATAGCCTCTGTGGACATTAAAAGCAATATCGTGAATGAAGGATATGCTTAATAACTCCACGGTACATGCTCCAAAAAAAATCCCACACTTTACATGTATGCTTATAATCAAGGCCTGAAGGTATCTCGATGACAACATTCAGTTATAAATACAGCGCCACCTAGCCCTTGAGGCTTATAAAAAAAAAAAAAAACACATACGGTATTTTGTACAAAAAATGTAAACTCATTCTAAGTGTTATAACTAAGTCATTTATGAATATTCTTTTAGTTTCCACCACTCAAATTGTTCACTGGCTTCACACCGATCCAAACGTATGTACGTTTCCATTTTGTTTTATTCATTTTTGATTGCCCCTTTGGACAATAAAAGTAACATTGTGCAATGAGTACAACGAGCGATGATGTATATATACACTTTTACAAAAAATACCAATCAGGGAAACTCATTGCCTAAAAATAAATAAGGACGCTGATTTTTGCAGGTCTTAACAATCACCAAAACCCGTTGAGCTTGACAGACACTGGCAAAAAAAATATTCTACATGTAAACGTTTATTATGCCATTTTCAAAGAAATTTTGCTTCCAATATGCCTGTACCCCAACGTGCCAGTACCCTAACGTGCAAGTACCCCAACGTGCAAGGACCCCAACGTGGCCCGGGCTGCGAGGGTCCTTTATAGCTGCTCGCAGCTCTAGTTATTATTATTCTTCTTCTTCTTCTTTATTCTCCGCAAACAATCGCGATTTTGGGTACCTAAATATTCACGAAAACTCACCGAACTTTGCACACTCCTCAGGTCCGGCGAAAAATTTGATATTATGAAGTCGTTATAACAACGCGACTCTATAGCGCCCCCTAGCATAGAAAAATAAAAACCAAGCCCGGCACGTTTGAGCTAGAGCAACGTAAATTGGCAGGCACGTGTAGCACCCCGAGACGCACAAAAAAGTCTATTGGGACCATGTAGCTAAAATGTACAGGAAGTGAGCTATGAATTTTTTAATGTCCAATTTTGGCCTATTTTGGCACATTCACTGTGGTCATGCTTTTTCCCCCTATGCAAACATTTTTCATCCCATTGACTTCAAACTTGGTATTTATCATCTCAAGACCTAAGAGAACAGCTGGGCAAAAAGTCTTGCCTTTTCGAAATACTATATGACGGGGGCGGGGCATCAAATATTGCCTTTAAAATTTCATTTGTCCAGAAAGAGCAAATGCTGAATAACTCCCATGTACAAGCTCCAAAAAATCTCAAACTTCTCAGGCAACGTAATAGTCACGGCCTGAAAACATCTATATGACAAAATTCAGTTATACATATAGCGCCACCTAGTGGTTACAATAAATGTCATACTTTACGTTTTTAGCTACTGTGCTGAGCTCGTTGAAGGGATCCAGTTGAAAATTGGTCAAAAAAGCCTTAAGATGTTGATGATGCCCCACACCGAATATTGTAACTTTTCGCCAAAGGGCGTGGCCGCTACGGTGACGCAAAGTCTGAAGATTTTTCGTGACAATAAAAGCTGCATTAACTTGACCGAGATGATCCTATCTTCTCAAAATTTCACACACTTGATGAGAGTCCAGCTCTAAAGACATCTACTAACTTACATTTCATCTAACTGATAGCGCCACCTAGTGGCAATTTTTTTTCTTACGAATTTTCTTCTACGTTTTTCTCCAAACACGTTAACTGGACCTACCTCATATTTGCTCAGATGAGGGTTTCGGCCTTCATGATGTCACAACACGAAGTTTGTGAGTTTTCGCGAATTGCTGTGGGCGTGGCTAAGCGCTGTTCGCCAAGAAAACAACGCCAGTTTTGAGGGTCTAAACATGCACAGAAACTCCTGAAACTTGGCACACACATCTGGCCTGGTAAAATGAGCAATATTTTATTGTTGATTGTGCTATTTTTACAAAAATGACTCAATAGCGCCCCCTCGAAATTTTTAACGAAGCAGCCCCGGTTGTACGTTTAAGCAAGAACGACGAATATTTTCAGGTGTATGAGGGAGCTCAAGACCTACAAAAAAAGTCTTTGTACCCATATGCTAAAATGAACAGGAAGTGAGCTACGAATTTTTGAATGTCCCATTTTTGACGATTTTTGCACATTCACAGGGGGCAGACTTTTGCCCACCTCTCCTACACGTTTCATCCGACTGAGTTAAGACTTGGCCTGGACCATGTCAAGACCTGAGCCAACGACAGGGGGAAAAATTTTGACTTTTCGAAATACTATATGATGAGGGCGGGGCATCAAAATTTGTGTTTCGCAATGAAAAAGGATATGCTTGATAACTCCCCGGTACATGCTCCAAAAAATCCCAAACTTGACATGTATGTTTATCGTCAAGGCCTGAAGTTATCTCTATGACAACATTCAGTTATATATGCAGCGCCACCTAGCCCTTGAGGCATGAAAAAAAAATACCCCACATACGGTATTTTGTACAAAAAATGTAAACTCATTCTAAGTGTGATAACGAAGTCATTTCTGAATATTCTTTTAGTTTCCACCACTCAAAATGTTCACTGGCATCAGACTTATCCAAACATATATATATTTTTATTTATTTTTGATAGCCTCTATGGACATTAAAAGCAATATCGTGAATGAAGGATATGCTTAATAACTCCACGGCACATGCTCCAAAAAAAATCCCACACTTGACATGTATGCTTATAATCAAGGCCTGAAGGTATCTCTATGACAACATTCAGTTATAAATACAGCGCCACCTAGCCGTTGAGGCTTATATAAAAAAAAATAAAAAAATACCCCACATACGGTATTTTGTACAAAAAATGTACACTCATTCTAAGTGTGATAACTAAGTCATTTATGAATATTCTTTTAGTTTCCACCACTCAAATTGTTCACTGGCTTCACACCGATCCAAACGTATGTACGTTTCCATTTTGTTTTATTCATTTTTGATTGCCCCTTTGGACAATAAAAGTAAACATTGTGCAATGAGTACAACGAGCGATGATGTGTATATACACTTTTACAAAAAAATACCAATCAGGGCAACTCATTGCCTAAAAATAAATAAGGACGCTGATTTTTGCAGGTCTTAACAATCACCAAAATCCGTTGAGCTTGACAGACACTGGCAAAAAAAATATTCTACATGTAAACGTTTATTATGCCATTTTCAAAGAAATTTTGCTTCCAATATGCCAGTACCCCAACGTGCCAGTACCCCAACGTGCAAGTACCCCAACGTGCAAGGACCCCAACGTGGCCCGGGCTGCGAGGGCCCTTTATAGCTGCTCGCAGCTCTAGTTAGGGCCCGAGCAGCGACCGCTGCGAGGTCCCTATTGTTTTTGTAAAAATTATTATTATTATTAGGGCCCGAGCAGCGACCGCTGCGAGGTCCCTATTGTTTTTGTAAAAATTATTATTATTATTATTATTATTATTATTATTATTATTATTCTTCTTCTTCTTCTTCTTCTTCTTCTTTATTCTCCGCAAACGATCGCGATTTTGGGTACCTAAACATTCACGAAAACTCACCGAACTTTGCACACTCCTCAGGCCCGGCGAAAAATTTGATATTATTAAGTCGTCATAACAATGCGACTCGATAGCGCCCCCTAGCGTAGAAAAATAAAAACCAAGCCCGGCACGTTTGAGCTAGAGCAACAAAAATTGGCAGGCACGTGTAGCACCCCGAGACGCACAAAAAAGTCTATTGGGACCATGTAGCTAAAATGTACAGGAAGTGAGCTATGAATTTTTTAATGTCCAATTTTGGCCTATTTTGGCACATTCACTGTGGTCATGCTTTTTCCCCCTTTGCAAACATTTTTCATCCAATTGACTTCAAACTTGGCATTTATCATCTCAAGACCTGAGAGAACAACTGGGCAAAACATCTTGCCTTTTTGAAATACTATATGACGGGGGCGGGGCATCAAATATTGCCTTTAAAATTTCATTTGTCCAGAAAGAGCAAATGCTTAATAACTCCCATGTTCAAGCTCCAAAAAATCTCAAACTTCTCAGGCAACGTAATAGTCACGGCCTGAAAACATCTATATGATAAAATTCAGTAATACATATAGCGCCACCTAGTGGTTACAATAAATGTCATACTTTACGTTTTTAGCTACTGTGCTGAGCTTGTTGAAGGGATCCATTTGAAAATTGGTCAGAAAAGCCTTAAGATGTTGATCATGCCCCACACCGAATATTGTAACTTGTCGCCAAAGGGCGTGGCCGCTACGGTGACGCAAAATCTGAAGATTTTTCGTGAAAATAAAAGCTGCATTAACTTGACCGAGATGATCCTATCTTCTCAAAATTTCACACATTTGATGAGAGTCCAGCCCTAAAGACATCTACTGACTTATATTTCATCTAACTGATAGCGCCACCTAGTGGCTATTTATTTTCTTACGAATTTTCTTCTACGTTTTTCTCCAAACACGTTAACTGGACCTACCTCATATTTGCTCAGATGAGGGTTTCGGCCTTCATGATGTCACAACACGAAGTTTGTGAGTTTTCGCGAATTGCTGTGGGTGTGGCTAAGCGCTGTTCGCCAAGAAAACAACGCCAGTTTTGAGGGTCTAAACATGCACAGAAACTCATGAAACTTGGCACACACATCTGGCCTGGTAAAATGAGCAATATTTTATTGTTGATTGTGCTATTTTTACAAAAATGACTCAATAGCGCCCCCGAGAAGTTTTTAACGAAGCAGCCCCGGTTGTACGCTTAAGCAAGAACGACGAATATTTTTAGGTGTATGAGGGAGCCCAAGACCTACAAAAAAGTCTCTTGGACGCATATGCTAAAATGAACAGGAAGTTGGCTACGAATTTTTGAATGTCCCATTTTTGACTATTTTTGCACATTCACAGGGGGCAGACTTTTGCCCACTTCTCCTACACGTTTCATCTGACTGAGTTAAGACTTGACCTGGACCATGTCAAGACCTGAGCCAACGACAGGGGGAAAAATCTTGACCTTTCGAAATAATATATGATGAAGGCGGGGCATCAAAATTTGTGTTTCGCACTGAAAAAGGATATGCTTAATAACTCCCCGGTACATGCTCCAAAAAATCCCAAACTTGACATGTATGTTTATAGTCAAAGCCTGAAGGTATCTCTATGACAAAATTCAGTTATATATGCAGCGCCACCTAGCCCTTGAGGCAAAACAAAAAAATACCCCACATACGGTATTTTGTACAAAAAATGTAAACTCATTCTAAGTGTGATAACTAAGTCATTTATGAATATTCTTTTACTTTCCACCACTCAAAATGTTCACTGGCATTAGACTTATCCAAACATGTACTTTTTTATTTATTTTTGATAGCCTCTATGGACATTAAAAGCAATATCGTGAATGAAGGATATGCTTAATAACTCCACGGTACATGCTCCAAAAAAATCCCACACTTGACATGTATGTTTAGAGTCAAGGCTTGAAGGTATCCCTATGACAACATTCCATTATATATACAGCGCCACCTAGCCCTAGAGGCATAAAAAAAAATACACCAATTTAACGGTATTTAAAAAAAAAATAAAAAAATCCACATGTCAAGGTTTATCATGCCATTTTCAAAGAAATTCTGCTTCCAATGTGCCGTACCTAAACTTGCCAGTACCCCAACGTGCCAGTACCCCAACGTGCAAGTACCCCAACGTGCAAGTACCCCAACGTCGCCCGGGCTGCGAGGGCCCTTTATAGCTGCTCGCAGCTCTAGTTAGGGCCCGAGCAGCGACCGCTGCGAGGTCCCTATTGTTTTTCGTTCGAATTATTATTATTATTATTATTATTATTATTCTTTTTCTCCGTAAACGATCGCATTTTTGAGTACCTAAACATTCACGAAAACTCACCAAACTTTGCACACTCCTCAGGCCCGGCGAAAAATTTGATATTATGAAGTCGTCATAACAACGCGACTCTATAGCGCCCCCTAGCGTAGAAAAATAAAAACCAAGCCTGGCACGTTTGAGCTAGAGCAACGAAAATTGGCAGGCACGTGTAGCACCCCGAGACGCACAAAAAAGTCTATTGGGACCATGTAGCTAAAATGTACAGGAAATGAGCTATGAATTTTTTTATGTCCAATTTTGGCCTATTTTGGCACATTCACTGTGGTCATGCTTTTTCCCCCTCTGCAAACATTTTTCATCCAATTCACATCAAACTTGGCATTTATCATCTCAAGACCTGAGAGACCAACTGGGCAAAAAGTCTTGCCTTTTCGAAATACTATATGATGGGGGCGGGGCATCAAATATTGCCTTTAAAATTTCATTTGTCCAGAAAGAGCAAATGCTTAATAACTCCCATGTTCAAGCTCCAAAAAATCTCAAACTTCTCAGGCAACGTAATAGTCACGGCCTGAAAACATCTATATGATAAAATTCAGTTATACATATAGCGCCACCTAGTGGTTACAATAAATGTCATACTTTACGTGTTTAGCTACTGTGCTGAGCTTGTTGAAGGGATCCATTTGAAAATTGGTCAGAAAAGCCTTAAGATGTTGGTCATGCCCCACACCGAATATTGTAACTTTTCGCCAAAGGGCGTGGCCGCTACGGTGACGCAAAGTCTGAAGATTTTTCGTGAAAATAAAAGCTGCATTAACTTGACCGAGATGATCCTATCTTCTCAAAATTTCACACATTTGATGAGAGTCCAGCCCTAAAGACATCTACTGACTTATATTTCATCTAACTGATAGCGCCACCTAGTGGCAATTTTTTTTATTACGAATTTTCTTCTACATTTTTCTCCAAACACGTTCACTGGACCTACCTCATATTTGCTCAGATGAGGGTTTCGGCCTTCATGATGTCACAACACGAAGTTTGTGAGTTTTCGCGAATTGCTGTGGGTGTGGCTAAGCGCTGTTCGCCAAGAAAACAACGCCAGTTTTGAGGGTATAAACATGCACAGAAACTCATGAAACTTGGCACACACATCTGGCCTGGCAAAATGAGCAATATTTTATCATGTATTGTCCTATTTTTACAAAAATGACTCAATAGCGCCCCCTAGAAATTTTTAACGAAGCAGCCCCGATTGTACGTTTAAGCAAGATCTACGAAAATTTTTAGGTGTATGAGGGAGTCCAAGACCTACAAAAAAGTCTCTTGGACCCATGTGCTAAAATGAACAGGAAGTGAGCTATGAATTTTTGAATGTCCCATTTTTGACGATTTTTGCACATTTTCAGGGGGCATACTTTTGCCCACTTCTCCTACACATTTCATCCGACTGACTTTAGACTTGACCTGGACCATGTCAAGACCTGAGCCAACTACAGGCAGAAAAATCTTGACTTTTGGAAATACTATATGATGAGGGCGGGGCATCAAATTTTGTGTTTCGCACTGAAAAAGGATATGCTTAATAACTCCCCGGTACATGCTCCAAAAAATCCCAAACTTGACATGTATGTTTATAGTCAAAGCCTGAAGGTATCTCTATGACAAAATTCAGTTATATATGCAGCGCCACCTAGCCCTTCAGGCGTGAAAAAAAAATACCCCACATACGGTATTTTGTACAAAAAATGTCAACTCATTCTAAGTGTGATAACTCCCATGTTCAAGCTCCAAAAAATCTCAAACTTCTCAGGCAACGTAATAGTCACGGCCTGAAAGCATCTATATGATAAAATTCAGTTATACATATAGCGCCACCTAGTGGTAACAATAAATGTCATACTTTACGTTTTTAGCTACTGTGCCGAGCTCGTTGAAGGGATCCAGTTGAAAATTGGTCAGAAAAGCCTTAAGATGTTGATCATGCCCCACACCGAATATTGTAACTTTTCGCCAAAGGGCGTGGCCGCTACGGTGATGCAAAGTCCGAAAATTTTTCGTGACAATAAAAGCTGCATGAACTTGACCGAGATGATCCTATCTTCTCAAAATTTCACACATTTGATGAGAGTCCAGCCCTTAAGACATCTACGAACTTATATTTCATCTTACTGATAGCGCCACCTAGTGGCAATTTTTTTTCTTACGAATTTTCTTGTACATTTTTCTCCAAACACGTTAACTGGACCAACCTCATATTTGCTCAGATGAGGGTTTCGGCCTTCATGATGTCACAACACGAAGTTTGTGAGTTTTCGTGAATCGCTGTGGGCGTGGCTAAGCACTGTTCGCCAAGAAAACAACGCCAGTTTTGAGGGTCTAAACATGCGCAGAAACTCATGAAACTTGGCACACACATCTGGCCTGGTAAAATGAACAATATTTTATTGTTGATTGTACTATTTTTACAAAAATGACTCAATAGCGCCCCCTAGAAATTTTTAACGAAGCAGCCCCGATTCTACGTTTAAGCAAGATCTACGAAAATTTTTACGTGTATGAGGGAGCCAAAGACCTACAAAAAAGTCTCTTGGACCCATATGCTAAAATGAACAGGAAGTGAGGTACGAATTTTTGAATGTCCCATTTTTGACGATTTTTGCACATTTTCAGGGGGCATACTTTTGCCCACTTCTCCTACATGTTTTATCCGACTGACTTATGACTTGACCTGGACCATGCCAAGACCTGAGCCAACAACAGACGGAAAAATCTTGACTTTTGGAAATACTATATGATGAGCGCGGGGCATCAAAATTTGTGTTTCGCACTGAAAAAGGATATGCTTAATAACTCACCGATACATGCTCCAAAAAATCCCAAACTTGACATGTATGTTTATCATAAAGGCCTGACGGTATCTCTATGACGACATTCAGTTATATATGCAGCGCCACCTCGCCCTTGAGGCAAAACAAAAAAATACCCCACATACGGTATTTTGTACAAAAAATGTAAACTCATTCTAAGTGTGATAACTAAGTCATTTATGAATATTCTTTTACTTTCCACCACTCAAAATGTTCACTGGCATTAGACTTATCCAAACATGTACTTTTTTTTAATTTATTTTTGATAGCCTCTAATGGACATTAAAAGCAATATCGTGAATGAAGGATATGCTTAATAACTCCACGGTACATGCTCCAAAAAAATCCCACACTTGACATGTATGTTTAGAGTCAAGGCTTGAAGGTATCCCTATGACAACATTCCATTATATATACAGCGCCACCTAGCCCTAGAGGCATAAAAAAAAATACACCAACTTAACGGTATTTTTACAAAAAAAAAAAAATCCACATGTCAAGGTTTATCATGCCATTTTCAAAGAAATTCTGCTTCCAATGTGCCGTACCTAAACTTGCCAGTACCCCAACGTGCCAGTACCCCAACGTGCAAGTACCCCAACGTGCAAGTACCCCAACGTGGCCCGGGCTGCGAGGGCCCTTTATAGCTGCTCGCAGCTCTAGTTAGGGCCCGAGCAGCTACCGCTGCGAGGTCCCTATTGTTTTTCGATCGGATTATTATTATTATTATTATTATTATTCTTCTTCTTCTTCTTCTTCTTCTCCGTAAACGATCACGATTTTGGGTACCTAAACATTTACGAAAACTCACCAAACTTTGCACACTCCTCAGGCCCGGCGAAAAATTTGATATTATGAAGTCGTCATAACAACGCGACTCTATAGCGCCCCCTAGCATAGAAAAATAAAAACCAAGCTCGGCACGTTTGAGCTAGAGCAACGAAAATTGGCAGGCACGTGTAGCACCCCGAGACGCACAAAAAAGTCTATTGGGACCATGTAGCTAAAATGTACAGGAAGTGAGCTATGAATTTTTTAATGTCCAATTTTGGCCTATTTTGGCACATTCACTGTGGTCATGCTTTTTCCCCCTTTGCAAACATTTTTCATCCAATTGACTTCAAACTTGGCATTTATCATCTCAAGACCTGAGAGAACAACTGGGGAAAAAATCTTGCCTTTTCGAAATACTATATGACGGGGGCGGGGCATCAAATATTGCCTTTAAAATTTCATTTGTCCAGAAAGAGCAAATGCTGAATAACTCCCATGTACAAGCTCCAAAAAATCTCAAACTTCTCAGGCAACGTAATAGTCACGGCCTGAAAACATCTATATGACAAAATTCAGTTATACATATAGCGCCACCTAGTGGTTACAATAAATGTCATACTTTACGTTTTTAGCTACTGTGCTGAGCTCGTTGAAGGGATCCAGTTGAAAATTGGTCAGAAAAGCCTTAAGATGTTGGTGATGCCCCACACCGAATATTGTAACTTTTCGCCAAAGGGCGTGGCCGCTACGGTGACGCAAAGTCTGAAGATTTTTCGTGACAATAAAAGCTGCATTAACTTGACCGAGATGATCCTATCTTCTCAAAATTTCACACATTTGATGAGAGTCCAGCTCTAAAGACATCTACTAACTTACATTTCATCTAACTGATAGCGCCACCTAGTGGCAATTTTTTTTCTTACGAATTTTCTTGTACATTTTTCTCCAAACACGTTAACTGGACCAACCTCATATTTGCTCAGATGGGGGTTTCGGCCTTCATGATGTCACAACACGAAGTTTGTGAGTTTTCGCGAATCGCTGTGGGCGTGGCTAAGCACTGTTCGCCAAGAAAACAACGCTAGGTTTGATGGTCTAAACATGCACAGAAACTCATGAAACTTGGCACACACATCTAGCCTGGCAAAATGAGCAATATTTTATCATGTATTGTCCTATTTTTACAAAAATGACTCAATAGCGCCCCCTAGAAATTTTTAACGAAGCAGCCCCGATTGTACGTTTAAGCAAGATCTACGAAAATTTTTAGGTGTATGAGGGAGTCCAAGACCTACAAAAAAGTCTCTTGGACCCATGTGCTAAAATGAACAGGAAGTGAGCTATGAATTTTTGAATGTCCCATTTTTGACGATTTTTGCACATTTTCAGGGGGCATACTTTTGCCCACTTCTCCTACACATTTCATCCGACTGACTTTAGACTTGACCTGGACCATGTCAAGACCTGAGCCAACTACAGGCAGAAAAATCTTGACTTTTGGAAATACTATATGATGAGGGCGGGGCATCAAATTTTGTGTTTCGCACTGAAAAAGGATATGCTTAATAACTCCCCGGTACATGCTCCAAAAAATCCCAAACTTGACATGTATGTTTATAGTCAAAGCCTGAAGGTATCTCTATGACAAAATTCAGTTATATATGCAGCGCCACCTAGCCCTTCAGGCGTGAAAAAAAAATACCCCACATACGGTATTTTGTACAAAAAATGTCAACTCATTCTAAGTGTGATAACTCCCATGTTCAAGCTCCAAAAAATCTCAAACTTCTCAGGCAACGTAATAGTCACGGCCTGAAAGCATCTATATGATAAAATTCAGTTATACATATAGCGCCACCTAGTGGTAACAATAAATGTCATACTTTACGTTTTTAGCTACTGTGCCGAGCTCGTTGAAGGGATCCAGTTGAAAATTGGTCAGAAAAGCCTTAAGATGTTGATCATGCCCCACACCGAATATTGTAACTTTTCGCCAAAGGGCGTGGCCGCTACGGTGACGCAAAGTCCGAAAATTTTTCGTGACAATAAAAGCTGCATGAACTTGACCGAGATGATCCTATCTTCTCAAAATTTCACACATTTGATGAGAGTCCAGCCGTTAAGACATCTACGAACTTATATTTCATCTTACTGATAGCGCCACCTAGTGGCAATTTTTTTTCTTACGAATTTTCTTGTACATTTTTCTCCAAACACGTTAACTGGACCAACCTCATATTTGCTCAGATGAGGGTTTCGGCCTTCATGATGTCACAACACGAAGTTTGTGAGTTTTCGCGAATCGCTGTGGGCGTGGCTAAGCACTGTTCGCCAAGAAAACAACGCCAGTTTTGAGGGTCTAAACATGCGCAGAAACTCATGAAACTTGGCACACACATCTGGCCTGGTAAAATGAACAATATTTTATTGTTGATTGTACTATTTTTACAAAAATGACTCAATAGCGCCCCCTAGAAATTTTTAACGAAGCAGCCCCGATTCTACGTTTAAGCAAGATCTACGAAAATTTTTACGTGTATGACGGAGCCAAAGACCTACAAAAAAGTCTCTTGGACCCATATGCTAAAATGAACAGGAAGTGAGGTACGGATTTTTGAATGTCCCATTTTTGACGATTTTTGCACATTTTCAGGGGGCATACTTTTGCCCACTTCTCCTACATGTTTTATCCGACTGACTTATGACTTGACCTGGACCATGCCAAGACCTGAGCCAACAACAGACGGAAAAATCTTGACTTTTGGAAATACTATATGATGAGCGCGGGGCATCAAATTTTGTGTTTCGCACTGAAAAAGGATATGCTTAATAACTCCCCGATACATGCTCCAAAAAATCCCAAACTTGACATGTATGTTTATCGTCAAGGCCTGAAGGTATCTCTATGACAACATTCAGTTATATATGCAGCGCCACCTCGCCCTTGAGGCATGAAAAAAAAATACCCCACATACGGTATTTTGTACAAAAAATGTAAACTCATTCTAAGTGTGATAACTAAGTCATTTATGAATATTCTTTTACTTTCCACCACTCAAAATGTTCACTGGCATTAGACTTATCCAAACATGTACTTTTTTATTTATTTTTGATAGCCTCTAATGGACATTAAAAGCAATATCGTGAATGAAGGATATGCTTAATAACTCCACGGTACATGCTCCAAAAAAATCCCACACTTGACATGTATGTTTAGAGTCAAGGCTTGAAGGTATCCCTATGACAACATTCCATTATATATACAGCGCCACCTAGCCCTAGAGGCATAAAAAAAAATACACCAACTTAACGGTATTTTTACAAAAAAAAAAAAAATCCACATGTCAAGGTTTATCATGCCATTTTCAAAGAAATTCTGCTTCCAATGTGCCTTACCTAAACTTGCCAGTACCCCAACGTGCCAGTACCCCAACGTGCAAGTACCCCAACGTGCAAGTACCCCAACGTGCAAGTACCCCAACGTGGCCCGGGCTGCGAGGGCCCTTTATAGCTGCTCGCAGCTCTAGTTATTATTATTATTCTTTATTCTCCGCAAACAATCGCGATTTTGGGAACCTAAACATTCACGAAAACTCACCGAACTTTGCACACTCCTCAGGCCCGGCGAAAAATTTGATATTATGAAGTCGTTATAACAACGCGACTCTATAGCGCCCCCTAGCATAGAAAAATAAAAACCAAGCCCGGCACGTTTGAGCTAGAGCAACAAAAATTGGCAGGCACGTGTAGCACCCCGAGACGCAAAAAAAAGTCTATTGGTACCATGTAGCTAAAATGTACAGGAAGTGAGCTATGAATTTTTTTATGTCCAATTTTGGCCTATTTTGGCACATTCACTGTGGTCATGCTTTTTCCCCCTTTGCAAACATTTTTCATCCAATTGACTTCAAACTTGGCATTTATCATCTCAAGACCTGAGAGAACAACTGGGCAAAACATCTTGCCTTTTTGAAATACTATATGACGGGGGCGGGGCATCAAATATTGCCTTTAAAATTTCATTTGTCCAGAAAGAGCAAATGCTTAATAACTCCCATGTTCAAGCTCCAAAAAATCTCAAACTTCTCAGGCAACGTAATAGTCACGGCCTGAAAACATCTATATGATAAAATTCAGTTATACATATAGCGCCACCTAGTGGTTACAATAAATGTCATACTTTACGTTTTTAGCTACTGTGCTGAGCTTGTTGAAGGGATCCATTTGAAAATTGGTCAGAAAAGCCTTAAGATGTTGATCATGCCCCACACCGAATATTGTAACTTTTCGCCAAAGGGCGTGGCCGCTACGGTGACGCAAAGTCTGAAGATTTTTCGTGAAAATAAAAGCTGCATTAACTTGACCGAGATGATCCTATCTTCTCAAAATTTCACACATTTGATGAGAGTCAAGCCCTAAAGACATCTACTGACTTATATTTCATCTAACTGATAGCGCCACCTAGTGGCAATTTTTTTTCTTACGAATTTTCTTCTACGTTTTTCTCCAAACACGTTAACTGGACCTACCTCATATTTGCTCAGATGAGGGTTTCGGCCTTCATGATGTCACAACACGAAGTTTGTGAGTTTTCGCGAATTGCTGTGGGTGTGGCTAAGCGCTGTTCGCCAAGAAAACAACGCCAGTTTTGAGGGTCTAAACATGCACAGAAACTCATGAAACTTGGCACACACATCTGGCCTGGTAAAATGAGCAATATTTTATTGTTGATTGTGCTATTTTTACAAAAATGACTCAATAGCGCCCCCTAGAAGTTTTTAACGAAGCAGCCCCGGTTGTACGTTTAAGCAAGAACGACAAATATTTTTAGGTGTATGAGGGAGCGCAAGACCTACAAAAAAGTCTAATGGACCCATATGCTAAAATGAACAGGAAGTGAGCTACGAATTTTTGAATGTCCCATTTTTGACTATTTTTGCACATTCACAGGGGGCAGACTTTTGCCCACTTCTCCTACACGTTTCATCTGACTGAGTTAAGACTTGACCTGGACCATGTCAAGACCTGAGCCAACGACAGGGGGAAAAATCTTGACCTTTCAAAATACTATATGATGAAGGCGGGGCACCAAAATTTGTGTTTCGCACTGAAAAAGGATATGCTTAATAACTCCCCAGTACATGCTCCAAAAAATCCCAAACTTGACATGTATGTTTATCGTCAAGGCCTGAAGCTATCTCTATGACAACATTCAGTTATATATGCAGCGCCACCTAGCCCTTGAGGCATAAAAAAAAAAATACCCCACATACGGTATTTTGTACAAAAAATGTAAACTCATTCTAAGTGTGATAACTAAGTCATTTATGAATATTCTTTTAGTTTCCACCACTCAAAATGTTCACTGGCATCAGACTTATCCAAACATATATATATTTTTATTTATTTTTGATAGCCTCTGTGGACATTAAAAGCAATATCGTGAATGAAGGATATGCTTAATAACTCCACGGTACATGCTCCAAAAAAAATCCCACACTTGACATGTATGCTTATAATCAAGGCCTGAAGGTATCTCGATGACAACATTCAGTTATAAATACAGCGCCACCTAGCCCTTGAGGCATAAAAAAAAAAAAAAAACACATACGGTATTTTGTACAAAAAATGTAAACTCATTCTAAGTGTGATGACTAAGTCATTTATGAATATTCTTTTAGTTTCCACCACTCAAATTGTTCACTGGCTTCACACCGATCCAAACGTATGTACGTTTCCATTTTGTTTTATTCATTTTTGATTGCCCCTTTGGACAATAAAAGTAACATTGTGCAATGAGTACAACGAGCGATGATGTATATATACACTTTTACAAAAAATACCAATCAGGGCAACTCATTGCCTAAAAATAAAAAAGGACGCAGATTTTTGCAGGTCTTAACAATCCCCAAAACCCGTTGAGCTTGATACACACTGGCAAAAAAAATATTCTACATGTAAACGTTTATTATGCCATTTTCAAAGAAATTTTGCTTCCAATATGCCAGTACCCCAACGTGCCAGTACCCTAACGTGCAAGTACCCCAACGTGCAAGGACTCCAACGTGGCCCGGGCTGCGAGGGCCCTTTATAGCTGCTCGCAGCTCTAGTTATTATTATTCTTCTTCTTCTCCGTAAACGATCGCATTTTTGAGGGCCTAAACATTTACGAAAACTCACCAAACTTTGCAGTCTCTTCGGGCCCGGCGAAAAATTTGATATTATGTAGTTGTCATAACAACGCGACTCTATAGCGCCACCTAGCGTAGAAAAATAAAAACCAATCCCGGTCCGTTTGAGCTAGAGCTACGAAAATTGGCAGGCACGTGTAGCACTACGAGACGCACAAAAAAGTCAGTGGAAGCCATTTCCTAAAATGTACAGGAAGTGAGCTATGAATTTTTTAATGTCCAATTTTGGCCTATTTTGGCACATTCACTGTGGTCATGCTTTTTCCCCCTATGCAAACATTTTTCATCCCATTGACTTTAAACTTGGCATTTATCATCTCAAGACTTAAGAGAAAAACTAGGCAAAAAATCTTGCGTTTTCGAAATACTATATGACGGGGGCGGGGCATCAAATATTGCCTTTAAAATTTCATTTGTCCAGAAAGAGCAAATGCTGAATAACTCCCATGTACAAGCTCCAAAAAATCTCAAACTTCTCAGGCAACGTAATAGTCACGGCCTGAAAACACCTATATGAAAAAATTCAGTTATACATATAGCGCCACCTAGTGGTTACAATAAATGTCATACTTTACGTTTTTAGCTACTGTGCTGAGCTCGTTGAAGGGATCCAGTTGAAAATTGGTCAGAAAAGCCTTAAGATGTTGATGATGCCCCACACCGAATATTGTAACTTTTCGCCAAAGGGCGTGGCCGCTACGGTGACGCAAAGTCTGAAGATTTTTCGTGACAATAAAAGCTGCATGAACTTGACCGAGATGATCCTATCTTCTCAAAATTTCACACATTTGATGAGAGTCCAGCCCTAAAGACATCTACGAACTTATATTTCATCTAACTGATAGCGCCACCTAGTGGCAATTTTTTTTCTTACGAATTTTCTTGTACATTTTTCTCCAAACACGTTAACTGGACCAACCTCATATTTGCTCAGATGGGGGTTTCGGCCTTCATGATGTCACAACACGAAGTTTGTGAGTTTTCGCGAATCGCTGTGGGCGTGGCTAAGCACTGTTCGCCAAGAAAACAACGCTAGTTTTGATGGTCTAAACATGCGCAGAAACTCATGAAACTTGGCACACACATCTGGCCTGGCAAAATGAGCAATATTTTATCATGTATTGTCCTATTTTTACAAAAATGACTCAATAGCGCCCCCTAGAAATTTTTAACGAAGCAGCCCCGATTGTACGTTTAAGCAAGATCTACGAAGATTTTTAGGTGTATGAGGGAGTCCAAGACCTACAAAAAAAGTCTCTTGGACCCATGTGCTAAAATGAACAGGAAGTGAGCTATGAATTTTTGAATGTCCCATTTTTGACGATTTTTGCACATTTTCAGGGGGCATACTTTTGCCCACTTCTCCTACACATTTCATCCGACTGACTTTAGACTTGACCTGGACCATGTCAAGACCTGAGCCAACTACAGGCAGAAAAATCTTGACTTTTGGAAATACTATATGATGAGGGCGGGGCATCAAATTTTGTGTTTCGCACTGAAAAAGGATATGCTTAATAACTCCCCGGTACATGCTCCAAAAAATCCCAAACTTGACATGTATGTTTATAGTCAAAGCCTGAAGGTATCTCTATGACAAAATTCAGTTATATATGCAGCGCCACCTAGCCCTTCAGGCGTGAAAAAAAAATACCCCACATACGGTATTTTGTACAAAAAATGTCAACTCATTCTAAGTGTGATAACTCCCATGTTCAAGCTCCAAAAAATCTCAAACTTCTCAGGCAACGTAATAGTCACGGCCTGAAAGCATCTATATGATAAAATTCAGTTATACATATAGCGCCACCTAGTGGTAACAATAAATGTCATACTTTACGTTTTTAGCTACTGTGCCGAGCTCGTTGAAGGGATCCAGTTGAAAATTGGTCAGAAAAGCCTTAAGATGTTGATCATGCCCCACACCGAACATTGTAACTTTTCGCCAAAGGGCGTGGCCGCTACGGTGACGCAAAGTCCGAAAATTTTTCGTGACAATAAAAGCTGCATGAACTTGACCGAGATGATCCTATCTTCTCAAAATTTCACACATTTGATGAGAGTCCAGCCCTTAAGACATCTACGAACTTATATTTCATCTTACTGATAGCGCCACCTAGTGGCAATTTTTTTTCTTACGAATTTTCTTGTACATTTTTCTCCAAACACGTTAACTGGACCAACCTCATATTTGCTCAGATGAGGGTTTCGGCCTTCATGATGTCACAACACGAAGTTTGTGAGTTTTCGCGAATCGCTGTGGGCGTGGCTAAGCACTGTTCGCCAAGAAAACAACGCCAGTTTTGAGGGTCTAAACATGCGCAGAAACTCATGAAACTTGGCACACACATCTGGCCTGGTAAAATGAACAATATTTTATTGTTGATTGTACTATTTTTACAAAAATGACTCAATAGCGCCCCCTAGAAATTTTTAACGAAGCAGCCCCGATTCTACGTTTAAGCAAGATCTACGAAAATTTTTACGTGTATGACGGAGCCAAAGACCTACAAAAAAGTCTCTTGGACCCATATGCTAAAATGAACAGGAAGTGAGGTACGAATTTTTGAATGTCCCATTTTTGACGATTTTTGCACATTTTCAGGGGGCATACTTTTGCCCACTTCTCCTACATGTTTTATCCGACTGACTTATGACTTGACCTGGACCATGCCAAGACCTGAGCCAACAACAGACGGAAAAATCTTGACTTTTGGAAATACTATATGATGAGCGCGGGGCATCAAAATTTGTGTTTCGCACTGAAAAAGGATATGCTTAATAACTCCCCGGTACATGCTCCAAAAAATCCCAAACTTGACATGTATGTTTATCGTCAAGGCCTGAAGCTATCTCTATGACAACATTCAGTTATATATACAGCGCCACCTAGGCCTTGAGGCATAAAAAAAAAATACCCCACATACGGTATTTTGTACAAAAAATGTAAACTCATTCTAAGTGTGATAACTAAGTCATTTATGAATATTCTTTTAGTTTCCACCACTCAAAATGTTCACTGGCATCAGACTTATCCAAACATATATATATTTTTATTTATTTTTGATAGCCTCTGTGGACATTAAAAGCAATATCGTGAATGAAGGATATGCTTAATAACTCCACGGTACATGCTCCAAAAAAAATCCCACACTTGACATGTATGCTTATAATCAAGGCCTGAAGGTATCTCGATGACAACATTCAGTTATAAATACAGCGCCACCTAGCCCTTGAGGCTTATATAAAAAAAAAAAACCCACATACGGTATTTTGTACAAAAAAATGTAAGCTCATTCTAAGTGTGATGACTAAGTCATTTCTGAATATTCTTTTAGTTTCCACCACTCAAATTGTTCACTGGCTTCACACCGATCCAAACGTATGTACGTTTCCATTTTGTTTTATTCATTTTTGATTGCCCCTTTGGACCATAAAAGTAACATTGTGCAATGAGTACAACGAGCGATGATGTATATATACACTTTTACAAAAAATACCAATCAGGGCAACTCATTGCCTAAAAATAAAAAAGGACGCTGATTTTTGCAGGTCTTAACAATCACCAAAACCCGTTGAGCTTGACACACACTGGCAAAAAAAATATTCTACATGTAAACGTTTATTATGCCATTTTCAAAGAAATTTTGCTTCCAATATGCCAGTACCCCAACGTGCCAGTACCCCAACGTGCCAGTACCCTAACGTGCAAGTACCCCAACGTGCAAGGACTCCAACCTGGCCCGGGCTGCGAGGGCCCTTTATAGCTGCTCGCAGCTCTAGTTATTATTAGGGCCCGAGCAGCGACCGCTGCGAGGTCCATCTTGTTTTTGTAAGAATTATTAGGGCCCGAGCAGCGACCGCTGCGAGGTCCCTATTGTTTTTGTAAAAATTATTATCATTATTATTATTATTATTAGGGCCCGAGCAGCGACCGCTGCGAGGTCCCTATTGTTTTTCGTTCGAATTATTATTATTATTATTATTATTATTATTAGTATTATTATTATTCTCCGTAAACGATCGCATTTTTGAGTACCTAAACATTCACGAAAACTCACCAAACTTTGCACACTCCTCAGGCCCGGCGAAAAATTTGATATTATGAAGTCGTCATAACAACGCGACTCTATAGCGCCCCCTAGCGTAGAAAAATAAAAACCAAGCCTGGCACGTTTGAGCTAGAGCAACGAAAATTGGCAGGCACGTGTAGCACCCCGAGACGCACAAAAAAGTCTATAGGTCGCTTGCACATCGTAATGCATCATGGGAGTTTTTTCTTCGGGCGCCATCTTGGGTGTCCGCCGGTTCACAAGGTACACTCGTGAGTTACACGGTAGAGCTTATCAACCTGATGTCATTTACGCAGTATTTTCACGATTTACCGGAAGATCAAAAACAACGATACAGGCAGAAGGTGTCTCTGTGTGGTGGGATTGATCCTAATTACGTCCTGACCAAGGGTGATTTTTTTTTGACGGAGAAAGCTTGCTGGCCAAATGTGACTTCTCTGGACATTTTTCACTACCTCGTGTTGACAACATGCTCCATAACACGCCAACAAATCCCTGGAGGCTTACAATTATTTTGTAAGCGGGTGGATACAGAGTGTAAACTTTAACATCGCATCAGAAGAAACTGTTGCTGTTGCACGTAAGTAAACCACATGGTGTTGGTAATTCTGCACACAAAAATGTTGATTTGTTCTCAGGCTTCCTGTTATCATTGTGTTTACATGCACAGCTGGGTTTACCTGATGTGGTTTTTCTAATCATTTTATAACAGGCAAATATGGCAGAGCGTATAAGAATAAAAAGTAACTATGCACAGCCTCCCCGTGGCTTAATTAAATTTAATGCTACCCTTTCACTAGTTACATGTTACTTAATCAACTTATTCTAAATGGTTAAGGTTAACCACTCTCAGAGGACGTATTTTTAGTTTCAGTTTCCAGTACAATAAAACGTGTTCATGGTAACTACTGAGCATACTGACAGCTTTTCTTATGATCTCACGGTTAAGGAGGCTGTCACAACACCCAATTTCTGTCTGGTGCCGGATGGCAACAATTCCCATCACTTGTCACGACAACACCAATATTATTACCAGGTATGTATGGCTTTATTTTTTGTAGTTATTTAATTCTATGTTTCATATTTTCATTACAATGTTTGTAATATTTTCAGATTCAGGCACAGATGAGTTTAACTGGACGGGACTTCTGCGACTTTGTGGTGTGGACAAAGTGTGATTGAGCGAGTCCACCCAGATCGCTCGTTTTGGCCAGCTGGAAAAGCCAGAGTTTTTTTTTCCCAAAGTCCCCTCCTTACCTGAACTGCTCGGGAGAGCATTTACTAGATCAGCAGTGGACTTCCAGTGTTCCTGCTCAGCCGCTGTCACCTACCACTTGCTCATGTACTTCAAAGATGCGGAATAAAGTAGTTTTTTGTGCTGCAGCAGATTGTAAAATCAAATGATATCACTTGAAGTGTGCCAATCTAGACTGCCAAAAGGACAGTGGTTTTGTGACAAGTGTGAAACAAGGATTATTGGGAAAACTGAAACATAGTACTGGTACTTGTCTTACATTAAACAAATTTAAAAGAGAGTAACTTTTTCCTCTGTACATAGTATAATGAAAGTCATTGCGTACCCCATCAACATTACATCATACCGTCATCAGGATGGTAGGCACCTGTGCTAAAATAAATACATTAATTAACAGTTAAATTTTATCCCTGAAATTACTACATCTAATCATTATTCACTTCATTTTTTGTGCTTTTAGAAATAATAGAGATTTATGCCATTACTTTAAGAGGGACCATATTGCACATTGAGTCAAATCCTGTCATTTGTCTTATGTATAGCTTTGTAAACAAACCCAACAATAGAATTTGTATAATCGCTGCCTTTATTAGCGCCAAACAAACAGTCGCATGTTGTCCTCCTCCAATGCTTTGATGCTCGCCTTCGTTTCCATCATGTCATTGGCAATCAAGTCGGTGTGGCATGAGATCCCTAAAGAAATAATAAAAAAAAAAAAAAGATCACAAAAAAATACGGTACCAATAAAAGGTTTAATATAGTACAGTAGTATAGTTTTTTTGTCAGTGTAAAAGAAATGTACACATTTTGTTGCATTTTTTAATGTATGAACATTGCTACAGGCAAATACTTATTTCTATAAACACTTCCAAATGTCTCTAAAATATAAGGTGCGTGTACACACACAAACATAAACACATACATTCACTCATGCATACAATATATCATGTAATGAATTCTGAGTGGCATACCAGAGTCAATGATGTCAGCAGTACTTGAGGGTACAGGTTACTGGAGCCATCTGGCTGCATAACTGCAACAAACTCTCTGCCACTTCGAGTCGTCTTTTCTTTGCTTGTCTCTCCTGTGCACGTTCATATCTTGGCACCGACTGGGCTGAGACATAGATGTTGTAACTTGGGACCCAACTTTAATGTTGGAGCCCAGTCGGGATGGTTGGACAGAAAAACGGGCGCAGGGCGACCTGTTAAAATAAACAAATATATAAACAAATAAAATATGGAAAGACTGGTTATTTTGCCGCAGTCGGGTGGCCGTGAATAAGTTCTTTAGCATGATGTGTAGGCTACCGGGGGTCTGTTTTCTTGCATCACCCCCTTCTGTCTCTTTTTTCCAAGTTTACATTTTGCCACCAAAAAACATGTTATCGGCATTAAGAGCCCAAGACTAATCAATCCAATTTCAGCAGTAAACACTTTGCACTGGCACTACTTGGGTGAAAATGTTCGATGTTAGCTTTCGGCTAACGTCCGCTAGCCAGCTTGTACTACCGAACTTGCTTGCTCATGAATCCAAAACATAAGCAACTTGCCCATATATGGGCGGTCGAAACGTTATTAATCCTCATGCATTAAATAAAGGTAAACAAGCTTACCGCTCACAAAGTGATGGCTGCACACACGAGCCCAAAGTAACGACTTCCCTCCGGAGTCCGCACTCCTCTGTCTCCAGGCCCTGGTTCCTAGTTATTTTCGGAATTCGGAAGAAAGGCCGACCATTTTCCCCCTTGGCTTTGTTCGAACAGCCAACGATGCAGCAACAATGTACCATTTTAAACGCAGACAACAAACGTGATAGATACGTGTTAGACCGAATCACTACGTAAATGGAGGCCACCCAGCATGGCGACTACGACAAATCCGAGGCGGAAGTGACGACATGTGCAAGCGACCTATTGGGACTGAAAAAGGATATGCTTAATAACTCCCCGATACATGCTCCAAAAAATCCCAAACTTGACATGTATGTTTATCGTCAAGGCCTGAAGGTATCTCTATGACAACATTCAGTTATATATGCAGCGCCACCTAGCCCTTGAGGCATGAAAAAAAAATACCCCACTTACGGTATTTTGTACAAAAAATGTAAACTCATTCTAAGTGTGATAACTAAGTCATTTAGGAATATTCTTTTACCTTCCACCACTCAAAATATTCACTGGCATCAGACCTAACCAAACATACATATTTTTGTTATTTAGTTTTATGTATTTTTGATAGCCTCTATGGACATTAAAAGCAATATCGTGAATGAAGGCTATGCTTAATAACTCCCAGGTACATGCTCCAAAAAATCCCATATTTGAAATGTATATTTAGAGTCAAGGCCTGAAGGTATCTCTATGACAAAATTCAGTTATAAATACAGCGCCACCTAGTCCTTGAGGCATAAAAAAAAATGCCTCACTTACGGTATTTTTGCAAAAATTGTAAACTCATTGTAAGTGTGATAACTAAGTCATTTATGAATATTCTTTTACTTTCCACCACTCAATATGTTCACTGGTATCAGACCGATCCAAACATACGTATTTTTTATTTAGTTTTATTTTTATTTTTTATCGCCTCTATGGACAATAAAAGCAACATTGTGCAATGAGTACGAGCGATGATGTGTGTATATATACTTTTACGAAAAATACCAATCAGAGCAACTCATTGCCTAAAAATAAAAAAAAGACGCAGATTTTTGCAGATCTTAACAATCACCAAAACCCATTGAGCTTGACACACTCATCACACCTGGCAAAAAAAAAAAAAAAAGTCCACATGTTTATCATGCCATTTTCAAAGAAATTCTGCTTCCAATGTGCCAGTACCCCAATGTGCAAGTTCCCCAACGTGCAAGTACCCCAACGTGGCCCGGGCTGCGAGGGCCCTTTATAGCTGCTCGCAGCTCTAGTTATTAGGGCCCGAGCAGCGACCGCTGCGAGGTCCCTATTGTTTTTCGTTCGAATTATTAGGGCCCGAGCAGCTACCGCTGCGAGGTCCCTATTGTTTTTCGATCGGATTATTATTATTATTATTATTATTATTATTATTATTATTATTCTCCGTAAACGATCACGATTTTGGGTACCTAAACATTCACGAAAACTCACCAAACTTTGCACACTCTTCAGGCCCGGCGAAAAATTTGATATTATGAAGTCGTCATAGCGACGCGACTCTATAGCGCCCCCTAGCGTAGAAAAATAAAAACCAAGCCCGGCACGTTTGAGCTAGAGCAACAAAAATTGGCAGGCACGTGTAGCACCCCGAGACGCACAAAAAAGTCTATTGGGACCATGTAGCTAAAATGTACAGGAAATGAGCTATGAATTTTTTTATGTCCAATTTTGGCCTATTTTGGCACATTCACTGTGGTCATGCTTTTTCCCCCTTTGCAAACATTTTTCATCCAATTGACTTCAAACTTGGCATTTATCATTTCAAGACCTGAGAGAACAACTGGGCAAAACATCTTTCCTTTTTGAAATACTATATGACGGGGGTGGGGCATCAAATATTGCATTTAAAATTTCATTTGTCCAGAAAGAGCAAATGCTTAATAACTCCCATGTTCAAGCTCCAAAAAATCTCATACTTCTCAGGCAACGCAATAGTCACGGCCTGAAAACATCTATACGATAAAATTCAGTTATACATATAGCGCCACCTAGTGGTAACAATAAATGTCATACTTTACGTTTTTAGCTACTGTGCTGAGCTCGTTGAAGGGATCCAGTTGAAAATTGGTCAGAAAAGCCTTAAGATGTTGATCATGCCCCACACCGAATATTGTAACTTTTCGCCAAAGGGTGTTGTCGCTACGGTGCCGCAAAATCTGAAGATTTTTCGTGACAATAAAAGCTGCATTAAGTTGACCGAGATGATCCTATTCTTCTCAAAATTTGACACATTTGATGAGAGTCCAGCCCTAAAGACATCTACGAACTTATATTTCATCTTACTGATAGCGCCACCTAGTGGCAATTTTTTTTTCTTACGAATTTTCTTCTACGTTTTTCTCCAAACACGTTAACTGGACCTACCTCATATTTGCTCAGATGAGGCTTTCGCCCTTCATGATGTCACAACACGAAGTTTGTGAGTTTTCGCGAATCGCTGTGGGCGTGGCTAAGCGCTGTTCGCCAAGAAAACAACGCCAGTTTTGAGGGTCTAAACATGCGCAGAAACACATGAAACTTGGCACACACATCTGGCCTGGTAAAATGAACAATATTTTATTGTTGATTGTGCTATTCTTACAAAAATGACTCAATAGCGCCCCCTAGAAATATTTAACGAAGCAGCCCCGGTTGTACGTTTAAGCAACACCTACGAAAATTTTTAGGTGTATGAGGGAGCCCAAGACCTACAAAAAAGTCTCTTGGACCTATATGCTAAAATGAACAGGAAGTGAGCTACAAATTTTTGAATGTCCCATTTTTTATGATTTTAGCACATTTACAGGGGGCATACTTTTGCCCACTTCTCCTACACGTTTCATCCGACTGACTTCAGACTTGACCTGGAGCATGTCAAGACCTGAGCCAACGACAGGGGGAAAACTTTTGACTTTTCGAAATACTATATGATGAGGGCGGGGCATCAAAATTTGTGTTTCGCAATGAAAAAGGATATGCTTGATAACTCCCCGGTACATGCTCCAAAAAATCCCAAACTTGACATGCATGTTTATCGTCAAGGCCTGAAGTTATCTCTATGACAACATTCAGTTATATATGCAGCGCCACCTAGCCCTTGAGGCATAAAAAAAAAATACCCCACATACGGTATTTTGTACAAAAAATGTAAACTCATTCTAAGTGTGATAACTAAGTCATTTATGAATATTCTTTTAGTGTCCACCACTCAAAATGTTCACTGGCATCAGACTTATCCAAACATATATATATTTTTATTTATTTTTGATAGTCTCTGTGGACATTAAAAGCAATATCGTGAATGAAGGATATGCTTAATAACTCCACGGTACATGCTCCAAAAAAAATCCCACACTTGACATGTATGCTTATAATCAAGGCCTGAAGGTTTCTCTATGACAACATTCAGTTATAAATACAGCGCCACCTAGCCCTTGAGGCATAATTATATTTAAAAAAAAAAACACATACGGTATTTTGTACAAAAAATGTAAACTCATTCTAAGTGTGATAACTAAGTCATTTATGAATATTCTTTTAGTTTCCACCACTCAAATTGTTCACTGGCTTCACACCGATCCAAACGTATGTACGTTTCCATTTTGTTTTATTCATTTTTGATTGCCCCTTTGGACAATAAAAGTAACATTGTGCAATGAGTATAACGAGCGATGATGTGTATATACATTTTTACAAAAAATACCAATCAGGGCAACTCATTGCCTAAAAATAAAAAAGGACGCTGATTTTTGCAGGTCTTAACAATCACCAAAACCCGTTGAGCTTGACACACACTGGCAAAAAAAAATATTCTACATGTAAACGTTTATTATGCCATTTTCAAAGAAATTTTGCTTCCAATATGCCAAGTACCCCAACGTGGCAGTCCCCTAACGTGCAAGTACCCCAACGTGCAAGGACCCCAACGTGGCCCGGGCTGCGAGGGCCCTTTATAGCTGCTCGCAGCTCTAGTTATTATTATTATTATTATTCTTCTTCTCCGTAAACGATCGCATTTTTGAGTACCTAAACATTCACGAAAACTCACCAAACTTTGCACACTCCTCAGGCCCGGCGAAAAATTTGATATTATGAAGTCGTCATAACAATGCGACTCTATAGCGCCCCCTAGCGTAGAAAAATAAAAACCAAGCCTGGCACGTTTGAGCTAGAGCAACGGAAATTGGCAGGCACGTGTAGCACCCCGAGACGCACAAAAACGTCTATTGGGACCATGTAGCTAAAATGTACAGGAAATGAGCTATGAATTTTTTTATGTCCAATTTTGGCCTATTTTGGCACATTCACTGTGGTCATGCTTTTTCCCCCTCTGCAAACATTTTTCATCCAATTCACATCAAACTTGGCATTTATCATCTCAAGACCTGAGAGAACAACTGGGCAAAAAGTCTTGCCTTTTCGAAATACTATATGATGGGGGCGGGGCATCAAATATTGTCTTTAAAATTTCATTTGTCCAGAAAGAGCAAATGCTTAATAACTCCCATGTTCAAGCTCCAAAAAATCTCAAACTTCTCAGGCAACGTAATAGTCACGGCCTGAAAACATCTATATGATAAAATTCAGTTATACATATAGCGCCACCTAGTGGTGACAATAAATGTCATACTTTACGTTTTTAGCTACTGCGCTGAGCTCGTTGAAGGGATCCAGTTGAAAGTTGGTCAGAAAAGCCTTAAGATGTTGATCATGCCCAACACCGAATATAGTAACTTTTTGCCAAAGGGCGTGGCCGCTACGGTGCCGCAAAGTCTGAAGATTTTTCGTGACAATAAAAGCTGCATGAACTTGACCGAGATGATCCTATCTTCTCAAAATTTCACACATTTGATGAGAGTCCAGCCCTAAAGACATCTACGAACTTATATTTCATCTTACTGATAGCGCCACCTAGTGGCAATTTTTTTTCTTACGAATTTTCTTGTACATTTTTTCTCCAAACACGTTAACTGGACCAACCTCATATTTGCTTAGATGAGGGTTTCGGCCTTCATGATGTCACAACACGAAGTTTGTGAGTTTTCGCGAATCGCTGTGGGCGTGGCTAAGCACTGTTCGCCAAGAAAACAACGCCAGTTTTGAGGGTTAAACATGCGCAGAAACTCATGAAACTTGGCACACACATCTGGCCTGGTAAAATGAACAATATTTTATTGTTGATTGTGCTATTTTTACAAAAATGACTCAATAGCGCCCCCTAGAAATTTTTAACGAAGCAGCCCCGATTGTACGTTTAAGCAAGATCTACGAAAATTTTTACGTGTATGAGGGAGCCAAAGACCTACAAAAAAGTCTCTTGGACCCATATGCTAAAATGAACAGGAAGTGAGCTACGAATTTTTGAATGTCCCATTTTTTACGATTTTTGCACATTTTCAGAGGGCATACTTTTGCCCACTTCTCCTACACGTTTTATCCGACTGACTTATGACTTGACCTGGACCATGCCAAGACCTGAGCCAACAACAGACGGAAAAATCTTGACTTTTGGAAATACTATATGATGAGGGCGGGGCATCAAAATTTGTGTTTCGCACTGAAAAAGGATATGCTTAATAACTCCCCGATACATGCTCCAAAAAATCCCAAACTTGACATGTATGTTTATCGTCAAGGCCTGAAGGTATCTCTATGACAACATTCAGTTATATATGCAGCGCCACCTAGCCCTTGAGGCATGAAAAAAAAATACCCCACTTACGGTATTTTGTACAAAAAATGTAAACTCATTCTAAGTGTGATAACTAAGTCATTTAGGAATATTCTTTTACCTTCCACCACTCAAAATATTCACTGGCATCAGACCTAACCAAACATACATATTTTTGTTATTTAGTTTTATGTATTTTTGATAGCCTCTATGGACATTAAAAGCAATATCGTGAATGAAGGCTATGCTTAATAACTCCCAGGTACATGCTCCAAAAAATCCCATATTTGAAATGTATATTTAGAGTCAAGGCCTGAAGGTATCTCTATGACAAAATTCAGTTATAAATACAGCGCCACCTAGTCCTTGAGGCATAAAAAAAAATGCCTCACTTACGGTATTTTTGCAAAAATTGTAAACTCATTGTAAGTGTGATAACTAAGTCATTTATGAATATTCTTTTACTTTCCACCACTCAATATGTTCACTGGTATCAGACCGATCCAAACATACGTATTTTTTATTTAGTTTTATTTTTATTTTTTATCGCCTCTATGGACAATAAAAGCAACATTGTGCAATGAGTACGAGCGATGATGTGTGTATATATACTTTTACGAAAAATACCAATCAGAGCAACTCATTGCCTAAAAATAAAAAAAAGACGCAGATTTTTGCAGATCTTAACAATCACCAAAACCCATTGAGCTTGACACACTCATCACACCTGGCAAAAAAAAAAAAAAAAGTCCACATGTTTATCATGCCATTTTCAAAGAAATTCTGCTTCCAATGTGCCAGTACCCCAATGTGCAAGTTCCCCAACGTGCAAGTACCCCAACGTGGCCCGGGCTGCGAGGGCCCTTTATAGCTGCTCGCAGCTCTAGTTATTAGGGCCCGAGCAGCGACCGCTGCGAGGTCCCTATTGTTTTTCGTTCGAATTATTAGGGCCCGAGCAGCTACCGCTGCGAGGTCCCTATTGTTTTTCGATCGGATTATTAGGGCCCGAGCAGCGACCGCTGCGAGGTCCCTATTGTTTTTGTAAAAATTATTATTATTATTATTATTATTATTATTATTATTCTTCTTCTTCTTCTTCTTTATTCTCCGCAAACGATCGCGATTTTGGGTACCTAAACATTCACGAAAACTCACCAAACTTTGCACACTCCTCAGGCCCGGCGAAAAATTTGATATTATGAAGTCGTCATAACAATGCGACTCGATAGCGCCCCCTAGCGTAGAAAAATAAAAACCAAGCCCGGCACGTTTGAGCTAGAGCAACAAAAATTGGCAGGCACGTGTAGCACCGCGAGACGCACAAAAAAGTCTATTGGGACCATGTAGCTAAAATGTACAGGAAGTGAGCTATGAATTTTTTTATGTCCAATTTTGGCCTATTTTGGCACATTCACTGTGGTCATGCTTTTTCCCCCTTTGCAAAAATTTTTCATCCAATTGACTTCAAACTTGGCATTTATCATCTCAAGACCTGAGAGAAAAACTGGGCAAAACATCTTGCCTTTTTGAAATACTATATGACGGGGGCGGGGCATCAAATATTGCCTTTAAAATTTCATTTGTCCAGAAAGAGCAAATGCTTAATAACTCCCATGTTCAAGCTCCAAAAAATCTCAAACTTCTCAGGCAACGTAATAGTCACGGCCTGAAAACATCTATATGATAAAATTCAGTTATACATATAGCGCCACCTAGTGGTTACAATAAATGTCATACTTTACGTTTTTAGCTACTGTGCTGAGCTTGTTGAAGGGATCCATTTGAAAATTGGTCAGAAAAGCCTTAAGATGTTGATCATGCCCCACACCGAATATTGTAACTTTTCGCCAAAGGGCGTGGCCGCTACGGTGACGCAAAGTCTGAAGATTTTTCGTGAAAATAAAAGCTGCATTAACTTGACCGAGATGATCCTATCTTCTCAAAATTTCACACATTTGATGAGAGTCCAGCCCTAAAGACATCTACTGACTTATATTTCATCTAACTGATAGCGCCACCTAGTGGCAATTTTTTTTATTACGAATTTTCTTCTACGTTTTTCTCCAAACACGTTAACTGGACCTACCTCATATTTGCTCAGATGAGGGTTTCGGCCTTCATGATGTCACAACACGAAGTTTGTGAGTTTTCGCGAATTGCTGTGGGTGTGGCTAAGCGCTGTTCGCCAAGAAAACAACGCCAGTTTTGAGGGTCTAAACATGCACAGAAACTCATGAAACTTGGCACACACATCTGGCCTGGTAAAATGAGCAATATTTTATTGTTGATTGTGCTATTTTTACAAAAATGACTCAATAGCGCCCCCTAGAAGTTTTTAACGAAGCAGCCCCGGTTGTACGTTTAAGCAAGAACGACGAATATTTTTAGGTGTATGAGGGAGCCCAAGACCTACAAAAAAGTCTCTTGGACCCATATGCTAAAATGAACAGGAAGTGAGCTACCAATTTTTGAATGTCCCATTTTTGACAATTTTTGCACATTCACAGGGCGCAGACTTTTGCCCACTTCTCCTACACGTTTCATCTGACTGAGTTAAGACTTGGCCTGGACCATGTCAAGACCTGAGCCAACGACAGGGGGAAAAATCTTGACCTTTCGAAATACTATATGATGAAGGCGGGGCATCAAAATTTGTGTTTCGCACTGAAAAAGGGTATGCTTAATAACTCCCCGGTACATGCTCCAAAAAATCCCAAACTTGACATGTATGTTTATCGTCAAGGCCTGAAGCTATCTCTATGACAACATTCAGTTATATATGCAGCGCCACCTAGCCCTTGAGGCATAAAAAAAAAATACCCCACATACGGTATTTTGTACAAAAAATGTAAACTCATTCTAAGTGTGATAACTAAGTCATTTATGAATATTCTTTTAGTTTCCACCACTCAAAATGTTCACTGGCATCAGACTTATCCAAACATATATATATTTTTATTTATTTTTGATAGCCTCTGTGGACATTAAAAGCAATATCGTGAATGAAGGATATGCTTAATAACTCCACGGTACATGCTCCCAAAAAAATCCCACACTTGACATGTATGCTCATAATCAAGGCCTGAAGGTATCTCGATGACAACATTCAGTTATAAATACAGCGCCACCTAGAGGCTTATATAAAAAAAAAAAAACCACATACGGTATTTTGTACAAAAAAATGTAAACTCATTCTAAGTGTGATGACTAAGTCATTTCTGAATATTCTTTTAGTTTCCACCACTCAAATTGTTCACTGGCTTCACACCGATCCAAACGTATGTACGTTTCCATTTTGTTTTATTCATTTTTGATTGCCCCTTTGGACAATAAAAGTAACATTGTGCAATGAGTACAACGAACGATGATGTATATATACACTTTTACAAAAAAAATACCAATCAGGGCAACTCATTGCCTAAAAATAAAAAAGGACGCTGATTTTTGCAGGTCTTAACAATCACCAAAACCCGTTGAGCTTGACACACACTGGCAAAAAAAATATTCTACAGGTAAACGTTTATTATGCCATTTTCAAAGAAATTTTGCTTCCAATATGCCAGTACCCCAACGTGCCAGGACCCTAACGTGCAAGTACCCCAACGTGCAAGGACTCCAACGTGGCCCGGGCTGCGAGGGCCCTTTATAGCTGCTCGCAGCTCTAGTTATTATTATTATTATTATTATTATTATTATTATTATTATTATTCTCCGTAAACGATCACGATTTTGGGTACCTAAACATTCACGAAAACTCACCAAACTTTGCACACTCTTCAGGCCCGGCGAAAAATTTGATATTATGAAGTCGTCATAGCGACGCGACTCTATAGCGCGCCCTAGCGTAGAAAAATAAAAACCAAGCCCGGCACGTTTGAGCTAGAGCAACAAAAATTGGCAGGCACGTGTAGCACCCCGAGACGCACAAAAAAGTCTATTGGGACCATGTAGCTAAAATGTACAGGAAATGAGCTATGAATTTTTTTATGTCCAATTTTGGCCTATTTTGGCACATTCACTGTGGTCATGCTTTTTCCCCCTTTGCAAACATTTTTCATCCAATTGACTTCAAACTTGGCATTTATCATTTCAAGACCTGAGAGAACAACTGGGCAAAACATCTTTCCTTTTTGAAATACTATATGACGGGGGTGGGGCATCAAATATTGCATTTAAAATTTCATTTGTCCAGAAAGAGCAAATGCTTAATAACTCCCATGTTCAAGCTCCAAAAAATCTCATACTTCTCAGGCAACGCAATAGTCACGGCCTGAAAACATCTATACGATAAAATTCAGTTATACATATAGCGCCACCTAGTGGTAACAATAAATGTCATACTTTACGTTTTTAGCTACTGTGCTGAGCTCGTTGAAGGGATCCAGTTGAAAATTGGTCAGAAAAGCCTTAAGATGTTGATCATGCCCCACACCGAATATTGTAACTTTTCGCCAAAGGGTGTTGTCGCTATGGTGCCGCAAAATCTGAAGATTTTTCGTGACAATAAAAGCTGCATTAAGTTGACCGAGATGATCCTATTCTTCTCAAAATTTGACACATTTGATGAGAGTCCAGCCCTAAAGACATCTACGAACTTATATTTCATCTTACTGATAGCGCCACCTAGTGGCAATTTTTTTTTCTTACGAATTTTCTTCTACGTTTTTCTCCAAACACGTTAACTGGACCTACCTCATATTTGCTCAGATGAGGCTTTCGCCCTTCATGATGTCACAACACGAAGTTTGTGAGTTTTCGCGAATCGCTGTGGGCGTGGCTAAGCGCTGTTCGCCAAGAAAACAACGCCAGTTTTGAGGGTCTAAACATGCGCAGAAACACATGAAACTTGGCACACACATCTGGCCTGGTAAAATGAACAATATTTTATTGTTGATTGTGCTATTCTTACAAAAATGACTCAATAGCGCCCCCTAGAAATATTTAACGAAGCAGCCCCGGTTGTACGTTTAAGCAACACCTACTAAAATTTTTAGGTGTATGAGGGAGCCCAAGACCGACAAAAAAGTCTCTTGGACCTATATGCTAAAATGAACAGGAAGTGAGCTACAAATTTTTGAATGTCCCATTTTTTATGATTTTAGCACATTTACAGGGGGCATACTTTTGCCCACTTCTCCTACACGTTTCATCCGACTGACTTCAGACTTGACCTGGAGCATGTCAAGACCTGAGCCAACGACAGGGGGAAAACTTTTGACTTTTCGAAATACTATATGATGAGGGCGGGGCATCAAAATTTGTGTTTCGCAATGAAAAAGGATATGCTTGATAACTCCCCGGTACATGCTCCAAAAAATCCCAAACTTGACATGCATGTTTATCGTCAAGGCCTGAAGTTATCTCTATGACAACATTCAGTTATATATGCAGCGCCACCTAGCCCTTGAGGCATAAAAAAAAAATACCCCACATACGGTATTTTGTACAAAAAATGTAAACTCATTCTAAGTGTGATAACTAAGTCATTTATGAATATTCTTTTAGTGTCCACCACTCAAAATGTTCACTGGCATCAGACTTATCCAAACATATATATATTTTTATTTATTTTTGATAGTCTCTGTGGACATTAAAAGCAATATCGTGAATGAAGGATATGCTTAATAACTCCACGGTACATGCTCCAAAAAAAATCCCACACTTGACATGTATGCTTATAATCAAGGCCTGAAGGTTTCTCTATGACAACATTCAGTTATAAATACAGCGCCACCTAGCCCTTGAGGCATTTATATATATATATATATAAAAAAAAACAAGGACCTCAACGTGGCCCGGGCTGCGAGGGCCCTTTATAGCTGCTCGCAGCTCTAGTTATTATTATTCTTCTTCTTCTTCTTCTCCGTAAACGATCGCATTTTTGAGTACCTAATCATTCACGAAAACTCACCAAACTTTGCACACTCCTCAGGCCCGGCGAAAAATTTTATATTATGAAGTCGTCATAACAACGCGACTCTATAGCGCCCCCTAGCGTAGAAAAATAAAAACCAAGCCTGGCACGTTTGAGCTAGAGCAACGAAAATTGGCAGGCACGTGTAGCACCCCGAGACGCACAAAAAAGTCTATTGGGACCATGTAGCTAAAATGTACAGGAAATGAGCTATGAATTTTTTTATGTCCAATTTTGGCCTATTTTGGCACATTCACTGTGGTCATGCTTTTTCCCCCTCTGCAAACATTTTTCATCCAATTCACATCAAACTTGGCATTTATCATCTCAAGACCTGAGAGAACAACTGGGCAAAAAGTCTTGCCTTTTCGAAATACTATATGATGGGGGCGGGGCATCAAATATTGTCTTTAAAATTTCATTTGTCCAGAAAGAGCAAATGCTTAATAACTCCCATGTTCAAGCTCCAAAAAATCTCAAACTTCTCAGGCAACGTAATAGTCACGGCCTGAAAACATCTATATGATAAAATTCAGTTATACATATAGCGCCACCTAGTGGTGATAATAAATGTCATACTTTACGTTTTTAGCTACTGCGCTGAGCTCGTTGAAGGGATCCAGTTGAAAGTTGGTCAGAAAAGCCTTAAGATGTTGATCATGCCCCACACCGAATATTGTAACTTTTCGCCAAAGAGCGTGGCCGCTACGGTGCCGCAAAGTCTGAAGATTTTTCGTGACAATAAAAGCTGCATGAACTTGACCGAGATGATCCTATCTTCTCAAAATTTCACACATTTGATGAGAGTCCAGCCCTAAAGACATCTACGAACTTATATTTCATCTTACTGATAGCGCCACCTAGTGGCAATTTTTTTTCTTACGAATTTTCTTGTACATTTTTTCTCCAAACACGTTAACTGGACAAACCTCATATTTGCTCAGATGAGGGTTTCGGCCTTCATGATGTCACAACACGAAGTTTGTGAGTTTTCGCGAATCGCTGTGGGCGTGGCTAAGCACTGTTCGCCAAGAAAACAACGCCAGTTTTGAGGGTCTAAACATGCGCAGAAACTCATGAAACTTGGCACACACATCTGGCCTGGTAAAATGAACACTATTTTATTGTTGATTGTGCTATTTTTACAAAAATGACTCAATAGCGCCCCCTAGAAATTTTTAACGAAGCAGCCCCGATTGTACGTTTAAGCAAGATCAACGAAAATTTTTACGTGTATGAGGGAGCCAAAGACCTACAAAAAAGTCTCTTGGACCCATATGCTAAAATGAACAGGAAGTGAGCTACGAATTTTTGAATGTCCCATTTTTGACGATTTTTGCACATTTTCAGGGGGCATACTTTTGCCCACTTCTCCTACACGTTTTATCCGACTGACTTATGACTTGACCTGGACCATGCCAAGACCTGAGCCAACAACAGACGGAGAAATCTTGACTTTTGTTAATACTATATGATGAGGGCGGGGCATCAAAATTTGTGTTTCGCACTGAAAAAGGATATGCTTAATAACTCCCCGATACATGCTCCAAAAAATCCCAAACTTGACATGTATGTTTATCGTCAAGGCCTGAAGGTATCTCTATGACAACATTCAGTTATATATGCAGCGCCACCTAGTCCTTGAGGCATGAAAAAAAAATACCCCACTTACGGTATTTTGTACAAAAAATGTAAACTCATTCTCAGTGTGATAACTAAGTCATTTAGGAATATTCTTTTACTTTCCACCACTCAAAATATTCACTGGCATCAGACCTAACCAAACATACATATTTTTGTTATTTAGTTTTATGTATTTTTGATAGCCTCTATGGACATTAAAAGCAGTATCGTGAATGAAGGCTATGCTTAATAACTCCCAGGTACATGCTCCAAAAAATCCCATACTTGAAATGTATATTTATAGTCAAGGCCTAAAGGTATCTCTATGACAAAATTCAGTTATAAATACAGCGCCACCTAGTCCTTGAGGCATAAAAAAAAATGCCTCACTTACGGTATTTTTGCAAAAATGGTAAACTCATTGTAAGTGTGATAACTAAGTCATTGATGAATATTCTTTTACTTTCCACCACTCAATATGTTCACTGGCATCAGACCGATCCAAACATACGTATTTTTTATTTAGTTTTATTTTTTTTTTGATCGCCTCTATGGACAATAAAAGCAACATTGTGCAATGAGTACGAGCGATGATGCGTGTATATATACTTTTACGAAAAATACCAATCAGGGCAACTCATTGCCTAAAAATAGAAAAAAGACGCTGATTTTTGCAGATCTTAACAATCACCAAAACCCATTGAGCTTGACACACTCATCACACCTGGCAAAAAAAAAAAAAAAAATCCACATGTTTATCATGCCATTTTCAAAGAAATTCTGCTTCCAATGTGCCAGTACCCCAACGTGCAAGTACCCCAACGTGGCCCGGGCTGCGAGGGCCCTTTATAGCTGCTCGCAGCTCTAGTTATTATTAGGGCCCGAGCAGCTACCGCTGCGAGGTCCCTATTGTTTTTCGATCGGATTATTATTATTATTATTATTATTATTATTATTAGGGCCCGAGCAGCGACCGCTGCGAGGTCCCTATTGTTTTTGTAAAAATTATTATTATTATTATTATTATTATTCTTCTTCTTCTTCTTCTTCTTCTTCTTCTTTATTCTCCGCAAACGATCGCGATTTTGGGTACCTAAACATTCACGAAAACTCACCAAACTTTGCACACTCCTCAGGCCCGGCGAAAAATTTGATATTATGAAGTCGTCATAACAATGCGACTCGATAGCGCCCCCTAGCGTAGAAAAATAAAAACCAAGCCCGGCACGTTTGAGCTAGAGCAACAAAAATTGGCAGGCACGTGTAGCACCGCGAGACGCACAAAAAAAGTCTATTGGGACCATGTAGCTAAAATGTACAGGAAGTGAGCTATGAATTTTTTTATGTCCAATTTTGGCCTATTTTGGCACATTCACTGTGGTCATGCTTTTTCCCCCTTTGCAAAATTTTTTCATCCAATTGACTTCAAACTTGGCATTTATCATCTCAAGACCTGAGAGAAAAACTGGGCAAAACATCTTGCCTTTTTGAAATACTATATGACGGGGGCGGGGCATCAAATATTGCCTTTAAAATTTCATTTGTCCAGAAAGAGCAAATGCTTAATAACTCCCATGTTCAAGCTCCAAAAAATCTCAAACTTCTCAGGCAACGTAATAGTCACGGCCTGAAAACATCTATATGATAAAATTCAGTTATACATATAGCGCCACCTAGTGGTTACAATAAATGTCATACTTTACGTTTTTAGCTACTGTGCTGAGCTTGTTGAAGGGATCCATTTGAAAATTGGTCAGAAAAGCCTTAAGATGTTGATCATGCCCCACACCGAATATTGTAACTTTTCGCCAAAGGGCGTGGCCGCTACGGTGACGCAAAGTCTGAAGATTTTTCGTGAAAATAAAAGCTGCATTAACTTGACCGAGATGATCCTATCTTCTCAAAATTTCACACATTTGATGAGAGTCCAGCCCTAAAGACATCTACTGACTTATATTTCATCTAACTGATAGCGCCACCTAGTGGCAATTTTTTTTATTACGAATTTTCTTCTACGTTTTTCTCCAAACACGTTAACTGGACCTACCTCATATTTGCTCAGATGAGGGTTTCGGCCTTCATGATGTCACAACACGAAGTTTGTGAGTTTTCGCGAATTGCTGTGGGTGTGGCTAAGCGCTGTTCGCCAAGAAAACAACGCCAGTTTTGAGGGTCTAAACATGCACAGAAACTCATGAAACTTGGCACACACATCTGGCCTGGTAAAATGAGCAATATTTTATTGTTGATTGTGCTATTTTTACAAAAATGACTCAATAGCGCCCCCTAGAAGTTTTTAACGAAGCAGCCCCGGTTGTACGTTTAAGCAAGAACGACGAATATTTTTAGGTGTATGAGGGAGCCCAAGACCTACAAAAAAGTCTCTTGGACCCATATGCTAAAATGAACAGGAAGTGAGCTACGAATTTTTGAATGTCCCATTTTTGACAATTTTTGCACATTCACAGGGCGCAGACTTTTGCCCACTTCTCCTACACGTTTCATCTGACTGAGTTAAGACTTGACCTGGACCATGTCAAGACCTGAGCCAACGACAGGGGGAAAAATCTTGACCTTTCGAAATACTATATGATGAAGGCGGGGCATCAAAATTTGTGTTTCGCACTGAAAAAGGATATGCTTAATAACTCCCCGGTACATGCTCCAAAAAATCCCAAACTTGACATGTATGTTTATCGTCAAGGCCTGAAGCTATCTCTATGACAACATTCAGTTATATATGCAGCGCCACCTAGCCCTTGAGGCATAAAAAAAAAATACCCCACATACGGTATTTTGTACAAAAAATGTAAACTCATTCTAAGTGTGATAACTAAGTCATTTATGAATATTCTTTTAGTTTCCACCACTCAAAATGTTCACTGGCATCAGACTTATCCAAACATATATATATTTTTATTTATTTTTGATAGCCTCTGTGGACATTAAAAGCAATATCGTGAATGAAGGATATGCTTAATAACTCCACGGTACATGCTCCCAAAAAAATCCCACACTTGACATGTATGCTCATAATCAAGGCCTGAAGGTATCTCGATGACAACATTCAGTTATAAATACAGCGCCACCTAGCCCTTGAGGCTTATATAAAAAAAAAAAACCACATACGGTATTTTGTACAAAAAATGTAAACTCATTCTAAGTGTGATGACTAAGTCATTTCTGAATATTCTTTTAGTTTCCACCACTCAAATTGTTCACTGGCTTCACACCGATCCAAATGTATGTACGTTTCCATTTTGTTTTATTCATTTTTGATTGCCCCTTTGGACAATAAAAGTAACATTGTGCAATGAGTACAACGAACGATGATGTATATATACACTTTTACAAAAAAAATACCAATCAGGGCAACTCATTGCCTAAAAATAAAAAAGGACGCTGATTTTTGCAGGTCTTAACAATCACCAAAACCCGTTGAGCTTGACACACACTGGCAAAAAAAATATTCTACATGTAAACGTTTATTATGCCATTTTCAAAGAAATTTTGCTTCCAATATGCCAGTACCCCAACGTGCCAGGACCCTAACGTGCAAGTACCCCAACGTGCAAGGACTCCAACGTGGCCCGGGCTGCGAGGGCCCTTTATAGCTGCTCGCAGCTCTAGTTATTATTATTATTCTTCTCCGTAAACGATCACGATTTTGGGTACCTAAACATTTACGAAAACTCACCAAACTTTGCACACTCCTCAGGCCCGGCGAAAAATTTGATATTATGAAGTCGTCATAACAACGCGACTCTATAGCGCCCCCTAGCATAGAAAATAAAAACCAAGCCCGGCATGTTTGAGCTAGAGCAACGAAAATTGGCAGGCACGTGTAGCACCCCGAGACGCACAAAAAAGTCTATTGGGACCATGTAGCTAAAATGTACAGGAAGTGAGCTATGAATTTTTTAATGTCCAATTTTGGCCTATTTTGGCACATTCACTGTGGTCATGCTTTTTCCCCCTTTGCAAACATTTTTCATCCAATTGACTTCAAACTTGGCATTTATCATCTCAAGACCTGAGAGAACAACTGGGGAAAAAATCTTGCCTTTTCGAAATACTATATGACGGGGGCGGGGCATCAAATATTGCCTTTAAAATTTCATTTGTCCAGAAAGAGCAAATGCTTAATAACTCCCATGTTCAAGCTCCAAAAAATCTCAAACTTATCAGGCAACCTAATAGTCACGGCCTGAAAACATCTATATGATAAAATTCAGTTATCCATGTAGCGCCACCTAGTGGTAACAATAATTGTCATACTTTACGTTTTTAGCTACTGTGCTGAGCTCGTTGAAGGGATCCAGTTGAAAATTGGTCAGAAAAGCTTTAAGATGTTGATCATGCCCCACACCGAATATTGTAACTTTTCGCCAAAGGGCGTGGCCGCTACGGTGCCGCAAAGTCTGAAGATTTCTCGTGACAACAAAAGCTGCATTAACTTGACCGAGATGATGCTATCTTCTCAAAATTTTACACAATTGATGAGAGTCCAGCCCTAAAGACATCTACAAACTTATATTTCATCTTACTGATAGCGCCACCTACTGGCAATTTTTTTTCTTACGATTTTTCTTCAATGTTTTTCTCCAACCATGTTAACTGGACCTACCTCATATTTGCTCAGATGAGGGTGTCGGCCTTCATGCTGTCACAACACGAAGTTTGTGAGTTTTCGCGAGTCGCTGTGGGCGTGGCTAAGCGCTGTTCGCCAAGAAAACAACGGCAATTTTGAGGGCCTAAACTGGCACAGAAACACACGAAACTTGGCACACACAGCTGGCCTGGCAAAATGAGCAATTTTTTATCGGCGATTGTGCTATTTTTACAAAAATGACTCAATAGCGCCCCCTAGAAATCTTTAACGAAACAGCCCCAGTTGTACGTTTAAGCAAGAACGACGAATATTTTTAGGTGTATGAGGGAGCCCAAGACCTACAAAAAAGTCTCTTGTACCCATATGCTAAAATGAACAGGAAGTGAGCTACGAATTTTTGAATGTCCCATTTTTGACGATTTTTGCACATTCACAGGGGGCAGACTTTTGCCCACTTCTCCTACACGTTTCATCCGACTGAGTTAAGACTTGGCCTGGACCATGTCAAGACCTGAGCCAACGACAGGGGGAAAAATTGTGACTTTTCAAAATACTATATGATGAGGGCGGGGCATCAAAATTTGTGTTTCGCAATGAAAAAGGATATGCTTGATAACTCCCCGGTACATGCTCCAAAAAATCCCAAACTTGACATGTATGTTTATCGTCAAGGCCTGAAGTTATCTCTATGACAACATTCAGTTATATATGCAGCGCCACCTAGCCCTTGAGGCATAAAAAAAAAATACCCCACATACGGTATTTTGTACAAAAAATTTAAACTCATTCTAAGTGTGATAACTAAGTCATTTATGAATATTCTTTTAGTTTCCACCACTCAAAATGTTCACTGGCATCAGACTTATCCAAACATATATATATTTTTATTTATTTTTGATAGCCTTTATGGACATTAAAAGCAATATCGTGAATGAAGGATATGCTTAATAACTCCACGGTACATGCTCCAAAAAAAATCCCACACTTGACATGTATGCTTATAATCAAGGCCTGAAGGTATCTCTATGACAACATTCAGTTATAAATACAGCGCCACCTAGCCCTTGAGGCATTTATATATATATATATATATAAAAAAAAACACATACGGTGTTTTGTACAAAAAATGTACACTCATTCTAAGTGTGATAAATAAGTCATTTATGAATATTCTTTTAGTTTCCACCACTCAAATTGTTCACTGGCTTCACACCGATCCAAACGTATGTACGTTTCCATTTTGTTTTATTCATTTTTGATTGCCCCTTTGGACAATAAAAGTAACATTGTGCAATGAGTACAACGAGCGATGATGTGTATATACACTTTTACAAAAAATACCAATCAGGGCAACTCATTGCCTAAAAATAAAAAAGGACGCTGATTTTTGCAGGTCTTAACAACCACCAAAACCCGTTGAGCTTGACACACACTGGCAAAAAAAAATATTCTACATGTAAACGTTTATTATGCCATTTTCAAAGAAATTTTGCTTCCAATATGCCAGTACCCCAACGTGCAAGGACCCCAACGTGGCCCGGGCTGCGAGGGCCCTTTATATCTGCTCGCAGCTCTAGTTCTTCTTCTTCTTCTTCTTCTTCTTTATTCTCCGCAAACGATCGCGATTTTGGGTACCTAAACATTCACGAAAACTCACCGAACTTTGCACACTCCTCAGGCCCGGCGAAAAATTTGATTTTATTAAGTCGTCATAACAATGCGACTCGATAGCGCCCCCTAGCGTAGAAAAATAAAAACCAAGCCCGGCACGTTTGAGCTAGAGCAACAAAAATTGGCAGGCACGTGTAGCACCCCGAGACGCACAAAAAAGTCTATTGGGACCATGTAGCTAAAATGTACAGGAAGTGAGCTATGAATTTTTTAATGTCCAATTTTGGCCTATTTTGGCACATTCACTGTGGTCATGCTTTTTCCCCCTTTGCAAACATTTTTCATCCAATTGACTTCAAACTTGGCATTTATCATCTCAAGACCTGAGAGAACAACTGGGCAAAACATCTTGCCTTTTTGAAATACTATATGACGGGGGCGGGGCATCAAATATTGCCTTTAAAATTTCATTTGTCCAGAAAGAGCAAATGCTTAATAACTCCCATGTTCAAGCTCCAAAAAATCTCAAACTTCTCAGGCAACGTAATAGTCACGGCCTGAAAACATCTATATGATAAAATTCAGTTATACATATAGCGCCACCTAGTGGTTACAATAAATGTCATACTTTACGTTTTTAGCTACTGTGCTGAGCTTGTTGAAGGGATCCATTTGAAAATTGGTCAGAAAAGCCTTAAGATGTTGATCATGCCCCACACCGAATATTGTAACTTTTCGCCAAAGGGCGTGGCCGCTACGGTGACGCAAAGTCTGAAGATTTTTTGTGAAAATAAAAGCTGCATTAACTTGACCGAGATGATCCTATCTTCTCAAAATTTCACACATTTGATGAGAGTCCAGCCCTAAAGACATCTACTGACTTATATTTCATCTAACTGATAGCGCCACCTAGTGGCAATTTTTTTTATTACGAATTTTCTTCTACGTTTTTCTCCAAACACGTTAACTGGACCTACCTCATATTTGCTCAGATGAGGGTTTCGGCCTTCATGATGTCACAACACGAAGTTTGTGAGTTTTCGCAAATTGCTGTGGGTGTGGCTAAGCGCTGTTCGCCAAGAAAACAACGCCAGTTTTGAGGGTCTAAACATGCACAGAAACTCATGAAACTTGGCACACTCATCTGGCCTGGTAAAATGAGCAATATTTTATTGTTGATTGTGCTATTTTTACAAAAATGACTCAATAGCGCCCCCTAGAAGTTTTTAACGAAGCAGCCCCGGTTGTACGTTTAAGCAAGAACGACGAATATTTTTAGGTGTATGAGGGAGCCCAAGACCTACAAAAAAAGTCTCTTGGACCCATATGCTAAAATGAACAGGAAGTGAGCTACGAATTTTTGAATGTCCCATTTTTGACAATTTTTGCACATTCACAGGGCGCAGACTTTTGCCCACTTCTCCTACACGTTTCATCTGACTGAGTTAAGACTTGACCTGGACCATGTCAAGACCTGAGCCAACGACAGGGGGAAAAATCTTGACCTTTCGAAATACTATATGATGAAGGCGGGGCATCAAAATTTGTGTTTCGCACTGAAAAAGGATATGCTTAATAACTCCCCGGTACATGCTCCAAAAAATCCCAAACTTGACATGTATGTTTATCGTCAAGGCCTGAAGCTATCTCTATGACAACATTCAGTTATATATGCAGCGCCACCTAGCCCTTGAGGCATAAAAAAAAATACCCCACATACGGTATTTTGTACAAAAAATGTAAACTCATTCTAAGTGTGATAACTAAGTCATTTATGAATATTCTTTTAGTTTCCACCACTCAAAATGTTCACTGGCATCAGACTTATCCAAACATATATATATTTTTATTTATTTTTGCTAGCCTCTGTGGACATTAAAAGCAATATCGTGAATGAAGGATATGCTTAATAATTCCACGGTACATGCTCCAAAAAAAATCCCACACTTTACATGTATGCTTATAATCAAGGCCTGAAGGTATCTCGATGACAACATTCAGTTATAAATACAGCGCCACCTAGCCCTTGAGGCTTATATAAAAAAAAAAACCCACATACGGTATTTTGTACAAAAAAATGTAAACTCATTCTAAGTGTGATGACTAAGTCATTTCTGAATATTCTTTTAGTTTCCACCACTCAAATTGTTCACTGGCTTCACACCGATCCAAACGTATGTACGTTTCCATTTTGTTTTATTCATTTTTGATTGCCCCTTTGGACAATAAAAGTAACATTGTGCAATGAGTACAACGAGCGATGATGTATATATACACTTTTACAAAAAATACCAATCAGGGCAACTCATTGCCTAAAAATAAAAAAGGACGCTGATTTTTGCAGGTCTTAACAATCACCAAAACCCGTTGAGCTTGACACACACTGGCAAAAAAAATATTCTACATGTAAACGTTTATTATGCCATTTTCAAAGAAATTTTGCTTCCAATATGCCAGTACCCCAACGTGCCAGTACCCTAACGTGCAAGTACCCCAACGTGCAAGGACTCCAACGTGGCCCGGGCTGCGAGGGCCCTTTATAGCTGCTCGCAGCTCTAGTTATTATTAGGGCCCGAGCAGCGACCGCTGCGAGGTCCCTATTGTTCCTGAAGGAATTCTTATTATTATTAGGGCCCGAGCAGCGACCGTTGCGAGCCAAAGGGCGTGGCCGCTACGGTGCCGCAAAGTCTAAAGATTTTTCGTGACAATAAAAGCTGCATTAACTTGACCGAGATGATCCTATCTTCTCAAAATTTCACACATTTGATGAGAGTCCAGCCCTAAAGACATCTACAAACTTATATTTCATCTTACTGATAGCGCCACCTAGTGGCAATTTTTTTTTTCTTATGAATTTTCTTCTACGTTTTTGTCCAAACACGTTAACTGGACCTACCTCATATTTGCTCAGATGAGGGATTCGGCCTTCATGATGTCACAACACGAAGTTTGTGAGTTTTCGCGAATCGCTGTGGGCGTGGCTAAGCACTGTTCGCCAAGAAAACAACGCCAGTTTTGAGGGTCTAAACATGCACAGAAACTCATGAAACTTGGCACACACATCTGGCCTGGTAAAATGAACAATATTTTATTGTTGATTGTGCTATTTTTACAAAAATGACTCAATAGCGCCCCCTAGGAATTTTCAATGAAGCAGCCCCGGTTGTGCGTTTAAGCAAGATCTACGAAAATTTTTAGGTGTATGAGGGAGCCCAAGACCTACAAAAAAGTCTCTTGGACCCATATGCTAAAATGAACAGGAAGTGAGCTACGAATTTTTGAATGTCCCATTTTTGACGATTTTTGCACATTCACAGGGGGCAGACTTTTGCCCACTTCTCCTACACGTTTCATCTGACTGAGTTAAGACTTGACCTGGACCATGTCAAGACCTGAGCCAACGACAGGGGGAAAAATCTTGACTTTTCGAAATACTATATGATGAAGGCGGGGCATCAAAATTTGCCTTTCGCACTGAAAAAGGATATGCTTAATAACTCCCCGGTACATGCTCCAAAAAATCCCAAACTTGACATGTATGTTTATCGTCAAGGCCTGAAGCTATCTCTATGACAACATTCAGTTATATATGCAGCGTCACCTAGCCCTTGAGGCATAAAAAAAATACCCCACATACGGTATTTTGTACAAAAAATGTAAACTCATTCTAAGCGTGATAACTAAGTCATTTATGAATATTCTTTTAGTTTCCACCACTCAAAATGTTCACTGGCATCAGACTTATCCAAACATGTACTTTTTTATTTATTTTTGATCGCCTCTGTGGACATTAAAAGCAATATCGTGAATGAAGGATATGCTTAATAACTACACGGTACATGCTCCAAAAAAATCCCACATTTGACATGTATGTTTAGAGTCAAGGCTTGAAGGTATCCCTATGACAACATTCCATTATATATACAGCGCCACCTAGCCCTTGAAGCATAAAAAAAAAATTCACCAACTTAACGGTATTTTTACAAAAAAAATAAAAAATCCACGTCAAGGTTTATCATGCCATTTTCAAAGAAATTCTGCTTCCAATGTGCCGTACCTAAACTTGCCAGTACCCCAACGTGCCAGTACCCCAACGTGCAAGTACCCCAACGTGGCCCGGGCTGCGAGGGCCCTTTATCGCTGCTCGCAGCTCTAGTTAGGGCCCGAGCAGCGACCGCTGCGAGGTCCCTATTGTTCCTGAAGGAATTCTTATTAGGGCCCGAGCAGCGGCGGCGGCGGTGCCGCTGCAAGGCCCTATTGTTTTTGTAGGAATTCTTCTTATTATTCTTATTATTATTCTTCTCCGCAAACAATCACATTTTTGAGACACTAAACGTGACCGAAAACTCACCAAACTTTACACGCACATCAGGCCTGGCGAAAAATTTGATATTTTAAAGTCGCCATACATGATAACAGAAAAATGGCTCCTTAGCGCCCCCTACATAGGTTAAACGGATCCCTGTCCCGCTACGATTGTCCGACGGCTATGAAAATTGTGTGGCACCTGTAGCACATCCCAATGAACAAAAACCTCTTTGAAGTGTGTACCCTAAAATAGACAGAAACTGAGGTATGAGTATTTAAATGTCCAATTTTTGCCAATTTTTGCACATTTACAGGGGTCATACTTTTGCCCGCTTCCCCTACACGGTTAACCCGATTGACTTCAAACTTGGGATGTACCATCTCAACACCTGGGACAACATCATTGTGAAAAATGAAAAGTTTTTGATATACTATATGACGGCGGCGGCGCATCAAATTTAGAGTTTAAAAATTCTTACTTCACGAAGCATTGCCGGTTGTACGTTTAATCTAGAGCTACGAAAATTGGAACACATATGTAACAGGCTATGACCTACAAAAAACTCTTTTTGAACCATGTGCTAAACCTAACAGGAAGTCCACCATTTTGATTTATTTTGGAACGTGTTGCCATTTTGTTGGCCATTTCATTGGGGTCTTATTTTAACGAACTCCTCCTACAGTGTTTATCCGATCATCTTCAAACTTGGTGTGATTCATCTTAAGATGTTGAAAATTAAAAGTTATTGAAAGTTTTTTATTTCGTCACACGCTATTGTCGTGGCATGCACTTTTTGCAAAGGAAAAAAATCCTTCTTAATGAAGCATTCCCAGTTGTACGAAGCAGCGAGAGCGACGAAAAATTGTAGACATATGTAACAGCCCAGGATGTACAAAAAAGTCTCTTGGTGCCATGTGCTAAACCTAACAGGAAGTCCCCCAGGGGCCGGGCATCACATTTTGAGCTAAAAAACTCCTCTTTAACGAAGCATTCCCGGTTGGACGTTTCACCTAGCGCTATGATAATTTGCAGGCATACATAAGAGCCCACGATGTACAAAAAAGTATCTTGGAACCATGTGCTAAACCAAACAGGAAGTCCGCCATTTTGATTTATGATGCGATTTGTTGCCATTTTTTGTGGCCTTTTTCAGGGGTCATAGTTTAACGAACCCCTCCTACAAAATTTATCCGACTGTCTTCAAACTTGGTGTGTTTCATCTTAAGATCTTTAAGATGCAAAGTAATCTAAAGTTTTTTATTTTGTCACACGCTGTTGCCATAGCAATGCATTGTTTGCCAAGTGCTGCTTTTTTTTTTTTATACACATGAAAACTCATGAAACTTTGCAAACACATCAGACTTGTCATGAACATGAATTTTTAGAGATTTATTGTGCAATTTGCAATAAATAGCGCCCTCTAGACATTTTTATGAAGCATTTCCAATTGTATGATTATGCCAGACCTACAAAAAGTATTATGTAGCCATTTGCCAAACCAAAGAGGAAGTCCGCTATTTTGATTTTATTTTGGGAATTATACATCATTTTTGGCCTTTTTCATTAAACTTTGCACAGACAAGGCATGGAAAAAACTAACATTTTAAATGGTCCTTGTTCCATGTAACAGTACCCCAACGTGCCAGTACCCTGACGTGCAAGTACCCCAACGTTGTGCTCAATAGCGCCCTCTATGCATTTTTATGGAGCATTTCCAATTGTATGATTCAAGCGATACACAACTAAAGATGACTTGACCTAGATTTGTGAAAACTGGGAGGCATACCTATTAGCTTAAGACCTACAAAAAGTATTCTGTAGCCGTATGCTAAACCTAAAAGGAAGTCCGCCATTTTGAATTTATTTTGGGAATTACACACCATATTTTGCGTTTTGATTAAACTTTGCACACACAAGGCTTGTCAAAAACATTTTAGATGGTCCTTGTCCTATTTGACAGTACCCCAACGTGCCAGTACCCCGACGTGCAAGTACCCCAACGTGGCCCGGGTTGCGAGGGCCTTTATAGCTGCTCGCAGCTCTAGTTATTCTTCTTCTTCTTCTTCTTTGTTATTATTCTTTTCCGCAAACAACCACATTTTTGAGGCACTAAACATGAACGAAAACTCACCAAACTTTACACGCAGATCGGGCCTGGCGAAAAATTTGATATTTTAAAGTCGCTATACATGATAACAGAAAAATGGCTCTGTAGCGCCACCTACATAGGTTTAACGGATCCCTGTCCCGCTACGATTGTCCTATGGCTACGAAAATTGTGTGGCACCTGTAGCACATCCAGATGAACAAAAACCTCTTTGATATGTGTACCCTAAAATAGACAGGAAGTGAGGTATGAGTATTTGAATGTCCAATTTTGGCCCATTTTTGCACATTTACAGGGGTCATACTTTTGCCCGCTTCTCCTACACGGTTAACCCGATTGAATTCAAACTTGGGCTGTACCATCTCAACACCTGGGACAACATCATGGTAAAAAATCTAAATTTTTTTACATACTATATGACGGTGGCGGGGCATCAAATTTACAATTTCAAAATTCTTACTTAACAAAGCATTGCCGGTGGTACGTTTAATTGAGAGCCACAAAAATTGGTACACATATGTAACAGACTATGATCTACAAAAAAGCCTGTTGGTGCCATATGCTAAACCTAACAGGAAGTCCGCCAGAGGCGAGGCATCAAATTTTGTGTTTCAAAATTCTTATTTAATGAAGCATTCCCGGCTGTACATTTCACCTAGAGTTACCAACATTTGAAGACATACGTAACAGCCCTCATGGTACAAAAAACTCTTTTTGAACCATATGCTAAACCGAACAGGAAGTCCGCCATTTTGATTTACTTTGGAACGTGTTGCCATTTTTTGGGCCATTTCATAGGGGTCTTATTTTAACGAACTCCTCCTACAGAGTTTATCCGATCATCTCCAAACTTGGTGTGATTCATCTTAAAATGTTGAAGATGAAAAGTTATTGAAAGCTTTTTATTTCGTCGCACGCTGTTGCCGTGGCATGCACAGTTTGCAAAGGAAAAAATTCCCTCTTAATGAAGCATTCCCAGTAGAGAGAAGTAATAGCTGGATATTTAGTCCGTCGCGATCAAAATGATGATTTACGTCCTTTGATGTCCTTTGATGACGTAGGATGAAACGATAAAAATGATCGATCGGAGGTCAAGAGGTCACGATCAAAGGCCTGTTATGACGTAGGATGAAAGGGAACGATAAAAATGATGGATGGGAGGTCAAGAGGTCACGATCAAAGACTTTTTTGTTTTTGATGTAGGAAAAAACTATAAAAATAATAGGATTTCAAAGAGAGACGTGCGCCTGTATGTGCCGGTGTGTTCCTGTGCAACATGTGGATGAGGGGAGGGTGGTGGGTGGTGGGAAGGAAATGGCCGACGTGGAGGGGGGCCCGTCTGGCTGGATGTCCTGTGCAGCATGATGAAAAATGAATCGACCGTGATAACCCTCTAGGGTGGAAGAGACCTCCCGGAGATTATAGAGTACCGCTTTTAATAAAAATGTAAGAAGCGCCGTGGTAGGCCGATATGATTGATTTATCCCAAGAGAGAGGAATTGGGGGTGTCAAGGTCAAAAGATCTTTGTCATATTTTAAAAAGGAGATGTGACTTACCTCTTTGTACGCCGCATATGGTCAGGAAAGCGATAGAAAAACAAAAAATAGGTGGGGGTGACGATTGTTTTATGTCTTTAGACTTGGGCGATGTGGATGAGCTTTTTTTTTTTTTCCTTCCAGATGTTAAAAAACATACGAGAGCGCGCGCGCGCACATACACAGACTCAATAACAGACTTATATTGGAATAAGATGTATGAATAAAAGAATAAAAAAGAATGACGAAGGCTCGACTCTTTCTTTTTTTTTTTTAAAAGAAAAAAAAATATGTAGGAGGGGCTTTTCGATACAGACATTTTTGTAAGAGTGAATTTGGCGTGAACACATTCATACCTTGAGGTCTGAGGAGAGACGGGCGAACCATGATTATGGAAACGTTTGTGACATTACAAGTGAGACATGTTTTAAAACCAAGAATTGACAGTTGGTGAAAATGTGCCAGAGTGAGGGGTGAACATGCTTTGGATGCGTGAATGGGGGGGGGGGGGGGGGGGGGGGGGGGGCTTCAATTGACACGAGGAAGGGAGAGAGGAGGAGGGGAGGGGTGAATGGGGTTTCAGATGGCAGGAGGAAGACAGAGTGAGAGATGAGTTGTTGCAAAAAAAAATAATTGTGTATTAAATGTTGTCACGAGGGTTTGTATTGTTAAACAATGTTTGATATCAATGAAACGATGGATGATGATATAGGGGCGTTAATCGATTTCTATTTTATTAAATAGGTAGAAAGTAACTTATTTTTTAAAACAAAGTATACCCCCTAAAATAATTTACGACCATGTGTCTATACCGCCTCTTTTTTTAGAATGTTTTTTTCGAGGCACTTCCAACCCTTACACAGATAGGCATTTTTACAGACCTCTAAAGACCCCTAAAGATTCATCTCTGATTGCAGGATGGCTGAAGGTAACTTCTAATTTTTATAAAATATTAGGATGGAGATCTGGGGGATTATAACAAATTGTAAATATATTTTATTGAAACTTTAGTAACCGCCGATATAGTTTTTAGACTGTATGAGTTTTATATATTTTTTATAGAATCTAATATATAACGCTGTCTTCAAAAACTATTTAGTTATTGGAGTGGGTGATATCTATAGTCCTGGCGATCTTGGTGAGAGTCATCTTCTCTTCTCTTTTATATTTATAATGTCTATATTTTATTATAGTTTTTTTTTTTTCTTTTTTAGACGATATATTACGAAGGGAGACGGAGGCCATTTACGAAAAGACCATTAAATCGATACACTATATAAATACAGGTGAAAGACCACTAGAGGGGGCTACTCCAAGGATTGGTTCTCGTTTGAACCGTGTAAACGCATACGAGGAAGAGCCAAGCACATGTGACATTACCAAGACGATTCCGGACGAAGTTCAAGCCCCCTTAAATGGCCCCAGCGTGAATCTGCCCGAAAATCAACGAGAAAAGATACACGGCGCGTCGGCCGGGGGTGAGCGAGTCCCGGAACGACAGATATCCGCTATCGAAGATATTTCCGATGCGGAAGTTCAGCAAACAATACCATCGCTGACCGCCGGACAAGCTAGGATAAGCGTTATTCGACGTAATACATCGTGCGGTAAGTTAATATTATATAAGATTTAACTTTATGTATAGTTAAGAAAAGTTTATAATATATTTTTATAATCTTTAAACTAATACTAGAATACGTGGCGGGGTATAGAACTACAACTCCCAAGTGGTATAGGGTTGCGAGATGGCGGAAGACTGCATCTCCCAAAAGGCTTCGCGTTGATAGAGCGGGCGGGGGTGTATGTGTTTTTTTTTGTTTTTGTTTTTTTAAATGAAACACTAAGTGAAACTAGAGTATCTTAAACGTTTGTTTTTAAATTATATTATAACGATAGTATATTTTATGTCTGTGAGGGTTTTTTTTTTTTTTTTTTTAAAGTCTTTTTATATTCAGATTACGAACCGAGGAGGGGAAGGAGGAGGAGAAGATCCCGATCTTCGGACAGTAGTGCCGAACGTGGAAGGCGAACCCACCCCTCATTTAACAACGGTAATATTAATGGGATATTTTATAGATTTTGAAATTAAAGTCTTTTTTTTTTTTTTTTAAATGTGTATATATGTAGGTAGAGATTCGACACGGAGGCGGGGGCGGAGAAGGAGGTCTAGATCTTCAGATCGTGGTGCTGAACGTGGAAGGAGACCCTCACCTTCGGTCATCAACGGTAATATTAATGGGATATTTTATATATTTTGAAATTAAAGTCTTTTAAAAAAAAATGTGTCTATATAGGTAGAAGCAGAAGGAGGTCTAGATCTTCGGACAGCTGTACCGAACGGGGAAGACAATCCCGTCGTGCGGATGACAGCGATGCTAGTAGCGGGATGACAAGGAGACGACGGAGATTCAGCCCAGCATTCTACGAACGTGCGGCCGACAGTGACATCTACCGAGGGGTATCAAGGAGACGTCGGAGATTCAGCCCTGCATTCTACGATGACAACGGACGCGTAAGGAGGCGGGGTGTCTATGAGGCTAAGACGATGAAACTTAAACGTATTATATGTGATCTTCTTGAATATGTGTAATATACTGTTTTAAACCTCCTCAAATATTAATCGGTAAACCTTTTTTTTTTTTTTTTAAATGGAAGACTATAACATCGGATCGCAACGTCGGGAGGGGAATTTAAATGATAATATAAGGGGTGAGATGGATCATTTTCAAAATTTTTCCGACCCTCTAGAATCTATGCTATCCCTCCTCGATCGTCCTATTTTAAACCCTAATGATAATTTGATGCTTCAAACGCTAAACATAGGGGATGAATTAGCATTATCGCCGCCACCATTTACACAAAATAGTATACAAACGATACCATGTATTGATGATGATGAAAATGTTGAACGAGTAACCGATCATTTGATGCTTCAAACGTTAAACCTAGGGGATGAATTAGCATTATCACCGCCCCCATTTACACAAAATAGTATACAAACGATACTATGTAATGATAATGAAAATATTGAACGAGTAACCGGTCATTTGATGCTTCAAACGTTAAACCTAGGGGATGAATTAGCATTATCGCCGCCCCCATTTACACAAAATAGTATACAAACGATACTATGTAATGATAATGAAAATATTGAACGAGTAACAATACCTCCTCATGGAATGCTACAAATTTATGATGAAATGACATCAAACAGTCACGTTTTACTAGGGGTGGGAATCTCTGACATGAGGCCGATTCGATATGTATCTCGATACACAGGTTGCGATTCGATTGAAAAACGATTATCTTTCAGAACAGAACGGTTCGATGCGGTTCGATTAAGTTTGGGAACGATACGATTTTCGATTCGATACGATTCATTTCAATATTCAAAACTTATAGTGACATTTGTTGCTTGTAAACATTAATCTTAAAACACCACAAATTTTTACAGTATCTACAAATGTGTTGAAAAAAAAACAACAAAAATGTCTTCTATATTTTTATATATTGAATCAATTATTTAAATGGACCGCAACAAAGGGCTGGGCGATATGACTGAAAAATGTATCAGGTTAAATATTTATTAGTTGTTATTGAGAGTTATAATTGTTTTTTTTATTTTTTTTTTAATTCAAAATAAGGATCAGGAAAAAAAAGGCTGATAATTCAATTAAATATTTAACCTTTAAAAAGACACCAACACAATTAAACAGAATATGTGCACATTGTGAAGTATTTCAGAAACATAAATTTAAGACATGAAATAAACCTACCGTCCAGCCAAAAGAAATATGAAGCCACCTTATGGAACAATAAATCTATCAAACACATTTTAACCACTTAATATATCCAAAAATATTTCCAAAAGTGCCCTTCCCTTTTTATCAACAATTTTTGTTTTTAACAATATTTGTTTTTCTTTTGCCATCATATTCATTTTTGGTTAATGTATGACATCTTTTTGTTTTTTTTAATCTGAGACAAGATGATGACCACGGAATCACTACTGTTTATGTTTTGTTTTTTTGGGCTGTCGTTCATTTTGCGTTTGATGACGTAATCACGGGCACGTCTCAGTTCTCCTATCTATTGCTCATGCTAGTTGTAGACATTGACAGGGAGCCACAAACTGAGAAATGAGATACTTGCAGTGTGCTTTTAGCATAGCTGGTGTGTTGGCTGTGGGACATACCTGTGTCGTTTGAATCCATGCATTGGATCGTCACGGGAGTTATTCTTTTTGGCTCGCGCGCAGTACCAACGCCGGCCCGAGACATACAAGTGCACCGAGAGGACTCGATAGCAATGGGTTAGCTTCTGCTAACTGTTGCATGTTGTCACTCGTTGTGCGCGCGCGCGCCGTGTCGCGAGCACGGCGTTGACGGTCGGCTCCTCCCCAAGGTGCGTAACGTCTTTGCATTATGTTTACAACATCCGGGGAATGAAGCGTCTCTGAGCGCTACTTTGCTAGCTCTCTGTAAACAGGGAAGTAGCTTGAATAGTGATGCTACTGAAATGTAAACAAAACAAGTAGAGCACGGCGCAGAACTCTTGCTATTGTTATGAAAACCATAAAGCCTCACTCGCAACCGATTCACAGCCACGCGATATCCGGTCCACAGCTTTACAAGCGATGTATCTAAGGATTCCCGGCGGATTTTGTATCGGTTGACAAGTCTGCTACCGATACGGCCGTTTAGCTCCCCTTGACGACCGATGGTTCGGTCGAATCGGTTTTTTGTCCCACCCCTACGTTTTACCATCTGTATCACAATATCCGATAGGCAATATCGCTCAAGAGGGGGGGTGGGGGTATTGTCAGAAGGCCCTTATTTAATAATATAGAATTTCGTAGACGTTTATATTCACCCACCCCCGACGGACCCCGTGATTTTGCAGATTTCTATTTAAATATTGATGATAATTTGAACGAGATAATCAACGAGGTTCTTAGGTCTACCGTAGAAGGGGACGTCATTCAGACGGAGCTTATAAGCGATAATAGAAATATAAATTGTCTTTTACATCGTACAACTAATCCAGATATTGTTGTAAATGAGGTTCATAATTTACTAGAAAAACTCGTACAATCTAACGGCGAAAACCTAACGAATAATAATATAGAAATTATATTTCAAATTGTTTCCAATATGCGTGGCGGGTCTAAACGAAAACTGCTACAATCTACAAACGGTGAAATTCTAAGAAAAAAGAAGAAACACATGTACGTAACGTTCAATAAAGATAACAAGGTGTGTTTTGCCCTGGCGATAGCATACTTATTGGATGAAACATTAACGACGGATCAAGCGAATCAAAGGGCTATCTTTTTACACGAAAGCGTCGGTCTAAGCTGTCAAACGGCCGTTAGTCTATCGGACGTACATGAATTCGAATCATTTATTAAACGCAAGATTGTAGTCTTGTATAGAAATGATAGCTGTAAACCATTATCTTTTTTTGAAACTCAATATCCGAAATCAGAGGATGCTTTGTTTGTGATTTTGTTGGGGGAGCATTTTTACGGAATAAAACGAATCGAAGGTTTTATCGGAAATACATATTTCTGCAGACACTGCTACAAAGGGCACGAAAACTGGAATACTCATAACTGCGCTGGGCATTGTAATATATGTCTTAATTCATTATGTAAACAACAGCCGATAAAACTTATCTATTGCCAAGATTGCAATAAAACTTGTTTAAATAACGACTGTTATGTTAAACATAAAAAGCTGAAGGAAACGGGTAAGAGTAATTGTGACACGTACAAAAAATGTCTTAAATGCGGATTTTCTATGTACCATAAATTAAACGATAATTCCTCAAAACATGTTTGTCCTCCAACCCGCTGCGTGGTGTGTGAGGAGATCCTGTCGGATAATGACGATCCTCATGAATGCTTTATGCCGACTTTAAAACAGGTCCCCGCGTGTAAAATAATAATCTACTATGATTTTGAAACATATAGATCAGGATGGAAACCATAAAGCATACCTAGTCTGTACAAAATCGGGAGTTTTCGAAAAACATTGGAAAGGGACAGATTGCGTTGAACGATTTATTGACTATTTTAGAAATTCGCGTTTTAAGAGCGCGACCTTTATCGCTCATAATGCTAGAGCCTTTGATTCATACATCTTAATCAACAAAATGATCGAGTTGGCTATTACCCCCGAAATTATTATGCAAGGTAGCAAAATTATCTGTTTTACAGATGTACATTACAAACTGCGATATATCGATTCAATAGCTTTTCTTAGTATGGCCCTTAATAAAATGCCTACTTCTATGGGGTTTGAGGATCAAATGAAGGGGTACTTCCCCCACTCATTCAGTTCCCTAAAGCATTTAGATTATGTAGGCGTTTATCCAGACCCAAAATATTATGGCATAGAGCGCATGACAACCCCCCAAAGATCAGAATTTTTAAAATGGTACGAGAAAGCGTCTAAAGGCGTCTTTAATTTCGCGGAGGAATCTTTAATGTACTGCAAAAACGATGTAAAAATCTTAGAGATGGCCTGTGAGCGATTTAGGGAGGAGTTTTTAAATAGTACAGGTGTAGACCCTTTTAACGCTGTAACAATCGCGTCGGCGTGTATGAAGGTTTTCAGAACTAAATTTCTACTTCCTAAAACTCTAGCGATTAGTCCGTCAGATCATTATAATCAAAGGGTTAAGACATTCTCGCGCGACTCGATCCAATATCTAATGTGGATAATGCATAGTCAAAATATAGACATAAGACACGCTTTAAACGGAGGCGAAGTTAAGATCGGCCAATATTATGTTGATGGTTATGCAAATATAAACGGTAAGGCCTGGGTATTTGAATACCTCGGATGTTTTTATCACGGATGTCATGAATGTTTTGACCCTGCCAAGATTTGTCCGATGACTAAGAAACCTTTCGCAGAAAAATTAGAAGCGTGTGAAAAGAAAATGCGCAATCTGATTTACAAACACGACGTACATCTTACTGTTATGCGCGAACACGTATGTAAGGAAATGAAGCGTTCCGATCCTGAGATAAGAGAGTTCTTGCGTAATTCAAAATTCCCTGAACCTCTTGTAGCACGCGACGGGCTTTTTGGGGGGAGAACAAACGCCTTTGTTTTGCGTTATACAGCCGCGGCTAACGAGCGCGTTTTGTACGTGGATGTTACTTCTTTGTACCCTTTTGTCAATAGCACCTGTTCATACCCTCTGGGTCATCCTCGCATTATTTATAAAGATTTTGGAGATCCGAGGCAATACTTTGGTTTTATCAAAGCCACAGTTAAACCCCCGAGAGGGCTATACTTTCCGGTACTGCCCTATAAATCTACTAAAGGTAAATTAATGTTTACACTGTGTCACACCTGCGCAGAAATAAATAATCAAAAAAGTGAATGTAAGCATAACGATGAGCAAAGAGCGCTGTCGGGCGTGTGGGTGAGTTTCGAATTTATCAAAGCGCTCGATTTAGGGTACACAGTGTCACAAATTGACGAAGTATGGCATTTTGATAAGACGAGTAATGACATTTTTAAACAATATATGCACACCTTTCTCAAGGGAAAACAGGAGGCTTCCGGCTTTCCCTCTCACGTCATCGGTGTGGAGGATAAACAGCAGTATATCGCCGACTATCACAAAAATCAGGGTATTCAACTCGAAGCTACTAAAATAGCATTTAATCCGGCAAAAAGACAGGTGTCTAAATTATGTATGAACTCTCTCTGGGGCAAATGCGCACAGCGTGATAATTTAGATAAAACAGAAATTGTTAATGATTCTGATCGTTTTTTCAATCTATTATTTTCGGGGATGTACGAAGTTAAGTTTTTCCATTTCCTCAATGACCGAGTCTCACTGATACAGTACAATTACAACCAAAACTGTCAAATACCTTCTGCCAAGTCAGCTAATATTTTTGTGGCATGCATGACCACTGCGTACGCTCGCATGTTAATGTACGCGTATCTGGAAAAGCTACAAACTAGAGTATTATATACAGATACAGACAGTCTAATCTATTCGGTAAAAGAGGATGAGGACGTGCTTCCTACAGGCGATTTACTCGGACAATTGACGGATGAACTTTGCGGCGATAGTATCCAAGAATTTGTCTCAACAGGACCAAAGAGCTACGCGTACAGAACCCGGGATAGCGGGAAAACTGTAATGAAGGTAAAAGGTATCACCCAAAATGTCGACGCGTGTCAACGCATTAATTTTGACAGCGTCAAGGATTTGGTGGAGGGATACATTAGTTCCGAGGGGGCGCGGTCAGATGTTATCACCACCCCCCAATTCAACATTATACGTAATAAGAAGGGGTTTCATCTGAGAAACAGCTCATTTCTGAAAAAGTTCAAAGTGGTGTACGACAAACGACGTCTGCTATCCGATGGTTATACTCTTCCATTCGGTTATTAAAGCGATACTGTGTTTTATTTGAGGAGGGGAAAAAATAAATAAAAAAAATGGAAATGACCCAAGTTGATTTTGATCCGAGATTGCAAATCCCCTTCTCATGTTTAATTGCTGGCCCAAGCGGCTGCGGGAAGACTTTTTTTGTGAAAAGTGTTTTGGAAAATTGTGAACATGTGATGCAAAGATCCCCTGAGAATATTGTATTATTTTTTTCCATCTAACCAAACGATGTATGATGACCTTGCAAAAGTGAATAAAAAGATTAAATTTGTGCGTGATTTGCCCGAGTCGTTTGATGATGAGAATCTGTTTCCCAGCCATCAGAGTCATCTGGTTATCCTCGACGATCTCATCTTCCAGGCATCGGACAATCCCGAGGTGGTAAAAATATTTACACAGTATAGACACCATAAAGATATGAGCGTTATGTTGTTGACGCAAAACATTTTCCATCAAGGCAAATACAGTAGAACAATCAGCCTCAATACCAATTATATGGTATTGTTTAAAAATCCTCGTGATAAATTACAAGCTACAGTGGCATGAAAAAGTATCTGAACCTTTTGGAATTTCTCACATTTCTGCCTAAAATCACCATCAAACGTGATCTGATCTTTGTCAAAATCACACAGATGAAACAACAGTGTCTGCTTTAACTAAAACCACCCAAACATTTACAGGTTTTCATATTTTAACAAGGATAGCATGCAAACAATGACAGAAGGGGGGAAGAATAAGTAACTGAACCATCACATTTAATATTTTGTGGCCCCCCTTTGGCAGCAATAACTTCAACCGGACGCTTCCTGTAGCTGCAGATCAGTCTGGCACATCGATCAGGACTGATCTTGGCCCATTCTTCTTTACAAAACTGCTGTAGTTCAGTCAGATTCCTGGGATGTCTGGCATGAATCGCTGTCTTGAGGTCATGCCACAGCATCTCAATGGGGTTCAAGTCTGGACTTTGACTTGGCCACTCCAGAACGTGTATTTTGTTCTTCTGAAACCATTTTGAAGTCGATTTGCTTCTGTGTTTTGGATCATTGTCTTGTTGCAGCATCCATCCTCTTTTTAGCTTCAACTGTCTGACAGACGGCCTCAGGTTTTCCTGCAAAACATCCTGATAAACTTTTGAATTCATTTTTCCATGAATGATTGCAAGTTGTCCAGGCCCGGAGGAAGCAAAAACAGCCCCAAACCATGATGCACCCTCCACCATGCTTCACGGTGGGGATGAGGTGTTGATGTTGGTGAGCTGTTCCATTTTTCCTCCACACATAACGTTGTGTGTTCCTCCCAAACAATTCAACTTTGGCTTCATCAGTCCACAAAATATTTTGCCAAAACTTCTGTAGTGCCCAAGTGCCTTTTTGCAAACATTAAACGAGCCACAATGTTTTTTTTAGACAGCAGTGGCTTCCTCCGTGGAGTCCTCCCATGAACACCATTCTTGGCCAATGTTTTACATATAGTTGATGCATGCACAGAGATATTGGACTGTGCCAGTGATCTCTGTAAGTCTTTAGCAGACACTCTAGGGTTATTTTTTACCTCTTTGAGTGGTCTGCGCTGAACTCTTGGCGTCATCTTTGGTGGGCGGCCACTCCTTGGGAGAGAAGTAACAGTGCCAAACTCTCTCCATTTGTACACAACTTCGCTGACTGTTGATTGATGAACATCCAGACTTTTAGAGATGGTTTTGTATCCTTTGCCAGTTTTATACAAACCAACAATTCTTGATAGCAGGTCTTCCGACAGCTCTTTTGAGCGAGTCATGGTGCACATCAGACAATGCTTCTCATCAAGACAATTCTAACCAGGTGTGTGTTTTATAGTGGGCAGGGAAGCTTTAAGCCACTCATCAGTGATTGGGCACACACCTGACTTAAATTGTTTGGTAAAAATTGGTTTCAATTGCTCTTTAAGTATCCCTAGGCAGAGGGTTCAATTACTTATTCCTCCCCCTTCTGTCATTGTTTGCATGCTATCCTTGTTAAAATATGAAAACCTGTAAATGTTTGGGTGGTTTTAGTTAAAGCAGACACTGTTGTTTCATCTGTGTGATTTTGACAAAGATCAGATCACGTTTGATGGTGATTTTATGCAGAAATGTGAGAAATTCCAAAAGGTTCAGATACTTTTTCATGCCACTGTAGTATACTGGCTAATCAAATATTCCCTACAAAGAAAAAATATTTTCTAGAAAGTTTTGAAGACGCCACGAGAGAAGCTCACGGCTATTTATTAGTAGATTTAACGCCAACGTGTTCAGAATCGCTTCGCCTGCGTGCTCAAATACTACCTCATCAATTCCCTGTAACGTATATCGCTAAAAGTTGAAATGTCGAAGCTTTTAAAAAAAAAAAAATCGCTATTGCAATCTCTCTGCAAAGCGATCCCTAAGAAACGTATTGTTATACTACGCAAAGCCCCCGATAGTCTAATTAAAGCGCTCTGCGAGATCGCTTTGAATCTATTAAAAGGGCACATACCTCTAAATCCTTCTCAGTATAAGAAATTGAAGCGACAAAAGAAGTTTATCCGAATATTGGCGGATAAAAAAAAAAAGAGTCTGAAACATAAAAGAGCATCACTCATTCAAAAAGGTGGATTCTTGCTACCTCTACTGGCCGCAATCGCACCCATCCTTGGAAGTCTAGTAGGGGGTTTAGTCAATAAATAATACGTTATGAGTTTGAAAAATACTCAGAAAATGTTTCTAGTATCCCCTCGCGAAATGGAACGTTTCAGCAGACCCGCGCCGACTATCCGTGACAAAGCGGAACATGATTTAGACGCAAAGATGAGAGATATACTAGAAGATGTTTCGTTGGACCAATATCAAAAACTTAAAATGTATCAAGCGCTAATGCAACGTTATTTAGGGGTGCTTAAACAAAGAGATCGTGAGTTGGTTCCGCTCACTTTGACTCTCCCTAATCAACGCGATGTTTTTGAAGAAGGAGAGATGGAAAATAAGAAGAATCAACGCGATGCTTTTGGAGAAGAAGGAGATATGGAAAAGAAGAAGGAGGGTGGGGAGGAGTGGTTATGGAATGAGATGTTACAAACCATCCCATTACGTCATCGTAAAAACGCCGAATATGTTTTAAGAAAAATATCGTCTCGCGAAGAAAAGGTATGGAACCAGCGAGGCGAGTTTATTTTAAAGGGTCAGGCTATTAGCGGATCTCATATGAGCGATTTACTCAGCTATCTGACCGTAAACGGTAAGAAAATCGCCGGACGTGAGCCCCGAGGATGGATAGATTTTTTACACCTGCTTTATAAACTCAATATACCTGAGACTGCAGTTTCTAACCCTTACGCCAGAGAACAGTTAAAACGTCTAAAAAACAATCCTGCTATAAAGGCCGAAAGTGATGACGTTAAAAAAAAGAAAAACAAGAAGAAGAAGAATCGTACTACGATGATATGGGAGGGATTTTAATAACACGTTATTATTTTATAAATATATACCAATAATAAAGAAAAAACATACGACTTTGTATCTTTTTTTATATGAATTTTATTAAATAAAAATATTTTTTAAAATACGTTACAATGGTATTTTTAAACTAACTTAACTCTAACCGTGACACATCATCGTCATGGTAACCGTCGAACGTCATTTCCGCTTACGTCGTCGGTGTAACACTTTAATACGTCCGTATAAGATTTACCGCATCCTCTTAAACTTAGGTAGATAGCTCGTATTGTAATTAACGATCGTAATAGATTATACGATCTGAATATTAAAAAAAAAAAAAAAAAAGACGTTACAGACAATGGCATTTTTTAAACTCGCTGAGAGAGCACGTTAGACCGCCGTGCCGCGTCGTCATAGTAACAGTCGAGCGTCTTCTAAAAAATGCTGAAACGAGTGCGTCATTTCCGCTTACGTCGTCGGTGTAACACTTTAATACGTCCGTGTAAGATTTACCGCATCCTCTTAAACTTAGGTAGAAAATACAATGTTGACCGCAGACGGTAGATAGTTCGTGCTGTAATTGACGATCGTGATAGATTATACGATCTGAATATTTAAAAAAAAAAAAAAAAAAGAGTATATACTTTTGGGGTAATATACAAAATTAGGTGGAAATCCGTATGAATCAAAAAAAGTAGCAGTTCCTTTTTCTTCCAGAGACAGCGCTAACCAGTGCTCCCCCGGTTTGCTTCGTGGATGTGTGTTAACGATATAATAAGAGGGGATAGAGGGCGCTATTATGTGTGTCAACTCATCCGAGGCATAAACGCCTCCAAATAAATCTCATTGTAGGCGTTTCATCACGACGTCCAACTCCCTGCCGTTCATCGTCTCAGTAATAGTCCATCAATACCTCCCTTTTCGAGTTAATTTCTAAAATAGTGTCATAACATGCATAAATTATTAGAGTTGCCGTGAAAGGGATTGGAGCTCGAAAACGCATTTCGAGCCTGAGTGTTCCGCTGGAAGCGGCAGATAGAACGCCGTTGTCATCATTCGGGTTTAAATTAAAGGCAAATAGAGCATAGCCCTGTCTGAAGTCTTCATGATTTATACTCAACGGTAAATCTTTTAAAAACCTCCCCGTTGATGAAAACAGGCTATGAAATTCTCGTACGGCATTTCCTGCGTTAAATTGTGGTTGAAACGCCTTAGCCGGAATCTGTCGGCCTTCCTGAGTAAGAGCCAGATATTCGATATCAAAGTGGGCAAAGTTAAAAGGATTTAAATTCGTCCGGCCTACAAAAGCGCTATGATTGACTAGCGCTAAAACTATATACTTTGGCGTATGCCCCAAAAAAAGATTATCTTGGTGACAGATCCTTGAGAGCTGAGGGATGGAGTAAGTCTTTACATTAATTCGTGAAATGAGATAAAGAGCGTTATTTTTGCGGAGAGCCGCTTCGTGACCTAAAGAAACGGCCGGCGCCACCGTTATTTTTTTTACAAAAAGGGAGGCTCCCAATATATTCAGACAGCAATTAGTATCGGGCGGACCCATTAAACAAAAATCATCGCTAGCTCTTGTTAGCTTTAGCCTTAGATCTACATTATTTATGAGGTATCTCTCGCAAAAGAAAATATCGGAGTGAATAGGTCCTAAAAGATGAAACTCTCTCGATCCTTCAATTAGTTTTGCTCTATGAAATAAGCCTTCGTTTACATCGTTTCCCGTGAGAGTTATTGAATCCATCCGTCCTCCTGTGTCTTTGTAAAACATGGCCGTACTAAATTGGCTTTTGAGAGTATCCTCTGAAAAGTTTAATAACATTTCAATCATAGATCTGTAAGGATGAGTCGCACTCGATTGCGAGATGAGCCGATCCCCTAATGTAACATCTATTTGGGAAAAGATTGTGTTTAACGGGTAGTTAATAATGCCTACGTGATCGGTAGGTGCCAGATGTGAGCCGTCTCTGTGCGTCACCCGCAAACGCAGGTGCAGCATTGTAGCCGAGAGGTCCATATATTTTATACCCTCACCAGGGAGATAAAATTCAATAGGACCCTGTTCTGTAATAGCCGATATCGGGGAGATTTCGATATATTGACTTTGATCGATTGAAAGTTGTGTCAACGGTGGTGAGAACAAGTCTAATTCCGATAGAGTGCATTCTTGCGACTTGTGATGTAAAAGAGCCATTTTCGTCAGATTATTTAAGAGAAAATATCAGCGATGTTTCTCCGACGCTTCCTCCTCGGGACTGATTTTCTTTTAGCGACTAATTTTCTTTTTGTACCCCGTCGAGGCTTTTTATGCATCGTCAGTCTCTGACCTATCGGTCTTCTCGAAGGTCTTCGAGCCAAAACCATTAAACCGGATCCGTCTTGAGTTTTGTCTCTTCTCTGTATTCTTTCTATAGCACGTCCGGCTACATCCATAGCAATATTTTTAGCCGCCGATTGCAAGTGAGGTTTTGCTACTGTAAAACCACTCTTCACTAGAGGTGCGACGAAGCGAAATAATTTTGCAAAAATAGATCCTATTCCGCGTCCGTATTGTACGGGAGCGCCGTGAAAACCCGGAAGCGACCCCCCTGCTTGAGATTCATAATAATTAACAAAACGATACAGGTCCGGGTGTGTTTCCATCATGACCATATTTATTTATTTATTTACCTCGGTTTAAAATGTAAGGTAATAATTATCTTTCCGTATTTAAAATTAACAGGTTGATTCTGATCCGTCTTAATATCAATCGCTATATCTTCAATATGTCTCCTGCTAATAGGTAGGTAGTATAGGGGGTTAAAAGTTTTAAATATAAACTCCCCGTATTTACCTTCAATCGGAACAGTTCTCAGCAAAGGAGCGTACGTATCACCAACCGTTTGATGTTGGACTACATCAGTATAAACGTATAAATGATACTGACCCGCCTTTATATCCGCAGAATGCGGGGCTTCCGACCAATTAGATTTTATAGGAAACCATTGTCCTTCCTTCATACCGAGTATGTAAGCCAAAGGCGCGTTAAAACAAATCTTATATCTTCCATTCGTCGTCATCCAAAGAAATTTCCGCATATTAGTATCGTAATAGAGTAAAATTTGATTGCCGATTTTTTGTTTTATAATATTCAGAATCGCATCTCGTAGCTTATCAAGATCTTCATATTCCCCAGCTGGAATATCTAAGTTGTATGATATAGATTCTCCTCCTCCTCCTCCTCCTCCTCCTCCTCCTCCTCCTCCTCCTCCTCCTCCTCCTCCTCCTCCTCCTCTTCCTGTCTCTGAGGTCTTCCCATCTTTGGTTTTGACAGCCGTTATATCCTTTATAAAAAAAGTAGTCTGTTTTTCTGGTACGTTTATCCAGCTACGCGGGTATGAAATCTCAGTCAGAGCCACTTGCCAGCTTCCTTGGAGATCGATATGTTGTGCCAAATTCACTCTAAACTGTGAAATTGTGTTGTCTGCGTACACATCGGCGCTAGCGTTAGAAGGTAGCGTGACATAGAAGCCATCGTTATGCAAAGGATCCATAATATGAAATGATGCGAATTATATTTATAACTCTGTTTTTAAACGTCTATAATCTGAGAAGCGTCGATCCAGCTATCAAACTTGGCCGGCCACCCCTTCCAGCGAATTAGATATTCAGCCCGTCCGTTAACCGTACGTCTTTTTATAATTTTCTCGATGTGAAAAGCGTGATCTTTAGACACATCCACTTTCTGTAGTTCCTCCGCATAAAATGACCCTTCTATTTTCTCCCCGTCGTAATCTGCTAGTTTGTAGACAGGGGGCGCTCTTGGGATACAATCCACTATTGTAAATAACTCATCGGTGAAGCTCTGTTCATATTTCTTATCAAACACCCCTCTTAATTTAGATATCCTGACTACATCTCAAATTTATTTTAACTTTACTTCCGTCTAAACTCATTTTTCCATATAAATTGTAGAAAACTTGTCGAGCGGTAGCTGAATTTACGTCTATAGGCCGCATTTTAATACTACTATGATAGCTTGCGTTATAACTTTTTATAAGATCTGGCAATACTTCGATATATCTTCGTGTATTTTTTGCCGTAAAATATCTCCACATCCTCGTTTTCAAAGTCCGGTTGAACCTTTCTACCACCTGGGCTTTTTTGTCGCTATGCGTTGCAAAGTGTGTGATTTTCTTATCCTTCATTAATTTACTAAATTTTTTATGAAAAAATTCTTTTCCTTTATCCGTTTGTAATTTTGCCGGAGTTCCGGACTCTCTCAAGACGGAATTAAATGCCTCTGTAACTTCAGCAGCCATTTTACTGTTGAATTGAGTAGATTGAGTGGGTCAGATGAAACGCCATATCATGTAAAATGAGATAACAAATTAATGGGCTAGACTCAATTCTTAGTTAGAGACCAATTGGTGTCTGTAGGACTGAATCATTCTTTGGCCTCTGGGTGTAGTTCCTCAAAGTAACCACCAGATGCAGCCAAACCTGTACAACTAAGCCACCCACTCAGCATTGCCCGGACATTCCATATAAGATACAAATTGAGTGTAAATAAATGATATCCTGAATTAAGTAATAATACAAAACACAATCTATATTCGACAATTGTTAACCTGATTTTTGGATCAATGTTTGTAGCACATTGAAAGCCAACTATGAAGTTTTGCTGTCTTTTCTTTTTTTCTCTTTTCTTTTATTTATAAGTGATACTGTCTTTTATCGCTGATAATATTGCTGTAACTGCATTGAAAAAATTATCTGTATGTATTGTTTGATTTAACAAAGATATATACAAGATGTGCAACAGAGATTAGAATTAACCTGTTAAGTGCCCTGAGAGAATTTGGGATTTAACATGTCATGTATATATATGTTATTCATGCTTGCTTAATTAATATATCTATGATGTTATTTATTTTAACGTTCATCATTGTCGAATAGAGCTGAAGACCTTGACATATTTTCATGTATGACTCATCATTCAACGTTGTGTATCCATGACACATTTGTAAAGAATGTATGACTTCATCTTCATGGCTCGTCTGTGGAAAATTACTGAAAATGAGTCCCAACAGGTGCGCTTTGATATTTCTGGAGGCGGAAGGACATTCACGGAAGACGTCAGTGGTCTGGCCCAAGGGGATAAAAAGCCGTCACCAGCTGCGATCGGGGCTCCTTTTTCTTCACCCTGCGATGTGGTCTGGACAGAGCGTATTCCCGAAGAAGGATTATAGCTGTTTGAGGACTTCGAATTTTTTACGAAGGACTTGGATTAGCTGACTGGAATTCTTCTTCTCTGATTGGTAATGTACAAATCTTTTAGCAATAATGATGTATAATAGGAAGATATGAATGACTAATCGCGTGTTAGGGTAGGGGCCATTTAATACACTCTCATATCTTTAAAATTATTTTCAGCCAAAAACATCTTATTGTGAATCAGGTCTTAAGCTTTTTTGAGAAATGATCAATCTCAGAAAGCTCTTGTAAAAGGTTTATATTATTCTTAATTTTCTGTTTTTATTTTATTTTATTTTATTTTGATTGATTTAAAGTTTTATCATTAAATGTGATTTTGATGATTAATATTGGTTGTCTTATTATTGTCAATAAAATTGTTTAAAAGACAATTTTTGAATCAATCATTTTATTGTTTTGTTTTAATCTTTATTTTATTTATTTTTGGTTTTATTCCTTTTGGACGTTTTATAAGTCCGAGGTCATTTTATGAGACCGAATAAAATGATTTAAAAACTAATTGTGATTTAATTAGTTTGCTTGGTTTGTTTTAATTTTTATTATATTTATTTTTGGACGTTTTATGAGTCCGAGGTCGTTTTATAAGACCTTATTATTTGTTTCTGATTTTATTTTTATTTTGGACGTTTTATAAGTCCTTGTTATTTGTTTTTGATTTTATTTTTATTTTGGACGTTTCATAAGTCCTTGTTATTTGTTTTTGATTTTATTTTTATTTTGGACGTTTGATAAGTCCTTATTATCTGTTTTTGATTTTATTTTTATATTTGGACGTTTGATAAGTCCTTATTATTTTTTTTTGATTTTATTTTTATATTTGGACGTTTGATAAGTCCTTATTATTTGTTTTGATTTTATTTTTGTTTTGGACGTTTTATAAGTCCTTATCATTTGTTTTGATTTTATTTTGTTTTGGACATTTTATAAGTCCGCATTAATATTATTTTTCCCTCTTCGAGGAGGACAACAGTATCGGACTTTTGGAAGAAGGTAAGTGCATTTGAATAACCAATAACCAATGCTTCCATCTGTATTAATAAGTCAAATACTCCAGCTTGATATGTAACAAATCCGTATGATTCTAACAAGGATTATTAAATGACTAGGTCAATAACAAATGCAAACAACTTAGAAAAGTGGAGCTGCCAATTTAAGTGAGGTGTTCAGATTATCCTTCCTGGGCTCTGTGTGTGTGGTTACTCACTCAGGATTGATAGGTGGATGGAAACGGATTGGCCTCATGATAAGAAGACAGTGAACAAACCTAGGTGAATCCACTTTGATATATCGGCATATCTAATTCCCGTCTCCTCACGCTGACGCCTTAGAGCTGGTGAGGAAAAAGGGGAATTTCTAACCCTTTAATTGGAGAGTCGATCAGGACATATTTCCCGATTTAAGTCCTGCGGGTAAGCGGAAGTTGACATGTGGCGCCCAGACGTGGGGCTCGATTGACTCATTTTTGTCAAAATCGGGATCGATCGAGGCCCAAAACAGGAACCCGAGTGAGCGCGGCTCTGAGCGGAGGGCACAGTGCTTGGAGCTGATAGCGAACTCGCTGATAAATTGTCATGTCATACGACCCTGAGCTAACACAAAATAGTCTCTTTGATGAATAGTGTTTCATGGAAAAGAGCTTCTTTAATTGTGAAAATCTAGTGTGATTTTTGAGTTGAAGTTGATTGTACTATTTTGTGTTAAAGAAACGGTGACTGGCTCCCCCAGGAGACTTGCACTCTAAAAGAGGTTGAGTGTGAGAAGGCCATTCAAAGTGAATGGGCTTTAACAGCGACCTGCTGCTCTGGTCAGCTGTGAAGGTACTGATAGTGTACTTGGCAGAGCGCGCTGCGCCGCGCTTTCCTGAGGGAGGGGCTGAGTCAAGGTGTGGTTCAGGCCAGCCCACAAAAAGAAGGAGGGCTTGAACAGTTAGAGTTAATGTTGAGAGGCTGCTCGGAGAGAGGCAGTCTCTTCTAGACTTGTGATGTTAAACTATGGTTTGCGCTATTTAGGCTTTCCATATTGGGTGCGGTTGCCCATTTTATTGGTTTGTTATCTCAGGTATCCATTTGTAGCAAAACTACCATACTCTTTGCTTAGTTATTGCGGGGTGCCTGAAAATATTTATAGTCCCTTTTCTTGGATAGCGGACTCAGTGTCAGAGGCTGACGCTGCAAACCTAACCCTGATTCCCTGTCTCTTGCCTTTTCTCCTGGAGTTTTTGAAAAAATTTTAAGTTTTCGGTTCCCGACAGGAGTGTCCATTGGCACAAGAAGAAAGTTGTCGAGAACCAAGGAGAAAAGGTAGGGGTTTCCACTAGACTAATGTTCTAGTGGAAGCAGCCTTTTTCGGTTCCTGACAGGAGTGTCCATTGGCACAAGAAGAAAGTTGTCGAGAACCAAGGAGAAAAGGTAGGGATTTCCACTAGACTAATGTTCTAGTGGAAGCAGCCTTTTTCGGTTCCTGACAGGAGTGTCCATTGGCACAAGAAGAAAGTCGTCGAGAACCAAGGAGAGAAGGTAGGTGTTTCCACTAGACTAATGTTCTAGTGGAGGCAGCCTTTTTCGGTTCCTAGCAGACGTGTCCATTGGAACAAGAAGACATCCAGATCCCGGAGAAGAGAAGCAGGAAGGATTACAACCGACCCGAGAGGACAACACACCCCACCGTTTGAGAGAGGACATCCGCCGACGAGTAAAGGTAGGAAACCCGAAGGCGGTAGTCCCGATAGAGGTAGAGGCAACGTACACGGGTACGGAGCTGAGTAACCAGGAGCTAAAGTACGTCCCTGAACCCAAAGCGCGCGGGGAAGGCTTCGGAAATAGATAGCTCCACTCCTACAATAAGAAAGCAAAGCGGGCTATAGAACACGCTAGTGAAGTAATGGAAAGAATGATAGGGAGAAATGGGAGGGGAAAGCCCCCCAGCCCTACAGAGAGGGTAGCAGGGTTAATGCCTGCACCCCATCCTCTAGAACAACCAGATATACCAGTAGTGGTTATGCTACTGGGCGAGGGTGTAGATCGATGGCCACCAGGAGCAAGAAGGCACCTGGAAATAAACAACCCTTCAATCCGTCCTGCCGACCTCGCAGCTGAGGTGGAAAGGTCGGTGAAGGAAACAGGAGTGTTTGTGAGTGAATTTCCCGAAATAATGGGCATAGCAACAATAGTAATAAACCACCCCCAGGATGGATGCACCCCTGGGACGGTGGGCCTTTGGGTCCACTGGTGGACTGTGTTGTTGGATGTGTATAACGTAGTGGAAGTAGTTAGTACCGGAGTCCAGTGGGACCCGACGATAAAAATCCTCGCTGAGAAAATGCAGATAAGGGTGGAATTAGCAAATCCCAATGGGACTGAAGCATTAAGCCTCAACCTCTGGGAGCAACCGAAGTTGAAAGAGTTACAAAAAATGCGGAAAAGGCCAGCTGAGGCCGTTGGTGAAGAGGGCTTTGTTGATATGGGCTCATGTGTCCATGAGGAGGATGCAGGAGCATCAGAAAATGAAAGCCCAGGAAAAATTGTAAAAATGACTCCCCTGATAAGAACGGCGCCCCTGGGTGGGCTGCCGGAGGAAACAAAAAAGGTTTCAATCGGGAATGGTGTAATATTGTGCCACTATGTGGGAAGCCCCTGGCAAATACGGGGGGATGCTATAGTGATAATAACAGATAGATCACTAAAACCGCATAGTAAAGCGCTTGGAAACATTTTAAGGCAGGAAGCGGGACAAGAATATGAATTAGAGGTTAAACAAGAATTACAAAAAGATAATCAGCGGCCAATAATAGCGGCAAAAACTAGTGGCGGGAACACTCCCTACGGCATGATAATACACGTGCCAGGGACAGAGTGGAACCCCAAAATCGATCAGTCACAATATGCGGACGAGATGGCAAAAGCATTGGAGAGGGGGGTCGACAAAGCGTTAGGAGAAGGAGCGGAGAGAATAGTGATGGCTGTAAATTGGATTAAAACTGGAAAGATGCAGTGGCAACAGGCTGAGTCCATAGCAGTAGCAGCGTTCACTCTAAGAGCTAAGACTCCTGTAACAACACCATCGGGAGTAGAATTTGTGATAGTAATATCAAAAAAGCAGAGAGAGGAACGAGTTAAATCAGTGACAGACGAGATTTTAACCCGTACTAGACAGATGGATCGTGAACGACGCCAGCTCCAGCAATCAATAAACGGAGAACCCAGGGACTCACCCCAGTCATCATCCCCAGTTAAAACATCTCCCGTGCCTCTCCCGGTAAGTGGAAGGAAGTCAGAAGCTGCCCGGGAGGTGGAAGACGAAGAGCAAGCGGGACCGAGCAGACAAACCCCAAAGGGAAAAAACAAGGCCCCAAGGGGAACGGTGACCTTTAGCCCCGTCACGTCTACCCCTGGAACAGCACGGGAGCTCTTTCCGGGACAACCCCCCATAACGCCGGTGCCCCTGCCACAGATTTCGCAAAAAAGGCATATGGGAAATGTAAACTCGATGGGACCGTTAGCGATGCCAGGAGATGGGAGCGAAGAGGAAGACGATGAAGAGCAAGCTCCTGTTTTCGACCGCGACTGGCGCTAACCCCGCTGACGAAGACCAAGACTCAACCTCATCAGAAGATGACCCGGGCAACCCCGGCCAGAACCCGAAAATAGTTACAAGACCAGTTAGTAAAAGAAAGAAAAATTCTCAACCTACGTTTGACGTGTACCAATCCTCAGCAAGGGTAGCTAGAGATCTTAACCTGGGATGGATCGAGACAAAGGATGGGCGGAAAGCTTACATACCCGAGGCAGGGCAAGTAGATCGCCCCTATCCACCTGCCTGGCTCAATAAGCTAGATAGTAAAATGCCTCTAACTATGCGAATAATTTATCGCGAGGCTATTAACATTTTACAGGCTCCGCCATATACCACATTATTAATTCACCAAGACCTGACTAAGAATTTCAGGGATGGCTACGTGGCGGTGGCACATGATTTTATGTTGAGAAGGCTTAAAAAAGCAATAAATAATAAAGCAAAATGTGAGCTGAGAGCCGACGATGACCTAAATTCAGGTTCTGATAACGATGGAGCAGCGGTTACTGTAACGGTACCAGCCGCCCCAAGAACCTCTTTGAACCAACAGTCCCAATATGTGACACAGCTGGGATCAACTACAATAGTACCAAACCCAGTACCCCAACCACATGACATGGAGGGGGAGGTGCAACAATTTAAGACCTTGAAGGAGTTGGTTCGCCAAAAAGGTAGGCTAGAGACAGCTAAAGAGTATTTAGTTGAGACATGGCCTATGATTAGAGACGCCCCAGGAGGAGATGGTGCTAAGAAACTATGGCTTCAGTACATCATCGCGAGCCCTGTCGGACCAAACGAAACACCACAACAGGTCTACGAAAGATGGGTGGACGGCGAAGATGAGGATGAAGATGCCCATATTAGCAGGGCTAGAGAGCAACTCAAAAGGGATGTTTCACTGCTAAATGTGTGGCACAAAATTAAGGAAGTTATATCTCCAAATAGGTATATCAAAGTGCTGCGGATGATTGTCAAGGACAGAGGGAACGAAGCTGTCTTTGTGAAAATGGCCCCAAATAGCACGACGCTGAAAATTGAAGCCTCCGTTAAGAAGTGGGATCGCCTAACTAAGCATAACGCTGAGAAAAGGAGAACCGGACCAGTCGCTAGTCGCACCCGAGGGAGCGAACAGCAGGTCCAGCAGGGAGCTCAGCAACCAGTTCAGACTGTCCCCTACGTGAGACCTCAGCAGCAGAGAACGAACTGGAATCAGAGACAGGCCACCCAGCCAGGACAGCAGACGAGGCCCCAACCAAGACAACAGCCAGCAGTGCGAAGACCAGGTCTAGCATATATGCCCAAAGAAGAATTTGACAAACTGAACCCAGAAGAAAGGAAGGCCTTCCTCGAGGCTCGCAAGGCTGCAGCCTCCGGGGGGCCTGGGAAATAATGGAAACAAAGGCACGGGTCACCCTAGAAGGGGTTTACAGAATAGGGGATAACCTTTATGCTAAGGTGGAGGGAGTGCCCTATTTAGTAGACACAGGGGCCGAGGTGTCCATGACCCGTAGAGCCTTAAAACGAATCGGACACCTAAAAGTAATGGTAGCTGATGGCTCGATTGCCAAAATGCCGGTAGGGATTTGGAAGGGAATTGTGTGGGTGTTAGGACCATACAATTTGTTGACATTAAAAGATGCAGAAGAAATGAAGATACCTAAAAATAAAAGGCAAGTTGCGAAAAAGAGATGGGAAAAACTAAAACCTAAATTAGTGAAAGTAGGCCCTACAAAAATAATACCCGACCAAGAATGGTATAAATCAGTAGATGTACCTGCCGTAAAAGCCCAACAAATCCAAGACAGTGTATTAACACTGGAAGGGAAAAAGAAATTAGGTGAAATTCTAGACAAAGCCGCCATCGCACATTTTAAGAATGATTGCGGTGATTTAGGCGCACATTATGTGCATATTATAATTGGGGGGTACATCCGCCAGTGAGGCAATATCCCCTCAACCCCGGAGCAGTGGCCGAAATGGAGGTAATTGTAAAAGAATTATTAGCACTTGGCATTATTCGTGAAGAACTAAACCCTATTACCAATAGCCCAATTCAAGCTGTTAAAAAACCTGAAGCGGTAGGAGGGGGATGGAGGCCAGTCATTAACTTTAAAGCTCTAAACCGCCGAACGGTGGCTAACCGAGCGAGCCTCATAAACCCCCAGGCGTCTTTAAAAACATTAAGAGTAAAGAAGTATAAATCATGTATTGACCTGGTAAATGGATTCTTTTCCCTGAGAATTGCCAAAGCATCACAAGGGAAAACAGCGTTTACGCATAAAGGAAAAGCATACGTTTGGCAGAGGTTGCCGCAAGGATATAAGAACTCCCCGAATGTATTTCAATCAGCTGTCTTGCATATTTTGGAAGGTCTCCCAGTCACAGTTTACATCGATGATGTGTTCATCGCTAGTGACACGGAGGAGGAACATTTGGAGATTCTGCAGGCCGTAATTGAACGAGTGACGGAGGCAGGATTAAAACTAAATCTTAAGAAGTGTCAGCTGGCCAGGTTTGAGGTAGATTACTTGGGATTCCAAGTGTCTGAAGACTTGGGGCTGTCGCAAGCGTATCGAGAGAAAATAGAACAGATTTTGCCTCCAACGTCCGAGAACGAGCTACAGAAAATATTAGGACTATGTAATTATGTTCGAGATCATGTTCCGTATTATCAGAAATTTGCGAGACCCCTTTATGCCCGATTGCGTAAGAATCCTAATGAAAAGAAAACAAAAGATTGGCCTTGGTCAGCTAAAGACCAAGAGAATTTAGAAGGGCTTAAAAACGTAGTAAAAAATGCTATACGCCTCGAACCGAGAAGCTTGGAAGTCAGGTTGGTTGCCGAGATACAATGTGATGAAGATAATGCAATGGTAAGTGTTAGTAATGAAGGTGCCGGCTTAGTGACACTATGGACTTATACTATAAATAATGTTGAGAAAAAGTTTCCCCAGGAGGAGAGAGAATTAGCGGTTCTTGCTAAATATTGGGGAACATTAAAAGACCTAGCCCAGGGACAAGGTATAAAAGTTGTTACGCAGAGTCAAGTACATCGATACCTGCGTAAAGACACACTAGAAAGTACTAAAGCGACGAATGTGAGATGGGGGATGTGGGAAGATATCCTGCTTGACCCTGACCTAGAGATAGGACCAGCAAAATCCATATCTAAAAAACAGGCGAAAACTGTAAATAGTGAGGAGAAACCATATGAATGGATTCTATATACAGATGGATCCAAAAAGGGTGAAGACCAGTATGCCCACTGGGGCTTCATCCTGAAACACAATGGTAAAGAGATATGCCGCAGGAAAGGTCAGACTCCTGGCAGTGCCCAAGCAGGAGAGGCTACAGCGGTGTTAGAAGGATTGTTGGAGGCCATAAGATTACACGTGAGTCGAGTAAGACTTATAACCGATAGTCACTATTGCGCCCAGGCGCTCAGAGAAGATTTATCCATTTGGGAAGAAAATGGGTTTGAAGGGGCGAGGAGTAAAGAAATCGCTCATGCTGAGTTATGGAAGAAAATAGCCGAGTTAAGGTTAAATATGACTATCGATGTTGTTCACCAGAAAGCCCACGTCAAGGAGGGGGCTCACTGGAGAGGAAATGATGAAATAGATAAATACGTCCAAGAGAGAAGATTGGTAATTGTAGGAGCAGAAAAATGGGACAATACCCCCAAAGGAGGAAAAGTGGTCCCAGATGAGTTTGTGTGTGAGGTGACTAAGGCCGTACATGAAGCGCTAGGCTATGGAGGTGCCTTGCCCACAAAGAGAGAGCTGGAGAAACTGGAACTTTGGATCCCAGAAAAGAAAATCCGTTCAGTTATACGAAATTGCGAGTTGTGTAATAAGTATAATGCAGGACGCCGAGGGCAACGAGTGGACGGATTGACGATTAAAAGCACTGTTCCATGGGCATCAGTTTGCATGGACGTAGCAGGCCCCATGGGAGTAAACGGCACTAAAGGTGAGAAGTATCTTGTTGTGCTTGTAGATTCGATGTCAGGACATTTTGGATTAAAAGCGGTACGTAATGCGAATGCTAATAGCGTACTAAAAACACTGGAAGAGGGTTGTATGTGGTTAGGCATACCGAGAGAGTTAAGAACTGACAATGGAACTCATTTCAAAAACGCTACAATAGACAGGTGGTGTCAAAAGTGGGGAATAATAAGGACTTACTCTCCGCCTTACACCCCTCAAGCTAATGGCGTGGCTGAACGAACCATTGGCCTAGTTAAAAGTTGGCTCGGGAAAAATGCTAATGGAAAAGAATGGAGTGAAAAATTGGTGGAGTTGGTCAAGGACTTGAATGGGAGGAGCAGAGCAGATAGACCTTCCCCTTCAGAGGAGTTAAACCAGCGCCCCTTTGTCGCTCCTGAGGTAGGACGAATGCAAAGTACAGAAAACACTCAGAAAGGAAAGTGCCCATTTCAGGTAGGACAGAGAGTGTGGATAAAATCTCATGGTCCATCTGATAGTCAGGCAGTAAAAGCGAAGTATGACCAATCTGACATCATTGAAGAAGTTTTAGACAGAAATACAGTGCGATTAAAAAAGAAGGGACTCCAAGGGGTAGAGCAGCTAAAACCAATGCCAGTTAATTCAGCCTAAAGCTAAGGAGTAAGACAAATAATTAAAAGATGGAACAAGCCACTCCGGCCTTTGTCAAGCTCGTTATGGTGAAAGGAGCTGTCATCGTGCGGAGGACTGAAAAGGAAATAATGGTTGGTAGGGCATTTAATCTTTGGATAAATGCAATAAGAGGATATATTGTTAATAGAGTAGAAGATTTTAGTTGGGAACCGGCTATCTTGACCTGCATAATTTGTAGTGGAAGCGAAGAGTCGAGGAGCCAGTGGAATGTGGAACAGATATCCGACGAAGGCTGGTTGGACGAGCTTAAGCCTGATTTGAGCGAGGTAGGCACGGCTAAGATATTTGAAATACAGGTATGTGGGTATTGTAGAATAAAGAGCCTACCTAGAATAAAAGTGCATGTTCAGTGGGATTTAGCCCCGCAAGAGAATACAGATGCACAGTATTGTAAATGTATGTGGGATGGAGAGATTGTATTGTCAACATTGTTGGATGAGAATGGGAAGAGGTTCACTGATAAGACCTGGGGAAGCCGAAGGGTGGCAGTTAACTAGAGCGGAAACCCCGATAAAGTCGCTGAGTTCCGATTTGCTGACCTATTGGCCTATGGAGATAAACGAGAGGACGTGCGACCCGAGATTTCAGGCGCTGCTTTACAACAACTGGCCGCCAGAAGGAGGTGAGTATCGCCCGGCTCCGCTTATTGTTGGCTCGGAGGCGACGCCAACTCTAATATATGTTGAACCTAAGTGTGTAGTTGAACCAGGGGTACCCTGGGCCACAGTAATCAATGGTGTGTTAGCCCGAGGGGATATTCCGATGGAAACATTACCTGACGTCCCACAAGAAAGGGTAATAAATATCAGTAGTATGAGTAGTAGTAATGTGTTAATGTACGCTACATTGGATAAAATGGAATATAAGGCTAAAACAGCAGTAGTAAGGGTGAGTCCAGTGGTGTCGCCTCAACAAGATACGAGGTCTGACACAGGATACTGGATAAAAGTAAAAATAATGATGGCCATGAAACCTTATGAGGGTATATAGTATACTCATTGGGAATGGAAGTGTCAATGAGTACGGAGGAGGAGGCCAAGCGGCTTCACCCCAAATGTATTTTTTATGGGGAGTGATAATCAATTTTCCTAGCTTTTTTGATCTTTTGACCACTTATCTTCATCATGTCTGGCCCTTCCCTCCATTCCGCCTTTGACCTCGCGGCTGGAGTTTCCAATACTTTACCCATCTCCATCTGTTCCTCCTGGGGAAAAACGGCCTATTTTAAAAGAAAATAGAAGTGAAACATGAAGTATGGCTAAATGATTCCTTTCCATGGATATGGAAAAGATATATATATATATTGAAATCAACCTTTAATAAAACTTTGGGAATAAATGTGTTAAAAGTAGTATGGGCACGGATGTGGGCTCAACGTATTCCTACACCGGATGATTTATATAATGTCCCAAAAGGGGATTTTTGATAAAATTGACCAATGTGTAGCATTGAGAATGTATAACAGATTGCATAGGAAGGAGTGGATAAGTGGAATTTCACCACGATGCCCCTTGGTGGAGACAGGAACGCCACCTTTGACTCATTGGATATATAACTGTACAGGGTTGAACACAAACCTAACGATTAAAGGAGTGCTCCAAGCATGGAAAGAAGGACACACGAGAGATGAGAGTAAGACGTAGTGGGGGCTCAATAAAGATGAGATGGTTCAGGATGTGATACCTTGCTTAGGAGAGTCGGAGAATTATTGGATTAAATATCAATATATGGCGACGGTGTACTCTAAAGAGAACGATATTTGGCCTGACATTGAAAGACCAGCCTTATATGCTAATCCAAGACCATGGGAAATGTTGTGTAAGGGGGGAGAGTCCGTGAAAATTTTTAATGAATGCACAATTGTATTAGCACGTATACCCTGTTATAAAGTCTCCCGATTTCAGAATTTTTGTAATGTACGTTATCGTGATGAGAATTATGCCAACTATGAGGGGGCAGTATGGATCAAGGATAACAGTAATCAATGGATCCGGAGTCAAGCTGCAGGTAGAGAATATTGTACGCGATGGGACAAAGATCATGACTTATCCAAAATGGTAGGATTAAGAATGATCCCCAAGCCTCCTGACTCTATTATGCAGATCTTAGAAGGTCACGCATTTAGGAAGACCCTTTGTAAAGGGGATATAGTTACAGGGTTTGATTGGCTGGGATTTAATAAAATTTATGGCCCTGGCACATGCCACGAACCTGCTGAAAGATGGCTGCATTGTGGACACAGTGACGAATATGATCATAAGGGGGAACATGTATGTACTTGGTATGAGAGAATAGGATTGGCAATAAAAGGTGTAGTAAAAACTGTGGCCACTACAGCCGGGGAAGTTGTAGAAGATGTAGCAGAGACGGCGGTTATTGGGATAAGTACAGGGCTGTATGGTTTATTATATGATGTAGGACTATGGTTCCTGCTAGTGTCAGGAATTGTCCTGTCAGCAGTTATAGCTGTTGCAGTTATCAAAAGAGGAATCTTGGCATTATCTACCCACCGAAATTATAAAGAGAAAACCTAACCAAATAAGGTTAAAGCTCAGTTATTGGCCAACGAGCTGCAGAAAAAATGGGGGGGCCGACGAAGGGGAAATTATTGAGAAGTGGGGATGGGCTTCAGAAAAGGGCGGGATCGATCCAATTATAGATAAGACGCCCTAGCCCTGACTTCCTCACTTCTCACTGAAATCTTTTGGCGGAACAGTAACCAACAACTAACCATGGCTTGTAATGCTTTGGGTAAAGGTATTATTGGAAGACCAGGCGCCCTTCAAAACGTGAGTAATGAAGTGGAATATTGGATAATTTTTATAATATGTTTTTTTTTTATTGTTGTGTCGGATATAGCGAACAACTAAGTTAGTAGTGTGGGGAATAATTTTAATTCTCCTTTGGTTATGTCTGGTCGACCACTTGGTTTTAGTAATTTGGGTTTTTATCTATGTAATTTTTTTTTTTACTCTCCCGCCAAGAGGTTCCGCTACTCGGAAGAGCGACCACACTCTCGCTCTCCCGTGGTAGAGGTGTTCCGCATTGATGGAGTAGATGCGGATGGAAACTTAGACTAAGATTAGAATGTATATATTGGGAGCCGCAATATTTTAGGTTTCCCTCGGGTCTAAGAATTGTCGAATTTTGGATGTGTGTTTAACAGGATAACCAGGATCAGCCGCAGTGTGTCTTCTGTGGAAGTGATCTCCTCACGTCCGCTTGGGTGGTGGGGGACGCTTTCTATGGACACTGCTGCTATCCTTTGCCCGCAGTGGATGAGGGTAGAGAAATGTGGCTCATACCAGACGGGCTTTTTCTAAATTTCGTCAGTGATTTTTTCATTGATATCCAGTGTGGTTCCTGGATATGGCCTGGCTTTGCTGACCTCGCGGGCTCAAGTAAGTTGGAAGGTTTGGTTCAAAGTCGCTTGAAAGAGATACGTTATTATTTTAACGTTGAGGGTGAATTTATCGGGGGAACTTTCCCTTTAATGCGCATGATATGGCGCCTGCCTGACGGTGCTCGGCGCTTGACATTCAACACATTGGCTGGCTTCTGTGTAGCCGCCACTCCTTTGAGACAGGTCGGATCCAATCGGGATGAGTGGCCCTACGAGCCTGTAACGCCCTCCTCGCCCTTCCTGGACCGGGTTGACGAGCCTGGGGAACCCAGAGCCGCCCGACAGGATGTTCCAGTTGGTAAGGTTGTGCCACTGTTGAGATCACCCTCCCCCACGGTTACATCGACCACTGATGACCTGGAGGGTGTGCAAGGCGAGGATGGGGGTGGAACGGGGTCATCTCCCTCCCTGATGATAGGTGAACTGGGCCTGTGGTCTCCTCTTACTGATCCTCCGTCAGACTCCTTGCCTTCTGAATCCCCGGTGTCTCCGTTGCCGGATGACACAAGGGGGTTGAATGCAGGTGACTGGTTGGAGCTGGGGGCTTTTGCGGTTGATCAGTTTGGACACCATTGATCTCTAGGAGGGGGTGTTGAATTGAGTAGATTGAGTGGGTCAGATGAAACGCCATATCATGTAAAATGAGATAACAAATTAATGGGCTAGACTCAATTCTTAGTTAGAGACCAATTGGTGTCTGTAGGACTGAATCATTCTTTGGCCTCTGGGTGTAGTTCCTCAAAGTAACCACCAGATGCCGCCAAACCTGTACAACTAAGCCACCCACTCAGCATTGCCCGGACATTCCATATAAGATACAAATTGAGTGTAAATAAATGATATCCTGAATTAAGTAATAATACAAAACACAATCTATATTCGACAATTGTTAACCTGATTTTTGGATCAATGTTTGTAGCACATTGAAAGCCAACTATGAAGTTTTGCTGTCTTTTCTTTTTTTCTCTTTTCTTTTATTTATAAGTGATACTGTCTTTTATCGCTGATAATATTGCTGTAACTGCATTGAAAAAATTATCTGTATGTATTGTTTGATTTAACAAAGATATATACAAGATGTGCAACAGAGATTAGAATTAACCTGTTAAGTGCCCTGAGAGAATTTGGGATTTAACATGTCATGTATATATATGTTATTCATGCTTGCTTAATTAATATATCTATGATGTTATTTATTTTAACGTTCATCATTGTCGAATAGAGCTGAAGACCTTGACATATTTTCATGTATGACTCATCATTCAACGTTGTGTATCCATGACACATTTGTAAAGAATGTATGACTTCATCTTCATGGCTCGTCTGTGGAAAATTACTGAAAATGAGTCCCAACAGGTGCGCTTTGATATTTCTGGAGGCGGAAGGACATTCACGGAAGAAGTCAGTGGTCTGGCCCAAGGGGATAAAAAGCCGTCACCAGCTGCGATCGGGGCTCCTTTTTCTTCACCCTGCGATGTGGTCTGGACAGAGCGTATTCCCGAAGAAGGATTATAGCTGTTTGAGGACTTCGAATTTTTTACGAAGGACTTGGATTAGCTGACTGGAATTCTTCTTCTCTGATTGGTAATGTACAAATCTTTTAGCAATAATGATGTATAATAGGAAGATATGAATGACTAATCGTGTGTTAGGGTAGGGGCCATTTAATACACTCTCATATCTTTAAAATTATTTTCAGCCAAAAACATCTTATTGTGAATCAGGTCTTAAGCTTTTTTGAGAAATGATCAATCTCAGAAAGCTCTTGTAAAAGGTTTATATTATTCTTAATTTTCTGTTTTTATTTTATTTTATTTTATTTTGATTGATTTAAAGTTTTATCATTAAATGTGATTTTGATGATTAATATTGGTTGTCTTATTATTGTCAATAAAATTGTTTAAAAGACAATTTTTGAATCAATCATTTTATTGTTTTGTTTTAATCTTTATTTTATTTATTTTTGGTTTTATTCCTTTTGGACGTTTTATAAGTCCGAGGTCATTTTATGAGACCGAATAAAATGATTTAAAAACTAATTGTGATTTAATTAGTTTGTTTGGGTTGTTTTAATTTTTATTATATTTATTTTTGGCCGTTTTATGAGTCCGAGGTCGTTTTATAAGACCTTATTATTTGTTTCTGATTTTATTTTTATTTTGGACGTTTTATAAGTCCTTGTTATTTGTTTTTGATTTTATTTTTATTTTGGACGTTTCATAAGTCCTTGTTATTTGTTTTTGATTTAATTTTTATTTTGGACGTTTGATAAGTCCTTATTTGTTTTTGATTTTATTTTTATATTTGGACGTTTGATAAGTCCTTATTATTTGTTTTTGATTTTATTTTTATATTTGGACGTTTGATAAGTCTTTATTATTTGTTTTGATTTTATTTTTGTTTTGGACGTTTTATAAGTCCTTATCATTTGTTTTGATTTTATTTTGTTTTGGACATTTTATAAGTCCGCATTAATATTATTTTTCCCTCTTCGAGGAGGACAACAGTATCGGACTTTTGGAAGAAGGTAAGTGCATTTGAATAACCTCTAACCAATGCTTCCATCTGTATTAATAAGTCAAATACTCCAGCTTGATATGTAACAAATCCGTATGATTCTAACAAGGATTATTAAATGACTAGGTCAATAACAAATGCTAACAACTTAGAAAAGTGGAGCTGCCAATTTAAGTGAGGTGTTCAGATTATCCTTCCTGGGCTCTGTGTGTGTGGTTACTCACTCAGGATTGATAGGTGGATGGAAACGGATTGGCCTCATGATAAGAAGACAGTGAACAAACCTAGGTGAATCCACTTTGATATATCGGCTTATCTAATTCCCGTCTCCTCACGCTGACGCCTTAGAGCTGGTGAGGAAAAAGGGGAATTTCTAACCCTTTAATTGGAGAGTCGATCAGGACATATTTCCCGATTTAAGTCCTGCGGGTAAGCGGAAGTTGACATTACTTTTCAATACACGCGCGTAAGCGCGCTTTGAAAAGACATCGATAACTGTTAATAAATATTTATAGCCATCATTAAATTCGGCCAATGCTTGCATATCACATAGATCCGCTTGAAATTGTCTCATATGACGCGATACAAAAACTTTATTTCTAGGAAAATGAATCCGCGCTGGTTTATGTAAAGAATATGTATCTTCACCGGCTAAATATTCTTTTACTATATTCCGATTAATTTTTTTAGTTAATTTATCCTGTAATTCTCTATGAAGACGATCTATTCCTCCAAAGCTAGCAGGATGCTTAGGGTCGTAATACAACTTCTGCATATGTTTATTTAAGGCCATCTTTTCTTTTTTTTTAAATAACTTATAGCTAGGTACAGCTTGGTATTTATAGACAGACGCGATCGGCTAGTTTTTTTTTTTTTTTTAAACAGCAGAGATTTGGACCTTTGTGTGTGTGTGTTATACCTTTATTTGTCAATAGATGGCAATGGTGTGCTTTTGTACAAAGTTGTGGTTGTCTGTGGGGGGAGGCTGGGAAGAAAATGGCTGCGGTGACCTCGGGGTGACCTTTGTGTGTGCGTGTGGTTGTACAAACCTGTTGTCAGAGCCTGATAGTAAGATTTTTTTTTTTTTGTAAACCAATACATATTGAAAAGTAACGAGACAGACGCATTTTTTTTTTTTTAATTTGTAAAACGGTTACATATAAAGATATACAACACTTTCAGATAAAAAACATTTTTTTTTATTTTTTTTTTAATTTGCAAAACGGTTACATGTGAAGATATACAACACTTTCATATAAAAAACGGTTACATATGAAGATATACAACACTAATCTCCGTAAAAAGAAAAAACATGAAACTTTAGCTAAGAATTAATATAACTAAGGAAGTGGAATAACACATGGGGTTGTACTTTTAACTCGATAACACGTTGAAATTTATTCAAATCCTCAGACAGGTTAAAGGGAAGATTTTTTTCTATTTTGTACTTTGCACAATCAACATACAAGGTCATAATCGCTGCCAAATGCCCCACATTCACATCATCGTTGCACCAAACATTTAAAATCGATTAAATTGTTAAAGATATATTGGATTGGTTCATTTCGATCACATTTCGTACAACAGAATCCCACGGCTCATTAAACAATGCATTTGACAAAGATCTCACTTTTTGCATAACAGATGACATTTTTTCAAGAGACACATCGCTATCGGGCGCGTACAGAATCGATCTCTCTAAAATTTCTGCCCAGTTATGCACGCCGTAATAATAGCGAATAGTCAACTTTCGGAAAAGATTCCCCATTTTTTTACAAAGTATACCAGGTGTAGATCAGATCTATTGTTCTAGGGAGCAGAGAATCTCTCCAGCCTCTGTGTGTTACTTCTTCAATACGGTCGAACACATCAGACTCATTAGCATAATCAATCAAGATGTGTCGTGTTGCTGATGTAATCGTGGTGATATTTCCGGGATATTTCATCAATTTCAGCACACGTTGGATGGTAGAGATGAATCGGCCGTTAAACAGTGTAGCTTCGATTCCTGAAAAATTTCTAGCGAGATAGAAAGATTCTTGTTCAGAAAAGATGCATGAATGTCTAGGCTGCATAAAATGCTCGGTGTTACAACCTACACAGATTTCTTTAGCATATTGTATCATCGCAAACCTCAACATGTAACTAACTGTTTGCTTGATACAATCATAAGAAGCATCATTCACCCATTCGCCAGGCGGATAATTCCAAAATAACTTCTCCTCCTCGGCTGATCTATGTGGAATCGCGTCAGCAGCGGCGATCACCGCTGTCAAATCTTCATCAGAGATATGCAGGTGACAGGGTCTGAGCATCGCATCCCTTGGAGATGAGGCATCCGTAGTAGCGGGTGAGTTAGGAGGAGTCACCGGAGGTATCAGTCCAGCATTATCTCCTTCGACAACATCTTCCATGCGCGCTCCTTCATCACACGCCCTCGACTGCTCGTCATCAGTCGAATGACCGGCGGCTAAATTAGCCTGTCCGTATTCCATATGCGCCGTGATATCCTCTCTGTCAAACTCCACCGACGCGTCTTCAGCAGCTGGTACTCCTTCATCACACGCCTTCGACTGATTGTCATCAATCGAATGACCGGTGGCAAAATTTGCATTTTCGTATGCCACAATCGCATCGATATCTTCTCTATCATACTCCAACGAAGCTTCTTCACCATTTGGTGCGGAGTCGCGGTAGCAGCATTGCAAAACAGCTTCCACAAAGGGCGTCTCCTTTTCACCAGTCGGTGCGGCCTCGCTGGGGGAAGTTACCAAAACAGCTTCCATAATAAGCGTCCCGGGAGTCTCTCCGCCATCTTGGGATGTTGTTGTTGATTCCCCGGCGCATGCGTCGTCCATCTCGCAGCCTTCGTCATCCGAGCATTCTGGACCGGATTCAATGAGAATCGGACCCTCGTATGCTGTCTGGACGCCAACCGATACTCTGTCCGCATGCAAAGCAATGTTTGCACACCAACGGATACTTTGTCCGTAAACAGAGCGCGTCTCAAAGGAAGGGCGTCGGGTCGAGACATTTTTTTTTTTTTTTTTTAAAAGGAGGTAGAAAAAACTTTTTCTCGGAGAACAAAGTTTCTGTCCAGCAACAGTTGATGTGTCTCTCCTTATATTAGTGAAAAGACAGCTAGAAGAAGGGTGGGAGGGATCTTGTAGGTGGGGTATTGAGGAGGGGAGGCATGGGGGGGGGTGGGCTTCAATTGCCATAAGGAAGGGAGAGAAGGGGGATGAGGAGGGGTGAATGGGGGATGAGGAGTTTTTTTTTTTTTCCTAAAACGGCCGCTATTCAAATATCAAGGGTTTTTTCGTGCCTACAAAATTAACCCATTGACGACAAGAATAAAAGAGCTCAGTAATCTTTGCAGATTCCTTAAGGCGTATTTTCTCATCCCATTCACATAATGGGATGGTAAGGAGTCTATAGAACACCCCGCATTCAGTATTAAAGCATTCTAGCGTTAAATAAAAATGATCAGGATTCTTACATTTATCTAAAGGGACCATGCAAAGCCCTCTTTTCTCCTCAGGCTCTTCCTCATCAACCAAACTCTGTTCCCCATTCTCATCTTGATGTTGTTTCATTACTTGACGATCATATTCTTCGTCTTCCTCTTCCAACGTTTTCATTACACGAGGTCGTGTGGTGTTTTCACTATTCAGCATATTACAATGTTCAATCATCACTCTAAAATACCACCGTCCAAAATTCGAGGTACGTGATAGCCAAGTAAATATTAATTCCCCACCTTCTGTATAAGAAAGAATAAAATCTCTTATGACTTTCGGGATAAGTTCATTCAGCACGGCCCAGTCATTAGAATTCAGCGTAAACGGGCCGTTTGGAAAAATATTATCATTCCCATCATATTCCATGAAAAAGGAAACCTCTCCGATTTTATAATAAAATCGATACCCCCAAGAAGTTTTTGCATCCAGGGCCCAGCGTACTTCCAGCGTCTCCTTTGTAGGGCGTTGAAATCTCCGTAAAAAGAGCTGCTGCGGTCCAATTCTTGGTTTTAAAACATGTCTCACTTGTAATGTCACAAACGTTTCCATAATCATGGTTCGCCCGTCTCTCCCCAGACCTCAAGGTATGAATGTGTTCACGTCAAATTCACTCTTACAAAAATGTCTGTATCGAAAAGCCCCTCCTACATATTTTTTTTTCTTTTTAAAAAAAAAAAGAAAGAGTCGAGCCTTCGTCATTCTTTTTTATTCTTTTATTCATACATCTTATTCCAATATAAGTCTGTTATTGAGTCTGTGTATATGCGCGCGCGCGCTCGCGTATGTTTTTTAACATCTGGAAGAAAAAAAAAAAAAAGCTCATCCGCATCGCCCAAGTCTAAAGACATAAAACAATCGTCACCCCCACCTATTTTTTGTTTTTCTATCGCTTTCCTGACCATATGCGGCGTACAAAGAGGTAAGTCACATCTCCTTTTTAAAATATGACAAAGATCTTTTGACCTTGACACCCCCAATTCCTCTCTCTTGGGATAAATCAATCATATCGGCCAACCACGGCGCTTCTTACATTTTTATTAAAAGCGGTACTCTATAATCTCCGGGAGGTCTCTTCCCACCCTAGAGGGTTATCACGGTCGATTCATTTTTCATCATGCTGCACAGGACATCCAGCCAGACGGGCCCCCCTCCACGTCGGCCATTTCCTTCCCACCACCCCCCACCCTCCCCTCATCCACATGTTGCACAGGAACACACCGGCACATACAGGCGCACGTCTCTCTTTGAAATCCTATTATTTTTATCGTTTTTTCCTACATCAAAAACAAAAAAGTCTTTGATCGTGACCTCTTGACCTCCGATCCATCATTTTGATCTTTCCCTTTCATCCTACGTCATAACAGGCCTTTGATCGTGACCTCTTGACCTCCGATCCATCATTTTTATCGTTTCACCCTACGTCATCAAAGGACATCAAAGCGAATCAGGTCGTAAATCATCATTTTGATCGCGACGGACTAAATATGCAGCTATTACTTCTCTCCAGTTGTACGAAGCAGCTAGAGCTACGAAAATTTGGAGACAAATTTAACAGCCCACGATGTACAAAAAAGTCTCTTGGTGCCATGTGCTAAACCCAACAGGAAGTCCCGTAGGGGCCGGTCATCACATTTTGAGGTAAAATACTCCTCTTTAACGAAGCATTCCCGGTTGTACGTTTCACCTGGCGCTATGATAATTTAGAGGCATACATAAGAGCCCACGATGTACAAAAAAGTCTCTTGGAACCATCTGCTAAACCAAACAGGAAGTCCGCCATTTTGATTTACGTTGGGATTAGTAGCCATTTTTTGTGGCCTTTTTTGGCCACTGTGAGACTAGCGCTACTAAATACAAGATCACTAGTTAACAAATCATTGTTGATTCATGACATTATTATGACATATGATCTTGACTTATTTCTCCTCAGTGAAACATGGCTAACAGAAGGTTCCTGCAACACGGTTCTCAATGAGGCAACACCAACAAATTTTAGTTTCATGAACAAATGTCGTAATGGCAAAAAAGGTGGTGGACTTGCTGCCATTTTTAAATCTCTATTTCAGTGTAAAGAAATTTCATTGGGAAGCTTTAATTCATTTGAATATCTTAGTCTTTTGGTAAAAGGTGAACCAAACATCGTCATTGTCATAATTTATAGACCTCCAAAACAAAAAGGCAGATTCATGGAGGAATTTGAAGAAATGCTGTCAGTAATTTGTACCGACTATGATTATCTGGTCTTAACTGGAGACTTTAACATTCATGTTGACAACAACTTGGATAAAAATACCAAAGAATTTTGTAATATACTTGATACTTTTGGTCTCTCACAACATGTAAAAGGTCCAACACACAATCAAGGTCACATTCTTGATCTCGTCATCTCTAAAGGTGTTGACATTTTATCTGTTGAGGTGAAAGATCTGGCTATTTCAGATCATTCCTGTGTGTTTTTTGAATTACAAACAATCCCAGAAGTTCAAACAACTACTGTCTCGATTAAAAAAAGGTACATAAATGAGAATACAAGCAACATGTTTATGGAATTAATGGCTGCATCACCAACTGTAAATGCAGAGACCGTTGATGAACTTCTGGATGAATTCACCTCAAAAATCTCAAATGTTTTGGATGCTGTTGCTCCTATTAAAACTAAGACCATTTCATCCCGAACTAAAACACCTTGGAGGTGTACTACCAACATAATGACTTTGAAATCTAAATGCAGAAAAGCAGAGCGAAAGTGGAGAAAAACTAAACTCCAAGTTCATTTTGACCTGTACAGACAATGTCTTTGTCATTTTAACCAAGAGTTAGTAATAGCTAGACAACAACACTTTTCTGAAATTATTAGTAGGAACCTCAACAATACACGCACTCTATTTGCCGTGGTTGACAAACTTACAAATCCCCCAAATCGAACAGCGCCAGAACTCCACTCAACAGATAAATGCAATGAATTTGCCTGCTACTTTAGTGAAAAAGTACAAGCCATCAGGTCAAACATTGTTACAAACCAGCAAAATAACAAAACGATGCTGCACTTAAAATCACCTAGGAATAATTTAATTACCATGACAGAATTTGACTCAGTGGATCAAAATACTGTAGTAGACTTGGTTCAGCAATTGAAACCTTCCACGAGCTGTCTTGACACAATTCCATCTGGCTTTTTCAAAACCATTGTGATATCTGTTCAGATCGATTTACAACAAATAATTAATTGCTCACTTCAATCAGGTGAACTTCCTAAATGTCTGAAAGTAGCCGCCGTCAAGCCCATTCTAAAAAAGAGAACACTGGATGTCTCCCTGCTAGCAAATTATAGACCAATCGCAAACCTTCCCTTCGTAACTAAAATAGTTGAAAAAGTGGTTTTTAATCAACTCAGCAATTTTTTGAGCTTAAACGGACTTTTGGATAAATTCCAGTCAGGTTTCCGACCTCATCACAGTACAGAAACAGCTCTGATTAAAGTACTGAATGATATAAGATTGAGCACTGATGCAGGGAAGGTATCAGTGCTCGTCTTGTTGGACCTCAGTGCAGCATTTGACACGATTGATCATAATATACTGTTAGACAGGCTGGAAACTTGGGTGGGATTAAATGGAACAGTCCTTAAATGGTTCAGGTCCTATTTGGAGGAAAGGAGTTATTTTGTGACCATTGGAAATTTTGAATCTGATCGAAAGGCCATGATATGTGGGGTCCCTCAAGGGTCAATCCTTGGACCCCTGTTGTTCAGTCTGTATATGTTACCTTTGGGTCAAATGCTTCAGAACACCGATGTTGACTATCATAGTTATGCAGATGACACACAACTGTATTTATCTATGTCCCCAAATGACAGCAGTTCTATTAACGCATTGTGTCATTCTCTAGAGCAAGTTAACAACTGGATGAACCAAAATTTCCTTCAGCTGAACGAAAACAAAACGGAGCTCATTGTTTTCGGCAATAAAGAAAAGAGGATTGCTGTTAAAAAACAGCTTGAGTCACTGTCTTTAGAAACTAAAGACCAAGTTCGAAATCTTGGGGTACTAATAGACTCAGATCTGACCTTCAGCAATCATATTAAATTCATCACTAAAACAGCCTTTTACCAGCTGAAAAACCTATCCAGACTGAAGGACTGCATGCTTCAAGCAGACCAAGAGAAGCTTATCCATGCTTTTATCTCCAGCAGACTAGATTACTGTAACGGTCTTCTGACTGGACTCTCTCAAAAGAACATGAGACACTTGCAGCTCATTCAGAACGCTGCAGCTCGAGTTCTGACCAAAACAAAAAGATCAGAACATATTACTCCAGTACTTAAGGATTTACACTGGCTCCCTGTCAGCTGTAGAATCGATTTTAAAGTTCTGCTACTCGTCTATAAATCACTAAATGGTTTGGGTCCTGAATATATCCAAGAAATGCTGATTGAGTACAAGCCCAGCAGGGCTCTGAGATCTACAGACTTGGGCCAACTAGTGGAACCCAGAGTTCGAAGCAAACATGGTGAAGCTGCATTTAGCTATTATGCTGCACACAGATGGAATAGGCTACCAACAGAAGTGAAGTCAGCCCCGAGTGTAAATGCTTTCAAATCCAGGTTAAAAACTTTGCTTTTTTTTTATACCTTTGATTAGGGACTTTTAAACAGCTTTAATTAAGTGTTTTTTTTTACTTTTATTTTTATTTTTATTTTTATTTTTATTTTTATTTTTATCATTATCATTTTAAACTTTTTTATGTTAAATTTTTTAAAGTTTGTTGAATAATGTTTTAAGATTGTTAGTTTGTAACCTATTTTCATTTATTTTTTTTCCTCTGAATGTTAACTATTGTTTTTTGATGCTTATGTGTTGTCTTTCCTCGTGTAAAGCACATTGAGTTGCCTTGTGTATGAAATGTGCTATACAAATAAACTTGCCTTGCCTTGCCTTTTTTAGGGGTCATATTTTAACGAACTCCTCCTACAAAATTTATCCGACTGTCTTCAAACTTGGTGTGCTTCATCTTAAGATGTTTAAGATACAAAGTGATCGAAAGTTATTTATTTTGTCGCACGCCGTTTCATGGCGATGCATTGTTTGCCAAGTAAAATGCTGCTTTTTTTTTTTTGGTCTAAACATGTGCAAAAACTCATGAAACTTTATACACACATCAGGCTTGTCATAAGCATGAATATTTTAGAGATTTCTTATTAAATTTGCAATAAATGCTTCAATAGCGCCCTCTAGACATTTTTATGAAGTCTTTCCGATTATATGATTCAGCTAGATGTGTGAATATTGGCAGGCATGCCTAATATATTAAAAAAGTATTCTATATAGCCATGTGCCAATCCATTTTGATTTTATTTTGTTAATTGTGCATCATTTTTGGCCTTTCCATGAAACTTTACAAACACAAAGCATGGCAAAAACGTTTAAAATTTAGATGGTTTCCTATTTGACAGTACCCCAACATGCCAGTACCCCGACGTGCAAATACCCCAACGTGGCCCGGGTTGCGAGGGCCCTTTATAGCTGCTCGCAGCTCTAGTTAGGGCCCGAGCAGCGACCGCTGCGAGGTCCCTATTGTTTTTGTAAAAATTCTTCTTCTTCTTCTTCTTCTTCTTCTTCTTCTTCTTTATTCTCCGCAAACGATCGCGATTTTGGGTACCGAAACATTCACGAAAACTCACCGAACTTTGCACACTCCCCCAACGTGCCAGTACCCTAACGTGCAAGTACCCCAACGTGCAAGGACTCCAACGTGGCCCGGGCTGCGAGGGCCCTTTATAGCTGCTCGCAGCTCTAGTTATTAGGGCCCGAGCAGCGACCGCTGCGAGGTCCCTCTTGTTTTTGTAAGAATTATTATTCTTCTTCTTCTTCTTCTTCTTCTCCGTAAACGATCGCATTTTTGAGGGCCTAAACCAGGGGTGTCAAACATACGGCCCGCGGGCCGGATCAGGCCCGCAAATGGGTTTAATCCGGCCCGCGAGATAATTTTGTAAAGTAAAAAAAAAAAAAAAATTAAAAATGTGTAATGTCCGACTAATTAATCAGCCAGCCACAATCAAAACATATAACTTTGTAATTTCACAAGCAGTCCTCAGATGACCAATGCAACTTGTCCAGGGAATCGTCGTCCGGGATGTCATTATTTTACACACAACTTTAACTACAGTTTGTTTAATTATTATTATTTTTTTTTGTAATCATACACCAACATAAATGTGTTAAATACGACACAAATTCAATTACTGGTAACACAAATAGATATGACAAGGATAAACGTCCTTATAACATCATTAACTGCGCCATGCAATGCATTCTGGGAACAATATATATGCAAAACAGGTCGATTTCACACGTCCAGAATGTATACCGGCAAAGTGTTGCTGTGTTCTATTTGCATTTGTGTTATTTTTCGGAACAATATGATTACAATTGAGCTCCGTAATTTAGGTCTGGTCCACGAAAATCTGCGTATAAATGACAGCAATTGTTTTTAAGTTATATACCGTTATTTTTCCGATGCGGCCCACTTGATAATATATTTTCCTCCATGCGGCCCCTAAGCTAACGTGAGTTTGACACCCCTGGCCTAAACATTTACGAAAACTCACCAAACTTTGCAGTCTCTTCGGGCCCGGCGAAAAATTTGATATTATGTAGTTGTCATAACAACGCGACTCTATAGCACCACCTAGCGTAGAAAAATAAAAACCAATCCCGGCCCGTTTGAGCTAGAGCTACGAAAATTGGCAGGCACGTGTAGCACTACGAGACGCACAAAAAAGTCAGTGGAAGCCATTTCCTAAAATGTACAGGAAGTGAGCTATGAATTTTTTAATGTCCAATTTTGGCCTATTTTGGCACATTCACTGTGGTCATACTTTTTCCCCCTATGCAAACATTTTTCATCCCATTGACTTTAAACTTGGCATTTATCATCTCAAGACTTAAGAGAAAAACTAGGCAAAAAATCTTGCGTTTTCGAAATACTATATGACGGGGGCGGGGCATCAAATATTGCCTTTAAAATTTCATTTGTCCAGAAAGAGCAAATGCTGAATAACTCCCATGTACAAGCTCCAAAAAATCTCAAACTTCTCAGGCAACGTAATAGTCACGGCCTGAAAACACCTATATGAAAAAATTCAGTTATACATATAGCGCCACCTAGTGGTTACAATAAATGTCATACTTTACGTTTTTAGCTACTGTGCTGAGCTCGTTGAAGGGATCCAGTTGAAAATTGGTCAGAAAAGCCTTAAGATGTTGATGATGCCCCACACCGAATATTGTAACTTTTCGCCAAAGGGCGTGGCCGCTACGGTGACGCAAAGTCTGAAGATTTTTCGTGACAATAAAAGCTGCATGAACTTGACCGAGATGATCCTATCTTCTCAAAATTTCACACATTTGATGAGAGTCCAGCCCTAAAGACATCTACGAACTTATATTTCATCTAACTGATAGCGCCACCTAGTGGCAATTTTTTTTCTTACGAATTTTCTTGTACATTTTTCTCCAAACACGTTAACTGGACCAACCTCATATTTGCTCAGATGGGGGTTTCGGCCTTCATGATGTCACAACACGAAGTTTGTGAGTTTTCGCGAATCGCTGTGGGCGTGGCTAAGCACTGTTCGCCAAGAAAACAACGCTAGTTTTGATGGTCTAAACATGCGCAGAAACTCATGAAACTTGGCACACACATCTGGCCTGGCAAAATGAGCAATATTTTATCATGTATTGTCCTATTTTTACAAAAATGACTCAATAGCGCCCCCTAGAAATTTTTAACGAAGCAGCCCCGATTGTACGTTTAAGCAAGATCTACGAAAATTTTTAGGTGTATGAGGGAGTCCAAGACCTACAAAAAAGTCTCTTGGACCCATGTGCTAAAATGAACAGGAAGTGAGCTATGAATTTTTGAATGTCCCATTTTTGACGATTTTTGCACATTTTCAGGGGGCATACTTTTGCCCACTTCTCCTACACATTTCATCCGACTGACTTTAGACTTGACCTGGACCATGTCAAGACCTGAGCCAACTACAGGCAGAAAAATCTTGACTTTTGGAAATACTATATGATGAGGGCGGGGCATCAAATTTTGTGTTTCGCACTGAAAAAAGATATGCTTAATAACTCCCCGGTACATGCTCCAAAAAATCCCAAACTTGACATGTATGTTTATAGTCAAAGCCTGAAGTTATCTCTATGACAAAATTCAGTTATATATGCAGCGCCACCTAGCCCTTCAGGCGTGAAAAAAAAATACCCCACATACGGTATTTTGTACAAAAAATGTCAACTCATTCTAAGTGTGATAACTCCCATGTTCAAGCTCCAAAAAATCTCAAACTTCTCAGGCAACGTAATAGTCACGGCCTGAAAGCATCTATATGATAAAATTCAGTTATACATATAGCGCCACCTAGTGGTAACAATAAATGTCATACTTTACGTTTTTAGCTACTGTGCCGAGCTCGTTGAAGGGATCCAGTTGAAAATTGGTCAGAAAAGCCTTAAGATGTTGATCATGCCCCACACCGAATATTGTAACTTTTCGCCAAAGGGCGTGGCCGCTACGGTGACGCAAAGTCCGAAAATTTTTCGTGACAATAAAAGCTGCATGAACTTGACCGAGATGATCCTATCTTCTCAAAATTTCACACATTTGATGAGAGTCCAGCCCTTAAGACATCTACGAACTTATATTTCATCTTACTGATAGCGCCACCTAGTGGCAATTTTTTTTCTTACGAATTTTCTTGTACATTTTTCTCCAAACACGTTAACTGGACCAACCTCATATTTGCTCAGATGAGGGTTTCGGCCTTCATGATGTCACAACACGAAGTTTGTGAGTTTTCGCGAATCGCTGTGGGCGTGGCTAAGCACTGTTCGCCAAGAAAACAACGCCAGTTTTGAGGGTCTAAACATGCGCAGAAACTCATGAAACTTGGCACACACATCTGGCCTGGTAAAATGAACAATATTTTATTGTTGATTGTACTATTTTTACAAGAATGACTCAATAGCGCCCCCTAGAAATTTTTAACGAAGCAGCCCCGATTCTACGTTTAAGCAAGATCTACGAAAATTTTTACGTGTATGAGGGAGCCAAAGACCTACAAAAAAGTCTCTTGGACCCATATGCTAAAATGAACAGGAAGTGAGGTACGAATTTTTGAATGTCCCATTTTTGACGATTTTTGCACATTTTCAGGGGGCATACTTTTGCCCACTTCTCCTACATGTTTTATCCGACTGACTTATGACTTGACCTGGACCATGCCAAGACCTGAGCCAACAACAGACGGAAAAATCTTGACTTTTGGAAATACTATATGATGAGCGCGGGGCATCAAAATTTGTGTTTCGCACTGAAAAAGGATATGCTTAATAACTCCCCGATACATGCTCCAAAAAATCCCAAACTTGACATGTATGTTTATCGTCAAGGCCTGAAGGTATCTCTCTGACATTATTCAGTTCTATATGCAGCGACACCTAGCCCTTGAGGCATAACAAAAAAATACCCCACTTACGTTATTTTTACAAAAATTGTAAACAGGTTTCGCAATGAAAAAGGATATGCTTAATAACTCCCCGGTGCATGCTCCAAAAAATCCCAAACTTGACAGGTATGTTTATAGTCAAGGCCTGAAAGTATCTCTATGACAACATTCAGTTATATATGCAGCGCCACCTAGCCCTTGAAGCAAAACAAAAAAATACACCACATACGATATTTTGTACAAAAAAATGTAAACTCATTCTAAGTGTGATAAATAACTAAGTCATTTATGAATATTGTTTTACTTTCCACCACTCAAAATGTTCACTGGCATCAGACCTATCCAAACATGTATTTTTTTTTATTTTTTTTTGATAGCCTCTATGGACATTAAAGGCAATATCGTGAATGAAGGATATGCTTAATAACTCCACGGTACATGTTCCAAAAAAAAAATCCATAGAGTCAAGGCTTGAAAGTATCTCTATGACAACATTCCATTATATATACAGCGCCACCTAGCCCTTGAGGCATAAAAAAAAAAAAATGCCCCACTTACGGTATTTTTGCAAAAATTGTAAACACATTCTAAGTGTGATACCTAAGTCATTTATGAATATTCTTTTACTTTCCACCACTCAAAATGTTCACTGGCATCAGACCGATCCAAATATATTTACTTTTTTATTTAGTTTCATATTTTTTTGATCGCCTCTATGGACAAGAAAAGCAACATTGTGCAATGAGTACGAGCGATTATGTGTATATGTACTTTTGCAAAAAATACCAATCAGGGCAACTCATTGCCTTAAAATAAAAATAAAAAAACGCTGATTTTTGCAGATCTTAACAATCACCAAAACCCATTGAGCTTGACACACTCATCACACCTGGCAAAGGAAAACAAAAAAATTCAAATGTAAAGGTTTATCATGGCATTGTCAAAGAAATTCTGCTTCCAATGTGCCAGTACCCAGACGTGTAAGTACCCCAACGTGCAAGTACTCCAACGTGGCCTGGGCTGCGAGGACCCTTTATAGCTGCTCGCAGCTGTAGTTGTTTTTTTTTTTTTTTTTTCTTCAAAATAAGGATCAGGAAAACAAAAGGCTGATAATTCAATTTTACATATAAATATTTAACCTTTAAAAAGACACCAACACAATTAAACAGAATATGTGCACATTGTGAAGTATTTCAGAAACATAAATTTAAGACATGAAATAAACCTACCTTCCAGCCAAAAGAAATATGAAGCCACCTTATGGAACAATAAATCTATCAAACACATTTTAACCACTTAATATATCCAAAAATATTTCCAAAAGTGCCCTTCCCTTTTTATCACCAATTTTTGTTTTTAACAATTTTTGTTTTTCTTTTGCCATTACATTCATTTTTGGTTAATGTATGACATCTTTTTTGTTTTTTTTAAATCTGAGACACGATGATGACCACAGAATCACTACTGTTTATGTTTTGTTTTTTGGGCTGTCG